>NC_141699.1:180055165-180673915 GCF_964263255.1 Lissotriton vulgaris | reverse complement strand
AAAAAAAATCACATTTCGGTCTGAGATGGAAACATGTGGAAAGTCATATCTTGAATGATCAAAAAGCACTGCAGTGCAATAATTCTAATGGCAGACTGTGTGCCTTACAGGTGCTAGTTTACAATACAAATGAACTAAAACACTCTCCCTCTCAAATGCAAATAAGCATATAGATATAGAGGTCGGGGGCGCTGTTAAACTGCATATTCATTCTCTGTTGCACTGTGAAAAGTGTATGATAACTTTTAAACCTTTCTTTCAAATTAGTTAAATATTGTTTTCAGATAAAGAGCAAACATGAGCTACTCATGATCTAGAATCACATTTGGTCCCAAAAAATTATTGACTTTATTAAATATATTTGTAAAATTGTGTATAGTTTGAACAAGGTCTAATGGCCATTACTTTGCTTTACGAAAAATGTGAGTGCAAACATGAAATAAAGTCAAAAACGAGATAACATGAAGAGGAATAATAATAGTAAAAAAAATAAGTCCACATAAAAAATCAACTGTCAAGAGAAGACAGAAAAAAATTAAACACTATTTACAAAGTGGTTAGACTGAATAGCAGCCCCGAGTCCCTGCAGCCAGACAGACAGTTGCACTGATTGTACTGTAATTGAATTTGCATTTATATTGCACTTACTACTCCTAACGAGGCGTTGAAGTGCTTTATGCCTAGCCGCATGCAGCTCTGAACTCAATCTTAAAGGTTAATCCAGTGGTTATCATTGGATTATTGGGATTAGTCTTTTGCTTTCAAGGTGACCAGTCCATGCATTTATTTACTTCGGATTCTTTTTGGTGGATTAATTTAGTATGAGTTAGGTGGGATCATTAGAGGGAAGGTATATGTGAGTGTATGCAGATGATTGGTGGAATTAGTAAATGCACAGGAGGAGAATAGGTATTTCTAGGTCACAGGGTATGACTTTCAAAGGACAGAGTGTGATGTTTGACGTTGTGTGGGGCAGAGGTCTCACACTTTGTTGCACCCATGTTTTGGCTTCTCCAGCTTGTGCCCAGTACTTCATGCTGTGAGAAACCTAACTTAACAAAAATGGTGTGCCTCGAGGTCAATCTGAGAAACAGATTCATACAAGCATTGGACAAGCAAATAGGCCTCGCTTATGTGAGAGCTATTGGCTTTGCTAAAGTCTTAGCCATGTTGTACAATGTGGATGCTGTTCGCATGACTAAATATTAATGGCGTGGGATTGAGTACAGTGGTGTAGTGGAGAGAGACAAAGAGGAGAATGGGCTAGAGTGGCATGGAGGAGCATAGAGCAGCATGAAGTGGAGTGGTGTGGAGTGGCATGGGGTAGGGTAGATTAGAGTGACGTAGAGTTGTGTGTCATGCAGTAAAGTAGCGTTCAGTAGAGTTGTGTGCCATGTAGTAAAGTGGTATTCAGTAGAGTGGCAGATAGTAGATAAGAGGCATAGAGTAGAATGGCAGAGAATGGATGGCGTAGACTGGCATTGAGTGGCCAAGTGAAATGGAGTGGTGTAGAGTAGAGTGGCATACACTGGAGCGGCGTAGAGTAGAGTGGAGTGATGTAGAGTAGATTTATATAGAGGACAGTTATGCTCAATGGAACAGTTATGCACAAGATTATTGATGACCTAAGTCAAATGCTGGACATATGGAAAGCATATATTTTGAGCCTTCTGAATTGGTCAGTGGCATTGGTGAAGGTTGACCACAACTTGCTAATTAGAACAATGTGCTTCGGTTTTAGAAGATAATTACTCAAATAGTTAACATTTTATCTAAATGAATGATACAAAGTTGTGACGATCACTAACACCTTGTCAAAGCATACAACAGTTACTTTTGGTTCCCACAGTGTTGATCCAGGCAGTAACATTGCAAATAAGTAGCAAACAAAACTACTGGAAGCTGGCTTGTGCACCAGAACCAGTTGCAATGTAAAAAAATCACTGGATTTGATGCTCAACAGCAAACTCAACTTATAATCATACATAGTAAACACAGTCTTAGGGGTCAATTACGATGTCATTTGGAAAGGCTCCAAATCGGATTCAGCAGACTCGAATCTTATTCAGAACCCATCTTTCTGATTGATTCAGATGCTTTCCATATAACTGATTATGATGTTCGGAAAGCGTTCGGACTTTTCAAGTCGGTTCCAGATGGCATTCGAAGGATCCAAGCCATTCAGAGCTGACTCGTACACGTCTACAGACGGCGTGTCTGTCCGAGCGATTACGATGTTGGATTTGGACAGCCTTTCTGAATCGGTTTGTCTGACATGGATTGGCTGTCAGAATCTGACTTTGGGGACCCGTAGCAGGCCCCCCTTCATTCGGATCCTTCTGAATGGGCTCCATGGGAGTACCCAAGGGACCGTCTTTTAGACCATGCACAGTGTGACAGGCACCAATGGTTGCCTGCCACAGGGCGCACGATTTTACCCACCCACCCCTTTCTTCAATGGGACCATGTGTTTTAGGTCGGAACACAGGCTCACATTAAAGTCAATGGGAGTCCGACCGAATGATATCCGGAACCATCGGTCTGTCGGACTCCCCGAATCTGATTCAGTCGGAAACCTTTCTGAGACCAATTCAGTCAGAATGCTTTCCAATCGACATCGTAATCGAGCCCTAAGTTGGAGGTATGCACCATTTGCTAAGACTATTGATTCAAATTTTGGTGTTCTCCAACATTTATCTTTCATGACACAATTCCCAGGTCAATTGTTATGCGGCAATCAAGCTACCAAAAAATCAAAGCCCAAAACAATCAAAGGCGAGCAGAAGACAAGGTACAAAGGCAAACACTTTCAGTCTGCTAACCGCCTCTCAGACATTTTTTCTGATCATGCCACAGTTGCAGCACATCAGTAGAATGCAATGTGGCCCCCTAGAAAGAAGTTATTTATTGAGCCATAAAAAACAAACTGGAACAAAATCCTCACATTAACTTAAATTACCGGTACAAAGCCCATCCCTGCCAGGTATGACAGAAACCACTTCATCTAATTTAAGGAAGAGCTTCCATTGTAATAGTCTTGGCTTTTGTTTTGTTTGCATTCCACATTTGGCATTTAAAAGGTGTTGATATTGCTGTGCAGAAAAGCTCTTTGTAATGCACACATGGGCTGACCCCCTGCACGAAGATGAATGACCCGCCAGACTCGCACCTTACAGGGAACTGTATTTGTTGGCCTTCCTGGTCAAAATGCTGATTAATATGAAGAAAAACTGTATCTAAAAGTTCAGAATACTGAGGCCGATAGTAGTCTTTGTCAGTAAGAGGATGACAATTGTCTGCTGGTCCATAATCCATCCATTTAGGGATTCTGTGCAGTCCATGCACTTCAATAACATGGTACTTAGCAGTTATGCATTCATTGTAGTTGAGCAGACTGTCAGAAGACTTATTACTATGAAGCTTTAGTATAGCACATTTTGCTACATTCACATCAGTTATTAGTCCTGATATAGTTTGCTGACATTCTTGCATGGCAATATTCAAACATTCCAGAAGCTGCATTACTTGGAGAGCAATCTGAAGTGCTAGAACAGTTGTTCCTTTCTGAACGTATGTCGGAAAATCACCAGCATGAGCAAACACATCACCATTGACCTTGGAGGTTAGCAATTATTTTAAGGTTTCCAGAATAGGCTCATAGTTATCAATTACTTGTTTTACAGCTTTCAAATGGAATGTCCAGCACGTTGGACATAATGGCTCTATTTTCAACTTATTTGCTGGACTTTCTACAGTATGCTGGATGAGGTCTGAGAATATTGTGCAACGTGAAATAGATTACCCAAACAGAGTCTTAAATTCTGCACTGCATCTTCCTTTATGGAACATTTATGTGCTGAAGCCTAGATGACCAGATTTGTACAATGTGCAAGTGGGTGTATTTGGCATATTAACTCTTGGGCACCATGGTATTTACCTTCCATACCTGCTGCACTATCATATATTTGTGCTCTCAGCATCAATAGAGAAGGAGCATGAGGGCATCAAACGTTCTTTACAATTGTAGCTATTGCATTCCCACTGGTATTACCTGTCTGATATAGAACAATAAAATGCTCATGTGATTACAGATCTTGTTCCGTGTAATGAGTACAAAAGCTTTCTTGTTCGTGTTCCTTATATTGCAAAGAGGGATAAATTATAATGAAATAATCCTGTTCCCAATTTTTTAACTGGCCAGAGTGTTAAAAAGGTTGGCCAGTGAGTAAAATGTCCTCCAGGCCCCCACACCTCTACCTGTACTTTATAAACTCTTCAAGTTATGAAAACACACTAGCAGTTTTGGTTCAGTCCTTTAAATAATTGTTGACATTTTATTAATGTAAAAACGTTAATGTGCATAAATACAAACATTTGGGAAGGTGACTTTAGAGGAAGACAACAGGGTAGTTAGTGCATTTACATAAATGGAAGTGAAGCTATGGTGGAGCATGTATTGATTAAAACAGGTCTGAGACTTTGAACTACGAAATATCATATTTAATTGAGTTTGAGCCGCCCGCTACTCACTGTTTTGGTTGAGCTTAAACAGCTCAGTCACTTTTAACATGAATCTTCTAGGTGTGTGTGCATATATGTCTTTGTATGCTTGTGTATGAATCTCATCCAATTTTTGGGCTTTCAGTCCAGAATTTCCTTTTCTACAAGAAGCACATAGTCTCGTAAAGAAATTGCACATTCATTGTTACTGGGTGCAAAAAATGTAGCATGCTGTAAGGAAGTAACCATCCCTCTACTACTGCCACTAAACCTTGACTACCAACTGTTGCTACTCTTGAAGAGTTAGTTGTAGAAAGGGTTAGTGAATTGGAATTTGAAAGTCTTAGTATCCATCATACATTAACCACCTGCTGCCTTCGTGCCCATAGAAGAGACTTCACAACCTTCTTCTGCCTTTATTCCTTCAACTACAAAATTGAAAGTGCTTAGAAAAAGTACATTAAAAACCTTGGCTGAACCAATGTTGGCAATTCACTGCTGTTAGCAGACAGCACCACCCAATCACAAACGTAGCTCTGTGAGTAAGTTGTATCAAAAGGACTATAACTAGGATTTGCCATCTAATCCCAGCTTATCCGTTTTAATAAAAGTATGTTGTATTAAGCACTACAGTGAAATCTGGGCAGGACTGTCAGCAGTGACATTTGTCCACACAGGCTTTCTCTGGGCATGTTAATCAGAAACACCCCAGCTATAAAAGCAGTGCTGTGGGCACCGCGAAACCATGACAAATGATTATTCTCAGCCTCCCCTTTGACAAGCTGTGTGCTACTGGGCTATCATCATTTCAACAAATTTCTCTGTTGCCATTTGCTTTAACATTGCACAAGATGGAGAGTAGAATTATGAGGATACTACCACAGATAGCTCAATTGTATTGCGTCCATTCATGTGGCTGGAATGTGGAGATTCAGACTCTGTGTACACTCAATGTAGCATGAAATATAAAGCAGTAACAAAAAGTTAACTTTAGTTGTATTTTCTGCAGGAAAAAGTATGGCAGATGGATGACATGAGAGTGGAGAGCTCACAAACAGAATATCTGGAGCTGCTGACTAACAAGAAAGCTTTAAGAGGCACATATGCAATACATCTTGTGTGTTTGATGCTCACACAAATGCGATGTCCAGAGTGTGCATGTTGGCGAGAAAAGCTTTACAAACATGAAAAACCTGATGCGAGAGAAACAGATACAAAAAGCCTAGTATGTGAGATGCTTGCAACAATGAGATGCAGGGTGTTTGTGGGGGGTGTATGGGATGTGCGTGTATTTATGTGTACAAGGCTCAGAAAAAATGAGAGGCAATGTGTGTGTGACAGTTAGAAACAACTACAAGAAGCCTGCTGTGTGACACCCAGAGTACCTTAGTTGATAAAATGCTTGAAAAAATGTGAAATGTGGCACAACCATGTGAGATGCTAACAGAAATTCAGGATATGGAGATTGCAGGATTAGATGAGTGTGGGTGATGCTTGATTTTTCAGCAAATCTAAAGGCTACTTTGGCTTTGTTGGATTTGTTGTGGACCAAAATCCTGATGACCAGCTCACCTCCTCACTCAGCAACTCCACCCCAACCACCGCGGAAGATGACGACCCTAACACCGCAGCCCAAACTCTGCACAGATGGATCTCCGACAGCACCAACACCATAGCCCTGCTCAAGAAGAAGAACAACACACACATCAAGTAAGTCGAGAGTCCAGTCGCACATGCAGCTACCTCGAAAAGGTCTGAAGGAACTCCAAATCCTCAAAACCCCACAACAACTTCAGAGTCGCCACCAACACTCACCACCAACTCATCAGATAAAAAAGGAAAAAAGCAATCAAAGACAGAATCCGCACACATGCGCCCACAGAAAAGAACTCTTCAGCATCATCAAGGAGTTCGCACAACCCACCAGCGAGTCTATGGACATTCCTCCCTCACAAGACCTCTGCAACAAACTCAACACCTTCTTCCACCACAAAATCAAGAACATTTGCGATTACTTTGACAAAGACAACCAACACGCTGAACCCTCACCAGCCACCCCGACACCCTGAACCATTGATTGACAACTGGACAGCCCTCACCAGTGATGAGACACTTAAGGCAATGAAGTCAAACCACTCCGGGCCCCGACAGACCCCTGCCCCCACCACATCTGCAACAGAGCCGCCGACACCATCGCACCCATGCTCCCCCACACCATAAACCGCTCCCGACAAACGCCTCTTTCCCCAATGACTGGAAACCTGCAGAGATCAACGCCCTCCTGAAGAAGCCCTTGGAGGACCCCACCGACCTCAAAAACTACAGAATCATCTACCTGCTCCTGTTCCAAGCAAAAGTCACAGAGAAAGCTATCAACAGCCAACTCGCCACCTTCATCTAAGAGCACAACATCCTCGAATACTCTCAATCCTGCTTCAGAAAAAACCACAGCACAGAAACCGCCCTCCTCGCTGCAACAGACGACATCCGCTCCCTACTGGACAGAGGAGAAACAGTAGCCCTCCTCCTCCTCGACCTCTCAGCGGCCTTCTACACAGTCTCCCACCGCACCCTACCACGCAGACTCCACGACGCAGGGATCCAGGACCAGGCCCTTGACTGGATCTACTCCTTCCTCTCTGGCAGAAAGCAGCGGGTCAGACTCCCTCCTGTCCTCTCGGACCCTACACCAACCACCTGTGGAGTTCCCCAGGGGTCCTCCCTCAACCCCACGCTCTTCATCTTCTACATGGCTCCGCTTGCCCCCATCGTCAGAACCCACAAACTCAACATTGTGTCATATGCAGACAACACCCAACTCATCCTCTCCCTATCCAACAAACTCAATTCAGCCAAACACACTTTTCGAGAAGGTATGGAAGCTGTCGCCAAATGGATAAAAAGTAGCTGCCTACAACTCAACAACGAAAAAACCAAAAGTACTCATCATGGGCCCAATCACTGATGCCTGGAATGACACCTGGCAGCCCCCCGCCCTTGGAAGCCCACCCACCCCCACAGACCACGCACGCAACCTTGGAATCCTCCAAGACTCCTAGCTCAAAATGGACTGCCAGATCAACTCCATTGCATCCTCCTGCTTCCACACCCTCCGCCTCCTATGAAAGACCTTCAAATGGATCCCCTTCAAGCACAGAAAGAGTGCCACTCACTCACTTGTCACCAGCAGACTCGACTATGGCAACGCACTCCACACTGGAATAAACAAGCACCTCACCCACAAGCTACAAAACATTCAGAACGCCGCCGCAAGACTGGTCCTCAACCAGCCACCACACTGCCATATCTCCCAGAACCTGCGCACACTCCATTAGCTCCCAATCGAGGCTAGAATCACCTTCAAGATTCTCACCCACACACACACAAAGCCCTTCACAACACCGGACCAGCGTACCTGAACAGCCGACTCAAATTTCACATACCCACACACCCCAAAGGACCGTACGATCAGCCCAGCTCTCCTACACCGTGATCCCCCGCACCAGAAAGACCAGATCGGGAGGCCGCTCCTCCTTCCTTACGGCAGGTGCTTGGAACACCCTACAGCTCCACCTCAGACAGACAACACCACTCCCCATCTTCACGAGAAACCTCGAAACTTGGCTCTTCGACAGACCCCCTCCTTGATGGTCTGGAACCTGCACCCCCCCTCCCCCCCCCCCCCCCCAGTGCCTTGAGACCCTAACGGGTGAGTAGTCATGTTTAACAAACATGTGATTGATTCATTGATTGCTTTTGTTCATATAAATATTTGAAGCTTCCTGGTGTCAAAGATGCATTCTCTTTAAAATGTATTTCATACCTGCTGCCCTGTGTCAAAAGAGAGAGTAGAACAGCACCATATCTATTAAAATATGGCGCCAGCGTTGTCTCTCCATGTGCTTGCGCACTTTTTAATACCTTGTAAAGGTGTCAGTGTGATGCCAAGCATAGGTTGTAGTACAACAATTATACTTTGATTTAGTTTAACAATTTTTACCTCAGTATTTATGCTGTAAAGTGTGGTACACATCAAAAGTTTGAAACGTTTAGAGAAAAGGGAACTTTTCTCAAGCTTTACACCAGCCTTTAGAAGATGTAAAGTTTCTAAACAAAACCCTGCCTACCATTTGTTTTTGTATATAGACCGTGCATCAAAGCTGTAGATGGTTGCCCATGTACAATCCAAGGAACGTCACCTCAATACAAAGCAGGGTGTTGCTCTACTTTGTTTTACATTAGGTAACTTTTCAACGAAAATCAGGATTTGTGCGGGAAACAGTTAGAAATTGGGTTGTAGGTTGACTGTGGTATGAGCCCTAGTTAAGCAGCAACCACAATCCTAGTCGGGGTAAGAGGCAGTCAAACTCTAAATTAACCTGTGCTCACCCTCTGGTAGCTTGGCACAGAGGAGTCAGGGTTAACTTTAGAGAGAATGTGTAAAGTATATGTGCAACAATTCAAGCAGTAAAACAGAAACACCACTGAACAAAAAGATCCATATCTGGTAAGAAAAATAGCTGTCATTTAATAAATAAAACAAGATCAACACAAGATAAAATCCAATAAATAGAACTTCAGATGTGAATTGTTAAAGAATAAACTATGAAATAGCACTTAGTAGAAGCAATAAGCACTTACTTGGGCTATCTGGTCATGCCGGATTGGGACAAAGTCAAAAGTTCAGGCCGACCGCATTAGAACGTGGGCTGGATACAGGAACCTAGTGAGGCCTGCTGAACAGAATACCTTGATCCTGGCTGTGTCGAAATTGAAGATACAGGCCGCAACCAAAATTATGTGTTGGTACGCCCAATGAGGGCGATGCGCAGGTCCTGATCCACGCAGCAGCGGCGATGAGGCGGCTCCGTTGAGCAAAGAGCTGCGATGCGGAGATTTGTCTTTGTCATTGAGGATGTCATTGACAGAGATGCGGTAACCTTGTGCAGATGTAGTTCCGAAGGAGATGGGTTAGGGATGATCCACACAGTGAGGGTGATGCACCAGTTCTGGTCAGGCAACAGGAGTGAAGTACTGGTTCTGATCCACACAACAGGAGCCATGTGTCAGTTCTGATCCAGGCAACAGGGATGATGCGCCAGTTCTGATCCATGCAGCGGCGCCAATGTGCCAGTTTGACAGAGGGTACAAGGGTTTTTACTGAAGCAAGCACCTAAGTCCTCACTTTCAAGGGTCCAGGCCTGGGGCGGCACCCCTTGGCAGTACAGATTAACTGGTGAAAGAGTCCAGGTGAAGAAGCAGGTAAGTTGGGAGTTTTTTATTTTCCTGGGACTTCAGTTCAGGAGGTCAGCTAGCTAGCCCTGGGTTCAAGTCATGTAGGTCCAGTAGGTCCAGTCCTTCTCACCCAGGCAGCAGAAGAGCAATAAGCGACAGCACAGCAGGGTATGAGTCAACAAAGTAGCAGTCCAGCAGTTTGGCAGTCTTTTAGCAGCACAGCAGTCCTTCTTCCTGGCAGAGTCTTCACAGGTCCAGGAGTGTACTAAAGTGGTGGTGTCAGAGGTCTAGTACTTATACCTAGTTTGGCCTTCGAAATGGGGGAGACTTTAAAAAACAGGCCTTTAAAATGCACAGTGGTCCTGCCCTTACTGGCTCCAAACTCACTACATGGGCTAGGTAGCCCTTTGTGTGTGGACAGGACTCAGCGTATTCAAGTGCATGTTAGGCTGTGCCCAGCTCCTCCCGCCCATCCTGTTAGGGTGGCCCATCAAGTAACACCTAATTTGCCTTTGTGTGTGGCTGTCTAGGTGAAATACACAAAGTCCAGCTTTCACCAACAGATATGCAGTCAGAGACAGACAGCAGGCACCAAATGCCTGAAGTAAGAAAATGCCAACTTTTTTCCTTTATTGTGATTCGTGATATGAGCATGGAGGGATTATGAATTTATTTGTTGCCAGGATATAGAAGAAAAATCCGATGTATTTGACACTAATGTTTTCCCCATGTTTGTTCATTTTTTCATGTTTCCTTAATTGAAACGCTGATACATACAACATTTGTTGAAAGTTTTTGAAATAATATCTATATATGAAATTGGATTTTGATACAAGACTTCAAAGACATTAGGATGTTTAGTTTATGATTTTTTCACATTAATGTTTATTTAGATTGTGTATTTAAAACACAATTTCGTTGTTCAATGTTTTGTTAATCATGTAAGCATTTTCTGTATATAGACATGATTGTCTTTTTCTGTGCCAAATATGCAACAAAAGAATTTAAAAAAAGTTGAAGAAAAAGGTATAAATAAAGTACCTGATCAATTAAAAGGAATAGCTTGGTCTAGCGCTAATTCAAGACGCAAAAACAGCACATGTCCTGGCCCACTTCCCTGCTACACAAACTTTTTCAAAGTGACATTTTCAAAATTGTATTTTAAAATCTGACTTCACCATCAGTTAGGATTTTTAATTATTATTCTAGAGATACCAGTCTATGGGGTCTTAACTCTTCCCAATTGGAAATGACACTTAGAAAATATAATAAGGTAATCATAATGTTATCCTATAGTATAGATAGGCTTTGCAGTAGTGAAAAACGACTTTGAGAGTTTTTCACTACCAGGACATGTAAAACTTAAAAGTGCATATCCTGTCTTTTAAATACAGTGCCCCCTGCCCTCTGGGTTGTCAATAGGGCCTGCCATACGGTGTGTTGTATGCATAAAAAGGGAAGGTTTAGGTATTGCAAAAGGTTTATTTTGACAAGTTAACATGGCAGTGTAAACTGCACACACAGACTCTGCAATGGCAGGCCTGAGATGTGGTTAAAGGGTTACTTAACTGGGTGGCACAATCAGTGCTGCAGGCCCACTAGTAGGATTTATTTTACAAGTCCTAGGCACAGGAAGTGAACTTTACTAGGAACTTATAAGTAAATTAAACATGCCAATTGGGAATGAGCCAATGTTTTCATGTGTTAAGGAGCGAGCACAAGCACTTTAGCACTGGTTAGCAGTGGCAAACCGAACAGAGTCCTGAAGCCAACAAAAACAAGGTCAGAAAAAGTGGGGGGGGAAGGCTAAAAGTTTGGGGGTGACCCTTCAGGGAAGCCATTTTCTGACAGAAAGTAAATCCCAACACCACACTTTGCCCCAGGTTTGCGTCACCTTTGTGACGCAAACCTGGTAAAACGTGTTAACTAATTTTCCCCTTAGTCTTTTTGTACATTTTCTGGCAGTCTATTTTATGCTGTAAGCAGCCTATCATTCACTGTGTGTAATGCATGTTTAAACTGTCCTACATATTCACAGTGCTTTCTCTCCCAGAGTGGGTCCTCATAGGTCTATAAATACACAAGTCACTAATCCCCAGGGGACCAACTGGTTATACACACAAATATCTGAAGTAAACATATTAGCTGTTGAACTTTCGTCCTAGAACAGTGCATGTCTTATAGAATAGTTTATCATATGTGGCATGGAGGATAAAATTATGTGGCAAGGTTGACTAAATTATGCTGCACTAAAAAGCAAATTATGGTGCATAATACAGCACACTTTGGGCCTGTTACTAGTCTGGTGGTCTTGCGACCACCAAACTCGTTGTGGCGCAGGGTTGGCGGTCCACTGTTTTGCTGATTATGACTTTCAAAGTTGTATCAGCGGTGGACCACCAGCTGCACCGGGGAACAGTTGTTCCCTGGCAGTGGTGCAGCTGCGCCACAACACAATATGCTGAGCAGGGTCTGGCATGAAAAGGCTGGCAGTGGAGGAACAAAGGAGGCCCTTCAGGTCCCCCATATGCCCCCCTGCCTTTGGGATACATTCAGGGGCTTGTGTCCCCACAAACTTACAGCATGACATGGACATCACCGTCCATGCCGTGCTGGGACTTTTTTGCCATTTCCATTGCGGTGCCTGTTTTTCAGGCACCGCCATGGAAAAGGCAAAGGACCACCGACCGTATTAATAGTTGAACTTGCGTTACACAAGTACAACTCTTAATACGGCCGGCGGTCCTTGCGCAGGTTTGGCGCAGCGGAGTCGGCTTAGCGCCCGTGCCGCTGCGCCAAACTCATAATCAGGCCCTTTGTCATTTAATCCAGGAATACACAACTGAAAGGTGGGCAATCAGTGTTTGCAAATGTCTTACCACTTCTGGCGATGTGTGTCTAGTGCATGTTTAGTAAGTTTTGATCCGTTTGAGCTTAGAAAAAACTTATTTTGATAAATTTGAAGATTATGCAGCAGATGATTGTTTATGTGTCAAAATCGGCAAATCCACAATTATGTGGAAAATGCAGCAGCCGCAGAATTGCCCTGCGTTTGGTTGACCGCTCCAAAGAGTATTAGGAAAAGTCAGAACCTGACGTACAAATATGTATACAAAAGATTAGCGAAGCACAGTGGGATACCACTTGTCTAGACTGCCTGTGCTCAGTCTGATGTGAAATGCATTCAAAGTCAGGTGACCAATAATGATTTCCAAAATCAGCAACTGAAATCCCTGGACGGTAAATGTAGGAAAATGCATAATGATTAAAACAGGTGTGAAAGGTAAAACAACTGTACATCTCGAAGACCGAAGACCTGCATGTCCTATCACACCACATTCAAGCGTGTTGTGTTTCAGGGAGTGGGTTAACTAACTTAGGAATCTCCCACTCTGGCTTTGTGGTTTTGGCATATGATTGAGTGCTGCAGATATCATGGAGCGTGCATAGTAGGCTCTCAGAGCCACTTCGTGAAAAGAGCCATGCTGAATTTAAATGAGCTAGTAACATGGTTCATTTAAGGCTAAAAATGATTTTTGGGATTGGGCTCCTCAAATTGTAACCAGATTATGCTCTTAAATATTTAAAAAAAGGAAAACCCTAGATGTTGGTGTAAAAAGAAAGACCACTGGGCGTATACATAAATCTGTATTCACAAGTTATTTATAAATGAAATGCCAGCAATGATTTTTATGAACTGAAAAATTAATGAAGTTTAAACAGGGACCGCACTCCAGATGTTGTTCTAGTGTACAAGGGTATAGTACAATAAGTTGTTTTTGCAACCTGACATAATAAATAGACACGCTGGCGCGACTGTGCGTAGCGGGCGTGCCAAAGTTGAGCCCATCTGCACCTGTCCGTGGCCGTGCGCCAGAACCCCTGCTCAAAATCTGAACTGTGCTACGCAAATTAATGTTGGACGGAATGCTGAATAACTCATACATTCACCCCCATCAAGAGATCTGGGTTAAATCCATTGTTCTTTTGCTCACCATGCCCCCCTAGTTTAGACCCAGCCATGTGCAAATCAGTCTTGACCCTTTGCCTCATGGGAACAGTCCAGACCGTACTGCGAAGCTAGGTCCTCCCTGGACCGGAAACAAGTATGCTGGGACCGGTTTCTGGGTATTACCCTTCATCAGCCAGGGTTGCTTGAATCCAGTAACACAGTGAGCAAGGGACCAACGTCTGGGCATACCCATCCCACTTAGGGTGAAAAGTGCTACGCAAACAAATTATGATTCTTTTGCATTTGTCACCCAGAGTGGGACGGGTATGCCCAGACGTGGGTCCCGTGCTCTCCATGCCACCGGAGTCAAGCTATCCTAGCTGATGAGGAATGAAAGCCCGAAACTGGTCCTAGGATGCTTGTTTCCTGTACAGGGAGGACCTGGCCTGGCAGTTCGGGCTGGACTGTTCCCATTGGGTGCAGGGTCAAGACTGATTTGCATATGGCCAAACAGGAATGGCATGGTGAGCAAACAAAACTATGGATTTAGGCCCATATCTCTGTACTGGGGTGGATGTATGAGATTGTTCTGCATTCTGTCCATCAACCGTTTTTTTGCATTTGTCACCACGAGTGGGACGGGTATGCCCAGATGCAGGTCTCGTGCTCTCCATGCCACTGGAGTCAAGCTATCCTGGCTGACGAGGGTTGACAGCCCGAAACTGGTCCTAGGATGCTTGCTTCTAGTCCTGGAATGGCATGGTGAGCAAATAAAACGATGGATTTAGACCTAGATCTCTGGACTGGGGTGAATGCATGGCATTGTTCTGCATTCTATCAATTGGTTTTTTTTGCTAATTTTTAACTGGTCCTACTCAAGAGAGGCTTTAATGAACATCGGATTCAGAAGTAAGCAAAGGAAATGCACACCAATGAATTTCCAGGAACACACCCATATATGGTGCTCTGTCAGCATGTTTTTGTCAGTCTGAACTTGTAAAGGGTCTATGTCTACGCTCGCCTTTGTTTATCAGGGTGTTTACCCTCTGGTGTACCCCCTTTGTGAGCGTGACCACCTTTCTTTGCTACTTTGGTCCTCATTCCTCTAAACCATGCTTTTACCCTAAGGGAGGGGGATGTGGCATATAGTAGTTTTTAGTTGTTTTGTTCATTTAACATCTAGCATGTCATTGTATTTCTGTTCATGCTAATGATATCTCTTGCAGTACTTGTTGCTTTTAAAGTACTTTGCCGATTGTTTCTTTATTCTGTTCTTTCTCCATAAGGGAAGAGGATGTGTAGTAAATGTCCTCTCCACTGTTCTCCTCTGGATAGACTGTACTATGATATCTGTGACATCATAGAATGCCTGGTGTCCCTCTGGCTCACTGTGCCTCTCTATAACTTAATGTGGCAGTTGGTCATCTCAGGCTGAGCTGCTAACAGCTGGCTCCTGGTGGGGTTTTACTTCTCTACTTTATATCTTGGAAGGAACCTACAATAAAGAATCTTACCTACACAGTGGACTGTGCATCTTTCATTTACCACACTACCCCACCTGTAACTTTGCTACTTGCATTAATCATAATGGTGCATTAAAAAATCATGCTAGGTCTGCAAGCCCCTAACCCGTTCACAATTGTGAACCATAGGATTCTGTTTTTACATGTGTTTTACTAATGACTAGGTCACTCCCCAAACACAAACACAAACTTGCGGACTTTATGGTCAGCACGACCCTGACTTAATCTTTCTCACTGAAACCTAGACTAATAGCTCTTTGGATCCAGATCCTAATACTGCCATTCCAGAAGGGTTTGAGCTCTTCAGAGAGGACACAGTGGGGCAAAGGGGAAGGGGGATTGCTATTGTCTACTGTGCTAACATTAAAGCCACATTTACAGTCATCCCACAATTAGAGGAAGAAGCTATTTTATTTACTCTGAAATTTAACAATATGGTAGCTTTTAATGGGGTCCTAATTTACCGGCCACCTGGTCCAGGGAACAAATGTATTTCTTCAAAACAGACTTTTCTAGAATCCTGCATGGAGTATCCCAATTTCATATTACTGGGTGACTTTAATTTTTGTTTGGAATCGACTGAAAGTAGATACACAATTAACTTAACTGACTGTCTCAAGAGCTTTGACCTAAGTCAGATCATCACAGAGCCAACTCATATAGGCAATGATACTCTTGATGGCATTTTCACCAATAATGCTCGGATTACTTTTAACAGAGCTCTGCCCCTGGCCTGGACAGGTCATAGTGTGGTATTCTTTGGGTTAACCATTCCAGGAGAGACCATCAAAGCTCCCAATATTGTAACCATAGAGTTATTAAATGTCATTGTCACATCATCAGGCTTTGGTGATAGTGACACCACTATTCACTATTTGTGTGTCATCCGCGTAGCAGATAGCGGTAAATCATCAGATGGACGCAGGACAATTTTTTAAAGCGAAATATCAATAAAACCGAGGTGCTACTATTTGGTAAAAACACCACATTCTGGAACAACTCCTGGTGGCGAGAGGTATGCGGACCTTGTCCATCCCCAGTAAGGACGATACAAAGTCTGGGAGTTACTCTAGATGATCAGCTATCCTTATCTGACCAGGTCAATTTTATTACATCATCCTGCTTCTACACTTTGAAGATCCTAAAAATGGATGGATTTGCAGAAAACAGTGATCGTAGCCCTTGTACTTTCGAGGATAGAATACTGTAACACCCTCTACCTGGGAGCAGAAAAAGAGGACCATACACAAGCTACAGTCACTTCAAAATGCAGCAGCACGTTTACTGCTTAAAATCTCTAATTTCAGTCCGGTGTCCCAATGTATTTGGGATTTGTATTGGCTGCCGGTCCAGGTGAGGGTCCAATTCAAGTCCCTGTGTATTGTTCACAAGGCCCTCTATGGCTCCAGCTCTGCCTACTTGAGCAAATTCATCAGATGGTATATCCCTCAACCAACTTTAGATCATCAACTGCTTGTCTATTGGTCATCCCTAGGGTAAAGACCGTAAAATGGGGGGCAGAAGCTTTTTCCATCTGGCCTGAGAGATTTGGAACACTTTGCCTCTTACACAGAGGAGCCAAACCAACAGACAGTTGTTTAGAAAATCTTTAAAAACATGGTTGTTTGTGCCTAAACCTTAAGCCTGTGCTTGTCCCTCTGCTCAATCACAAAGACAGCCCTAGCGCTAAAACACCTCAGCATACATACGCTTTATAACACTTTCATTCATTCATATAAAACTTTCATTCATTACATGGCTGTGGAAGTCTGCATCCCTTGGGCGTGGCGGTACTTTGAATGTCTTCTGTGTCAGCGTGAGCTCAACTTTCAGGCAACAGGTGAGCTAGGGCGAGGAGGGACTGATTGTTTTGTCGCCTCAACCATGTCCCCTATGTCACCCTCAGTCTAAAATCTGAAGGGGATACATCCCCAGTGTCCCCCACACTTCCTACACACATGGGGATGTGTTTGACATGGCCGTTCTGCAGGGTCACTCCCAAATATTTTTACTTTCAACCTCCTGTTTTCTGAACCATTTTTGTAGGCTGTTAGGACTCTGCGCACGTTATCGCTGCTAACCAGTGCTAGAGATCTTGTGCTCTCTGGTCTAAGCATGGTAGAATTGGCTTACTCCCATTTGGCCTATTTAATTTACTCACACGTTCCTAATAAAATAGTACTACATGTACCCAGGGTCTGTAAATTAAATGGTAATAGTGTGCCTGCAGCACTTGTGCCACCCACTTAAGTAGCCTTGTAAACCTATCTCAGGGCTGCCAGTACAACCTGTATACCTAATCCTTTCTTTTTAATAAATGTAAGTCACCCATAGGGGAGACCCAATGAGGCCCAGAGAGCAGGGTGCAGTAAATTTAAAAAGTGGGGCATGCACTTTTTCGTTTTTCATGTCCTGGTAGTGAAAAACTCCTAAATGTGTTTCTCACTACTGCAAGGCCTACCTCTCCCATAGGCGAACATTGGAGTTACCTTGTTACATTTAATAAGTGATTATTTTCATATGGAAGCAGGTAATTAGTTCATGTTTAGTGTCTTAGCATGAGAGATCCTTTCATAGTGAAGTCGTATTTTAAATTACAATTTAGAAAATGCCACCGTCAGAAATGTGGCAATGTCCTGCCTGTGGCATTTAGTGCCTGCAGCCTGTGTCTGGGTCATGTGACGTAGGTGTAGATGACATCAGAGCTTTGCGTATTCCTGCTATATAGCCTCGCACAACAGAGAGCTTCAGTATGCCTGGGTGGGACATCACTGGCAGGATGAGCGGGCGAAGCTGGGAGCAGCCCTTCTTACACTTGAATAGGTTATGTCCTGCCTCCATACAAATGGCTGCATACCCACTGTAGTTAGTCTGGAGCCAGGACAAGAAAATTAGGATGCCTGTGGACTTCAAAGGGAAACCCCTAGAAGTTTCTGCCTCTTCAAAGGAAGACGCAACTATAAATATTAGATACCAGACACCAACTTCAGTAGACCTCTGGACCTGTGGATGCTCTGCTAGGAAGGAGGACTGCTGTGCTGCTGAAAGGACTGCCATTATTCTGGACTACTGCTCTGAAGTGCCGCTGCTCTGCTGTGCCATACTGCTGCCTTCTTGCCTGGGTAAGAAAGGGTGGGCCTGAATCTGTTGGACCCAGAACCCCAAAGTGACTCAAAGGGCTAGTTGGCTGGCCTCATGACTAGAGCCTCAGGAACCAAAGGCTGAAACAAGCTTAAACAAGCCCTTGGAGTCACTTTGGGGTTGAATGTTCAAAAAGCATAAACCATAAATCTTGCAGAAATGCTTTACACTTTTGCCAGTATGCTAAGCCTGACTACTCTGTGCAAAGCTACCAGAGGGGTGAGCACAGGTTAATTTAGGGTTTGTTTCTGCCTCACCCTGACAAGGACTTTGGTTGCTGCCTGAGTAGGGTTTAATCCCCTCAACCAGTAACCTAATATCTCACAGGATGGGTTTGGTTTGGATTTATTTTGACATTCAGTTGGGCATCGGTTTAGGTGGCTCAGAGCTGCAGAGAGCATAGGCACCCAGTTACTTAGAAGGCACGTTTAAGGTGTCATAAAAGTGAGATATAGGGATCTAAAAACTAAAAATGTTTGTGTTTTCTAAGCAGATTATTTCTTTGGCACAAAAAGCATTTTCCTCATAATATGTTTTTCCTGAGCAAAGTAGATAGCTGACTGAAGACACTGCTCTGCTATGGTTAGTTTACTCTCCCTATGGCACAGTACAAGGTGCAGGAGGAATTATTTAGAGTACTACCAGCTTTTAGTGACTTCCTTCGCCAACTGTGCTCTAATAAAACCTGTGTGCAAAGTAACGCAAGAACACACACATATCATTAAGACAATAAAGATAGATCATTGTGTCCAGAAGGTTCTATCTTTTACTATTTTTTTATTACATGCTATGTTCATCCTAATAAGGGTGCATATTTAGCAAGCACACAACTGTGTTTAAAATAGGAGTCCACATAGGGACTACAATTGACATCTTGCTGTTGAACCGGATGTGGTTTTCCACTACTGGGGCGTGACGCATTTTGTATACAGAGTATAAACGGAGGACGCTTTCAACATTTTGTCCCCTTCAGCCTTTGCTTGTTTGTTGGAGGATTCGGGAAAGTTGGTAAGAAGCATCCTGACTTTGCGCTATGAGTGAGCATATTCCTACGATGTTAGTCGGGCGCACGTATTGTTGAAGTGTAACGGGGTCTGTTCTATGCCTTCCTGATCTCCATGGTCAGTTCCTAATCTATGGGGTTAAACATTGACTTTGGTAAGGCAACATGGTTTTGATGTATATGATACCTATAATGGAGTACGTGATTTTTATGAGCTTTTTCTGACAGCAATCGGATAAGCCAATAAAGGAGATTGTTAAGGAACATAAAACGACATGTCTGGGAATACTTATGACATGTCTGTGTATAGTTAATTCTGGTTTTTAACTTTTACACATGCTACACTTTTAGATTCTCGAGATCCATGCATAAAGGGCTCTCTGAAGGTGGAGGTAGACTTGTGATCTGGAAGTGGTGAGTTTGTCTAACACACACAAGTTTGTCACAAGTGCAGTGAGGTGGAATGTACACTGGTGTTTTGGTTGTTTTGGTGGGAACATTGAAAAATGTCTGACATGATTAATTTTATTTTTCACAGAATACGGACCAGACTGCATCAGGTTTCATGGTTATTTCCATAGAATTAAGTATGGTAATTTTATTATTTCACAATGATAGCAGTGTGACAAGTTTTCGTCCTGAAGTATGCCACACACCTTTGGTCATCAAGGCAGAAACATACTGACTTAGTCTAATAGGGAACATCTATATCCCTATTTCTCACACTGTTTTTAGTTCTATCCTTTGGGGACAAATATTCAAGTTCTACTGTCCTCTTAAGAGATAGTTTTAATTCACTGCTTTAGTTTTTTTGCACTCTGCCCCTTACTCTTACCAACATTGGATGATTAAAACACCTCACGCTCCTGAGAGTTGTAGCCCACACTGTGTACCTTGCGTTCACAATGTGCAAGAGGGAACCCAATGATGAAGCATGTTACCTTAGGGTGAGTGAGGCTTCTCATCTTTGCTATAATAATTGTCCCCCATTTTTACAACCAATATTTAGGTATAGTCGGTAGACCATCCGGTTACTTTCTGTGAGTACTATAGTCCAGATGGAAGTGACATTAGCAGCCGCGGCCCATGCAGGTAATAGCGGGGGCCCGGTGTGCTGGGATTTCGACAGACGACAAGGGAAAGTAAATTATTTGTTTAATTTTCCCTTGTCATTGTCTGTCAAAATCCCCCCACCCAGTCCCGCAGCACCACCGCTCGTACCTGCATTGGCTGCGGCTGGACAATAGACCAGCAGCCTTGTATGGCTTTTCTAGCGAATTATCTGGATCGTCATGGATTATAATCAAATCTATCTAAAACAAAGGTAGTGCGGTTAGTGGATGCCAAATTAAAAAAACACGTGTGGTTTTTGGATGGGAAAAAAGTCAAGGTTGTTGCCTCATACAAATATTTGGGGTTTAAAATCGAGAGAAAACTGAGTTATAAACGTCAGTCTCTAGCAATGAGGGCTAAAGCACAAAGTCTTATCTATGGTTTTAATTTATTAAAAAAGAAATTGAGCTGTCCATCTTACAGCCACCTATTATCTGTTATGTCGGCATAGTTAATGCCTTCTGTCACATATGGAAGTGAAATTATGAGGGGTCGTGAAATCGCAATCTTAAATCATATCCAAACGAAGATCTATAAAAATGTTTTCCTCATACAGCAAGCAGCATCACCAACTCAAGTCCGTTTAGAGTTTGGCTTGACCAATCAAATACATTGGACCAAAAGTGCTTTGATTAAATTATGTGGAAGGCTTAGAGCAGCCACAACTGACTCTCTTGAGAATTTGTGCTGGAAAGAAATAAAAGCCCAGAGAGAGAAGAAAATACAAGGTTCCTGGGGGTGTAACTTAGCACAAGTTATTGAGGATCTTTGTGTTCAAGAAATTTGGAATTCAGGCTTGGAGAAACAGGCCTTTAACAAAAGCATTATATTGGTCGATAAAAATTCTGTCTAATATAACAGATTAAAACAGCTTATTACAAAGACGTCATGCCTGGATGGTGATTGATTCATATGGCACCAAGAAACCACAGGTTTATTTATCAGCACATTTCTCAAAAATGTTAAAGAATCAATTTATGAATTTACGTTTTGGTATGTGGGAAACAAAGGATTTGATCCCCTCCTAGAAGCACCATTACGAAAATCAAGACTGCAGACTGTGCAACTACAAACATGAATCTCTCTCACATATTCTCTGTGCATGGCCGAAGTTATTAAAAGAAAGAAAGATATTTTTGAAAGAAATATTCATTAATATGAACGTACGAACATGCAGGTAAGCTGTGACCACCTGGTTGGGTGGGTCTTCGATTCCGCTGGTCTGCAGGGGGTTACATTCATGAATTTGTATCTAAAGAAATCAGAAAGAATTGTGGATGAAAACCAAACAATTTAATATACAGTTTTATGATGATGGTTTTAAGGATGAGGTTAATGGTATGGTGCAGTATTTTTTGGATAGGTCATTGCTTTTAGAAGTGTAGAATAATGAACGAAGATTCTTTTCTTTATATATTGGATGTTATATTGGATGTTTTAAGTAATGTAATGATATTATATAGTGTAATGGTTTTAAAAGACCGAACATTTGAATACATTTGACTTGTATGGCTTTCTTACAGGTAGATACAATCTCAATAAAAGTCATCCGAGGTGAAGGGAACCATTCCAGCTAATCCACATAAGCCTTCCAGGGCAGGGTGAAAAAACGAAGGCATTCAATTGATTTTCTTTTCAAGAGGAGGACAGTAATAATGAGGTGGATAAATTGCTTGTTACGTCTTTATTTACTGTGCTTGCTGCAGTCTTTTTTGAGAACCACACTTCAATTTCCTTTGTTATTTTCGCCTTTTTAAATCCTGACTAACCACCTCCCAGACATGCACTTAAATACGCTAGAAAACAGGAATACACTATTTTGAATCAGGTGTGCATGATCGTACAACAAAGGTTGTGGCTTTACACCAGTTGGTTATTTTTTTACTAGTGATTGATGTGATGCTCGCCAGCAGGTAGAGTTTTCTATATTGCTGCATTTAATGCCAGTAAATAGCAGTCTCCGGTAAGTTTTTCCTCAAGTGGATGCTAAAGCCAGGGCTTAGTTTTTATTCAAGGCATAATATATATGTTCTAATGTATATTGCTTCCATTGCAGAGCAGTGAGTTGATTATTAGAGAAGGGTCACTGGTTTCGCAGTTCTTACAAATCCATAAGTGCCAAATGACCCAATGTCAGGAACATCATCTCAGGTGCTCCAGGCATTTTAGAAATCAGCACTTAAGATTCTAAGCCTTCTATTTAGATGTATTGCCATTGAAATATCGGTTTACCAATTACCCTATTCAGCTGGCCAAAGAAAAACCCTTTGCACATGAGGTCAGTTGGAAGTCATGTTAACCTTATCCAGGAGGGGCATTTTCCTTGTTAATGCAGAGACAAGTTATCTTGTTGCTCTACCTTCTCTGTTCTGAAATACCACTTTGTCCAATGTGTGTCAATTGTTGCTTTGTGTTTGTTCTGCTGGAGATGCGCATATCTTGAGTGATGATTTAAATGTTATTAATGACTGTCTTTGAACAATACAAAAAGAACAATTGATGGACAACATGTTGAACAATGTCAAACATTCACACTAATACAGAGATCTGGGCCCAAATCCATTGTTTTGTTTGCTCCCCATGCCATTCCAGTTTAGACCCAGCCATATGCAAATCAGTCCACTCCACCCACCTCCTAACCAAAACCGCCCTCTAACAACCTTTGCACCTGGAACCCAATCACCACTGAAGACACCATTCGCCTGATGAACTCCATCCATTCAGAATCGCCAACCGACCCATGTCCCCATCACATTTTCAACAAAGCAGACTCCATCATCGCACCCCATCTCCGTGACGTCATCAACAGTTCCTTTAACTACGCTACCTTCCCGGAAAGCTGGAAACATGCCGAACTCAGCGCCCTTCTGAAGAAACCCACAGCAGACCCCACCGAACTTAAGAACTACCGCCCCATCTCGCTCCTCCCATTCCCTGCCAAAGTCATTGAGAAAGCCGTCAACAGTCAGCACGCCGCCTTCCTCGAATCCAACAAATCCCTCGACCCCTCACAATCCGGCTTTCGAGCCAAACACAGCACCGAAACTGCCCTCATCGCAGCAACAGACGACATTCGAACTCTATTGGACAACGGAGAAACAGCTGCCCTCATCATACTTGACCTTTCCGCAGCCTTCGACACAGTCTGTCACTGCATCCTCATACAACGCCTCAGCAACGTCTGAATACAAGGAAAAGCACTGGACTGGATCATCTCGTTCCTCGCCGGAAGAACTCAGAGAGTCCGCCTCCCCCCTTTTAGATCTGAGGCCACCGAAGTCATCTGCGGCGTACCACTAGGATCATCACTCAGTCCCACCCTCTTCAACGTATACATGAGTCCCCTCGCATCCATCGCACGCCAACACAACCTCAACATCATCTCCTACGCAGACGACACCCAGCTGATTCTCTCTCTCACCAAAGATCCTAACACCGCCAAAACCAACTTACACGAATGAATGAATGAGTAGCCGAGTGGATGAAGAACAGCCGTTTAAAACTGAACTCAGACAAAACGGAAGTCCTCATCATAGGTTCATCCCCCTCTGCCTGGGACGACTCATGGTGGCCACCGGCCCTGGGAACCGCACCCATACCTACGGACCACGCACGTAACCTGGGCTTCATCCTGGACTCCTCCCTGGCAAGCCAACGCCGTCTCATCATCATGCTTCAACATCCTACGCATGCTCAAAAAAATCTTCAGTTGGATCCCCACCGAAACAAGAAAGACGATCACCCACGCACTGGTCACTAGCCGACTGGATTACGGAAACACCCTTTACGCCGGAACTACAGCCAAACTACAGAAAAAACTCCAACGCATCCGAAACGCCTCAGCCAGACTCATACTGGACATCCCCCGTCAAGCTCACATCTCCGGCCACCTGAAAGACCTCCACTGGCTCCCCGTCAACAAGAGAATAACGTTCTGTCTCCTCACCCACGCACACAAAGCCCTCTACCACCTAGGACCCGAATGCCTCAACACACGACTGTCCTTCTACACCCCCACCGGCCAACTTCGATCGTCCAATCAAGCCCTCGCCGCAATTCCGCGCATCCATAGATCCACCATGGGGGGAACATCCTTCTCTTACTTAGCAGCCAAAACCTGGAATTCTCTCCCCACCCACCTCCGACTCACACAGAACCACCTCTCTTTCAGAAAGCAACTAAAAACTGGGATATTCGATAAGTAAAGTTCCCCCCCCTCCCTCAAGCGCCTTGAGACCCTCTGGGTGAGTAGTGCGCTATACAAATTTCTGAACTTGAACTTGAACTTATTGGGTTTTTTTGCTCCCCATGCCATTCCAGTTTAGACCCAGCCATATGCAAATCAGTCTTGACTCATCTCCTTATGGGAACAGTCCAGCCCAAACTGCCTGGATTCAAGCTAGCCTGGCTGATGAGGGGTGGTGCCCCAAAACCGGTTGAAGGATGCGTGTTTCCTGTCCAGAGAGGAGCTGGCTTGGCAGTTCAGGCTGTACGGTTCCTATGAGGTACAGTGTCAAGACTGATTTGCGTATGTATACCCAGATCCAAACTTGGTTGGCGTGGTGAGCAAAAGAACAATGGATTAAACCCGGATATTTGTAACTGGGGGTGAAGGTTTACATTGTTCAGCATTCCATCAATCATTTGTTTATTTTGCACCTGAACAATAGGCAAAAACTAATCCTGAATGAAGCGATAAATGTTAAATCTACATTTAGTGCTACACATTTTGCAATTTTTAACACATTGAGTTTGCGTTTATTGTTAAGGTCAAGAGCTATCTCAGGGTGATGATATATGAGGCTTGTGAATCTGGCTCAGATTCTTAGCCAAAGGAAGCCAGTCTTGACAAAACCAGTTGCTCTGCTGCCTACACTAAATCTATTGTCCATGCCAATGCTTGTTCTGTTGTTTTTTTTAACTATAAACATAAAGAACTGAAATATTAAGAAGAGATACCATCCCCTGATAAAGAAAGTATTTATTTTGAAATGTAGTGGATTTGATGTCAGGTTGATGCTTAATGTGTGAAAGATTTCTTATTATAAATATTTGGTGAAAATTATCATGTGAAGATTCAAAAGAGCGCTGTTCGTGTCAGGACACTGTACCGTTTTTATGCTCGGATGACACTCTAGACGATACCGAGACCACCTGCTATCGTCTAGAGCGTCGTCCGAGCATAAAAACGGTCCAGTGTCCTGACACAAACATTCATCTATTGAGCAGGCGGTGACACGCTTTGAATACTGAGTGAAAATCCGTGGCATTATACCTGCGTCAGCAGGTTCCTTCGTTGATTAAGGCTTCCTTTAGGAGAGCTGACAGCTGTATAGAGCATTTGTTTGGTCAACAAGCTTGTGAGTCACGCTCAGTAACATCACCAAGATTTCCCCTGAAGAAGGGTGCCAGTAGCACCCAAAATGCATTAGGAATTGTCACTAATAAGCTTGTAAACCACACTACTTGGAATCCACGAAGTTCAAGCAACATTGCTTTTCAATAAAAGAAGAAACAGACTACGCTGGATTAATTTTTTTCTTAAACATATTTCCATTTGCTTTTATACTTTTCTGTATCAATTGTAGACATGTTGAATGTCAGTCTTGACTGATTGATTAAATTGCGCTGAGAATAATTTTCACTCGGAAGGAGTGAATCAGGGTAGTGCGGATTCTGTCTAGGGCAGGCTGTCCTAGTTTTTATGTTCTTTTAGAATTGGTGGTCAGGAAGATCCACTTCAAAATCAGCACACCAACCAGGAGTACTTTGAGTATTTGGGACAAGAGAATATTGTTGAATTTTGTGTGCACTACAGCTGTGTCCATACAAGTTGTAGAGGGTAGGCATTTTCTTGTTTAACCATCCTGTGCCTCTGCCTGCCTGTGGAATCAACGTCTGGTTCAGACTTATAGGGGCCTGTTTGTACAGTCACTCGACAGTCGCACAAAGGGAGTTGAGGTGTGCCCTTCATATCCTGGTGGCCCATCACCAGGCTGATGGGTTTTCCTGAGCTAGAGTAATAGAAGGATTTGTCACTGAGGAGAATCTGCCAAGGAGAAGGGCTGAAGAGCTGTAAGGAGGACTACTGCCCCTTTGCTGTAAATTGCTTTGTTGGGTTGGCTTGCAGTTGCTGCTTTGGAGAGGAAAAGGACTAGACTTTTCTGTGTATCCTGCTTGTGAAATTTCTCTAAGGGCATGTGTGTGCTAGCCTCCTGTTAAGAAGTCTCAGGGCCATCAGAGACTTCACCTGCATCATCCCTGAACTCCACAACTGAGTGTTATGACTTGTCAAGTGGTGGAAAATCCGGTTCTGGGCCCTTGGAGGTTGTTCCTTCCACAATAAAAGCTACAAAAGATTTCAAAATCGACGCTCTGCCCTTCCAGCGCCTGTTTTTCCGATGCAACACCGCTGTGCTGGAAAAATTTCCATGCATCGCTGCCGCGCAGCTGAGGTAATCAATTCAGCGCCTGCCCGAGTCCAGAGAAATTGCCGCAACCCGAGTTCAGTGCACCGTGTCTCCGATGTCTAGACCCCCATACTGATTCCGGCCCAGACCATGTTAGTATTATGATTCATTGAAGGATAAAAAATGAAACAACTGAAAAATAATTAAAAAAATATTAAAGGTTTATAATTTGGGTTAAGATTTTGAAAAAATAATAAATAAACATTAACTTCATTACAAGTATACAATGGGTGCATTTCTTGTATTAGGATTACAACTAGTACAAGGAATATTACATGAATTTCATGAATTCAATTAAATCTATAACAAAAAAACAGGCTATAAGGGTTACAGCAAGTTGAATATTTAAATACAATTTAGATAGCTTTAAACAATTTACAATCACAATTTAGCCCCAAAAAACACAGATTAACAAAGCTAAAATAAATATCTTGTTGTTGTGTCGTTGATGTTTTGGGTTTGTGATAGTGGTAAAAACATTAAAAACAGACCAAGGTTATATGTTAGGCATCAACAGGATGACAATGATTTAGTGGTTGGTCACTTGAATTGGTTGCAGATGTGGAAACCAACCCTCAAAAGAGACTTTGTTGGAAACAATCCAGTTTGGTGAATGGAGATTCATTCAGTCTTCCAGTCCTTGGCTGATTCCCCTGTCCTCGATTCAGGAATGAAGGAGCTCTGAGACAAGTGACTCTTAGCGTGTCCTACTATTCAGTGCATGTAACCGAGATAGTTAACCGACTAGTTAAGTTCACAACTCACTGATTGTATTTTCCGACCCCACTTGTACCACCAAGTGAAGTCCCAGTCACATCAGCAGTGTATAGAAGGTTTTCAGTGAGTTTTCACCTAGTGTAGATAACATCACACATCATCATATGCATACATGATACCAGACTGGCGTTTGCATGCATAGTCTGCACATTTAAATGATTTTGCTTTCATGAGATGGAGGCACGCAGACTTCGGATAAGCAGAACAATTCATAATTATGGTGTCGAAAAAGTGAGAAAGTCTGAAGTGCAGCAGAAATATACAGAACTCATTGTCTCATTATAAGATGTGTCCAGTTTTGGGAAATATAATGCCAGTGTAGAGGAACCCTACATCATGCCAATTGTTTTTTTTTGTTTCCTACAGCACCTGTCCCTTTCAAAAACAGGGGTGGCAAACACAGCTTTAAGTGAGCAACAGTGCACTGATGGAGGACCCTCACAGGTCTCCGTCACTGCATTCACAGAGGGAATCCTGCCTAATTACTAATTCATGGGTAATACCTGCAAATTATACTGAAAGTACTTCTGTAATGCAATGAATTAATAACCCGTTGCAGTGTGAAAAACAGGGAGGGCTAGCGACATAGTTCTGGGCAAAAACAAGAGGCGATTGAAGACCCGCTATTTGATACACAGGACACCAGACGCAGTAGAAACCGGTTGATGGGAATAGTTTGAGGGTGCGGACTGGCACAGCTCCTTGCTTTACTGGATTTAAATACATTTGGGCATGGTGCATGAAGGGCACCTTTTCTATATGAGGCTGAGAACTTTGGCTACCCAGAATTGCACAAATCAATATGTGATTCATGGTCTGTAAACACTGGTACAGATGTATCCAATTCACAATCAGGAAGACTCATTCCATGACAGGTTTTCAGGCTAACCGCTGTGTATATGAGTTCCTTTTAGATTGGTTGTCTGTACATGTTTGTCTAAATATCCAGAAACCCTTTGTAGTGTCTGGGGTTTGTATTGGTACGTGTATTCGTGAACGGAATGTCATAATTATGCAATAGTAGTATAATGATGTCGATTGGTCAGCTATGTGTTCTCTCTTGGAATGTGTTATGTTGGTTTCTGAATCAGGACACAGGTGGATGTTGTCATCTGGATCCTTCACTTGTATCCTGATCTTATGCTGGATATAATAAACTTCATGAAGAATATATCATTGTATGGATGTGCATATTCTACACTCTTGCATGGCCTTCCTGTACCTTTCTTCCAAGAAACATGGTTTAATTTGCACTTAAAGGTGGCAATCATTTGAACAAGGAAACACAATCATTTCACCAATTAACACCTTGGCTGCTACTTGAATTTTTCCCCTGTGCTGGACATTCCAGAACAGGGTGTGGTCGTGACGGAACCATTCCGTCATCAGCACAGCTCAGCTCTTACTGATGACGGAATGGTTCCGTCACAAGCATCGAAGCGGTTAATCAGATAATAAACAGATTCATCACACACAAACTATCCATGGGGATATTTATATTAATAAAGTTTTATATAGCGCGAACATGACCCACGGGGGTATCAGACCGCTTTACAGTACATAATTATCACATATTATACATACAATCGGGAATCGCATATAATACAAATGAGGTAGACATTGCTGTTTGAATAAAATCGGTGCCAAGTAGGCATCAGAAAGTTAAAGGTTTAGGATGTTAATCTGTTCATGAGAAACATTTTCGCTTCTTTTTTGAAGGCAGTAAAATAAGAGATTCTGCGTACGTCTGGGGGAAGGTTGTTGGGTAGCAAAACTAACCAGCCTGAAGAAAATAGAATGTAGAGAGTAAACATGCACAATCATGTGGGGAAGGTGGCTATAGCTGACATTCTGAAAGGTCCATTTGAAAAAAGTATCATTAATTCCGTTCTCATACGTTCATGAAATGCTTGTCATTGGGTTCAGATCTTGAAAAAGGGCATTCCATAATTTTAGGCCTTGTACTCCCAGAGACAAGACTCTTTCTTTTATCCACTTGAATAACTTGCTTGACCAGATTAGAATCTGATGAAAGTGGGTGCTATCTTCTAAGTTTAAAATTATATGTTTTGTCATGTTTTTCCTGTCACCTGCGACATATTATGATTCCAATGATGTTCTGAGTTCCAGCTTCTTGAACAATGAATCACCTGCTGTTGTATTAATTTTTTTACTTGGATGCTTGAAGATACATGTCTTATTAGGCCATGTTGCAATTAAAGAAATCTTTTATTAATTTAGAAGTTTTCATCTTTTTAATATTGGCGACGAGGGACACCACTCAGCAACACGATATAGAGTGGTGTTATGAACCCACCTATTTTGACTTTTGATAGACTTTTGGAATTGGCTGTTTCGTGGATTTAATTCTACCAAATTCAACCTGGATGGTATGTTTCTTTTAATTTATTCACTTATGTACACTGATGGTACCTGCGGCTGTATTTCGTTTTTCAAAAGAAGTGCTTTGATTGCACCCGCGGCTAACTAATATCTATTTCTTAAGTACCTGGAAATGATATTTAAAAAATGTTCTACTTCATTTTAATTCCTCTGTAAAATTATTTGCGAACCCTTATATTTCTGGCTTGTTTTTCCTGCAAAATCCGCATAGTTGATTTTACTAAGGATTCACCGAGTACGCAAAACTTTGAAAGTAATACCTATTGCTCGCGACTCGGCAACGTTCATTTTGCTTGCGACTTCGCAATGTTCTAATCGCAGCTCTGTGGCATGACGCACTGTGAATGACAAAGACAAGGGCTGTGCCTACGTTGCTGCGTAACATGCTGTTATTGACAAATACAAGATATGCTGCACGAATACAGTGGCGCAATGATGTAAGACGCCAAGCATGTCACGGCCATTTTGGAAACTACTAAATCTATTGTGTCAACTATTTCTCATACAAAAATTTAACTTCAGCGCTAACCTATTATTTCACCTTTATTCCAGCTTTATTATTAATGGACAAAGCGTTGAAGCACTGTAGTAAGTTCAATTTGTCTCTACATTTTCATTTATTTATTCCAAATAAACCGCAACAAACCTTATTCTATTGATAGTCACATATTATTTCTATTCAAGCCAATTTTTTTTGTGTAGCTTCACACAAATCTTTTTATTATTTATAAAGTTAGACATTGTTTCCTACTGACATTTTTAAACTACTTTGAACATAGTTTCATCATACCCTGAACTTCAATATTCAATTTATACTAATTGGATTAAATATTCCTTTTGGCAAGACTAAGTTGATGCACAACATGCACTTTGATCCTCCCGGAAATTTTTTACAAGTTAAAGGCGATCCACCTATGCCATGGTCCAGGTGGAAAGGAGAATTCTTAACATATATTAAGGCCATTCATAGTGAACGAAGGGCTTTGAAAGAAAAAAAAGCATATTATTATATTGTCTTGGATCAGAAGGACAAGTTATTTTTAGATCTCTTCCACAAATTGTTACTCAAAGTGAATGTGTATACGGAAGCTTTAGCTAGATATCAGAAAAGATTTAAACTAAATATCAGCATAGCACTAAATCGTTTCAAATTTTACACTAGGAAACAAAAAGATGATGAATCATTCGATGACTTTTTAACAGCTTCAAGGTCTTTAAGTATTCATTGCAATTTTGGTACCATGACTGATGAGATGATACGCGACCAAATAATTGTCCATGTCAAATGCAAGAAAATCCAAGACAAACTATGGGTCACGGGTGATCCAAATTTAAGTGAAACTATGGCCACAGCCAAGGCTCAAGAACAATCTGATATATGGATGGACACTGTTAGGAAATACACAGATAAGAAGTCTCCAGATGAAGAAGTTTGTGCCATAGGACACAAATTTGAACCAAGGCAAAATACCACACAAACTTTAAGTAGATACAATGTTAACAAGTTTAAACATATTCCTGTTCAGAAAGAAAATAAAGGGTTTAATAACTATGGCATGTGTTACAGATGTGGAAACAAATCTCACTATGCTTTCTTTGCAGGTTGTCCAGCTTTAAAAAGAGAATGGAGAATGTAAAATTTGTAATAGAGTTGGACATTTTAGTAACATGTGCAAGGATCGACAACTACAATTTCAGAGGCGGGGAGCAGTTTCTTCCTTATCTGAAGAAAATATAAACACAATTAGAGATGTCTCCCAAGATAGCAACAAAGGTTTTGTAGTACCAATTCTAACTAACGACACAGAGGTAAATTTGAAATCCTCAAAGTGCACTTTTCAAGTATGTGGAATTGATTTGCTGCTTATGGTTGATTCTGGGTCTCCATGGACCATCATTTCTCATGAATATTACATTGATACCTTGGCGAGTTTCATCTCATTTGACAACCTACAGGAATCTGATATTGTAGCTGAAAGTTTTTGGGGAGCGAGAATTGACTGGGGTCCTTAATCCTGTTTCCCTCCCAGGTGTCTCCTAACCTCCCTCTTATTTTTCATTCTTGCACCTCTGCTTCTCACCTGACCCTCCAACCCCACTTTGCTTCCCACATCTTCCTCCTTCCTCCTTTTCACTTTTTCCCACCTAATTTCCCTAACTGCTCTCTTCTCTCCTTACTTCCCCTCCTCACCCCTATTCCCTCCCCTTCTACTCTGTCCTTTCCCACTTACTACTTAATCCAATCGCCCTGACTGGTTCTTAATGTTACTGCCTATACCGTTGATTTATATTTATTTTTCATTTACTTTTGTTCTCATAACCTGCCTCTCCTTATGTCTGTACTGAGAAAAAGGGGGTCCCAGCAAACAACTATAAATTCAAACCAATCAATATCAATGAATAAAGAAGCACTTGACTAACCTACACTGTTATTTATTGACAATGTAGGTATACGTTAGTTACCATGAATTTAGATGAACAATCACAAGATGTATGGTGCCCCAGGAGGGAAGGGAAGTGATATAGTGCAGGTAGTGTGGGTATGGGATAGTGACAATAAAAAACAACCAAATGGCCTGACTTTACTATATGTCAATTTCCAACATAAACAGACAAACAACCGTACGTTCAATACATCATTAGATATAAATCATACTCCACATAACACATTGAATGACTTAATGATGGGGTGAAGCTGATAAACATAAAAAGCTATTCAGTTTTAATGCCAAAATGCACAATGGTCATGAAAGTGAAAGGATCATATTGATAATTCCGAATAGTGGTCTATTGTGGTATTAGGGTAGAGGTAGACCTAGTTACGCAAATTGATGGGAAACATAGGTCATTGCGTACATTTATATGATAATGTACAATAAATGAACAGTGTGGCGTACCTATCACAAGATGGTAAAAACCACAACAAATAAACCAAATTATGATTGATCGAAAGATGACTTGTTGTCATAATATGGATCAAACACTAAGTTCATTGTAATTATAAATGACCACATGTGTGGCAAGGGTCATGTGACGTCTTAAAACATACCTGTTGGAAAACACATATACATACAGTATAAATCCATGTGAAATAAAGATTATTGGTATAATCATCATATGGCGTACCTATCATATGATGGTAAAGGCCATATTGAGACAGAATAAGGCAGAATTGACCAACATAACCATACTTCCTAGTGATCAATTAAGAGAAGTCAAGATATAGCTGGGGTTGAGAGTATGTACATTAAGGCAGAGTCGCTAATTGAGAGAATGAACTGTCATTTTCATTAAGGCCATTCTGGATGGAATCAAAGAAAAGCACCCACTTTAACTCTCGTATGTTTAAAATGTTGGTGATATTACCCCCGCGGGGTCCCAGGATTGCCTTCTCTAAAACAACCCAATTGAAGCTGTCAGGGGGATAATGTACATGAGCAGTCATAGAAAGGGAACTACTAGCGTGTGTTTGGGCAATAGAACACTATAGAATATATGTATGGGGTACCAAATTCACCCTTAGAACAGACCATAAGCCCCTGGTCAACATCTTGTCTGCTGGTGGAGGTTGGAATTCCACAGCCATAATCGCTAGACTTACTTCCAAATTACAAGAGTACAATTTTATCACGGTGTATGTTCCTGGGAAGAAAAATGTTACAGCTGATAGCCTATTACGCTTACCGTGTGATCAAAACAAAGTTAGTATGATTAATGAATGTGATTTTGTGCTTACCATTGAAGCTATAACTCAAGAAAAAGTTCAAGATATCACTGAAGTGCGTTGGCGTGAATGTGAACAGAGACATGATAAAAGGGGTGAATTAAAAGAATTTATCAAAAAGGTTGGCTTAAAAAAGACAAGATAAGACCTGATCTTTTACCATTTTTTTCAATGTTTCAGAAGAGTTGGAGTTGGAAAGTGACTTCATATTTAAGTCAGGAAAATGTATTCCTCCAGAGCATATGTATGAAATCATTTTAGAAGTTGCACATAAGACTCATCCAGGTATCTCATCAATGAAACGTTTAGTTAGAACGTATTTTTGGTGGCCAGGTATTGATAAAGTTATTGACAGGATTTTTAGAGATTGCCCTGAATGTGTTTCAAGTGAAAGAATGCTTAAGGTACACACTCTACCGTTAAAGGTGGTTAAGTGGCCATCTGTTCCTTGGGAAAAAATTGCGTTTGATATCTCTGGCCCTTTCTATATGTTACCAGAGTCTTCACGATATACATTAGTGATTATTGACTGTCACTCCAAGTGGCCTGAAGTAAAATGTGTTCCAAAGGCTACCACAAGTGCTGTTATCAAATTTTTTAAAGATATTTTCACTAGAGAAGGCTGTCCTTCAAGTTTGGTTACGGATAATGGTGTACAATTAACCTCTTTAGAAATGTCAGAGTTTCTCAAAAAATGTAAATATTTCTCACAGGTTAACATCATATATGAACCACATGAAAATGGTCAGGTGGAAAGATTTAATTGTGTATTGAAGAGCTTTGTAGTAGATTCTCTCAAAGTTAGTCCTTTTAAACTATTTAAAGGGAGAAATCCTGCGTCAAAGTTTTACCGTGGTGGTTGTGAGAGAAATCACAGAGTTTCATCTTTGGTAAAGAGTGTGTAATTGATATTTCTAAGCGATTGGAGGCTAAACAATAAAAAACAAAAGATTGGTATGATAAAAAATGGAGGACAAAACTACATTCTTTTCAAGTAGGAGATTGGGTGAAGATTCTCAAACCAGGTTTGACAAGCAAATGTGCCAATAGGTTTAGTGAAGCCATCCAATTAAAACAAATATTTACAAATAGTGTTATGACACAAGATGGAAAAATTTGGAATGTCAGGAAGTTGGCTAAGTGTCCTATGTTTAATCTTCCTGTAAAAGATAACTCTGATGCTGATAGATTCGTTGGCAATTATGATTCCGTTGCCCGCAGAGTTGAGAATTCCAGACGTGATATACTTGTCCCAAAAAGATATGTTGCTTTCAGGTGATTTTCCTACTGTGTTTCTTCTCTTATTTTGTTTATTAAAAAAGGGAGATGAGTTATATTCTAAGTTTGAAATTATATGTTTTGTCTCTTTAAGTTGTTCCTGTCACCTGGCCGCATGCACATGCAAGCGGCATTTTATGATTCCAATGATGTTCTGAGTTCCAGCTTCAGTTGTAATCATTTATAGGTCTCGCCTCTCAATGCGCATGCGCATTGAGCAGAGCGAGACTATAGCGACTTAAACAGACTTTACCCAACTAGTATCCCAACTGGCGATTTGGTGCTGTGCCCGTGCGCTTTTAGGTCAGTGCGCAAGCGCATTGACTTAAAATGCGCGTGCACATCATCAAATCGCCATCTGTTCCCCAGCAGCACTCCTCCCACACCTTTGAAGTGAAGCTTAGCTTCACTTCAAAGGCCCCTGCTGCTTCACACCCTCATCGCCGCTCTCCCCGCTCGGCCCCCTCCCCTGCCCGCCGTGTCGCATTTCTCCTCCCCCCTCCCCTTCTCTGCCTTCCCTCCATCTTGTTTTTTTCTTTACCCGCTCCGCTCCCTCCCCTGCCTGCCATGTCGCATTTCTCCTCCCCCTCCCCTTCTCTGTCTTCCCTCCGTCTTTTTAAATAGTTATTCCATCATGCATCAAAGCTGATTTTACAAAAAAATAACTGAACACGCATGTGCTCTTGGAGTGTCTGTTCTCTTTCAAATCCCATCTTTTAAGTAAAATTATGCTCCCTGTGATGTTTTCATTTAATGAAGGTGAATATTTTTATGTCATTAATTTGCTGAACTCATTCAGAATTGGCGTGACCACGATGTCCTCGATCCGATACAATTACTTGCGTGTCTCCTTCCATTGTGACCGGGGTGGCTCTAATAAAATTACCTGTCTGTTTGACCACAGTAACTAGATCAGTGCTGGCCAGGACACAATAGGGGAATCGCTCTCTTCATCTACGTCCCCTTAAAGACGAGCAGGGGTCACTGAGCGTAGCTGGTGGATGCTGGGGCTGCCCCTCTGGACCAATATTCTTGATTACAAGGCTCTTCCTGGCTCAGCTACTTGGTCGGATATCTGCATTCAAGACAAGTGATGTGCAGTTTTTCTTGTAGCTTTTAATTCACACTCAGTTCCGTTTACAGTGCCATATATTTCATATACTGTGCATGTGCATGCTTTTGGAATAACAAGATTAAACTTACAAATTCTGCCAAGTACATCTGGACTCGTTCATTTTAGAACGTGGTTTGTTGTTGTGTACGCAAATCGTCTTTTAGCAGTCTTTTATTTAAGTATAATTAATTAAAAACATTAAAAGACATTGTTATTTGTAATATCAATACATGTAAGTCACGTAAATACAACACATTGCATTACAAATGCTATCGGTGTCACATTTCCGAAAGTTATAACTATTGGCATTGTAAATGACAAAGCTATTAATTTAGATATTTTCAAAACCAACACAAATAAAAAGAATTGTCATTTACAAGACAAATAGCTCAAACTTTCCTAATGCGAGACCTATTGCATTTCCAATGCTTGTTTTACTTGGCTGCTTAAGAAAACATGTCTTCTTATAACGTGTTGCAATTAAAGGAATCTTTTATTCATGTTGAAGTTTTCATCTTTTTAATAGTGGGGTTCTAGCTAGGGTACATAATGGAGCTATCTTCTGAAAGTATCTTGTTCTTTGTCCCTGAAGTCTTTATAGATGGTCCAGAAATCCTTAAATGTATTCAGGTGGCCAGTGTAGAGCTTTCAGAACAGGCTTGGTGTGGTCCTTCTTGTGGAGGCTGTAACACATTCAGTCAACCTACATTTGCAGCCTTGGAAGCCTGGCAATGAGACTTTTGAGAGTCCATAGTAGATGATGTTGCTGTAGCAAGGACAGACATGAGAAAAGGTTTGTCCAGTTCCACCCTATGGTCAATTTGCAATAATAGGAGTACATTAAAGCGTGGGCGGAACTGGAGATTAATCTGCAGTGACTTGCGGAACAAATGATAGGTCAGAGTCGCAGAGAATTCCCCGCGTTTTCAGTAGTGGGAGAGGTTTCTGAAGCTTTGACTGCCAATCAATGGTTAGTGTGATGGTCTCACATTCTACCATACCAAGGATATCAGTCTTGCCTCCGTTCTTGCAGGCGAAGCACTTGTTCATTCAGGGTAGGGTGTGACCAAGCACTAGGTAATGTTGGTAGTGTTGTTTAGGCTATTGACTATCAGAAAAAAAGGTTTTGGTGTCATCTGTGTGCATTCTGAAGCTGGGATAGTGACAGTGGGGTGAAAAGATTTGATCCTCAATTAGACAGCAGTGTTCAATGGTGGCTGTTGTCGTATTCCACAACTTCATATTGTACACATCAACATGGGCATTCACAAAGCTCTCTTGATTTCTTTTTCCTTTCCCTGCCCAGGTTTTTGATTTGTATATAAGCATTTGAAGCGTTGTGTATTCCATTATAAAATTAGGATTACAAATCGCAGAACAATTTTAAAAAAAAAGAAATACTGTGCTGAAAGAGCCTCTAACATATGAACCAGTATCCCAGATCATTTACTGCCTTTTATTACAGACACATTAGGAATGTTTGCTTTTCATTTAATGCCTGCAATCCACCTAGTTGTTGTTGCAACCAGAACATTCAATGACATCTTTCTTGTGTTATTACAGTAAGATTTTCATTCTGATCAAGAACGTCATCAAAATCTCATCATGAAATAGGTGAAAATGTGTTTAACAATGATATTGACATTTTCATGATGTTTCCCTTTTACTTTGTTTAGGAGGTCGGATTTATTTGCTAAATCGGCCAGTAAATAAATAAAACCAACATGTGTAATTAAGTTTAGTGCTTCCCTACGATGCTTCAGCACATTACATTACCCCACAGTGCAGAGGAAGCGGGAATGTGGAGACAGCAGGGCTTCTTGTTAGATATTTCGGCAAGCTCCTCTTTCACAGAGAATATTTGAATAGTGAAGAATTAATTAAACAAGCCTAGAAAGAGATGTGTAGGAACACTGCATGTCATTTGTAGATAAGATAAAACGTTGTCTGGGGGCAGAGCAGGAGGAATGAAAATGATTATATGTATGCCCTAGGGGAACCATGGCCATAGAACTGTTTCTAAATGGAATCATTTATCAGAAAGGTATTGTCGGTAGGTCTAATCTGAAGTGTGTATGTCTGCAGAGGTGTGCTTGTATGTATCTGTGACCTTGCACCAGTGTGCTTATCAGTGTGTGTGTGCTTACATTAGATTATGCACTAGTATGTATATATGTGTGTGTGCGTGCACGTAATATATCCGTCTGTCTGTGGTCATTTAACGGTAATGTCAGTGTGATTGTATGCATACATGTGAATGTCTATTTGCTATTTACTTTTTACTATTTACATCTCAAGTAAAAGGGCATCCCCTACTATTTGGGGGCCTCTTTGAACTGTGTCAATGGTGTGTGGCTGCAAACACAGTTGCAAACAATTGAAAAGTTACCAACTCCTCCAAGCAGGTGGAAACCTATTCACAAAATGGAACCTGTTCCCTTTGGATAGAGTCCCCTTTGGGAATTGCGCTTGGCAGCCATGAGGAAATTTGCACTGATCAAGGGAACCACTGCTTCTCCCCTTCCCTGACCCCTGACCGGTGTCTTCCGAAATAAAAAACCTTGTAATTTTAAAGCAACATTGGCTCCTTTAAGGAACATACGCTGCTCTAAAAAATATTTACCGGTCCATGTTTTGCAGCAGCAGCAAGCAGCAAGGAGCAAACTACTGGAGAGGGCTGTAGAGGAGGCGGCGTTCGCTGACAGTGGAAAACTCCACCGAGTCCACCGCGCTGAGCCGAGCCGAAACTGCAGCCGCAGTCTCAGCCACAACCGCAACACACCGGCGAGCAGTGGACAGGGCCTCCCTTGCTGGTACCACCATTGTCCCCAGCTCCTGGAAGCCGCAGTAGCGGTAAGCCCCCGGGTCTCGGGTCTTGTGTGCCATAGCGGGAACGGGAGCAGTCAACCGTGCCAGGCAGCTGCTTACCCACACACACCCATACGCCCCCTTACTGCAGGAGCAGACTAGAGCAGGGGAGCGGAGGGGGGTGAGGGTTGCGAGCAGCCGGCTCCCCCGGCCCTCCACAGCAAGGAAAGGAAAAAGGAGAATAAAAAGCAAGCCAGCAGACTTTGGGTCAGCTCTGCCCTCTGCCCTGCCGGTCTCTGACACTGCGGGCGCCCCTCCGAGCCCTCACCAATGACCCCGCCACCGCCAGAGCCAACCTACACGAAGAGATGACAGACGTAGCCAAGTGGATAATGAACAGCCGCCTGAAACTGAACTCGGACAAGACGGAAGTCCTCATCCTGGGATCTTCACCCTCCGCCTGGGACGACTCCCGGTGGCCCCCCGCCCTGGGCAGCGCACCCAAGCCAACAGACCACGCACGCAACCTGGGCTTCATCCTGGACTCCTCCCTCTCCATGACCAGACAAGTCAACGCCGTCTCCTCTTCGTGCTTCAACATCCTGCGCATGCTACGTAAGATCTTCCGGTGGATCCCCACCGAGACCAGGAAGACGGTCACCCAGGCCCTCGTCACCAGCCGTCTGGACTACAGCAACTCCCTCTACGCCGGAACCACCACCAGACTCCAGCGGATTCAGAACGCCTCAGCACGACTCATCCTGGACATCCCCCGTCGCAGCCACATCTCCGGACACCTGAGAGATCTGCACTGGCTCCCGGTCAGCAAGAGAATCACCTTCTGTCTCCTCACCCACGCATACAAAGCCTTACACAACCAAGGCCCAGGATACCTCAACAGCCGCCTCAACTTCTACGCTCCCACATGCCAGCTTCGATCGACCAGCCACGCCCTCGCTGCCGTCCCCCGCATCCGAAGAGCCACCACAGGAGGAAGGTCCTTCTCCTACCTGGCCGCCAAGACTTGGAACTCCCTCCCGACCCACCTCCGCCTGACCCAGGACCACCGTGCCTTCAGGAAGCAGCTCAAGACCTGGCTGTTCGAGCAGTAGCGGACCCCCCCCTCCCCTAGCGCCTTGAGACCCTCTGGGTGAGTAGTGCGCTATATAAATGCTTTGATTGATTGATTGATTGATTGATTGATTGATTGATTGAGCCACTGAGCCATTGTGCCTCTGTACCATTGGGCTGGCTTTCAATAGGAGCTGTGTTTGGGTTTTTCTCCATGTCGTGTTGGCCCATTCCTAGACCCCAGCACTTTACCCTCAAGGGAGATACAAGGAGGTATAAGGAGGCATAAGGAGGCGACAGTAGAGCAGACGTGGATTAACCACTAGTGGCGGTAATGAGTGGCAAGCAGTGATAAAAAGAGTCCACTGACGCATAGAGGCAACCAGGTCATACCCGCCATACCTGCTATACTTGCCATACCCTGCCCTGCCTGAGACCCAAAACTCCTCTGCCACTATCACGGTTCCCCACAGGGGAGCTAGAAAAAGCAGCAAGGAGGCAGGAGGCATGTGGCAGGGAGACAGTGAAAGCAAGCAGGAACCCTAACTTCACAAAACTAAATAGTAATTCCGGTATCATTGCACCAACTCATCGATTCATTCTCGCCTCGGCACCCATATTCCTCAACCCCTCCCTCATCAGGACTGTCATGAGGTCCGGAAGAGTAAGAAGATCTATAACAAGGCCATCACCCAAACCGAATAAAGAAGGCAGTCACACAGGTAAACTACAGGTGTATAGTGGCCTCAGAAAATGACAACCCCTGTGAAAGCAACATCAAGGATAGCGATAACAAAGGGAAAACCCAAGAAACAAAAGCTAGCTCAACTGACTGTCCGAAAGCCAACAAAGCAAACGGCTCATCATCCGCAACGGAGATAAAAGGCTTAAACCAGTAAAACGGAACACCCAAAAGAGCCAAAAGGAAAAAATTGGACGAGATTGTACACATAGAAGAACAATCTCCAAGAAAGTCCACAAGTTTCTACCAGCCAAAATGTTACACAAAAGTCGCTTTTCTCAAAGATCCTGGCAAAGCAATCTACTCAAATAACGACACCATAACGGGTCTACAATCCCCACTGCGACCTGATGGAGCGGCCCGCCATTTACTCCAAACATCAGGAACACCAGCCGTAGAAATACACACGGAAAAAAATAACATGGAGACCATAGCATAATTGAATATTCGAATGGGGGATGGAGTGCAAAGGGGGCAAGCTGGCAATACTGTAGAAGCAATTGGGGGGGCCAGCGGCCAAATCAATTCTCCAATACATCCAGGGCACCAGGTAAAGAACTTCATGGGGCTCACACCCGAGAATGAGAAGGCCCTCAAGAGCATGCGGGCCGCACAAGTTGAAGACCTCCCAGACCACCAGAGGACCAACGACCCGAGAGGTCAGTTACCCTCCACTCAAATTTCCCCGGAGGGCTCGACTGTCGGTCAGAGCCCTCCTGCCCACATCGGAATGTACTGTTCGGATTACTTTTGGACAGAGCCATTCTAATGGGCTTGGTTGGAAAAGAATCCGACTCGGTTTTCTGGATGGCTTACGTCGGGCTCGGAGAGCCTGTCCGCCATCCAGAAACCCAACAGTTCTTCCCCGGTGTTCTGACCGACTTTTTCGGCCCTCCTTTGAGGGAAGGTGATTGGAGGTGACTTCAGTCTACTATCATTCTAGTGGAAGGATTAGAACCGTAAATAGGGCCTATTCACAAGGCGTGTTGATATAATTCCGGACCCTTTTCCTTAGATCAGGGCTTATAAACTTATGTTAGGGTATGAATTCATTAGTATTAGTGAAAATCCATCCTTTTGTAAGAGTGTTAGTATACTTTCCTTGGAGTTATGCTTATTTCGGGCCTTGTAGGCCTCAAACGGGAGAGACTCCATCTTTCTTTCTGCCTCGGCAGCTTGAGATGCTTCTAGGTCAAATGTAATGTTTTAGTTACGAGGTGTTGTTCGCTTGGAGAGAACCGGCTCAGGCTGGCCCTTATCGAAAGACTGTATTTTTCTCCATTCCGAAGACATAACACCAGGCCGGCCAGCTGAGAACGTGTCCTTGGTACGGGGAGGTACAAGAATTTGGTGGGTGGCAGGTTACTGGCCGTAACTTTCCATGAAGGGACAAGCTTCGATATTAGTGAAAGCATGAGGCAGTGAGTCAGTCAGTCAGTCTGTAGGCGGCAGCTAGCCGTTAGCATCAATGCCATTAATTATTCCAGGGCAGACAGTCGCCATTTTGAAGTCCGAGAAAGACCGAGAAGCTAATACTCTCTTAGAAAGATTGGAGTTATTTTAGTTGGAGCAGCTGGCGAGCTTTGACATTAAGATCAGAGCATACAGAGTGAAGCAGTTAGTTGAGGGAACGAATACCAGAGTGGCAGAAACTGAGTTATACGATCGAAGAGGAGAAGTGAAGATGGTCCGTGATTGAGAGGAGAGAGAAGGTTCCAGTGACTTGGAGGGGAGCGAAGGAGACAGAGCATAGCGGTGCAGACGTGTATCCGTGACTGCAGAGGTGTGACCCTAGGATGAGCCAAGGCACAGATGAGAAGGTAACCCAGATGACTGCTGAGTCCAGACTTCATATTAATAAGGTGACGTCGACCCTTTCTTATTAGCGTGCACATTCTAACCTTTCATTTTCCTTTGCAGGCTATATGTTATAGTATAGTGTTATATTGCTATTGTTGTTCTGATAAATAAAGTACCCCAGTTCTTAGTGAACCGGTAATGTGCCTCTTATTCTTATACGAAAAAGGTAACCTGTTCTTCTAATCAGGTACTGTTCCGCAAACGGACGCAACTCCCGATCAGGTAAGCAGTAGTTGAATAATGAGGGAGAGAGGAGCCCTTGAAGTGGAGGATAAGTTGTACATCATCTAATTCGGCTATCATTGTATGATCCATAATATTGTAGTAGTATACTTCTAGTACATAGTGAGAGATTCCCCAACATGAAGAGCTAATGGTATCCATAGGAAAGTGATCGTCGTTGGTGGTAGGCGGCGTTAATGAGAGCTCTAGGGGGGATACTGCTGTCTATACCCACAGGATTGTGGCTTGTGATGTAAGTAAGAGAGCACCAGGGGGGATACTGGTGTCAATACCCACAGGATTGTGGCTTGGAGTACCCACAGGATCGTGGCTTGGGTGAGCACTGGTTGCGGTCAGTGTGTAATGGTAGATAATCAGAACTGCCCTAGGGTAGAATAGTCTGGGCCCGGGTTGCCGCGAGACTAGCTGGTGTGAGTGTGATATTGTAGAAAACTTAGGAATGGACATTGCTAAATTCCCCATCCTTAGATAGGAGACATAGATGCAACAAAATAGGAGTCTAGAGGGAAAGACAGAACTAGGACGCCCTCCACTCTATAAGTCATCAAACAACACAAGTCCTAGTTCTCGTGGCAATATTTATCTATTGATCTGTAAACATCACTGGTTAAGAATTAATCACCCCAGGGAATCCCTTAATCTAGAGATAATCAAGATGTCTCAGTCTATTGCCTATATAAAAAGCAACCTAGCTCTGATCTATACATTTAGAACAGCACAAGACTGCCAATCACCTTGAAAGACAAAAAAATGTGTGAAGAGCGAGATAGCACCTCACGGGCGCACCACCAATGGGACCCCTGGCTGGCACTCACCAGGATGGGCCTGTTCTCATCATTGGTGCCATCAAGCTTTAACGTAAACGTGTCTCAAACCCAAAGTAAAAGGACAGTGAATGGTGCAGTGAACACAACTTATATGTGACAAAAACTTACAACATTAAACACTTAACATACAAGTTACCGTGCAACCAGGACAATAAACTTTACTCATGTTCCTTTCTTTGTTGCAAACAGTAAACACATAAACATAAAAAAGGAGAGTGTGAATACTACCTATCGATTCACACCCTACTTACAGCCGACATGTTTCATTGCCTTGGTTTTTATCAGGCAATTTCCTCAGGGCAACTCAATTTAAATGCCACTGCAAGAGACACTGTACCTCGAGTGCTGTAATATAAACAAACATACATGAGGTTACCTGTTGTCCACCTTTATATTCTACACATAGATCATCATGCACTGTCAAACAGCCATGCTGTATTAGGTAATCATTATTATTACCCTTCAAGTAGCCTTGCCTCTCATACCAGCCAAGAGGAATTTAAAATAAGGAAAGCAGCCCCCATAGGTGAGCGTGGTCCTATCTCCCTTCAGTTCAATTACTACAAGAAATTACCAAACAAAACAAGGTTATCTACTCAAAGAGCGGTCTTATACCTTGCTTGTTTAACATAAAAACGACCAAGTAGGTCCATCAGAGCGTTACCAGTGGAGAATAATCGGTCGGCGTCTTCTCAGCACTCAAACGCCGAATGAGTGCTACACTGATCTATTGAGATTCCTAAGTGCCGATTTTCGGGGGCTCTGATTGGCTGAGGTAGTCAGATGACTATCGCGGCCATTTGTAAACGGTCCCCAGGCCATTGAGAGTGCCTGTTTTATGTGGCAATGCATGCCTACTCACGTAGTGTATTCGGGTTTGGCCATCTCTACAGCCTCTCTTGTTAACAGTCACATGGATAAATTTCAAGGGTATATTTTGTGAAGATTGCGTGAAAAAATCGCGTCGAGTGTCCGATTCGGGGAATTGCCACCGTGTCAATAATCGGGTGTGCACAAAAACATTTTCAATAAAAACAGCGCATCCCATCAATTACATAGTGGCAATAACTCCTAATGGTAGAGGCTCTCTGTTCAGAAGCAGGAGTTATATGTCGATCGGGGGCATCTTAGAACAGTGTATAGTCAATGTAAGTAGCGGCCATATTGAAACAGTGTATAGGCAGTGTGGATAGTAGGGATAGCGCAACTACTAATGGCACTCTAATATAGAAGGTCAATACACGTGTGCATTTACTTATTCATCTCAGTTTTTATCTTAAGGATCTGTGAGGACCGGAACAGTTATTAAATTATTAACTTGTTCCAGATGTTTAACACTTTAATAGATGCAGACACCTTGCTATTACTAAAAGAGGTTTTTCATCATGACCCATAATATAGTCAATGGGAAGGTATGGAGTGACCTGAGATTATTTATAATGTTATTTGTCCAAACTATTCAGATATGGTCACTTAATTATATTTAAGGTGGAGAGGTACCTTGTAGTTGGGGGACAGGAGAATAACTTACAACATTAAACACTTAACATACAAGTTACCGTGCAACCAGGACAATAAACTTTACTCATGTTCCTTTCTTTGTTGCAAACAGTAAACGCGGCAATCGACTCCCGCAACAATGGCAAACATTCTCCCCACGACAGACACGGAGCAGAGGAAAGAGACCAGTCTGAAGAGTATCGTGGTCAACTTATCCGACCATCAGCTAACTTTGGAGGAAGAAAAGGTGCTCAATAAAGGGTTGGAATTTGTTCCCACTCCCACTCATGATGCTTTCAAGTGTCGCACTGAGTTTCATGAGACGATGCGAAAAATTAAGTTGAAGAAATTTTTCGCAAAACAACCACTTGAAGAGAGCAAAGGATTTAATACCAACCTGAAAAAACCTTCCACTTTCTGTCCGCCAATGGGGGCAATTGAGGCCAAAGTTCTATAGGAAATTGGGAGGATAGAAAGCAACAATAAAACAAATGGATTTAAAAATATGACGAAAGGAGATTGGGAGGCCATGAGATCCCTCCAGAATAATGACAATATAACAATAAAAAGCGCTGATAAAGGCGGTGCTGTCGTCATACTAAACACTTGTGATTACGAGGCCGAAGTACAACTATTACTTAATGTGAGAGCTAACTACCAGCCCCTTAGAAAAGATCCTACCCCGGAACTGATGAAAATAATAACAGAACTCATTGGTGGTGCGAGAGAGAAGAAGTGGATAAGTGCGTAGGAGGCGGAGTTCCTTATTAACACCAATCCAAGGACCCCTGCCTTCTATATCCTCCCGAAGATACATAAACCGGCCCGGCCTCCGCCAGGCCGGCCAATTGTATCTGGAATCCAATCAATATTGGAACTTTTATCCCAGTTCGCTGATTATTATCTTTGCGAATCGGTGATAACCCAGAAATCCTATGTTAAGGACACTACGGACATCTTAAATGTCCTTAACAATATGACATTTTATCCTGATAATGAATATATCATGACTATTGACATCGAGTCCCTGTACTCTTGTTTTCCTCAGGATGCCGCATTGGTGGCAACAACGAGAGCACTAGCCACACAGGAGTGGTTTTATGATGCTCCCCAGAGTTTTGTTTTACAGTGTGTTGAATTAGCACTCACAAGGAACTTTTTCAGCTATAAGGACGACCTGTTCCTCCAAGTGACGGGCACATCTATGGGGGCTACGATGGCACCTAGCCTGGCCTGAATTTATGTGGGCCAATTTGAGGAGCACATCATCGAATTTGACATCAATCCCTTCAAGGGCCACATGCGCCTTTGGAGGTGATATATTGATGATGTGCTCCTCCTATGGGTAGGAGAAGAATCATCTCTCCTCCAATTCTTAAACTGGTTAAATACCCAAGACATGAGCCTTCACTTCACCTGGAAGTATCATCACACTAGTGCGGTCTACCTTGATCTAGACATCGAAGCAGTGGAAGGAGGCTTCCGAACAAGTGTTCATCAAAAGCCCACTGATAGAAATTCATTGCTATCTTATCAATCATACCATCCGAGAGCATTAAGAGACAATCTCCCTGTGGGGCAATTTCTGAGGTACCGGCGAAATTATTCTTCTACTGAACTATACAAAGAACAAGCAGAGGTACTTAGTAAGAAATTGGAAGCCCAAGATTACCCGCGCAGAGTTATCAAACAGGCTCAAAAGAGAGCCCTGAACACGCCTAGATTGGTTCTGTTAGAGTCGCAAACAAAGGAGAAGACAGACTGCCTACCTGTGGTCATGACTTATGACCCGATGACCACTAAGATCCGCCAGTCTATCAGAAAACATTGGTCTCTACTATCCACAGCAGATTTTAAGATGCCTCCGCCTCGCTTCGCTTTCCGAAGAGCTAACAATCTGAAAGATAAACTAGTACACACCAGCATGAACGGACGACCAGAAACAGAGATTACCACCGTCCCTAAAGGACACTTTCCATGCGGAAACTGCTCAGTGTGCCCCTTGACGGAAAAAACTGCAACAGTGACTTTACAATCTGGAAAAACCTGGTCACTGAATCACTTTAGTAACTGCAACACTACCAACGTGGTGTACAGACTAAGATGTGAATGTGGGTTGGAGTATATTGGACTCACCACGCGGAAGATCAAACTCCGCATTCAGGAGCATGTTGCACAATAAGGATTGGGAAACTGACTACTACATTAGTGCAACATTGCCACCGCAATAAACACACCTTTACGTGGGTGGTTCTGGAGAGAGTGATGGGTGATGCCCAGACTGCAGAAAGACGCTTAATTACCAAGGAAGCACGATGGATATACCAAGAACAAAGTGAACAGAAAGGACTGAATGAACTCTTGGAGTGAAACAAGCTACGTTGAAATATACATTGGTATGTCTTTGAGCGCAGTATTCTTCTGTCCCCCAACTACAAGGTACCTCTCCACCTTAAATATAATTAGGTGACCATATCTGAAGAGTTTGGACAAATAACATTATAAATAATCTCAGGTCACTCCATACCTTCCCATTGACTATATTATGGGTCATGATGAAAAACTTCTTTTAGTAATAGCAAGGTGTCTGCATCTATTAAAGTGTTAAACATCTGGAACAAATCAATAATTTAATAACTGTTCCGGTCCTCACAGATCTTTAAGATAAAAACTGAGATGAATAAGTAAATGCACTCGTGTAATGACCTTCTATATTAGAGTGCCATTACTAGTTGCGCTATCCCTACTATCTACACTGCCTATACACTGTTCCAATATGGCCGCTACTTACATTGACTATACACTGTTCTAAGATGGCCGCGATCGACATATAACTCCTGCTTCTGAACAGAGAGCCACTACCATTAGGAGTTATTGCCACTATGTAATTGATGGAATGCGCTGTTTTTATTGAAAATGTTTTTGTGCACACCCGATTATTGACACGGTGGCAATTCCCCGAATCGGACACTCGACGCGATTTTTTCACGTAATCTTCACAAAAAATACCCTCGAAATTTATCCATGTGACTGTTAACAAGCGAGGCTGTAGAGATGGCCAAACCCGAATACACTACGTGAGTAGGCATGCATTGCCACATAAAACAGGCACTCTCAATGGCCTGGGGACCGTTTACAAATGGCCGCGATAGTCATCTGACTACCTCAGCCAATCAGAGCCCCCAAAAATCGGCCCTTGGGAATCTAAAGAGATCAGTGTAGCACTCGTTAGGCGTTCGAGTGCTGAGAAGACGCCGACCGATTATTCTCCACTGGTAACGCTCTGATGGACCTACTTGGTCGTTTTTATGTTTAACAAGCAAGGTATAAGACCGCTCTTAGAGTAGATAACCTTGTTTTGTTTGGTACTTTCTTCTAGTAATTGAACTGAAGGGAGATAGGACCACGCTCACCTATGGGGGCTGCTTTCCTGATTTTAAATTCCTCTTGGCTGGTATGAGAGGCAAGACTACTTGAAGGGTAATAATAATGATTACCTAATACAGCATGGCTGTTTGACAGTGCATGATGATCTATGTGTAGAATATAAAGGTGGACAACAGGTAACCTCATGTATGTTTGTTTATATTACAGCACTCGAGGTACAGTGTCTCTTGCAGTGGCATTTAAATTGAGTTGCCCTGAGGAAATTGCCTGATAAAAACCAAGGCAATGAAACATGTCGGCTGTAAGTAGGGTGTGAATCGATAGGTAGTATTCACACTCTCCTTTTTTATGTTTATGTGTTTACTGTTTGCAACAAAGAAAGGAACATGAGTAAAGTTTATTGTCCTGGTTGCACGGTAACTTGTAGGTTAAGTGTTTAATGTAGTATTTTTTTTCACATATAAGTTGTGTTCACTGCACCATTCACTGTCCTTTTACTTTGGGTTTGAGACACGTTTACGTTAAAGCTTGATGGCAACAATGATGAGAACAGGGCCATCCTGGTGAGTACCAGCCAGTGGTCCCATTGGTGGTGCGCCCGTGAGGTGCCATCTCGCTCTTCACACATTTTTTTGTCTTTCAAGGTGATTGTCAGTCTTGTGCTGTTCTAAATGTATAGATCAGAGCTAGGTTGCTTTTTATATAGGCAATAGACTGAGACATCTTGATTATCTCTAGATTAAGGGATTCCCTGGGGTGATTAATTCTTAACCAGTGATGTTTACAGATCAATAGATAAATATTGCCACGAGAACTAGGATTTGTGTTGTTTGATAGGAGACATAGATACCTGTTGTAAATCGGTCCTAAGGAGGGAGGTGGTTACATTTCGGCTGGGTTGGTGGTGCTCTGGTGAGCTGATTCTATCTGGTCTGAGATTCCGGTCGTTACATCTGGCGTCACGAACTGTTTACGAAGCCTTTGTGCGCTGTATTGTTTTTATCTTGTTGGTTTGCGCTCGGCTCGTACGTGGTTTATTTTTTATATTATTTGTTTATAGTTGTATATATCTTTTTGTTTGTCAAAATGTTTTTATGGAGATCAAAATCCACTTTCAAATTGCCTATTGAAATTCCCGGCTGGGAATCATCGCCTTACGAGGCCTTGGCCCGTGAGTGGGCCGATTCTACTGGTTTGAGTGAAAATTGGAGTTCTTGTTTGGAGCTGGCGGAGCCGGCCAATGTGATTGCTTGGTTGAAGAAAGCGCCGGTAGTGAGGGGTGAAGAACTTCCTATTTTGGGACGCAGAGGTTGGATTGTTTTAACTGCGTACAGGATTGTACATGAGAAACTTTTGAAATTACAAAAGCAATATATTGACATGGAAGAAAAGTTTGTTGAAGTGCAAAATGCTCATACTCTTTTGCGGTGTCAAAATAAATTGCTTGCCGACAAACTTGAAACTTATCAGACGATAGCCGAAAGGGCTGCGGTTCGAATTGCAAAATACAAATATAAGAATCGTCGTGGTCGTGTCTGTAAACGGAAAGTGCGTCTGGTCGTGGCGAAAGCCGGACTGGATTGGAACCCTGATGAATAGGACGGTAATATCTGGGACTCGAATGATTCTGGTTCCTCGGCTGAGGAGTCTGACAAGCGCGAGTCTTCTCGCTCCGGACGTGACTGTAAATCTGCTTCTTATGACAAACCTGATGATTCCGGCGACTGTGGTCGCTCTTTCATTGTACTGATGTTTCTCATTCTGATTGTTCCTCTAAATCTATGTTTCGGGCTTCTTCGGATGCTCGTCCGGAGGTTTCTGCGCATCCGATTTTTCGACGGAAATTACAACAAGCTCCTGGTAATCCAAATGGCATTCCTATGGATAGTATAGAAGATTTTACACAACAGGAAGTTAGTGACATTTTGCAATGATTTCGACAACAGCCTGGTGAGGCCTTGCTTACGTGGATGGTGCGCCTTTATGAGTTAGGCGCTGTAGGTATCATGTTAGATGCAGGGGATGCCTTGAGATTTTGTTCTTTGAGTTCCGATTCTACTGTACAAGATCATTTTCGCAATTTTAATGGTGTTGGCCAGATTAGTCTGCTCCAGTTAACCACTGATGGCTGTAATCACAAATACCCTACTGAATCTGATTGGCCTGTGAATGACAAGCCGTGGTACACCTTGCGTGATGCGGCGCAACGGCTCAAAGAGGAGGTGATGAAAACTGCGATTTTTCTGAGTACAGCTGATAGATTGTAAATTGATACTTGTATAGCGCACTACTCACCCGCAAGGGTCTCAAGGCGCTTGTACGAATACCGCTGTGGAACCCGTCCTGGCTTTCCCTGTGAGGCGTCCACTCCTGGGCACCCCCAGGGTGGAGGCCAGGCATCCTTAGCGTTGTGGGGGCTGTTGTGGAGATTAAGCAAGCTATTGCCCAGAGTTGCAGAGTGGGACTCTATGATTAGAATAGGCACCGAGGCGAGAAATATCAGGTCCGTGGAATTTTGAGCCCAAGACCCGCCGAGGCGGGGAATTGAACCCTGGCTCCGGGCTAGACCTCTGCATCAGGGTCTTCCGCTCTAACCATTGAGCCACACTTCTCCACCAGATTGTTGGATGGTTTGTTAACATCTTCTGTGCGTAATCGCATCATCCGCTCTTCCCCTGTTTCTTATAAGCAGGTTATGATGACTTTGTTAATCAACCAGACTGGAAATGCTTTGTCTATGGTATTTGAATCTGTCTGTCAGCTTGGTGATTTGGGTGACTGGTTTAAACCTGAGAGACAGTCCAGACCTGAGGGTCGTACTGCTGGAGATTATATGTTCTCTAGACTTGATATGTTTCTTGCACTGTTGGCTGATGGTGTGAAAAAGGACGACATTGATGGTGAACCTAATAATCGCTTGTGGGACATGTTTCGCAAGCGTGGTTTGGATCGGAAGGAGGGTGCCCGACGTGTGTGTAAGAATGATTGTGATCGTGAATATTCTGATGACAGTGGAGACGACAGACGTCGTGATGACTCTGATCGTCGTGGTGAACAGCGGTATGAACGTGATGTGTCCCCTCGACGTGAAAGAGAGAGGGGGCGAGAGGGGGAAAGAGAAAGGGGGAGAGATGACCATGTTAACAGCAGACATAGAGATGAAAGGGATCAGTCCCCCGAGTTGAGGAGAAGGGAGGATCGACACAGACTTTCTGATCGAAATTCACAGTACCATACAGATGACAGGAATCCATTTCGTAATGGAGATGGATATGAACATGATGTTTTGACACCCAAGAAATATGAGAGCATTTACCCTGATTTGTCCTGGTTGACATAACGCAGTAAAAATGACTAGGAAATAGGTCAAGCTCCAGTACGCAGGTGGGCTCACAAATTCAATAGACCCTATGTAAATATTGAAATTTTTTGGAAACATCGTAATATCCAAAGGGCCCGAGCATTGGTAGATACGGGAGCGGAGGCCACTCTTATTCATGGAAAATCAAAGAAATTTAAAGGCCAATTTTTCACAATTACTGGTTTAGGTGGAAAGGAAACCCCCGCAGTGCTAACTGCACTTGAAATGAAAATAGGTAGAATTCCCCGAAAAGAATATTCTGTATTAGTTGTGCCACTTTTGGAATATATAATTGGAATTGATATTTTGAAAGGTATGACATTGCATTTGGATGACGGCTGTTATCAATTTGGAACTAAACATTATATATCGTCCAGACCTGTACGGGTTGGTCGTTTAAGAATGCCCCCCATAAAAATTCCCCAGGCTACAAAAATTGTTTCTCAGAAGCAGTATCGCATCCCAGGTGGCCATGAAGAAATTAGTGCTACTATTCAGGATTTGGTGGATGCAGGAGTTATAACTCCGGTTACTTCTACTTGGAATAATCCCGTTTGGCCCGTGCGAAAGAGTGATAATTCTTGGTGCATGACTGTTGATTACCGCGAATTGAACAAACACACACCCCCTTTGACTGTTGCAGTACCAGATATTATTACTTTAATTGAAAGAATTCAAAAGCATCCAGGTACATGGTACGCGTCCATTGATATTGCTAATGCTTTCTTTTCGATACCAATTGCCCCCGAGTGTCAGGAACAATTCAGTTTTACATGGAATGGGCGCCAAATGACGTTTAGAAGTCTTCCCCAAGGTTATGTACACAGTCCTACGATTTGTCACCGGCTGGTGGCGGAACATTTGTCTGAAGTACCTGTACACCCGCAAATTCAGATATGTCATTATATTGACGACATTTTGATTCAAGGTGAGACACAAGACCAAGTCCAGACTCAGTTAGACCAAATTATTGATTGTTTACGCGAAAAAGGTTGGGAAATCAATCCCAATAAATTACAAGGTCCATCTCAGAATGTAACATTTTTAGGTATCAATTGGCATGAAGGTCACAGAGAGGTGATTCCACAAGTGAAACAGAAAATTCTTGATTTTGCAGTTCCAAGAAATAGGAAAGAAGCCCAAAGCTTCATTGGCTTATTTGGCTTTTGGCTTCAGCATATTCCACATTTGAGTCAGATATTGGCCCCCTTGTACCGAGTCACTCGCAAAAAGAATGTGTTTGAGTGGGGTAAACCACAGCAGGATGCATTTAATTTAGCAAAAGAAGCAATTCAATATGCTTTGGATTTATGGCCTGTGTGCGAGGGTGATGTGGATTTGAATGTGTCCGTGCAAGGTCTATATGCAAATTGGAGTTTGTGGCAAAAACAAGGCAGAAACAAAGTACCATTAGGTTTTTGGACTAAAAAGTTACCTGATGCTGGTAAGCGTTATACACCTTTTGAGAAACAACTGCTTGCATGTTACTGGGCTCTGGTGGATACCGAGCAATTGACTTTGGGGCATGATGTGGTTTTGAGACCTGAGATTCCTATTATGCAGTGGGTTTTGAGTTCGCCGAAAACTCATCGAATTGGACATGCTCAAGAGGCGAGTGTGATTAAGTGGAAATGGTACATACCAGACAGGGCATGTGTGGGACCGAAAGGTGTAGCATCATTACATGAGCAAGTGGCGCAGGCGCCATCGATTGAGACTGGGAGTGATTGCTCCATACCTGTAGTACAGGAATCCCCTGTTAAGTGTGGTAAGCCATTTGATGATCTGTCCGCGGAGGATAGAAACCATGTGTGGTTTACGGATGGTTCAGCGAGGTACATAGGAGAGAAAAGACATTGGAAGGCAGTGTCCTATAATCCCATCACACAGAAATTGCTGAGTACAACCGGTGAGGGAAAGAGTAGTCAATTTGCTGCATTGTATGTTGTTTATTAAATTTTGATACAAGAGTTACCTGGTACATGTCACATTTTCACTGTCTCCTGGTCCACTGCTAATGGACTGGCGGTTTGGTTACCAACTTGGCATTCTCATAATTGAGAATTGCATTCAAAAGAACTGTGGGGAAAAGAATTATGGCAAGAAATTTGGGAAATGCTCCCACAAAGTACTGTTACAATCTTTCATGTGGATGCTCATACCCCGATAGACTCCCTTGACAAATTCTTTCATAACATTGCAGATGAGAAATCTAAAATTGCTGAGGCAGTGGTGGACATGCAAGATTCTGATTTGGCGGGATTGGCGAAATGGGCCCACCAGAAAGCAGGACATTTTGGAGAGAGAGCCACTAGCAGGTGGGCCGCCGATCGAGGAATTTATATTCCTTTAAATTTGATTAAAGACACAATATTGCACTGTCCTATCTGTCAACATTCTAGACAACGAAAAGTACCCCAAATTGTCAGAGGTCATTTACATCGAGGAAAATTGCCCGCTCAAATTTGGCAAATTGATTATATTGGTCCACTTCCCATGAGTAAAAACTGCCAATATGTTTGCACCATTGTTGACACATACAGTGGCCTTTTAGTGGCTTTTCCCTGTAAACAAGCTACCCAAGTGAATACCATTAAAACATTGGAATTGATTATGCTCTATTATGGTGTTACATTTCAAATTTAATCTGATAATGCATCCCATTTTCGAGGAAGATTGGTGCAGGAATTTTGTGTGGAAAATAACTTCGAATGGGTGTTTCATATACCATATTATCCACAGGCATCAGGTCTTATTGAAAGAATGAATGGTTTGCTAAAAGATCAATTAAGAAAATTAACTGACAATAAATATAAAAATTGAAGAGATTATTTGTTTCAAGCACTGTTAATTTTGAATAATCGCCCTTTTTTAAATGCTGACTCTCCATTAATGCGTTTATTTCCTCCAGCAATTGATGCACATGCCAATGCAATTGGCAACACTGTGATAAATTGGGAAATTTCCCCTCGGAGCATTAGCTCCATGCAGAGCAACCCCAGGTTCCGCAGGCTTGGACCTGCATGCCATGAATGACACTGTGATTAAGAGCAAAGATCGAATTATCATTGAGACTGGTGTTGGTGTCTGTATACCAACTGGAAATTTTGGACTGATTGCCCCTAGATCGGGCCTGGCCTTAAAAGGCATTCAAGTACTCGGAGGAGTCATTGACAGCGATTATCAGGGAGAGATTAAGGTGCTCCTGCTTAATAGCAGTGAGGTTGATTTACCAATTCACAAAACTGACCGAATTGCTCAGTTGCTAATCATGCCTGTTTTCAGTGGTGAGATTAAGAAAGGCACTGCCCCAACGTTGCAAACTGTACGAGGACAAAAAGGTTTTGGCTCCACGGATAATCCTGGAGCTAGAGTATGGGTGCAATCGCCTACAAATCCCCCTGAACAAGCTGAAATTATTGCAACCGGTCATGATAATACAATTCTTGTCATGAGACCAGGGAAAGATAGCTGGGAAGCTGTCCCCGCTGATAAATGTTACTTACGAGAATGAATAATGGCTGTAATTGATTTTCTTTCAGATCATTCTCTGGACTGTTGCTGCAGGATGTGTTGGTGTTGGACTCCTTTTGGTCTGCTTCGTCGGGAGAGGAGAGAACCCACAGACTTTGGTTGATTCGAGAACCCGAGTACCGCGTTCCTTTGCTGCGTGGGATTCTTCATCTAACTTTTGGACTACTTTAGCTAAACGAGTTACCAAATCTCCACATTTTTGCCTGACACCGATGCGTTCGGTGACTGACATTTTAGCGACTTGCTTAGTTGCTGTCCCTGCTTCGTTGGAAACTCTAGCCCATATCTTTAATATAACAAATGCACGACCCAATGTTATCCTTGGAGATTTCGCAAACCATGAGTATTGTCCTTTATGCACTGTACTTTTAGATCCAATACCACTGATTCATTCCCAAATAACCACATATAATATTACTCAGGGAGACTTATGCTTCTTCCTTACATGTGATCCCAATGCAATTACTGAATGTATGCGTTTAAAGCTAAGAGCAGCCACTTCCTTTTCAACTCATGAACGAACTTTGTGCTCCCGAAGACCTCCGAAATCATGTATTTCTGTTAAAAATAATATGACCTGTAAAAGTTTAGTAGTTACCCCTAGCCATTATCGTACAATGTTATTACCTTCTGGATGGCTTTTCTCTTCTGGTAATACCTCCTGGCCTTACATTCCTGCAAACATTTCTGGAGGCCCTTGTGCCATCACTAGACTAAGCCTACTGATGTTTTCTTCACACCCTAATACATATTCCTGTATTGTTTGTGATGCTATGATGTTACATGAAGACTGTGATTCTTCACTACATTTATATTCCAAATCTGAATACCTTAGCTTAGCTATTTCTATTATTGGTGTTCCAGCCTTAGCTGTCTACAATGCCAAATCTATTGGGAAGATGGCCTGCTGGATGGTAAAATCTATTAATCATACTTCTACAATTCTATCTGATATGTTATTAGATGCCCAGGGTGAACGCAGAGCTATCTTGCAGAACCAGGCTGCTATTGACTATCTTTTACTCAAACATGGACATGACTGTTCTGACTTTGAGGGCCTTTGCTGTTTTAATCTGTCAGATCATACTAAATCCATTCAGGCTCATATTGACAAACTTCATGACTTGACTGAAGAGGTTAGAAAACACATTGACCAGGGCTGATTTGACTGGCTCTTCAATTGGTTACCTGACTTACATTTCTTACGACAAATATTAGGGGGTATTATGATTACTATTAGCATTTTAATAGCTATTTGCTGCTTTATTCAGTGCATTCCTTCCCTACTTCAATATTGTAGATTTGGTACGAAGAATAGATAAGTTAGTTTTGTTTGATATTATTCCTCTACAGATATTAGTTCCATTTAGCGAATGATTAATAGCCTGAAGTCAAGGGTGAAGTGTTCTGACCGACTTTTTCGGCCCTCCTTTGAGGGAAGGTGATTGGAGGTGACTTCAGTCTACTATCATTCTAGTGGAAGGATTAGAACCGTAAATAGGGCCTATTCACAAGGCGTGTTGATATAATTCGGGACCGTTTTCCTTAGATCAGGGCTTATAAACTTATGTTAGGGGATAGATTCATTAGTATTAGTGATAATCCATCCTTTTGTAAGAGTGTTAGTATACTTTCCATGGAGTTATGCTTATTTCGGGCCTTGCAGGCCTCAAACGGGAGAGACTCCATCTTTCTTTCTACCTCGGCAGCTTGAGATGCTTCTAGGTCAAATGTAATGTTTTAGTTACGAGGTGTTGTTCGCTTGGAGAGAACCGGCTCAGGCTGGCCCTTATCGAAAGACTGTATTTTTCTCCGTTCCGAAGACATAACATCAGGCCGGCCGGCTGAGAACGTGACCTTGGTACGGGGAGGTACAAGAATTTGGTGGGCGGCAGGTTACTCGCCGTAACTTTCCATGAAGGGACAAGCTTCGATATTAGTGAAAGCATGAGGCAGTGAGTCAGTCAGTCTGTAGGCGGCAGCTAGTCGTTAGCATCAATGCCATTAATTATTCCAGGGCAGACAGTCGCTATTTTGAAGTCCGAGAAAGACCGAGAAGCTGATACTCTCTTAGAAAGATTGGAGTTATTTTAGTTGGAGCAGCTGGCGAGCTTTGACATTAAGATCAGAGCATACAGAGTGAAGCAGTTAGTTGAGGGAACGAATACCAGAGTGGCAGAAACTGAGTTATACGATCGAAGAGGAGAAGTGAAGATGGCCCGTGATTGAGAGGAGAAAGGAGTAGTGCAGAACAGCCAGAGAGAAAGCAGCTGATGAGAGGAAGGTTCCAGTGACTTGGAGGGGAGCGAAGGAGACAGAGCATAGCGGTGCAGACGTGTATCCGTGACTGCAGAGGTGTGACCCTAAGACGAGCCAAGGCACAGACGAGAAGGGAACCCAGATGACTGCTGAGTCCAGACTTCATATTAATAAGGTGACGTCGACCCTTTCTTATTAGCGTGCACATTCTAACCTTTCATTTTCCTTTGCAGGCTATATGTTATAGTATAGTGTTATATTGCTATTGTTGTTCTGATAAATAAAGTACCCCAGTTCTTAGTGAACCGGCATGTGTCTCTTATTCTTATACGACAAAGGTAAGCTGTTCTTCTAGTCAGGTACTGTACCGCGAACGGACGCAACTCCCGATCAGGTAAGCAGTAGTTGAATAATGAGGGAGAGAGGAACCCTTGAAGTGGAGGATAAGTTGTACATCATCTAATTCGGCTATCATTGTATGATCCATAATATTGTAGTAGTATACTTCTAGTACATAGTGAGAGATTCCCCAACATGAAGAGCTAATGGTATTCATAGGAAAGTGATCGTCGTTGGTGGTAGGCGGCGTTAATGAAAGCACCAGGGGGGATACTGGTGTCTATACCCACAGGATTGTGGCTTGTGATGTAAGTAAGAGAGCACCAGGGGGGATACCGGTGTCTATTCCCACAGGATTGTGGCTTGGAGTACCCACAGGATCGTGGCTTGGGTGAGCACTGGTTGCGGTCAGTGTGTAATGGTAGATAATCAGAACTGCCCTAGGGAAGAATAGTCTGGGCCCGGGTTGCCGCAAGACTAGCTGGTGTGATATTGTAGAAAACTTAGGCATGTACATTGCTAAATTCCCCATCCTTGGGTAGGAGACATAGATACCTGTTGTAAATAGGTCCTAAGGAGGGAGGTGGTTACGTTTCGGCTGGGTTGGTGGTGCTCTGGTGAGCTGATTCTATCTGGTCTGAGAATCCGGTCGTTACACCCGGCTGGCTCTTTCAGGCTGAGGGAGTAGGCTAGCAGTTTCCCACTGTCTTTTTGAGCCAGTCTTTTTGCCACAAAAAGGCAATGGGAAACTGTCTTTGGGGGCCCATGGGTGCGAGACCACCGAGGCGGAATAGGGGGCACCTATGGTGACCCCCTGTTGATCCCTACACCCGGTGGCAGGCACCTTGAGGTACCTGCCACCGGGTGCAGGGATGAAGTGCACTCCTGCTCTTCCAATGAGAGCATGCATTTCATTCGGAATGCATGCTTTCATTGAAAGGTATAGGCATCCTACTTGCAGGTCTGTAACCGACAACAGGAGGTCCTTCGGTTACAGTTCCTGACCGATGTCGGATAGACTCCGGTCCGTCCGACATCAGAATCTGGCCCTTATATTCACTGTTATAGCAGTGAAAATGCTCACTTGGCTACCTAGTTTCATGATGGAATTGTCATAAAAGAGCTGTGTAATTTACAGCAGTGATACTTAGGCCCCCATTGGGATGGCGGGCGGACTTTGCCCGCCCGCCATCCTCCCGGTACTAGGGACCGCCCACCATAAGGGCGGGGGTCCCGTGGGGGGAATAAGGATGCGCCCGCCACAGTGGCGGGCGCATCCTGTATTTTTACAATTGCGGCGGGCAGTGCTAAAAGCACCGCCAGCCGCAATTCTAAAAATACATGTTGTGCATTTCAAAGCACAACGTGACAGGCACAGCGCGGTGCCTGCCACATTGTACTTTGAAATGTATGGTACCCCCCATGTGCACCCCCCCCCACACCCCCAGAGTCCCTGGGGCCCACAACGGGCCCCCAGAGCAGACTTCGCTTGCCTTTACGTGGCGGCATTGCCGCCACGGAAAGGCATTGTTAAATGCCCATTGTAATATGGCTGGCGGTGTCTGATAGACACGGCCACATATGAACCCTTTTCCACCCCGGTCGCAAGGCGACCACGGCGGAAAAGTGGTGGAGGTTCTTTCCATCTGCTGCAGACCCCCCAGCCATGCTAATATGGCGGGGGTCATTCCAGCACGGATGGCGGGCGAATCGCCCCCGCCAGGCCGTCGATTGCTACTGCCGGCCTGGCGGGAGCGATCCGCCCGCTATCCTAATTGGCCCCTTAGTGTCAGAATAGTATTATACCAGGAGGTCAGTGTGAGAAGTCCTCATCTTCATCATCATCAAATTTATCTTTGTTATCAGTTTTAAAAAAAAGACATAAACATACAAAATTACTAATTTACAAAGCTGCTGTGCAACATTAATTATTCATTAAATACCAATTACAACATTGAAGGATCTCAATAAACCTTCATGCATCATCACCAATTCTTCAATTGATTGCCTGTGACTGAATGTACATAATTGTTGTGAATAATGGAACCCTCAGAATCGTTGGCTTTGGAAATTGGATGAATCTAATACTCACAAGCTTATGGTTTTTGATGGGACATATAAGTGACTTGAACTGTCTTACGTTATGATGGCCCATACAGCAGTTAAGATACACATTTTAGGTCTTGTGTTAGCCAAGACATTTTGATTTTTTTTTAAATACATGTATAATATATTTATTTAAAGGGGCTTTCAGCCAGCTGTCTTCACCCTACATTTGCAACTCTATCTATCTATCTATCTATCTATCTATCTATCTATCTATCTATCTATCTATCTATCTATCTATCTATCTATCTATCTATCTATCTATCTATCTATCTATCTATCTATCTATCTATCTATCTATCTATCTATCTATCTATCTATCTATCTATCTATCTATCTATCTATCTATCTATCTATCTATTTTTCTGTCCATCTACCTATCTATCTATGAAAATCTCTCTGTCTGCCTGGCTGTCTGTCTGTGTAAGCCTTTCTGTCTGTCTAAGCCTCTTTGCCTGTCTGTTTGTGCAAGCCTGTGTGTCTGTGAAAGCCTCTCTGTCAGTCTATCTCTCTGTGCAAGCCTCTGTCTGTCTGTCTGCTGAGTCTCTCTTTCTGGGCAAGCCTCTCTGTCTTTCTGTGCAAGCCTCTCCGTCTGTCTGTTTGTAAGAAAGTTTTACAAAAATATTACAAAAAAGCATTAGCAAAGGCAAGAGGTTGTCATCCAATTGAAAACCAATTGAGGGGCATATTTACAAGGAGCTTGCGCCACAGCTGAGTCATTTTCTTTACGTAGCAGTGTCTTATTCACTGCTCCATTATTTACAACATGACGCTAGAGGCCTCTAGCATCACTTTTACAACTCCTGCATACATTTTTGGCTGTGCAAGATCTGGATGTGTCAGATAGTTAAAGTAATATGCAAGGTAGATGTTCCCCCTTAAAAGGACACGCAGAACTGATGCAGCTGTATTTACAAAATGGAAAAATTACTCTACTTTAACAAAAGAAGCACAGTGTCTCATAAGCTCCCAAAATGTAGCGCATCTGCAAACCAGGGGTAAAAATGATGCTTTTGCACTGGTACATAAGCAGAACATACACAAATAACTCTGGCAAGTTCCACTACACCATGGGCCTACTCCTACTGCAGCTCAGAGCACCAAGAAGATCACCACCACTATAACCACCACCATCACCACCTCCACCATCACCACCACCATCACCACGGAGGCAGTGCAGGTGAAGGGAGCGGACATACCACCAGAGAATTACCGTCATTGACCTTAGGATGAGGACCTCATTGCCCATTACAGGAGGATTCCAATGTCCAGCTCCTGCCCCATATTTGCACCAAGGCTGCAGTAAACATGTCAGCGATGCACCAACATCCCTCTGCAGGCCAAGCTACTGGCTATACTAAACATGCTGGTATCTGGAACATATCAACCCACCACAGCCAGAATGGCAGGAGTATCGCAGCCATCCTTCTTGGCATTGCTTCCCTCTGTCCTGGATGCCATCATAAGCCTCACACCCCAATACCTCATCTCTACTAACACAAACAGGAAAACAAGCAAGGCATTTATGTCATTGCAGGATTTCCACATGTGTTGGGAGCAATGGACTGCACCCATGTACAACTTGTGCCTCCAGTAGATACATCACACATCTACTGCAATAGACAGCACATACATTCCATGAACTTGTAGGCAATCATGGACCATCTGGGCCTCTTCATCAATGTCCTTGGAAATACCTGTGGAGTGGTCATGATTCCTTCATCTTTCGTCATTTAATCTTCAATGAGAACTATCAGAATAGGACATATGGGAATGGCCTACTGGTTGGTAAGTATTTCTCAAGCACATGACAGTCAATAATGTGGGATAACATCGCCATATTAGTGTTTGGCTGAATGAGACAGTGAATACGTAGTAAGTATGGGCCTACAAACTTGTGCCATACTACATGTCCATGAGGATCTGGCAGAACAGGTCTCCAATTCATATCTGTTATGTTATGTTATGTTATTGGCTATTTCTAAAGCGCACGTTCACCGGGGAGGTCTCTTGGCGCTAAGTACTGAGATGTTGTAAAGCCCTTGTTACTGATAAGCCTGAATAATCAGCCAGGTCTTCAGGAGTTGCCTAAATTTAGTGTTGTGAGATGACGGCCTAATTTCCAAGGGGAGTGTGTTCCATGCTCGAGGAGCTGTGACAGAGAACGTACAACCTCCAATCCTGTGTTTCTTAAAGGTGGGAGTGGCCAGGTAGTGGAGGGAGCTGGATCTTAGTTCTCTTGTCGGACGGTAATATACAATTCGATCTTTCACAAAACCCAGGCAGATCATATTTAATGCCTTGAACCTGGATCTTTGCCCAATAGGCAGTCAGTGAAGGTCCATAGTCACCCGCACGATGGAGCCCCCTCTGGGCAGGTGTACTATCAGCCTGGCGGACTAGTTTTGAGTTAGCTGAAGCTTCCTCACAAGGATTTCCGGAGTTTCAGATAGAGAGAATTTGCGTAATCAATTCTGGACATAACCAAGGCTATGATAACTTGTACCAGGGCCTCCCATGTGAGGAACTTTCAAATCTTTTTTATCCAATGAAGTTGCAGAAAACAGGCCGAAGGCACTGCACTGACCTGTTGTTTACATGAGAGATGCTCATCGATGATCACCCCCAAGCGTATTACTGCTTTTTTTTCAGTAGGGGAGAGCCCATCTCGCTTGCCCACCACAAAGGGTTCCAACAGGAAGTTCTATTATTGGTGAGGACTATCTCGGTTTTATCTGAGTTTAGTTTCAGATGGTTCTCGTTCATCCAACCCCGGATGAACCACATGGAGTTTTAAAAATGCTGCCCGGCTAGGATGCTGTCATTGATTGCAATCAACAGTTGCATATCATCAGCGTAATTGCAGATGTTCACTCCCATCTTCTAAAGGGAGCTGGCCAAAGGTTGAATATAGATATTGAATAAATGGTGGGAGAGAGAGGACCCCTGGGGCTCACCACAGCTCACCCTGTCCTCTGAAGAGGTATAAGGGCCGAACCTAACAGATTTATATCTAGCCTTCAAAAAATAAATCATCCAGTTCAATGCTTCACCCCATTGCCCAGCGGCCCTGACCCGGTCAGCCAACAACGAGTGGTTGACTGTGGTGAAGGCCGTCGACAAGTCTAGTAGTACCAGAGCTTGTGTATTACCCTTGTCCTCTTCTCTATGCATTTCATCCATCACCAACGTGACCACTGCTTCTGTGGAGTGAAGGGGTCGGAACCCCGCCTGACCAGGGTCCAAAAATTCCGACTTCTTTATAAATTAACAAAGATGATGGGCAACATGGGCCTCCAAAATTTTAGGTAAGTACGGAAGAAGGGACACAGGACAATAGTTCTTCATGTCAGATGGGTCTGCTCCCACTTTCTTAAGGAGAGGCACAATAACTGCTTTTTTTAAAGATTTGGGTACCAGGCCCGAATCAATTGAGTGGTTAAGGAATTGTAACAAACTGTCTCCAAGGGAGGAGGCTATCACTCTTAGGACCTCAGGGATGCAAGGGTCGTTGGGTGATCCTGACTTGACTTTCGCCATTAACTCCGTGAGATTGTCTTGATAAACATGAGGGAAATGCGAGAGAGTGTAACTATTCATGTTTCCTGCTGATGAGCGATAGCGGTAGAGCTCAGAGGGATGCTCTTTTTATGGCATCAATCTTATTCACAAAAAAGGCATTGAGTGTGTCACACAAACTCTGTAAGGGTATTACCAGAAGACTCACCCTGTCTAAATTGGATCGTTCATTAACAATCCTAAATATCTTCTTGGATTTATTAGGGGCCTTCAAGATTTTACTCGTGAAGTAGCTTACTTTGGTTTGCCTTACAAGTGACTGATATTCTTTGAGGTATTGGAGATATAGTGTTCTTAAATTTGGTGAATTTTCCGACTGCCATTTCCTTTTTGCGCAACAGGGGATGGGTTTCACCATTTTCAGATCTTCCTCGAACCATTTGTTGGCCTCATGGCTACTAGTCTTTCTGGAACTATGACTGCCGGAGTGGATGTCACTAGCCCGGTTCAAATAGTTGGATACATTTAGCTTGTAGCCATCAATATCCTCCGGAGGAACCGGCAAGGATTTTCCCAAGTTCCCACAAAAGTCAGCGAGATTGGCCCAGGCCCAGTTCCTAGATATCGTAACTGGGCCACTCTGGCCTATCTCCTTAGGCCTGACTACCAAAAAGGAGGTCAGATGATGGTCTGACCACCTGCATGGGACTATGCTCAAGTTCAGCACCGGGAATTTCGAAGTCCAAATTTAATCCAGTATTTGACCTTTAATCTAGGTCGGGAGGCTCATTATCTTTTCCAGGTTCATATCGCTTAAGGCTTCTGTAAGATCAGAGGCTTGAAGTCCCCCATTTTCATCATTTGCCCAGTAGTTTAGTTCCCTATTCAGGAGAACATTAACATGGTCTACCACTAAAGTGGCTATGAACTCAACGAAGGTCTGAGCAAACTCCTGCATGTACTAAGGAGGCCTATATACAAGGATGCGCACAAGGGCCTCAGTCACGGATTTCAAGTGGATCACTAACGTTTCTACCACTGGTAAATCCAGTGGAGACAGCTTAATAAACCAGACAGATTTTCTAATTATAGCTGCATAATATCAGTGAAGTAAGATCGTGCACTGCTTGAAATTCTAATAAAGTTAATGAAGTGTGCCTTGCTGTTGAAAATCGTTCCCCGCTCAGGAGCGTAATGGTATAGATCCAAGTAGCACTACCACAATTGTGGAAGTGTCTCTGTGGGCACTGATGCTTTGGTGCTAGAGGTAACAGCAAAGTTCATCTATAAAACTTTCAGAAACAAGTGTTGATTTGTCTATTTTTACTTTTCAAAACATAAATCCATAAGCATTTTATCTTCTATTTTCATCTTAGTTGAATTGATTGAAGTATTCCAGCATACATCATCATCACATAAATTCCATCCCTATGCATTTCGGCACTAGGCCTTCCTCAGGGGAAGATCTACAATGAATGAAACGACAATAGTAACTTATGGGAATAGCCACATCATTGAACCATCTCCACTAAGTGCTGCGTGAGATCTAGTATGAGTGGTGTCTAGTATTCACTCGACAATGCTGTGCAATCAAACGAAAAACGGCGCAGTGAAGAATAGCGGTGCTCATGGTGGCAAGCGCAGTTGTTAAAGCAATATCAATCTAATTCAAATAAACCGTGCATATTAGCAGTGAAAAAACGTCATGGAAAAATCGTGAACTATTGCGTGTTGGCGGTGGTGGGGGGAGAATGGCTTGAAAAAGGTCAGCGGTAAAGAAATGCTGTTCTGAATGAGGCTTTGTAACAGTGTAACTACCAGTGAACCCCGAATTCAACCCGAAGAAGTACAATCATAGGGTGAGGCGATACAAATTATGCGTGGTGCATTCGAGCAGCCGTTAACAAAGAAGTGCTTCGTTAAAATCAGAGTTTATACTCCAGCAGTGCTGCAATGAACGCTTACCTATGTGAACAATGGTGAAGTTCTTATCTACGATGTGAACCTGCAGCTCCGTGTCTATCGTTCGAAGGACTAATCGACGTGTGACGCGGTTGGTGTGGTTAAATGCGGAAGTAGCGTGATGCGCATTTTAGAAAAAAGATGCAGAGACACGGTGAACGTGTTTGTGCACTAATGTGGAACTAATAAAGTTCGATAACATAGAAGATACCGTATAAGAGATCAAGGTAAACAGCATGACTGGTGACAGCGTTAAGGGTGACTCCGGCGAAAAGTATGGCCAGGAAAGCAGCACTAGGTGAAACAAGTTAAGCACAACATAATGTTAAACAACAATTGGAAATGTAAAATTCATAAGTTAGAAAGTGTATATCATGGAGGTCCAACATTGGCTCTCATCCAACCACCTCAAACTCAATGAAGAGAAAACAGAAGTGCTCCTCATCTCAAATAGAGATGAAAACCCCCAAATAGTAGAATGGCTCTAAGCCTTAAACGCCCTCAACGATACCCTTGCGCCGATGGACTCTGTAAAATCCCTAGGGATTACTCTCGACCCCAAACTGGACATGAAAAAACACATCTCAAAAAATGCCAAAACTGTGTTCCTTAACCTGAAACTTCTCTACAAAATAAAACCCTTCCTCCCCCGAAAGATCTGAAACAGGCCACTCAGGCACTGGTGCTCTCCAGAATTGACAATGGCATTCCAGCTCTGACTGGAACAGCCAAATCTCACCTGGGACCTCTCACCACTACCCTCAACGCCGCAGCAAGAATGGTCACAGGAACAAAGAAATATGAGCACATCTCACCGGCACTCAAGGAAATGAAGTGGCTCCCTATAGACCAACGAGCCAGCTTCGGTACAGCTTGCCTCACACACAAAGCCCAGAATATCTGGCCGCCAAACTCAAAAGGACCAGTCAGTCTAGGAACCTCAGAAGTTCCAACACGCTCCTACTCATCCCTCTGAAATCACAAAAACACAAAACCTCAAATAAAGCCTTTGTGGGTAATGCTCCCAGGATCTGGAACTCCATCCCCCCATATCAGAATGACCGCCTCCTTCCCGAAATTCAAAATCCTAATCAAAGCCCTCTTCCCCTAGCGCTCTGGATCGTAATGAGAACCCCAAATTTGACTGTGAAAAACTGCTTTCTGTTTGATCCCAGAGCCGGATGATTCGCCCTTGACCTCTGTCCCGTATTGCGCGCAAGTTGATGTTGTGCAAACTTTTACTTACCCTTATGTTCCTTGTTCTTGTTTATCGTCCACATTTTCTTTTTGGTGCATATCTGTACTTGCTGTGAAGTGCTCTGATACCCTCTAGTCCAGCTTGAGCTATACAAAACTTCAATAAATAAATAAATAAATAACAAGTATATTGATCGGGTACCAATATAAAAATAAGCGATGGAGTTCAAATGATATCCTTATTCAGGTCACACACAAGTAGCTCAGAAGAACCATAAGTATGAACAGTCAATCAAAGATAACATGAGAATTCAGTCCTTTCGTTCATCCTAATTAGTAAAATAAGATTTAGAGAACATTTGTTGAGTATTGCGTGCCATTTATTTGTACATTTTTGGGAACTTTTGCAAAGAGATGGTTTTAGTGAAATTCTCAGGCCCCGTAGAAATTCTTTGAGCTTTATGGTACCGGATCATGGTGCTTGCGTGTAAACGCTGATTGATTACTTTTAGTGACAAATACAAAAGTTCTCCAGGAGGTCCAAGAGGAGAAAAACCCAAGGAGAAGGGCAAGGAACCACCTCAGACATGGAATGTGACTTCGAAAAAAGACAAGAAGAAAGGAGCACCATAAACAACTTTGTCATTAACATTTCAGACATTCATTTCAACGCGACTCTAATTCGTACTCTACAAAAAGGAACATCTTTTGTACCCACTTCACACACCAATCTTTTGGAAGTTAGCATAAGTTTCTTCAAACGTATGTGGAAACTAAGACTGAGAAATGTTTTCAAAAACATTGTGCCAGAACAGAGAACAGAAGGTGAGGATCAACTTAAAGGTTTAACATCCACCAGCTCATTTATAGCTCCTGTGAGCCACAAGACCCTGGATCTTTTTGAACAACTGGTCAAACAGGATCTGTCTAAACTCAATTATCGCAAAAGATCAAAGATCAAAAACTTTTCTAATAAAGAGTTTGGAATCCTCAGATCAATAGCTAATAACACAGCTATTACGCGTCAAAAAGCTGACAAAGGTGGAGCCTTAGTCATACTCAACACATCATACTAACTGGAACAAGTTAATGATCATTTGCGGGATGAAAACATCTACATGAAATTAGATTTTAACCCTACATCTGAGATTCAAGAGACGCTATCTAACATCATCCAGAAAGCGGTAGACAATGGGATAATCAATGAGAAGACCAAGAAATACCTAACCAAAAATAGCCCCAGAAGTCCGAGTTTTGATATGATACCAAAAATCCACAAGGATCCTGTAAAACCACCCTGCCGCCCCATAGTATCTACGCACCACAATATCCCAGAGCCAATTGGTAAACTACTAGATCGGTATCTTGAACCATTTGTTCAGTCTATGTGATCATTTATTAAAAATACCACTGATTTATTTTAATAAACTAGGTGAAGTGAAAATAAGCACAGATGAAATGATACTTCTATGCACTATAGATGTGAAATCTCTATACACTTCGATACCTCACCAGTTAGGTATAGAATCAGTTGAGAAAGGTTTAATACAGATGGAATATGACGAACATATGAAAGTTTTCCTCATGGAATTACTTGAATTTATCCTCATGCCTAGCTACTTTAAGTGGGAAGAGAAATGGTACTTACAGAAGAGTGACACTTCCTTGGGGAATTGTGCAGCACCCACGTATGCGAATATTTTCATGTATGAGTATGAAGAACAACATATTTTGAACTCTTCTGCATGGAAGGATGATATTCGTTTATATTTGCGTTACATAGATGACATCTTTACCCTATGGAAGGGCACTGAAGAAAACTTGAAGATAAACATTGCCAACCTAATTAAAATTGACGAGCGGATACAATTTACACATGACATACAAACTAACACTATAAACTTTCTGGATGTAGCCATTACAAGGAACCAGAATGGTTTTGAAACTAACCTATATCAAAAACGGAGGGCGCTAGAGGGCGCACTGCGGGATAGCTGCCTCCTGAGACAGCTCCGCCGGTCAGACGCATGAATTGGCAAATTTAACTTAGCAGCGGACTTCCAATATTGGATTTTTTGACAGCACCACACATCGGAAGTTGGCGGGATGCGGTGGAGCAGTCCGGACCGAATCACGGGTGAGTAAAATGTGTGGATATCACTTTCCAGCTCCGGCGATCACAGCAGACTCGGAGCACAACAAGATGGCTGTTGCCAGTTCCCCTTGCTAAAATGAGGCGGGATTAAAGTAAAATGATGCGAGGGATGCCGTGCACTGACTTGGGACTGTGTAATTGAGCCTATCGAGAGCTGCCACGCTACGGGGAGCATCTCAAGTAATACTGCAGAGGCAGTTGACGAAAGAGCGCATTGCTGAGACCAAGCGCGGGCCGCAAGGACATTGCGTCATCTCAGCCCATTGCAGTAACTGAGTGGTGAGAGTAAAAGTGCGGAGCGGGCGTCCTAGTGGATAACAGAGGACCACCACCAGGCTCGATACAACCCCCACTGGATCTTCATGCACTGAGGTTGCTCCTATGAGAAGCAAAATCAGTGGTAGAGTTTTCCCGGCAAAAGCACGCGAAAACCCTGATGGAAAATGGCGGCGCCCGTAGGTTTTCAACATCACCCTCCGGTATTTAACTAAATAATTGGCTGCCGGCAACGCAGACAGGCGAGAACTGCGGACAATTGCCAGGCGAGCAGACGGACAGCATTAGCATAACAAATGCAGCAGTATAGTGGGCACACAGAACATTTGGATGCCAGGAATAGGCAGGATTCACATAACGGCCCAAACAGCAGCATGGAGAGGCGCTTGGGCTATGTAAATCTCTCCTGTTTAAATAGTGCAGCAGCATTGGTTTCAAGCGCGTGAACAGATTGGATGAAGCAGACCTGTCTTAGAAGTAAGGGCGCACAGATCCTATACATGTTTCCGACAGACCCTGCGGCTTCTAACACGCTGCTGTTCTGTTGCTGCCCCAGAGTCTATTAATCACGGCTACTACAGTGCTCAACAAAATCTTTCCGCATGGCAAGCGGTATTGTGACAACAAAGTAAATTATGGCTGGCGTCGAATGTCTATCACATGTACCTGTGCAGTGTTGCTGATGGATGGAACCATATGCTTTCCTGCATCTTCCAGAAATACAGGTACGAGAGGCCCTACTTACACCTAACGCGTGGTTATATGCACTCCTCAATAGATGACAACGGCGCTGGAAGGGAGCATTGACTAGACGCGGCAAGGCCCCTAAGCTGGGACATCCTGCATCAAGGTGGATAAGTGACGTACGAGTGTACTACTGGACCAGCTCAGTTTAGGTCATATAGTGCCCCTCACAAGAGGTGCTCTCACACCCTCACAATGGGCAAGCCAGAGCAACCAAAGCTCACATTTGTATCACGGATGCAGGTGAAAGGTGCCACTGCGCACTCCGACACTGAAGTAGAGATGGAGGTCACAACAAACAACGGCATGGAGACCGTTCTTAAAGCAATTCAATCCAGCCTACAGGACATAAATGGAAAGCTTGACCATCTTACTCACCGCGTTGACAATATGGCGGCGAAGTTAGATAAACAGGGGGAGCGCCTAGATGATACTGAAACGAGAATTGCAGCAGTGGAGGACGAAGCACATGTCACAGCAGATAATGTGTAGGGATGGAAAAAATACTGAAAGTGATAAAAAACAAGGTTGAGGACTTGGAAGCTAGATCACGCCGGAATAATGTCCGAATCGCAGGTGTACCAGAATCCACCGACACTGGACGCATGGAAACATATGTGGAGGAAATGTTGCGTGCTGTCTTTGGAACTGAATACTTCTCCTCGGTCTTCATAGTTGAACACACCCATAGGACGCTAGCCCAACGTCCACCACCAGGCGCTTCACCCAGGCCCATAGTGTCCCGCATCCTGAATTACAGGGATCGAGACAATGTGTTGAGAATGGCGCGTGAAAAGCAACAAATATAATACCGGGGCAACAAACTGGAGTTTTACCCAGACTATACGTTGGCTGTACAACAAGCTTGCAGAGAATTTGCGCCAGCTAAAGGTAAGTTGCGCAAGATGAACGTGGAATATGCGATGTTCTACCCTGCACGCTTGAAAGTAACATGGGATGGCCGGACGACAATTCTCCAGACACCGAAAGCGGATCAGGAGTTCATCAGGAAAATTGTTACCAAACGCAAAGACCAGAAAAGCAAAGACCAGCACCAGGATTCGGAATGAGATACCCGCACGAAGAACTGATTTACTGGTCGGTGAAAGCAACAAAGACGTTTGTTTCAGGTATGCCTGGATGTCTCTGGGCCCTGATGGCTCAGACCCTACAACAGTCCTGAGATCTGGTATACTTCTGGCTGGTAAGTGCATTGTATGTACAGGAGATTTGATGTATTGAACACTGCCTGTTGAATGCCATATTTGGAGGGGGAAGAACAGCGGGGAGGTCTGCCCCCAACAACGGAGAATAGGAGCACTCTTCCTGGGCTATTATGCACTATATAGTGTCCTTTGCTGTACTGGACACTCTCTAAAAGATTTGAACATGGACACCATGGGCGCAGAGGTGGTGCACACTAAGTGAACCCTATTTTGACTTTAATGGGAAAATATCCACCGGCATTTGAGTAAACGTGGTTTCCTTGGTTTCATTCTCGTTACCCTACCGCTAGCGCTTTCAAGTAGTAAGTGACCATTGTATGACACTCACTGACAAGATTGTACCTCTGTTATATACCTTGTATCCTACTGTAGAGCTATAAGGGGCGGAGGGTCATTTGGGACTACTGTATGCACAATGTCTACCACTAATACTTAAAATGATTCGCACCGTATGCCCTAGAAAAATGGCGGAGCGACTAAGGGACCCCCCTCTTTAACTCCAGGGTGCGAGCCTGGTAATGGTGGAGTACTCCGCTAGGATTAGCATGTATCGCTTAACAGGCCATTCATTGTGAGGTGACTTGCATTGATTTTAAACATTACGCATATGGAGCAACCATGTCCATTTGAGTGACTACCAAGTCTCATTATTTAGGAACAGGAAAGATATCTCTATTATTGCTCAGCAACACTGTTATTATGCAAGTACGCAAATGTAAATTGGCTGGGCGGAGACTTGGGGACTCATATGGGGTTCCAGATTGCTGTCAACTAAATCACATGCTGTATGTTTCAAATCAGTCTGCACTTATGGTGAAGTTCTGACCACATCCATTAACTTGGATGGTGATGTGTACCCAAGGTGGACCCCCATACGGGAGTTCCCCATGAAGTTCTTGGTTGGTTGGATGTACTGTTCAAGGGTTTGTCTTTGGCATGATTGGGATGCTAAAGTGGGTGGTTGGTCAGGGGTGGGGAATTGTTTTGCGGACCAGAACACTTGAGAGGCATTGCTGAGATCAAAACGGATAATGTTATTTACGAAAAGGCTCGTAATCTCCCTCACAGCAGATATCATACTGAGTCGATCCCTGTCAAAAAAGTCATGATTTGCTGGTATTTAACTATGCGTACACATAATGGCTACTAACGATACACGGCCTACGCATTTAAACTTACTGACGTGGAATTTTAGAGGGCTTAACAACCCCAAAACAATCGGGCAAATGTTCGCTTATTTTGACAGATTACATGTGGATATTGCTCTATTGCAAGAAACACATATTGCCCTACATGTTAATAGTCGTTTTTGTCATAAATGGGCCGAAACGATTCACCATTCTACATACTCATCGTATTTTAGAGGGGTCACGGTCTTGGTGAAAAAAGGTACAGATTTTGCAGTCGAACACACGGTAGTTGACACTAAGGGCCGCTATCTCATTGTTGCGGGCAAGCTTCGGGGGCAGCAGATCACACTCATCAATACATATGGCCAAATACGGATGATCCGGAGTTTTATCATGACGTATGGCAAAAATTACATGGGGAGTTGGGTAGAACTGTGCTATGAGGTGGAGATTTCAATTTTGTTTTAAATGACCGCCTAGACAGATCAGGCATCACTACTGAGCCACACGGAAAAGCGAGGGCGAAGGTAATAGATATCATGACAGACAAGCAACTACATAATAAATGGAGAGCACAGAACCCGGGGCGTCTGGAAGCGACGCACAAGACGGCAGCCCATAGCAGCTGGTCACGAATAAATTATTGGATAGGATTGCAGGAGGCATTGCTTTGGACTAAGGATATAAAACATATACCCAAGACATTATCCGATCATAACCCCATATTGTTGTCCATTAATGTTCCATTTTACGTGCCACCCCCTTATAGCTGGCGCTTCAATGCAAAGGCCCTAATAGATTCAGTATACAAAGACACTATCTCCGCAGCTGTTAAGGACTATTTTTTGTTAAACGCACCTTCGACCGACGACCCTAGCTTATTGTGGGAGGCTTTCAAAGCCACATTGAGAGGAGTGTGTATCAGCACAAACGCAGGTATTCTGAAGGACATACGTAACAAACTTTCTAGATGCGTAACTAAATTGAAATTGCTTGAACGCGAATACGAACTTACACAAGCTACTGGATGAAATTAGGGTGGTAATGACAGAGTACCAAACATATGCTGAGGATGAGCTTAAGTATCTAGGGAAGCGTCCTATTGCTAGAGTGTTTGGCAAAGGGGGACGCCCGGGAAGAGTATTAGCATCAACAATCTGTGAAGGTCGTAACCCCCAATGCGTTCTACAAATTAGGGACGACCATGGACATGTGCGAACAGATGCGAAAGGTATACTCCAAGGTTTTGATGAAACATATGGCATGCTGTACGAGTCGCGACCGACGGCACCGTCAGCGGAAATTATGGACTATTTGGCAGACGTGGCTATTGCTTGGCTGTCTGATGCACAACGTGCATATCAATCAATGCCCATTACCGTGGAGGAGATAGCAGACATTATTAAATTGTGGCCGAACAGCAAAGCCCCAGACCCAGACAGGTTCAAGTGTGAATTCTACAAAACCTATGTGGACTTGATAGCCCGCACCTAGTAGCGATGTATGGGGATGCATTCGATAAGATGATCCTTCCTCCCTCCCTACGGGAAGCTGTATTAATAGCCCTCATTAATCCTGGCAAGGACCCTGAATGCTGTGACTCTTACAGGCCGCTTTCACTTCTTAACGTTGACGTAAATATTGGCCAAATTATTGGCTACGAGACTACAACCCCTCATGACGAATCTAGTCCTCCCGGATCAGTCCGGTTTTATACCATCCTGGGCAACTACACACATAACAAGGATACTATTTGCATTATCACACTACTTAGTACCCAACACAAAGGCAGCCGCGGTCATGCTAGATGCTGCCAAAGCATTCTATTCTATAGAATGGTCCTACTTGCTAACTGTACTACGGAGGATGGGTTTCCCTCCCATATTTATCCAAACGGTTCAATTATTGTACACATAATCCACAGCTCGTGTTCGCGTCAATGGTTACTTGTCTGACACAATAAATATTGCGCGGGGAACAAGGCAGGGATGCCCCTTGTCCCCGTTGCTGTTCGCACTAGCGCTAGAGCCCTTGGCCTGTAAAGTTAGACAGGGGGCACCACTACTCAGCCCTCCAGTTCCCACAGTGGCCTCTCCATATTTCCCTATACGCGGATGACATGTTGCTTTATGTACGTGACCCAGAGCAACACCTGGCTCCCTTACTACCTGAATATATCAAATTCGGCAGACAGTCGGGCCTCCAAATAAATTGGGCAAAATCTCTTATTATCCCCCTAACAGACGCCACGCACTCACACCCCACGGAGTTCCCCTTAGAAGGGCAAACAGACCCGGTACGGTACCTAAGAATATGGTTCCATTGTGACCCAGAGGTAGTCATTAGGACTAACTATGGCAGGGTGATATCAACACTAGAAGACAAAATTGCTCGCTGGATCCTACTGCCCCTTTCATTGACGGATAGAATGGCCATTCTGAAGATGGTTGTTTTACCAAAGCTCCTCCACCTTTTCAATAATATACTGATTTCCCCCGTCAGAGGTTTTTCACAGGCTTAAGTCATTGGTGATTCAATTGATCTGGGCGGGTAAGCAAGCATGCATTGAATTGCGAGCTCAAGAACTCAAGAGCTCCAAGAAGAACTGCCGAGCCCTCGAGAAAGCCTGGAGAAGGGAACCAACACCGGACAACATGACCACCCTCAAGCTTGCCACCCGGAAGCACCACCAACTGATCCGCGCCACCAAGAAAACTGCATTCAAGGACCGGCTGGACAACAACGCACACAACTGCAAGGAACTCTTCAACATCGTGAAAGAGCTCTCCAACCCCAACGCCGGAAACAACGACATCACCCCATCGCAAGACCTCTGCAACTACCTCGCCTCCTACTTCCACAACAAGATCGCAGACATACACAACAGCTTCAGCACTCAACCGACGCACGCCACGACCGAACCACCGCCCCCCACCACCACCCTCCGCGCCTTGACTCCGATCAGCACCGAAGACACCGTCCGCATGATGAACTCCATCCACTCCGGATCTCCAACCGACCCCTGCCCTCAACACGTCTTCAACAAGGCCGACGCTGTCATCGCACCCCACCTGCGGGACATCATCAACACCTCCTTCGACACCGCCACCTTCCCGGAGAGCTGGAAGCACGCCGAACTCAGCGCCCTACTCAAGAAACCTACAGCGGACCCCACCGAACTCAAGAATTACCGCCCCATCTCGCTCCTCCCGTTTCCAGCCAAAGTCATCGAGAAGACCGTCAACAAACAGCTGGCCGCCTTCCTCGAGACGAATGGATCCCTCGACCCCTCACAGTCTGGCTTCCGAGCCAACCACAGCACCGAGACCGCCCTCATCGCTGCCACCGATGACATCCGAGCCCTGATGGACAACGGAGAAACAGCGGCCCTCATCCTCCTAGACCTCTCCGCGGCATTCGACACTGTCTGCCACCGCACCCTAGTGCAGCGCCTCAGCAACGTCGGAATCCAGGAGAAGGCACTGGAATGGATCATCTCCTTCCTCGACGGAAGAACACAGAGAGTCCGTCTACCACCATTCAAGTCAGAGGCCACCGATGTCATCTGCGGCGTCCCTCAAGGATCCTCGCTGAGCCCCACCCTCTTCAACGTCTACATGAGCCCCCTCGCGGCCATCGCACGCCAACACAACCTCAACATCATCTCCTACGCTGACGACACCCAGCTGATCCTCTCCCTGACCAACGACCCCGCCGCCGCCAGAGCCGACCTTCACGAAGGGATGAAAGACGTAGCCGAGTGGATGACAACCAGCCGCCTGAAACTGAACTCAGACAAGACGGAAGTCCTCATCCTGGGCTCCTCGCCCTCCGCCTGGGACGACTCTTGGTGGCCCCCCGCCCTGGGCACCGCACCCAAACCGACAGACCACCTACGCAACCTGGGCTTCATCCTGGACTCCTCCCTCTCCATGACCAGACAAGTCAACGCCGTCTCCGCGTCCTGTTTTAACATCTTGCGCATGCTACGGAAGATCTTCCGGTGGATCCCCACCGAGACCAGGAAGACGGTCACCCAGGCCCTCGTCACCAGCCGACTGGACTACGGCAACGCCCTCTACGCCGGAACCACCGCCAAGCTCCAGAAGAGACTCTAGCGGATCCAGAACGCCTCTGCCAGACTCATCCTCGACATCCCCCGACGCAGCCACATCTCCAGACATCTGAGAGACCTGCACTGGCTCCCCGTCAACAAGAGAATCACCTTCCGTCTCCTCACCTACGCACACAAAGCCCTACACGACCAAGGCCCAAGCTACCTCAACAACCGCCTCAACTTCTACGCTCCCAAACGCCACCTCCGATCGACCAACCACGCCCTTGCCGCCGTCCCCCGCATCCGAAGAGCAACAACAGGAGGAAGGTCCTTCTCCTACCTGGCCGCCAAGACCTGGAACTCCCTCCCTCCCTCCCGACCTGCGCCTGACCCAAGATCACCTCTCCTTCAGGAAGAAGCTCAAGACCTGGCTGTTCGAGCAGTAGCAGCACCCCCCCCCCCGCGCCTTGAGACCCTCCGGGTAAGTAGTGGGCTCTACAAATGCCTTTGATTGATTGATTGATTGATTGAGCTTTAACTTTACCATATTCCAGGGGCGGCTTCAAGGTGCCTGATTTTCTGCTATATTACCTGTGTGCACAGGCACAATACGCTCACTACTGGTACCACCAGATCCCCTATTTAACACACACGGCTATAGAAGAAGGGGATGCTTTACCGATCCCTCTGACAGTGGTCATCACTCACCATAGACAGCCCCTACACTCCAAAGACATAAACACCATTGATACTATAAACGCAGCATGGAATCGATTGGGTAGTTTGGCGCGTAAACTGCCCCTGCATTACCATTGCATTGTCATCCAGATCTATCTCTCACTAATGAGGAGGTCAGCATGGGATTATTGAGACAGGTGGGGATCAACACTATGGGTGATCTTTACCAAAACAGGGTTTTTAAGACATCACAGGCTTATGTTAGCAGCCAAACACTGATGTTCCGCTTCACATATCACAGGCTACAAGGAGTGATTAAAAAATTATACCCCACCTACCCAGCGGAACCCCCACAATTGAACACACTGCAGCTGATAATATCCTCCCCTAATTGCAAACATTTAGTATCACGTCTATATAATATGGCACAAGAAGAAATTGGCAACACAACACATGGAGCACTTGCAAGATGGAAAAACCACAGGTGATGGACAGAATGCAGAACAATGTCATACATTCACCCCAGTACAGAGATCTGGGCCTAAATCCATCGTTTTTTTGCACTCCACACCACCCCAGTTCAGACATGCCCATATGCAAATCAGTCTGACCCTGTGCCTCATGGGAACAGTCCAGCCCGAACTGTCAAGCCATGCCTTCCCTGGCCCGGAAACAAGCTTCCGAGGACCGGTTTCTGGCATTCCAGCCGTCTTCAGCCCGGCTTGCTTGAATCCAGTGGTGTGGAGTGCATGGGACTCACGTCTGAGCATACCCATCCCACTCGGGGTGACAAATGCAAAAACCACAGTTGATGGACAGAATGTAGAACAATGTCATACATTCACCCCAGTACTGAGATCTGGGCCTAAATCCATTGTGAGTCCCATGCTCTGTGTGACATTGTTCTGCATTCTGTCCATCAACTGTGGTTTTTGCACTTCTGAGATGGAACAAAATATTAGATGCCCCGCTCACGGATGAGGAGTGGCAAGTAGCTTGCTCCATTACAGGAATGTTGACCCCCAACGTTAATCTGAGAATACTACATCTCAAATATCTCCATCAAACTTATTACACCCCTGCTAAAAATATGGTTTACGTCAAGATGGAGGATGTAAGCGTTGTGGAGTGGCATCAGCTGACTTTATACACCTTGCATGGCATTGTCCTTCTGTGCGGGAATTCTGGGGTAAAGTTGCAACGATATTAAGTGAGATGGTGTGTAGTGAAATTGAATGTACCATATACACATGTTTACTGGGTCTTTTGCGAACTGTACAGGCAGCTAGGCGTATGTTTTGTGTGGTTGCACTGCTCCTTGCAAAACACAGAGTTTTGCTAGGTTGGGATAGCAGAGCTGCACCTCAAATTAAACAATGGCTTCGTGACACGTTGAAAACTTATGAAGAATATCTCCCCACTGGATCTCGTCCTAGGAACTACTGGACCTATCTAACTGCGTATTTGCTTGCAAATCCAATCACTTAATTGTGTTTCTAAAGTGTGTTCGATAAAAAAAGTCTGCACTGTGTGGAACTCTATATACACAATACTGTTGTATACTTATGGTACTTGGATGAAGAATGCTGTAGTGAAATTGTCCGTAAATATGTTCATTGTTGACATGTTATGTCTTTTGAAAATGTCAATAAACAACATTTTTTTAAAAAACCTATATCAAAAACCTACAGATCGTAACAACACATTGATGTACACCAGTTTCACCCGCAACCACTCAAGCAACATCTGCCATTGCTACGTATGAAGAGGATTGTCTCTGACCCCGCGAAGATTATAGAATATTCCAATAACATGATTCAAAGTTTTCTTGACAGAGGATATCCGCGAGAAATTTTGGCACAATCTCTCAGTAGGGCTAATAGAAAGAGCAGAATACAACAGCGTTTTTTCAATGCTAATATCCGCGGTTTATTTTAATTCGTTTGATATTGCTTTAACAACCGAGCTTGCCACCATGAGCATCGTTATTCTTCACGGCGCTGTTTTTCGTTTGATTGCACAGCATTGTCAAGTGAATACTAGACACCACTCATACTAGATCCCACGCAGCACTTAGTGGGGGTGGTTCAATGATGTGGCTATTCTCATAAGTTACTATTGACGTTTCATTCATTGTAGATATTTCCCTGAGGAAGGCCTAGTGCCGAAATGCATAGGGATGGAATTTATGTGATGATGATGTATGCTGAAATACTTCAATCTATTCAACTAAGATGAAAATAGAAGATAAAATGCATATGGATTTATGTTTTGAAAAGGAAAAACAGACAAATCAACACTTGTTTCTGAACGTTTTGTAGTTGAACTTTGCTGTTACCTACAGTACCAAAGCATCAATGCCCAGAGTTACACTTCCACAGTTGTGGTAGTGATACTTGGATCTAATTATAGCTGCAACACCCCCCTCCCCTTTTTTTCCCTGTTAGCATAAAATATAGTACTCATTGGGGAGTGTGGACAATATGTCCAGGGATGACTCCTCTGTGAGCCACGTCTCCATTAATAACAACAAATCTGGCGACTCAGACTCCAGAAGGTGTAAGATTTCTTCTTGGTGCTTTGCCTTGGAGCACATATTTAGGAAGATAACCTGGGTGTCTGTCAAATCTGTTTCTTCCACTGAGGGGATGGCACTAGTGGAAATGTTGTCCAGGTGGTGGCTAACCTGGCAACTGCCCTCTAGGTCTTCTTTTCTCAGGGTACTCAGTAGCCCTGCTTCCTTTAGGGATATCTTGAGTGTTCTAGGTATAGTATGAGTCTCCCTGTTTATAGCCAGCAAATATTTTCTATCATAGGAGATGAAAGGGGTAGAGTATCTGGCTCCTGGCCCTGGCTGGCCGCGTGAGGGTGCAGATAGGCTTGCCTTTGGTGCGCCATTGGTGCACTAAAGGCGCGTCTGCTGCACGGTCGTACCCTGCAAGCTCTTTTGAAGACGAAACGCCCTCTCCCCGGCCCCTGACTAACTAGGATGCTGATTGGTTCCCAAAAAAAGCACTCAGCACATAGCTAGCCCCGCTGAAACGCTAACGTGCAGTTCTTGCACTGAGCAGAGAGCTACAGTGACTTGTTATAGGTATTCAAATTCATTTAAAAATATCAATGTGCTGAAGATGGTTGGCAGAACAGTGCAAGGTTGAAACAACAAATTACATTACCGGCGCGGTCGCACCATGTGAGCTCTTTTAAAGGCGAAGTCTGCCCTCTACCCGGCCCATGACCAACTGGGATGCTGATTGGTTCCCCAACAGCCAATCAGCGCCTAGCTAGCCCCACTGAAATGCTAATACACAGTTTCTGCACCGAGCAGAGAGCGACGGTGACTCTTGACAGGTATTCAAATTCAGTTTCAAATACAAATTAAAAATATCAATGTGCTGAATATAGTTGGCTGAACAGTACAAGGTTAAAATAACAAATGAGGCAATGCAAAGTCAGCCTGTGTGCCCTTGCTTGGCCTCATAGATATGAAGTAAGGAAAGCCAGAGCAAAGTGCAGCGTTGCCTCACCCTACATTAAGGATGTGTTCCATGGGCCTTGCGGTGGCTTTTCCCATACAAAAGCAATTAAGATCTCACACATTTCCACATATCTGCGGATCAGTGACCCTGGGACTGTTTTCAAATAGTGTGCCCCCAAGGGGAGATGAAATGAGGATAAATAACTACATGTGTATGGGGCCCCATTACAAGTCTGGTAGACTTGTGGGGGTGTGGTTGTGGCGGTCTCCAAACCGCCCTACTATCATTCGGGCGGTTGGACTGCCACATCCCGGCCGCAGCTGCCAGGGAACCACCATTTCCTGTTGGTTTTGGGGTAGTCAAGTGACCAAAATATGCTTTGGGAACGTCAAAAACCATCCCGACACACAGCAGGAAACTACTAATCTAGCCGTCTGTCTAAGCACTGCTTTAGCAGTGCGGCGGGGTGGACCCGGTGCTGCACCACCAAAGTCATAATTAGGCCCTTTATCAATTCCAATTTCTATGAGTCCTGCACTCCACAAGACACATAGAATTAAGCATGGGCGGAAAATCCGTTCCGCTCGCGGATTTTCGGTAAATTCGCAATCCGCGAGATTCGCTAATTTCCCGCAAAATCCGCGAACGGAAATCCGCGAACGGGGATTGGGTCAAAAGTTCAAGCTGACTTTTGTAACTCTTTTAGAATGGCGCCAGCAAGCTGCCAGAGCCATTCTAAAATAGTTGCAAAAGTCAGCTTCAACAGGAAGCTCTAATAGATAAAGTAAAGCAGGTGCTGCTCAAATTCAGTTACACAATCATTAATCACCCCCAAACTTGGGGTGATTAATGATTGTGTAACTTAATATGACCTTCAACTGGAGCACCTGCTTTACTTTATCTATTAGTGCTTCCTGTTGAAGCTATTTCTAGCTATTTTAGAATGGCGCTGGCAGCTTGCCGGCGCCATTCTAAGTGGGGCTGAGGGCAGAAGGGCACAAAAGTGGGACAGAGGGCAGAAGGGGACAGAAAATGAGTGGGGCAGAGGGCAAAAGGGCACAGAAACAAGTGGTACAGAGGGCAGATGGGCATAAAAACAAGAGGGTGGCAGTGATTAAGCAGGCAAAAAAAACCCCGCGAAATTGCAAAGCCCCTCGCGAACACCCGCAAACACGCAAAGCGCCTCGCGAACACCCGCGAACACACAAAAAAAATCCGCAAATTCGCGAATTGCCAATTTGCAAATTTCGCCCATGCTTACATAGAATGAGGAAATTCAATAGATTATTTGTTTTCAGCATAGGATTGTGTACTTTAAAGGATACATTATTTGAGGCCACAATGCTTTCGACCCTCCCTGTGTCCGGTGATAGTGTCCCCATGGAGTCCAGGATTTGCTGGAGGGTGTCCTGGTCAAGGGTTTGCAGGTTGTCATCCAAATCATTGCTGAAAGCCAGGAGGCATGGGTTCATCTTCTGCAATGAGATGGAGAAATGTTATTGTGATCGCTGTTAGATGTTGACATGAGTATTCTAGCTAACAATCAATTTTTCATATTTATCACTTTCAGTTGCTCAATAATTCATAGGACAATTGTTCTGCATGGGTACTGATGGTACATTTCACTGTGGTTCCCTTTCAGATGGCTGGATCTCAGCATTGTTCTCACTACCACTGTGTGCCTACTCTGAAGGGATAGGCCCTGGCATGGTAGGTAGATTACGATCACTGACGTTCACTCCATTTCATCATGACCAGAGTTGTTTATCTGCAGAGTGTCACACATCATTTTATTCATATCCATGCACTTGTATGTATACATGCCTCTTCTGACTGTCCCAAATTTGACTCTGTGAGCTGCCTTACTACCACACAGTGATGTAACCCAGATCATACATTGAGTCTCATATGCCTATGACAACTACATCATGCGTGACCATATTGAATGGACTGACATAGCAGGCTGTTATTGAGGGCTATGGCTCAGGCAGCACCGCACATGGTAGTAGTGCTGAAAATGGTGATATGTACCTACCCATTTTTCCCTCACAACTGGGCCCATCCACCTCAGCCTCTGAACTTCCCTAAATCATGTCCTTTGTGGTGGCTAAGTATTTCTTCCTATCCCGTGACAGTTCCCTGACATCCTCGAACTTATGCATGTGGCACAGTGAGACAATTTTGATTCAGATTCCCTCCTGGCACATGCTACATCTTCACCCAGGTCCACATGGCATGTAGAATGTAGTACCACAATCGGCTGTTATCTCTCATCTCAAAGCAGCTGCAACACAAGTGTGACCTAGTCAAACACAGCAATGCATGTGTATTGGTGAGAGTACCTCGCAGTACACATGTCCCTTCTCACCTCCTTGCTATGCAATGTCTCCCTATTCAGACAGCGTGGCAGTTCTACATGCACAAAAAGCACCTACAATGCACTGCACTAGCAGGAACCCACCAGGGCCACACACCAACATTTGTTATAACACACATGGGGGCATATTTACAATGCCCTTGCAGCACTATTTCGCCACCGAAGCATCACCTTGGTGGTACCCCGGAGGTGCAGTGTGCGGCAAATATGCATGACTTTTCATGGCTTTGTAAATATGGAGTAAGTCAATGCCTTACTCTGCATGGAATGGACATTCCATGGGTGTTGCTGTGGGTGTTCTCATGCAACACCCAAGGTGTTTGACAATGCCTCAGATTACAACATAGAGTAAATATGGGGCAGCGCCAAACCTAATGCCTTCCCAAAGCAGGCGTAATGAGGAGAAATTCTGCAGCACACAAAATGAGAAAAATGTCTCCTTTGATGATTTTTGTGCAGGAAGGTATCCCTTCCTGCACTAAAACAATCATGCCAACAACACAGACACCCTTGCACCATTGTGCAAAGGTGCCTGTGTTGGTGCTCGGCTGTAGTTTGTGCGCTGGTGCTGGCAGAAAGAACAAGAATGTGCCATATCTTGTAGATACAGCACATTCTTGCCCTTTACTTTGGACATAGGGCAATATGGCTGGAAGGCTTGCAGCGCTGCCCTATGCCAAAATATAGTAAATATGCCCCCAGGTCCTCTGGTGTGCTCACTTCCATTCATCCTCAGACCCAGTCACATTTAGTAGATGACTCTGAGAGTAGTTCAGGTGGTCCCTACCATGGCAGCTGAAACCTGTGTGCTCTGACCCAGTATGCCAGGAGAGCTGCGTGGAACGTAGTTTAATGTAGGCTCCTATAGATGTGGCTCTTGGAATGTCCCTATTTGTAGATACTCCCCATGGCTCACACATGCCCCCATTCATGTGGGCGGTTTCTCCTCTGACACTCTCATTCCATGCCATGGATTTGCAGGCTAGGTTAGTGTGCATGGGCCCAGGCAGCACAGAGTTGCTTCATGGTGCATGTTGGCATGCACTATCACAGAAAGGTTGGGCAGGGTTGAAGTATACATGCATAAAGTGTTGTTCCATTCCATGTTTTTTCCTTTGTATTCTTGGACTTGTAGTACTAGTGACTGATGTTGTAAATTCCACTGCAAATGCCAGTATGAAGAGAAAGGTGAAAATAGAGTGGTGCTGCACCTCACACATGGAAGGGAAAAAGGTGACGGAACTGGACTGCTCCCTGGGATATATTGGCAAAACTGGCCAAGAATTCAGATCACTCTTCAGAAAACATAAATCCACCATAAGAAAAAATAGAATATGAGCAACCGTTGTTGAAAATTGGTCTTCCAAAAAAACATACTGAGGGGTACTTAGCTTGAGAATATCTAAACTATTAGGGGCATGGATTCAGATTCAGAACAGAAAAAGAGAGTATACTGGATTTTCTCTTTAGGAACAGACAAACAGAGATTGAATGAAATGAAGCCATGGGAAAATACTATTTTTTGACTCTCGAAGATGGATGATAGCTGAACCCCTATGGTTATTCCATCTCCAGTTGGGTTTTGGTTTGGCAGTGTGTCTCTCCTGAATTTGGTTTTCCCATTTAATATGGTGCCCGTCTCTTCTTGTGACTCATTTACCTTTCCAGCACGGCGGATCTGTGTTTAGGCCTCTCTCTATTTATTAGAGAACTGCGTTATGAATATTCCATTTAGTATGGTGCCCACCATCCTTCGGGTCTTATTTACCACTTTAATATGGCCAGTCTGTTTTTTTAGCCATTTCTCTATTTCATCAAGATCCTTAATCATAGGTATTCCACTAAATATGGCACCAGTAAAAGTTAGCAGGTCCGTTGTTCTCCTCCCTGTTGCTACACAGGTGAGATTCATTCTCTGCATGAAAGGTGTATATTCAGAGCTCCCTTTCAGTGATTCCATTCCTCTATATGACTACAATCTAATCAGCACATATCTCTTTGCCTGTAACATCAGGTAACTTGATTTTAGGACCTGGTATCTTGGATCCTAATGATTTAGTGTGACCGTGTTGGTATTTGAGTTTTTCATTCTGTATAATTCTTTTCTGTTGGCTTATATAGGGCACAAAGGATGATATTAATATGTGCAATACTTTGATATATACTTTTAAATTAAATCTCTAATCCCCCCTGAAATGATGTGTTTAGTTTAATTTGCAACATCATATGAAATAAGTGTCCTCTCTGACACAGGATGTTTTTTTCGCACATGTTATGTTATGTTATGTTATGTTAATAATATTTGTAGATCGCACATACACACATACATTCTTGGCTTGTAGAATCTTAATACATTACTTTATTGTATATTGTTTAATATTTTTCAGGCAACCATACTGTTAATTTCAATAATCGTGTTTCTAGTATGAAGTGATGGGATCACTTTTGTACTTTGAAAAGTTTATTGACATGTTATATCTAGGCCTTTTTGTATTGTCATCATCCAATGTTAAGTCTGAAAATGTGGGAGCACATGTATATATACCCTTTGAGCCTCTGTCCCTGGTTGAACTCTTTGTCAAGTCTGACAATATGGGAGTACCTGTATATATTTATGTATACCTCTTGAGCCTTTGCCCCTGTTGATACAGTCCTCATGTCGTATTCTTTTGATAGGACCTATAGCTTATTTAGCTAAGGAGGAAAATTTATTCTAGATCTGTTTTGCTGATCTTGGAGGGACACGCTTCCCTTGTACCTTGGATCATATTGTTTGAGCGATTCATACCTCTATCTGGAAAATCTCTAGCGATGAGTATAAAATATTCAGGCAAAGCCTTACTTTAATCTGTGTGTGTTTGTGTGTGTATATATATACTAGCAGCCCGTCCCGACGTTGTCAGGGAGCAATTAGGCTTCAGGGCCCCCGCCTGCCCCGACGTTGTCCGTGGGTCCCCCGGAGCCTTCCTCCATATATTGCAGTAATATACCTCTATGTTTACTTTGTATGCTTTTGTAACCTGCACACGTAACTTTTTCCTCCTGTAATGCACCGTTTGGCTCACTTTTTTTAATGCTCCGTTTGCTTCCTCTTGCTACCTGCACACGTCACTTTTTCCTCCTATACCTCTATGTTTACTTTCTACGCTTTTGTAACCTGCACACGTAACTTTTTCCTCCTGTAATGCACCGTTTGGCTCACTTTTGTAATGCTCCATTTGCTTCCTCTTGCTCACGATGTACGCTTTCGTAACCTGCACGCGTAACTTTTTCCTCCTGTAATGCACCGTTTGGCTCACTTTTGTAATGCTCTGTTCACGATTTTCATTTTTGCTTCATTTTTCCGCTGCTCAACGCTCCTAAATAAATAAATAAATAACCTACCTCATCCACCGCTCACCACTCCTCCCCGCTTGTCCGCCACTCCTCCCCGCCTGTCCGCCGCTCCTCACCGCCTGTCCGTCGCTCCTCACCGCCTGTCCGCCGCTCCTCAGCGCCTGTCCGCCGCTCCTCACCACTCCTCCCCGCGCCATGTCCGCCGATCCTCCTCGCTCTCCTGGACACCGCTCCTCCCCGCGCTCCTCAAGTCAGGCACGCACGTTGCGGCCGGCGCTTCTTCCAAGGGACTACTTTTTTTTTGGGGGTAAATTTTTGAAATAACGTATATTTATTATGTTTATATAGCCTATGTCCATCTGCACACCCTGACGATTACAACAATGTTTCGGGTGTGTGGATTGGCGCTGTGGTTCCCGAGTTTACCCGCCTCAAAGGTTCAAAGTTCTTCCTTTATAATAGTAGTATAATAGTAATAATAGTAGTATAGATATATATATACATATATATATATATACACACATACATAAATCGGCTGTTAGTATAATTTACTCTATGTCTACGTTATATTCTTAGAGGGTAACCATAGATTAGAAATGCTGACCTGAACATCGAATACACTCTGTGAAAATATATTGCTTCATCTGAGTGTGGCTATTCCTTCAAACAAGAGTCAAGCTATATACTTCTTATAGGAGGTTAAAGATAGGCATAATCATTTGATGTCTCTCTATTTTAGGATGTAAGGCAACACTATAGTGCACACTTGTTTGTCTATATGGCACTATATTTTTATCTAAAAATATGTTGGAATTATCTATATGATGATTTATGAGGTGTTGGATCTATTTTGACTCTCTTCGCATTTATTTCTTATACTTCTTCCTCACTTAAGACACATTCCTGGCATGACTCTGTTCTATCATTGTCGGTATATGGTATTATCCCTGTGTTTTGGGAGATTTGTAGCTGCATTGATGAGTTGTCTTATTTCATATTTGTAGGCATCATTCCAATTGGAAACAAGCTCCCCAAACGTTTTCCTTTTGCTTGGATGGCATCTGCTATCAACTATATATACGTTTCAGCGCCCTGATGAAGGTAGCATAATAAGATTTGATCATTATTTCACCGAAACGTATGTCGATGCATTTTTCTGATAACCCAGATGATAAGAAAGCACTGCAACAAATTAAATGTTTTTATTTATTTTTAATCTAATGTAAATCAATATTGATGTACAAACAGATGTGTGGTGGATTGATGAAATGTCAATATGGTATTCTAAGCATTGTTTTTAGGGAGTAGATTGAATGGATTTGAATAAATATGGTTGGTTATATTGATGTATGGGTACGGTTTTACATTTTTGTGGTATGATTAAGGAGCCTGATACAAATGTATGTTTATTTATTTCACTGAACATATATCTCCTTAGTACAATACATTGATGATTATGCGTTTTGAACCTTGTTTGCCATTTATAAAAAAAGGGTATAAAACAAACTTATGATTTTATGAAATATATTTTTGAATATGTCTGCCTCCTGTAATTGAATTATACCTATGCAAAATAAAGTGGAGAGGCACTGTCTTACTTTTTTTGGGACAGAGCTGGGCTGAGCTGTGCAACATGTAACTGGGCGGTGAGACTTCCATGTATGTTATGTTTAACCATAGATGAGCCAGCATACTACCCTTTGACCTGAAGACATTGCTGTGGAGCGCTGGAACATAGCTGGCTGCACTGCGCAACATAACGTAGTTGCCCACATTGCCCCTGGTTGCAACTTACCCTGTTGCTGTTGTGGTTCATCATAGCCAGCACTGTACTGTTCAGGAACTCCTGCCACTGATTCCTCCAGGATGACAGCTGATAACTGCTCCTGGGGTGCTGGACTTCCACCTCAGGTCTGCATGGCTGCCTTCAGGTTGTTGGCCAGTTTCTCCTTTGTTCAGCTCTTGCAATAATGCCAGCACTTTTTGTTCAGTAAGCCACAGTCCTCTTTACTTCTGCCATGCCTGGGAGTCTGTCTGGACATCCTGGCTGGTACTTGGATTGCTGGGGTTCTTGTCCTTGGCTTTGGTATCTGCTCCTTCCTCCATGGCTGCTTTAAGGTAAGTGCGCCAATTTCTTTTCACGAACCAGCTTTTAAAAAATCTTTTTGACACATTAGGTGCTCAAAAGTGAAGCCAGGACAGCCTGCGTCTCTTTACAAGACGCAATTCAGTCAGGTGTCACTTTGCAGCATTAGCAGCAGATTTCATTTAAATGCGCGCACAAAATGTCTATTTTTTTCCAACGCCAGCTACCTCCTTCTGCCATGATGCGTCGTATTGTAAATACGATGCATCCACGGCGTAGGAGTCTTTTGTACTGCCGCAACGCAGCGATGCATGAGTTCTCACAAAAATGCCCCAGGGTTTTTCTGGTGTTAGCCAATACTGTTCGATGTTCTACAGTTATGTGTATAGAATAGTTAATTATAGGGGGTTTGGCTAGACTTCATCCATTAGTCTGTTGTTGTGTCACTCACATTTATTTCTAGCCACTGCAACATACATCATAGGGCAGTGGGTTAGCACACTTTAGCCACTGGCTAATTTCACTTTGTGTTACAGCGAGCTACACTAAAAAAAGAGTGATGGATGTAATGCTTTAATGAATTTCAGTCACTGGTAATTGCTAGGGCCACATGCAGCCCATTGTTATTCTGCACACTATGCTACCTGAGTTTGTGCCAAGCCATATGCAAATCAGTCTTGATCCTGCTCCAATAAGAAAAGTCCAGCATGAACTGCTAGGCCAGGTCCTTCCGGAAACATAAAATATCCTTTAGGATGAAGCCGGAATCATGCTGTGCCTTCACAGTGCTGGCAACAGAACGAATGCTTCTTTAGCACGCATTTGTTCTGCACGCAAGTAGTTACAATGGCTTGCTTTTTAGGGGGCACAGTGGTGGAGTGGAGTTGGAATTAAAGTCCAACATCTTCCCTACTGTTCCGCAGACTGGAGTTGGAATAGTAAATTATACTATTCCAATATCCAACGCCCCAAATTAATGGAAAACAGCATTTAAACAATCTATTTAATAATTATTGAAGGTCATCAGGAGAAGATTATCTAAAGAACAGATCTGACTCTATCATTGGGCCCCCTGAGAGGTTGGAGCGCATGCCTTAAAACGCCTCCGATTCTCACAGCTGGTGATCTCTTGTTCACAGGAAGAGGAGGAAAAAAAGGTGTAAGTAAATGAACAAATTGGGAAAGAGGCGGACAGACGAAAATTAGTCTGGTGCGAAGGAAGTGTGGATGTCAGGCCTTCTTGCTTGTTTTCTTGACTGAGCCTTGTGTACTAGGAATGATAAAAGCCAAGGCATAAAATGCAATGCTGATTCGGCTACAACATGTTGACGCCTTGCAAAATGCTCACACCTCCAGTCAGCAGGATTGAGATGAGAGACACCTGAAGAGGGCTGCGTGAAAGCAGCGATGCGTCACTTCCCAGTGCGCCCTCCTTGTGACATGATTGAGGCGTCATATTTACTGTATGACGCATCATGTTGCAAGGAGTTACAGATACGTCAGTATTTCTGACATATCTGTATGGCGCAAAAGTGACGCATTGCTGGAGTTAGTCACGAAAGTGATGCAACTCCGGCAATGCGTCCTTTCACATGGGGCTTACCCCATGTGAAAGGGCCTGCATCAGTCTTATGCCTGCTGTGAGGCAGGCATAAGATATTGACACATTTGCGTCCTAGAAGTGGCACAGTGAAATCTTATAGATTTCACTGCGTCACTTCTATGACCCTTTCTTTCTTCAGAACGCCCTCCCTGCATACGTTATGCATGGTGCACGTATAATGTGGTGCAGGGGTTTACAAAGTGACGCATCTACATAGATGCGTCACTTTGTAAATATGGTACCTCAAGGCACATTTTTTACGCCGCTGGTGCGTCACAAAATGTGACGCAGAGGCGGCGTAAAAGTGACGCATGGCCTCATAAATAAGGCCCAGTGTACTTGGTTCGACACCAGTGTAGTGTTGCGGGCCCGAAGCCCACATACGAATGAAGTGAAGACACAGACACTAGGGGCCTGATGTAGGAGCCTTAACACCAGTCGGAAACGGACGATTTCGGACGTTTCCGACCGGTATTTGGCTTTTGAAGAGTAGGGGGTATTTGAATATACAGAATCGGTAAATTAACCGATTCGGTAAATATACAGAATCGGTAACATACCGAATCGGTAAATTTACTGATTCTGTAAATCAATATGTAGGTGGCTCTTCACAGAGTGCCACAGGCCCTTTAGGAGTCGGTATTTACCACCGAACCTATTGGGTGGTAAAATACCGAATTCAGGTGTGCATGCACATCTGTGCATGCACACCTGTGCCATGTGACACACAGACATGCCCTTTAGGGCATGTATGTGTGCCACATGTCACATAAGCCTGTACTTGGGGTGCTAGAGGGTGTCAAAGTGGCACCCCCTGCACCCTTGCAGGATTCGGTATTTACCGATTCGGTAAATACCGAATCGGTATTTCCCATTTATTCCAATGGGATTCAGGCCCATAGGAATCAATGGGAAATACCGATTCGGTATTTACCGAATCGGTGAATACCGGATCTTACAGATTCGGTAATTGTGTTTTAAAAATTACCTACATCTGCCTCCTTCTAATTTACCGATTCATAAATACCGAATCGGTAAAATTCGGTATTTATGAATCGGTAAATTAGATTTACCTACATCTAGCCCTTGGAATTGTCTGGTCGATAGAACCAACCCAGGGCAGGTGCACTCGGTCCCTTTTAAAGCAGGATCACCTGACTGATGACGCCTGTGTTGGATTGGGGTGGGTGTTAGCACTGCCCCTGGGGTGGTGCTGCATCATTGCTGTCCAGCAGGACACCACAACCAGGGTCGGACTGGGACTGAGAAGAGCCCCAGGCACTAATAATAATGTGGCCCCCATTAGTGAAATAAATAGCTACAAAAGTTTCCCATATTCTGCAAAGTAGGGCAGTTTTGAACTTACAAAGACATGCAGTGAGTGTTTTGCAAATGTATGGTAAAATGTCTACATTTCAGCTTGCTGCAGGTAATGTATGTTTTAATATTAGGGGAATCAAAAGTTTAAAAAAAGTCCCACTAGACTATAAAACTGGCCCACAAACAGCCAAAACTGTCCCATACACTGACTTGTCAGAGCAGGCACTGCCTGATAGCCTTAAAAGTCAATCCAACCCTGTTTGACACAAAACAATTTAAACAGCACAACTATTACAAACAAATTAAATATTAATTAATGCATATACATTGCGAGCATCTATCGCACACAATTCCAAGAGAACACTCAAACTCCTTAAAAACAAGCAGTATTGCAATTACAGTGCATACATATAGATTCATCAAGCGAAATGCGCTCGCAAAAGGGACAGATTCTGAGAATCTGGCCCTTTGGGAGTGCAATTTTTGCTTTTGGGATTCATCATCCCAAATGCAAAAATCGCTAATAAAGAATTCGCAAATTTGGGAGGATTAGCATTTAAGGAATCTCTATTAGAGATTCCTAAATGCTATTCATGAAACATTTTTAAATTGCAAATTCGCAATTTAGGAGCGCTATTTACCACGAAGTCAAACCTCGTGGTAAATAGCGAAAACTTAGAAAAATGCATTTAAATGCATTTTTCTAAGTTGCATGTTACACACACATGTCCTTTGGACATGTGTATGCACAACATCAGTGTAAATTCACAATTCAGGGGTACTACAGGGTGTCCTTTGGACACCCCTGGCACCCTTGAAATCGCCTCCTTATTTGCGATTAGCAATTTGCTAATCGCAAATAAGGAGGATGTAGGAATCGCAATTTATTTTGCGATTTCTACATGAATCCCGATTTGCAAGTCCTTAATAGCGATTCCTTATTAGTCGCTATTGAGGACTCGCAAATCGGGACTTTGATGAATCTAGCTGTTAATTTGTAAAATAATAATTGCAGGGGCCAAGGTTTTTCTCAAAATCCACGGCTTCCCCAGCCGAATATTGGGTTGGCTGAGTACTGAGGGTGTCTAGTCTCAATTCTCGAAGTGAACAAACCAACAAATTAACAGATATTGCTGAGCCAGGGCCGAGCCAATCATCGGCTCTAAGAAAGCAGCCATGATTTGAGCCTTGAAAATATTTAACATGTAAATCATGCAACAAACATCATGTTAGAGTATAATAAAGTGCCTTCAAAATTCCCAAAACTGTATTTAACATTCGTAGTACATCAGCTTAAATCTCTTTCCTTGAGAATGATTAATTAAAAGTGAGAGTCGTTAAACATGAACTGAGAAACATTCCTGCCCCCGCTCTGATGTCAATGCTTTTAGTGAGCTAAGAGGCAGGACAGTTGTCGTGCATACTCTATATGTGACCTAGATTCTTGATATTAATGAAGCAACAATATAGGCTATTAAATAAAACACAAGAGAGGTTTTTGTACAACACAAACAATGAGCTCTTGTATTTCAAGATGTAATAAAGAAGAAAAAAGAGGCATGCAGTTTGGTAATGTGAGGCAGACAAGATTGATCCCAAGTATTCTGGTTTTACACTTTGCAGTTTAGTCACTAGATGAGTATCTCTTTCTGACATCAATGGTTCATGTTTTTATCCTTAATCTTGGTGGATGTTATTAGAGCATAGGAGACAGCTAGAATCCATATTTTACTTTTGGCATTTTTACAATGTGCAAACCTTGCTCAAGGACATAAAAGCACTTTTTAACAGACGCAGTCTACATTACACTTTTTTCTGCACCCAAAAAGTTTTATTTCCGGGGGGGGGGGGGGGGCGCTATGGGAGAGGATGTGGAACAGTGGCCAGAACTGCCGACTCTGGAGTTGGGAATCCAGGTTTGAATCTTGGCATCAGTGCAACATCCTGGTATTCTGGGCAAATCAATTAATCTCCCCATGCCCATGGACAGCACCTAGATACACTCAAGGGTGATAAGCCGCACTATATAGATCTACAAACTTTAACTTTATCAAATGATGCCGCAAGCAAAAATGGCAGCTCTCTTGTGAAACTCCTGAGCCTCTCGCTCCATATGGTGACCTACCTCGGTCCGGGGGTGGGGGTCTTCCTGTCTGCCTCCACATCCTGGTGTATCTGACCAGTCTCCCAACCTCCACTGAGCCTGCTGAGACATCTGAGGGCTGCTCTGCAAGGTGGAGGGATCTTCGCAGCCTACAGAACCTCGACCGTACCACACTCCTGTGCGGCGGCAGACCATGACTTTTTGCTTATGCTTCCCACCACCTGTTGGCCGGTTGGTACTGGTGCTGCTAATGGGTTCCTCCTGACAAGCTGTCACCGGGTTGCAATATCCCACCTACGCCATGCCCTCAGTGGAGTAGTGCTGGAGCTGCTGGTTTGCCTATCCAGCAAGCCGCCACCCCTGAGAGCCTTCCAATGGCCTTCTGCCTCCTCCAGCAGGGCAGAGATAAGACCTCTGGAGGCGAAAAGGACCTCAGCCTGTATCTGTGGGTCTATGGCTGGGTCAGCCTATTCAGCAACTTTCCTTGTAGGCTGCATGGCCCAAGCACTTTTCCATTCTCGCTCCTCCTGGCTGCCTCTGTTACGGTGGTGCTGCAGGTGTGTGGAGCCTGGCAAGCCACCACAAGGGGCCTCTTCAAGGAACCTGATTTGACCTCAACAGTGTGGGGCAGTGCTGGTGGGGTTTGGTACCCAGTAAGCTGCCGCCTTCCACTTTCAGAGCCTTGCTTGCCTGGAGCCACCGCCATCCTAAAAATCCCTGTTGTTGCTTGGGACTCCCTACTCCTGCTGTGCCCAGCCGATTTAAACAATACTACCTATGAAAGCCTGGACTGGGTGCCCCGTGGGGTGCAGATGCTGCTGGTGTGTTCCCTAATGGCAAGTCGCCCCTCAGGTGTTCCTCTTGGGTCCCCTCTCCTTTGGACTTCTCTTGCCCGTCCTCAGTGTTTTTTTTTTCCTGGGAGCTACCTCCTGTGGTTCGCCTTACTTCCACCAACTGGGAGAACGGCTGTGGAACATCTCAGTGAGGCTACCAGTAGATTTCGGGATCCTTGAACTTCTCTCACCTCCCACTATCTCAGAGCACTCATGGCTTTGGGCAAAGCAACATGTGAATTACCAGCTGTGGAGGTCACTCAGGCCGCCAAACATCTTCCGGCCCTATGGACATTACCCTGGAGTCAGTAATGAGTGCTTTGAAGGTTATACAATCGTCCATCACTACGTTTGAATCTGCCACTACGGAAACAAATACAGAACTCAAGCATCGGAAAGGCGATTTGACCCAAGTGAAACCGCATGGATACTATTGATCACATGGTGGATGACATTGACCTACGAGTGATGGAGACCATGACTTGGAGCAATGAATTCTGGAATAGCCACAAGAAGCTGACGGGCCTGGAAGATCACAGCTGCAGAAACAATGTTCATATTTTTGGGGTCCCCAAATCGTCTGACTCGCCGGATGTCCCCCAGTTTCTTCAATACTTCCTCCCGCAGCTGATGTTCTTGACCTTTACCTTTCTGCTTAAGTTCGAAGAAGCTCATCATACTGCTTCTCATTCCATCTCTTCCTGACATGGACCACACCTGATCATCGCCTTTTTCTTCCGCCATCAGCAAGAATGGCTGGTCCTTTCAGAAGCCTGCAAACATGGCCCATATTCTTATAACCGCAACCGGATCACTTTATCAGCAGACTATTCCAACGAGTCCCACATCTTACGTAAGATGTTTTTGGCCCTGTATCCAAAACTGTGGAAATTGGATCTATGATTTGGGCTGCTGGAACCAGCCACCATGTTGGTGACGATTAATGGTACAGTCAAGGAATTCTGGTATCCCGCTGAACTGGAGCTTTGGCTGGAGGATATGGAAACCCAATGACACTCATTGCTGAATACTCCTCTGCCTATTTCTCTTCCATCACCAGTGCCACGTAAGAAGGCAGCCACCACGGTCAGAGGTTCAGACAGAGATCCCCAGCTCGACCATTATCAAGATAGGGATAAATCCAAATCTCCTCATAAACCATGGCACAGACACTGACTAATGTCTATCCTGTCTCTCCAACCATGGCCTGACCGTCTCTTCTCTCTTTATTTCTATGGAAAGAGCTTGTTGTGACCTGTCACCCCCACTGAAAGTCAGGTTGACTCTTCTTCCCACCCCCCCATCCTTTACCTCTTACTACATATTTCACCATGCCTCATCATAGTGTAGCACAAATATCTCTGGCCACTTAATGTGAATAGCATGACCCACTTCATTAAACAGAAAAAGACTCTCGTCTTCTTCGGTTTAAACATCCAGGTATTGTCATCATGGAGGAAACTCATCTTACAGCAGAGTAATTGGCACCAATTAAATGTGGCTGGGTGGGCACGATTCTCTTCTCCATGGGTTCCGATGAAGAATTGCTGATGACTTGTACTGACAAGTCTCCCCCCATAAAAAATGGAGTGGCACTTCTGATGTGCAAGAGACTCCCAACCCAGGTCCTGAAATCATAGTTCGATGACCATGTTCACTACATTTTTTGCAAGAATTTAAATTGTGGATCAAATTCTGATTGTCTGCTCCATTTATGCTCCTGTGGGGGGTGAAAAGCCCTTGGCTTTCCAATATTCACAAGTTGCTTGTGGAATTTGGTTCCCTTAATTTCATCATAGGCAGTGACTGGAATTTGATTCTGGATCCTCTCGATAAATCGGGTCGGCCTGACCTGAGACGAGACAATGACTGGGCTGTGCTTCATTACTTGATGGAAGGCCACTCCTTACATGGAGTATGACAACTCCTCCATCCCACAGACAGAGAATATGCTTACCTTACTCATACCCATGGTTTGGAATCCCAACTGGACTTTTATTTTATGACAGCTGTGGCCTTACCACTAACCCACATGTGCTGTATCAATGTCGGAGATATTTCGGATCTACAGTTGACGCTGCCTGGCTGCATCTTGCACGCGGCGCATGAATACCCCGCGGCTCAAATCACCAGAGGAGAAATCCCAACTGCAGTCATTATTCCTGGACTTTCTCGAGCTTAATGAACCAACAGCCACCTCTAACCAACTCCTTTGAGAGGCAGAGAAGGTGTACCTGCACTGCATGTTGTTGAGGGAGACGGGTATTGTACACTCTGAGACTCTTGCCAAAGGACTGATTGGAAAAGAATGTTCAAACCCTTCTGGAAAAGCACTGGACCTGCACCATTCCCTCGGGCCTGCGAACCCTTATGATGAAAAAGCTTGAGCTCAATAGCATGCACATCCTGGCGGCGGAAAAGGCGCTAACAAGCACACAAAATACCATGTACAAATACAGTGAGTAAGCAGGGTGCCTAATGGCAGCAATTGAGACAACGGGAATCGCAGACGGTGATTTGCTACCTTTTACACTGCACTCTATGCAATGGACTGCTCGGCAGATACCACGTGGGGACAAGCTTTCATATCAACTTTTTCTGACTTCCCACGCTCCCTAGGAGTGGCTGGTAAGGTCTGGACTTGCCCATATCAGAGTATGAGGTCGCAGAGACCGTCAAATCTTTAAACATGGCAAAATGCCACAGGAGGATGGTTCCCTCTAGATTCTACAGGACTACTAGTGACTTGAGCATGCCCCACCTTACTTTTTTTATCCAGAAGGCTATGTCCACGGGATCGCCGAATTAAACTGCGCACATACCTCCCTCATTCCAAAACCAGGTAAAGACCGCCTCTACTGTGCCACTTACCGCCCCATTTCGCTTCTGAATTGTGATGTGAAGATACTGGCCAAGGTCCAGGCCACCAGACTAGGATGGGTGATCAGGTCAGTGATACATACCAATTGGGTGGCTTTCATCCCATATTTAACATCCGAAATCTATCTACGTACATTGACCCATGTCATATGGTCTACCAAGTCACACCCGGATGAGAATCTGCTGCTCTACCTTGAGGCGAAAAAGACCTTTGAGTGGATCAAATGGCCTTGTCTCTTCCACAGCATGGCTAGATTTGGAATTGGTCCCAAGTCTATCCAAATTATTTGTTAACTGTATCAATCCCCTTTGGCGCTGATCAACTGTAATTGCATCCTTTCAGAACCGATCTCCGGGGCGCCAGGTAGGGATGCACCCTGTCACCCCTCCTCTTCATCCTGGCATTGGAGTCCCTGGCAGAGGCCATTAGATTCTCAGCACATATTTTTACAGATCCAGGCAAGAGCAGTGGAGTTAAAACTACTGCTATATCCGGATGATATCCTCTTGATATTGACCAACCCAGGAGTGTCGATCCCAGCTGTTATGGATTTTGTGGACGCCTTTACCCACTTTTCCAGCTATAAGATCAACTGGGCGAAATGGAGGCAATCCCACTGACCCCCAGACCTCAGAGAGCTCTCTGGTTCTTTTGCCAACAGCATGGCTCTCAAGCAATCTCTCTTATCTAGGCATGGCCCTACACAGGGACTTTCGTACTGTGGTGGTTGATAATTTTTGCCTGCTCCTGAACTCCCCAAAATGGGACTTTGCCAAGTGGTCGGCCCTCCACCTGTCCCTCTGGGCAGAGTCCAGACTGTTGAAATGGTGATGGCCAGAGGGTCATTTATCTGATTGGGGGGCTCCCTTTCCATGTACCAGCTGGTCTTCGGTCGCAGATTGACTTTCTGGTCTGCAAATATGTTTGGGGCTCTCCGCCCCAACACTCACGCCTGCCAAACTCTATTCCATTTCTGAAGGACTCAAACTTTCCCCCTTTTGATCCTATTATGGGGCCCAACATCTATCTCAGAATGCATATCACTTTCTTTCCCAACAGCAAACTTCCCTTATGGATCAGGATTGAATGGAGCCTTCACAACAATACTCCGGGACTCTTGGCCCTCTCTGCAGGACCAAGGGTGTTGAAGGACCTGCACAACCCCATGTTGTTCAAAATTAATACAGTGTGGAAAGCCACTCATGAACTCCTGAAGAAAGATGTCTTCTTACATCCAAAAGCACCTCTATGGCACAACTGATCCATCATGATAGACTGCCCATTGTTATTCTGGTAGGAGTGGGAATTTTGGAGACCCACCACTTCCTGACTGATGATACCCTTTGGTCTTTTGAATGGCTCGCAGTGGACAACCGTATTGCTTGTTCACACTTTTGGCGGTTCCTCTAGCTTCAACCTTACTTTCACTTGCAACTGTGCAAGAGGGCCTGGCTCCCTCCCTCCAAACCTACTAGGTGCAAAGGGGCTCCAAATAAACCTGGTCTTTAGACTTCATGGACTATTGATGTTCATATTGTTCACTGCATTATGGAATGTCTCCTCCAGATCCGTTGGCAGACTTGTATCACAATTGAATATTTTCCATAACAGTGGTCACTCCTCTTGACTTCACATTGTAGGGGACTACAGGAGACGGGAATGAAGTTCTGTCACTTCAAAATCTTGCAAGACTGGCACTGGTCACAGGCTAGGCTACATTGAGCACAAATGACACCTACATCGGCCTGTTAGCGTTGTCATGCCCGAACTGCAACATACTGCAAGTCCTTTGGTCTTGCCCTGAGGTCACACCATTCTGAACTGGGTTTGATCACCTCCAGCAGAATACACTTGGCCACACCACTCCCCTTCAAGCCCCCTGGTGATTCCTGATCAGACACAGGGCTTTCCGGCACTCACCTACCATAACAACCTCCGGCCTCCCTACTGACTGTGGCCGGAGTCAAGACAGTTAAAAAGGTGATGGCCCGAGGTTCAGTTTTCTATTTGGCATGTTCCCTTTCCATGTACCAGCTGAGCTCTCACAGGTTGACTATCTGGTCCATGAATATTTTTGGGGCTCTCTGCACTCAAGGCTCGCTCCTACCAAACACTATGCTGCCACTAAATGACTTCGACTTGCCCATTTGTGGTCCTATTATAGGGCCCAACATCTATCTCAGATGACATACCACCTTCATCAGCACAGCAAACGTCACTTATGGGTCAGAATTGAATGGAACCTTCACAATGACACTCCAAGCCTCTCGGTCCTCTATGCAGGGCCAAGGGTGTGAAAGGAACTGCACACCCCCATGTTGTTGGCAAATAATGCAGTCTGGAAATCAACTGATGCTCTCCTGAAGGAACATGGCTCCTTACATCCAAAAGCACCTCTATGGTACAACAGATCCACCATGATCGACCATTTACTGTTATGCTGGTTCAAGAGGAAATTTTGGAGGTCAATCACTGTCTGACTGATGATACCCTTAGGTCTTTTGAAAGCCTTGAAGCGACCTACCATGTTCCGCATTCCCACTTCTGGTGGTACCTCCAGCTGGCCCCCTCTAACCTCCCTCCACACCTAACTGGTGCAATGGGGCTCCGACAAAAAAATGGTCTCTGGACTTCATGGACTATTGGTGTCCACATTATTCTATGCATCACTGGAATGCCTCCTCCAGATCCGATGGCAGGCTCATCTCCAAATTGACTATTCTTCAGAATGATGGTCACTCTTCTTGGCTTCCCATGCTAGAGGACTACAGGAGGCCAGAATGAAGATGAATCACTTCAAACTATTGCAAGACTGGCACTGTTTTCTGGCTAAGCTACACCAAGCTAGACTGACACTTTCAACAGCCTGTTGGCGTGGTTATGCCCTGAACTGCAACATACTGCTCATCCTTTGGTTCTTCCCAGAGCTCACTCTCTTCTGGACCGGGGTTGATTGCCTCCTGCGAGATAAGCTAGGCCACACTCCCCTTCAAGCTGGCTGTCTTACCCATCCCCTCATTCTCACCATTGGCCAGTATCACAATCCTGACACCCTGCCTGGACCATTTGTGGCCTTGCCAACCCGTCACCAATTCCTTGCCTACTCTTCCTTCCTTACTTCACCAACTGGAGAAATCTCCCATTGTCCCCAATAGACCGTGTTCCCGGTCATTCCCTCAGTTCATTCCACCCCCCACACGCCTCCCCCAGGGTTAGTTTTTTGCCCCTTGCGACCTCCCCAACTCCCTTGTGGTTGCTATATTAGTGTGTTTAGCCCCTTCGTCAGTATTTTATGTCTGCTTTAACAACACCCCTGGTTTGAGTGAGAATGTTGTGAATCCATACAGTCCTCTGCCTTACTGTAGTTTGTTAATGTTGACATATTTTCTTTAAAAAAAATTCCTGTGCAGACTTTGGCAAATCTACGCTGAATTATATGGATTTATATGCTTGAAACTTTGAAAAGATTTAAACAAAAACGTTTTTTTCCTGGAGATTTTACAGGATTCACAGGTACAGAGCTGAGGCCTTGATTCAAAACTGTTCCCTATGGTACTTGGTTGGTAGCTGTGACCACGTAACCACCTCCTTCAGGTGAGAGCTCATTTTTTTTAGGCTCGAGGTTCAAGAGAACCTCAAGCTGAGCCAGGACCAGACATCTAGCTCTTGCTTGGCTTGAGATTTCAGTGTCTCACCCGGTGCACAGACAAAATATCGACTCCAAAATATCGACTGGACATAATATCGAGTTTTAAATATAGACTGGACAAAATATCGACTGGACATAATATCGACTACAAAAATATCGTTTTTCAGGTAAGTGAAGTAATATCGACTGTGTAAAATATAGATAGCAAAAATATCGAATTTTTAATAATATATAATATTTTATAGTGTATTTTTATGTAATAATATGTGTGAAAAGTGTGTATTAATGTTATAAAATATTTTATTAAATGAATTTTGTTTTTTTAATAATTGCGTAATGTAATTCTGTAGCGGGTTGTGGGTTTATAGGGGAATAGGGTGGGAAGTAATTTAATAATAATTAATTAATTAATATATGTTTGTAAATATTTATAATTAATAATTAATTGATAATTAATTAATAATAATTAGTTAATTAATTAATATAATTTTGTACATATTTTGTATTAGTAATTAATTGGTAATTAATTAATTATAATTAGTTAATTACATTAATTAGAGTACATTTTAATATATATAATTTTGTGTTATTGTTAAGTAATTAATTGGGAAAAAATAATATTATTTAATAAAATAATTACAGCTAATGTGCTAATATATTTACTTTATTATTATTGTTAATTAATAATTATTTGGTAATTAAATAATATTGATACATTTTGGGTAAAGGAGTATTTTTAGGGTTCAGGGTCAGTTTTCAGTTTTTGGGTAAAGGGGCATTTTTAGGGTTCAGGGTCAGTTTTCAGTTTTTGGGTAAAGGGACATTTTTAGGGTTCAGGGTCAGTTTTCAGTTTTTGGGTAAAGGGACATTTTTAGGGTTCAGGGTCAGTTTTCAGTTTTTGGGTAAAGGGGCATTTTTAGGGTTCAGTGTCAGTTTTCAGTTTTTGGGTAAAGGGGCATTTTTAGGGTTCAGTGTCAGTTTTTAGTTTTTGGGTAAAGGGGCATTTTTAGGGTTCAGGGTCAGTTTTCAGTTTTTGGGTAAAGGGGCATTTTTAGGGTTCAGGGTCAGTTTTTAGTTTTTGGGTAAAGGGGCATTTTTAGGGTTCAGGGTCAGTTTTCAGTTTTTGGGTAAAGGGGCCTTTTTAAGGTTCAAGGTCAGTTTTCAGTTTTTTGGGTAAAGGGGCATTTTTAGGGTTCAGGGTCAGTTTTCAGTTTTTGGGTAAAGGGGCATTTTTAGGGTTCAGGGTCAGTTTTTAGTTTTTGGGTAAAGGGGTATTTTTAGGGTTCAGGGTCAGTTTTGGGTTTTTGGGTAAAGGGGTATATTTTAGGGTTCAGGGTCAACAAATAAGATTGTAAAAAATTATTTTTATTATTTTCATTTATTATTTAATTATTATAATTTAATTTAAGTATTTTTAAGTATATTTTAGTAATTAAAATGTAATATTAATTTAATTTAACACTGTTTTTAATAAAGTCGATTTTTTTACATCTATATTATTGTTAACGATATTTTGTACTCGATATTTTTGTACTTACCTGTTTGTAGATACAAACTCGATATTTTGACTGTCGATATTTTGTTCACGATATTTTGGCAAGTCGATATTTTGTCCCTCGATATTATTTCAGTGATCCGTCTCACCCACCTCTACTTGACTCTTTCATCACCCAACATACACTCTCTGCCCCTTGCCTTTGGCCTAGCTCCTCAGTACCAGGGGGAGGCTGTGGCAGGACACTGGGGTCCTAATCTACTAGTCCCCTTATCTTAGAGGTGTTAACCAGTTCCATTAGTAATGCTAAATTTCCAGTAGGTTTAAAGTCTGCAGTCATCCGGCATGTCTTGAAAAAAACATCCCCTTAAGCCAGATATTCTCTCCAGCCAATGTATTTAATTTCATAGCAAAAAATGTGTTTGAATAGGTCACTGTCTTTAAAGTCTGGAAAAAGCTACCAACCCTTTACCAGAACACCATTTTACAAAGTTCTTTCAGTATTTAGAATAAGATGTCAATATTGATATTTTCTGGAAGCCTGAACGTCCAGAGCTACTTCAATTGGACAACCTATGTGTTAGAGGGTACGTGTCTCAATAACCATGATGTGTGATGTACATTTGCTGGCAGTTTCTGTGACACCTTTGGAAAGCAGAAAGGGGAATGCTGCATTGGAAGTTGAAATGATTGTCTGACTTTCATCTGTTTAAACAACAGAAACTAGTGGTGGCAAGGTCAGAAGGGAACTATCAAAATTACTGCGACCTCCTCCCAAATCTTATGGCGCACACTCAGAAGAAGGGCATTTCAGAGAAAACATACAATATTCCATTTGGCCATTCTATCAACAGAGCATCTATTACCTACATTTAATGTCTGTCTATTTCAGAGCAAAACTAGGGTAAAATGATATTGGACAGGGGCGTGAATAGATCCATCCTTGGGTTTCCAAATAGATAGATTATATCCTATTTTAGATGGAACACTACTACTGAGGATGGTGAGTTGTAATTGAGCCTGTTTGCCTGCATATTCTCGCTCCCCAGGACAAAACCCAACTACTTGTGCCCACGACGAAGTGCAGTGATCTATCTCTGAAAAGGTCCTGTACTTTGTCCCCCCCCTTCTTTTTACATACTGTTTGGCAGCCAGCCACCACTTCAATTTCTGTCTTACTTTGTCTAATTCCAAAATCAGGAGTTCGTATTCCTGCAGTGCTGGAGACCAGTAACTCTGAAGATGGTTCATGAGAGGTTTCAGATGGTGGTGGGAACATGTAACTACTAACTTAGTTGATGACATTAATCTCTGCTCCTCCAACCAGCATCTGGCTGACACTTGCGAAAGGGATAACAAATTTGACAACAGAGTCTGTAAGTTCTCTCTCTGTCTTCTTACTTCCATTAAAAACACCTCTCCCGTCTGTGTATCCTTAATGGAGTGCAAAGGACAGATTTGTTGAACGTTTTTAGGTCTAGGACCGACCTGAAGCTTCCATCTGGCTTTTGCACAAGAAAGATTGTAGTATGTATCCCAAGTCCTTTCTGCAAGTGTGGCACCGCAGTTATCTCTCCACTTTGCAAAATAAGTCACATTGCTTGCAGCATGGATTGTTTTTTTACTTCTGGCCTGGGCCATGGAGTTACTCTGAAAAGTAGTTTGGTTGGAGAATGTGTTCATTCTGTTGAGTAAGCATCCCTCACACCCGATCGGACTCATTTGAACGTTATTAGTTCTTTCCATTAATGCAAAAGGTTTTATATTCTTCATGCAACTGCACCCATCATATATTTAATGTTTTCAAACTTGCTGGATTTAACTTGATAGGGCTTGTCTGACACAAAACATTTTATAGGTACACTCCCCCAAAACAATGTATACCATCATAGGCTATAGCAGGGCAATGTGTGAAGAGGCAAAATGGGAAAATTGGGAATTTGAAAATACCTAAATCTTACATTGCCCTCCTAAAGTAAACCATGCTAAAAGTGTCATGCTGCCACGTTTTTTTTAAGCAAAGCTGTTATGTATGCAAGGGGGTTATTGAGGTGCAATGTGTCTAAGCATGCTAAAAGTTCTATTATTCTAATATTGTGAAAAAAGTGTATAAATTAGATAATTAGGGTTGCAGTTTGTGCATGTATTTAAAAGTTAAGAACACTTGTTCCTGGACTGCCCTAGTTATGCAGGTTTCATAGAAAGATGATTAAGTATATGTTTTTGCAGTATATTATTAAAACAAGTAATTGAGCTTTACATTTCTTACTTTCTGCTGACTTTGCTAGTAATGATTGTGCTGTGACAGATTTTATCGGAAGTGTTATGCTAAAATGAAAAAGTATTCAATTGGATTGATTTTATAATAATTTGCAACATTACTCAGTTGGACAATCCAAGGAGTAAATTGTGTAGGATTTCTGCTGTTCCACTTGTTTTTATACTGCCATCTGTTTTTGCTATATTTGCTGATACTGTAACCCTTGCAATACAATCACATTGTGGTGTATACATTTAGGTTCTTAAAAACAAATCCAATCATGATCACTCCTATTTCTTAGTAGTATTACAATTGCTATTACTAATAGTATTTCTATTGCTACTACCACAGAATAATTAAGCAATTGCCACTCTGTATTAGCAGCCTTTCTGATTGCTTGTAAATGTAAATTGATACTTGTATAGCACACTACTCACCCGCAAGGGTCTCAAGGCGCTTGTATGAATACTGCTGTGGAACCCATCCTGGTTTTCCCTGTGAGGCGTCCACTCCTGGGCCCCCCCAAGGTGGAGGCCAGGCATCCTTAGCGTTGTGGGGGCCGTTGTGGAGATTAAGCAAGCTATTGCCCAGAGTTGCAGAGTGGGACTCCATGACTGGAATAGGCGCCGAGGCGAGAATTATCAGGTCCGTGGAATTTTTGAGCCCAAGACCTGCCAAGGCGGGGAATTGAACCCTGGTCCCGGGCTAGACCTCTGCATCAGGGTCTGCCGCTCTAATCATTGAGCCACACTTCTCCCTTATACCAGAGTCTGATATGTTCTATGTGTTTACGTTTATATATAAGCCATATCACCCTATTTATAGTTAGTTGGATTTGGTGGATAGATTCCTGTGTTGATCTAAGTATGTGGCATTGTCATAGTCAAGCCGGGGCAACAACTCCTTTGGTCAGGGAGGTCCGTTAGCTCTCTGAGAGATATGTAGTGATGTTTTTATTGAGATGCACCTGCAAGTTGCATGTTTTAGACATCTTCCTTACCTGGATCTCCTCCCAACATATGTCTCTTGAGAACTTTCGCTTTCTTTACTTAGGTGATAAGACTAGGCCAGGCTGAGGTTCTATAGACTTCACCGGATTAGTGTAATGCTACCATGGAGATCTCAAGTCGAAGGATGCACACCTGCGACTCTGCGTTTACCCCCCCCCCCCCCTCCACCGAGTCAGCGAGAACGAATCAAACATTGTGCTTACTTCAAGCAAACTACTTATTGAGGGCATTCTAAGCTATTAAAATACACATCCCACTTGAACAAATAACACACCAGGCCTTCATTAGTTGCACGTTGCACCCCAATTTTCATAATCATTTCCAATTTTTTAAATAAGTATTCTTATTTATTGAGTGATATCCATTCTGTACAATGTGAAATTAAGGAGCTGGATACATTACATATAATATAGAGTGCGGTATCATCCAAATTAATATTTATAAGTCAATCACATCCAATTTCTATGTAGTTTGTCTATAAATACTTCAACTAGTCCTCCCTTGCCTTACCATTTTAAACCCTCCCTAATGTAGCTACCATTAACATGATATGAATCAGTATTTGTAAAGGGCGAACTACTCACCCTTATGGGTCTCAAGGCCTGGGGGCCGTCATGGAAATTAAGTGAGCTATTGCCCAGAGTCACATGGTGCTGAGCTGAGCTGCCGCCAGAGCCGGGAATCGAACGGTGAACCGTGTGCTCCGAAGTCAGCTGCCCTGGCCGCTGCACCACACCTTTCCATTCCCATCTCTACTATCCAATCCTAAAACCTGGTTATTTTATTCCTCAGTTCTGTAGGAAATGAGCAGCAAGGCTGCACGGAGGCTCATTTAAAATAAAGGTTTAATGCTTTTTTGAATGTCAGGCCCATAGTCAGGTTTATTCCCTGTAGGACATCATCTCCCAATTCTTCAAGTTGTGCACAGTCAAAACATATGCTGACATGTTATGCTCTTCTTTATTGCACCTCCATCACTTATGTTCACAGGTTTTAGCTTAGACCAGTGCACATCGTGTGTTACAGTAGCCTATGCTAAATTTTATCTTTTATATGTTGTTCAGCTAATACTCTTGCTTACTGAATTGCTCAAATAATTGCCCCATGTCCTCTGTCCATCAAATCTTCCTTTCTCATAGAGTTCCCATTGTCTAATTGGATTTTAGCATGGCACTGAAGATGGCATAGTTCAGTAGTTTGTTGATTAAATTCCAAGATTGTGTCCTTTTCTGTTAACTGTGGTGCATTTCATATGCATACTATAATATAGTTCAGCCATGTTATGTTATGTTATGGTAGGAGGTTTTTTTAGAGCGCACTATCACCATAGGTTTCCTGGTGCTGATTGGGGTTCTAGAGATGGCAGATTGGAGATTAACCAGATTGGGGGAAAAGCCAAGTTTTAAGAGACTTACGGAAAAGGATAAGTGAATTAGCAGATTTGAGAGAGAGAGGGAGAGAGTTCCAAAGTGTAGGGGCAAGATGTGAGAAACTTCGGCCTCCAACCCTCACGAGTTTGAAGGAGGGGATAACCAAGAGGTGGAGATGAGAGGATCTAAGAGTGCGTGGGGGGCAGTACGGAGTGATGAGGGATTTCAGAAACCTTGGGGAGGGACCAGTGAGGGACTTGAATACTAGGCAGCCGATCTTAAAGGCTGCCCTAAGATTGATTGGGAGCCAGTGCAATTTGGCAAGAAGAGGCTTGGCCGACTGCCATTTAGGGATCCTGAATACCAGTCGCGCCGCTTGGTTCTGGACGATCTGCAGACTGTAGACCAAGGTTTTTGGCAGGCCATGGTATATGGAATTCGAGAAGTCCAAGCGGGAGAGGACTAAGGCCAGAGTGACTTGGAGCAGGACTTCGGGGGACAGAAGGTAAGCGACCTTCCTAATCCTGCAGAGCTGGTGCATGCAGGAGGAGACCACTGCCCCCACCTGGGCCTTGAGAGAGAGTTCGGAGTCAATAATGACACCCAAGCTCTTCACGGATGCCACAGGGGCAGGGGGAGGGCCAAGTCCACTGGGCCAAAAGTGTGGACCCCAGTGGGTGGAGCTCCTGCCCGGAAGAAGGAGCTCCGTCTTTCCAGGGTTCAGCTTGAGCTGATTTTGGCTCATCCAGAGGAGTATATAAGACATGACAGAGTGAAAATTGGAGACAGCAGAAGGAGTGGAGAGAGGAAAGATGAGTTGTAGGTCGTCAGCGTAGTTGAAGACGGTGACGTCCCACTGCCTCAGAGAAAGAAGAAGGGGGCGAAGATAGAGATTGAAAAGAAGGGGGGACAGAGAGGAACCCTGGGGGACACCACAAGTGGAAGATACTTTAGGTCCACGGAAGGTACCCAGACTGACCGACTGAGACCTGCCAGACAGAAAGGAGTGGATCCAGGCCAGCGCCGGGCCCTGGAGGCCGGCTTGTTCTACACGGCGGATAAGGATATCATGATCCACCGTGTCGAACGCGGCCGACAGATCTAATAAGACCAGGGCCTGGGGAATGCCCTTGTCGGCATTGCCTCTCAAAGTGTCGAGCACGGCCAAGATGACTGCCTCCGTAGAGTGGCCGGGTCGGAATCCGGCCTGGTTGGCCTCCAGGAAGTTTGAACTTTCGACAAACTGTGAGAGGCTAGCAGTAACATGGGCTTCCAGAATTTTGGAAAGATAGGGAAGGAGGGAGATGGGTCGGTAATTAGCTGGGACCGAAGGGTCGGCCCCCGGCTTCTTCAAGAGTGGGACTAAAACGGCCTCCTTAAAAGAGCCAGGCACCATGCCCGCAGAAAGAGACGAGTTCAACAGGGGTAGAATGCATTCGGGAAGGGAGAGGCAGATGTCTCGTAGTATAGAGGGGGGGCAACAGTCATCCGGGGAACCAGACTTAACCCGGGTGACTAGTTTCGCTAGGATAGCTGAATCAAGGGTAGGGAAGTGCGAAAGTGAGGAAGAATTATGAGGAACCAAGGTAGTAACAGCGTCAGGAAAGGAGGCGGTGATGGAGTCCTTAATCATAATGATTTTATCCACAAAAAAGCAACTGAGGGCATTGCAAGATTCCTGGGTGGGGGCCTGGGTGGGAAGGGTCCTGGTGTCAGTGGTGAGTTCCCCAATGACTTTAAAAATTTCCTTAGATTTAATGGGTGCCGAAAGGATTCTTTCAGCGATGTGTGCGGATTTGGCCGCGATGATGGCTTTCTTATATTTATTACGCGCGACCAAGTAAATCTCCCTACTTGTGATGCAGTAATCCCTTCTCCACCTGCGCTCCAATTGGCGAAGTTCAAGGTGTTGCTGTTTGAGATCAGAGTTGTACTACTTGTGGGAGTGATTGTGCCGGGACCGAGGGAATTTAGTGAGGGGGGCTAAAGTATTGCTGGCCGAGGCAAGCCAACGAAAGATGTCGTTGGCTAGCTCGCCAGTACTGAGGTCGGGCGTGAGGGAAGGGCGTGATTTCGAGAGGAGGTCGAGGAAATCCTGAGTGTCTACAGCCCTCCATTTTCGTGCCATGCCGCTCTCTGAGGGAGGGACCCTGATGTGGCCAGTGATGGTAAGGGTGGCCTCGACCAGAAAGTGGTCGGACCAAATGCAGGGGGTGATCACCGGGTGAGAAAGCTTGACCCCGTGGGTCCAGATGTGATCAAGAATATGGCCTCCAGTGTGTGTGGGGACGTCTATAAGTTGTTTTAGGTTGAGGGACGATAGGGCCTCGAAAAGCTCAATGGCCTGGGGACCGGCATCCTTATGTTGGAACCAGTAGTTGAAGTCCCCGAAAATGGCCACACGGGGCGAAGAGGTGGTAAGATTGGCCAACTGTTCGACAAAGGAGGAGGGAAAGAGAGGCATAGGGTAGGGGGGGGCGGTATAACACCACGAACGTGACAGCGCCCTCTTTCGTGCCCAGGTTGATCACAAGATTATCAACTGCTGGGAGAGTGAGCGAGGAGGTAGAGATGATTTGTAGGTTTTTCCGAATTACTGCTGCAACGCCCCCTCCATGACGACCACCTGATCGATTGGCGTTCAGCATGTAATAGTCGGGAGGTAACGCCGCCAGGATGTCTGGGAGCGAGTCTTCCGATAGCCATGTCTCCGAGAGTAGGAGAATGTCAGGGCGCTCGGTAGTCAGTAGGAGGAAGATGTCAGTCTGATGCCTGATAAAAGAACGAGTATTGAGATAGAGTATGCGAAGGTGTGACTCATGGGTGGCAGGTGTATCTACCCCTAAAAGAGGGGGGGAGCTTCCCATGATTTCCAGAGAGGAGATGCGGGCCCAGGTGATGGGATGAAGGGAACAGGAGGGGGACTGCAGTGCTTTAAGTGCCGCAGCACTGTAAGTTATGGGAGCAACAGCGTCCCTGGCCCCTGCGCCCGTTTGGGCACGGACGGGCACAGACGGGCGGGACTTAGGCGCGACTTCGGCGCGATGACGGCGCGCCCGCTGCGCCCGTCCGCTGCGCTCCCTGAAAGAAGGGACCATTTTATGAGGCAGAGGGCGGGAGGGGCCGAGCGCTGCACCGCTCGCCTACTCCCTCACCCAAGATGGCGGCTCACCAGGTCACGACCCAGGCAGCACCTTGCTTGGCTGCAGTGGGCGGGCCGGGAGGCGGTGTCAGCTTGTGGGAGTGCAGCGCGACCGGACGTGTCCCAGCGCGCACTCCGAGGACGGGAGTGAGTTATGGGCAGGCGGCGCTAAATAAAGTGAAAACGGCTCCAGGGGGGACCTGTACAACAAAAGAGGGGTTAGTGTTGCACAGCGTAAAAACAGTTAAAATACGGCGCGCAGATGCAGCGCGAGTAAGCGCGCGATGAAGCTGCAAGGCTGTGTGATCTCCAGCCAGATAAAAACGTGTGGTGCTCCCACACTCCAGTGGTCATCTGAATCGCCCACAGACACCCAATCAATGGAATAATTGCCAGGCCAGGGTATTTATGAGGCCGAGGGCGGGAGGGGCCGAGCGCTGCACCGCTCGCCTACTCCCTCACCCAAGATGGCGGCTCACCAGGTCACGACCCAGGCAGCACCTTGCTCGGCTGCAGTGGGCGGGCCGGGAGGCGGTGTCAGCTTGTGGGAGTGAAGCGCGACCGGACGGGTCCCAGCGCGCACTCCGAGGACGGGAGTGAGTTATGGGCAGGCGGCGCTAAATAAAGTGAAAACGGCTCCAGGGGGGACCTGTACAACAAAAGAGGGGTTAGTGTTGAACAGCGTAAAAACAGTTAAAATACGGCGCGCAGATGCAGCGCGAGTAAGCGCGCGATGAAGCTGCAAGGCTGTGTGATCTCCAGCCAGATAAAAACGTGTGGTGCTCCCACACTCCAGTGGTCATCTGAATCGCCCACAGACACCCAAGCCATTAGAGTATCTTACAATCTTCTGTGTTTGTCCTGGATTGGAAGTGTTGTGTCATTTGATTTCCTGACCAAGGTTCTAGAATGATTCTTCTCTTCTTGCTACCTGAAAGCTGATTATATGTTGCTTTATCCCTGGTTTTGTTGATCATTTTAATACATTATGGAATTGCTCACTAACCATAGAGCCAGATTCTACTTCTACTGAGCTTGTTCTTTCACTGTTTAGAAACTTGAAAAAATACCATGTTTGCATAAGAATGGAGGTCTTATAGTAGCTTCTGAGGTTTGGAAGACCAAGACCACCTTTGCAAGCAGGTGTGTCTAACTTTTTTAGTTAATTCTTTCCTTAAAAAAGTTAGTGAAGAGTTGGTCAAACATTGGAAATGTGCTGAATGCTATGGGCTGGTGAGGCAAGATCATGCAAGGCTTTTCCTTGTGGGATACCACAAGGATGGGCAAACTGGGCATACAAGAGGGCTTTGTTAGTGGAGATCTCATTGGACTGTCTGGGGTGGGTGACTTGTTGAAAAAGAGTGAGTTGCTCACGTTTGCTGGGTTACAAAGAGACTATGAAGGGGCATCCAGTGAGTCATACCTATACCTGCAAATCCGCCACATCCTACCAAAAGTTCTTTCAAGGGATGAATAGTTCTGTGAATCCTCCCCACTTGAAGATAAGTTGTTAGATAACTACAAGCCCACAAACCTACAAACACATTTTTTTATAATTCTCCTGATACCGTGGCCCACATGCGAGGGAGTTGGGAGCGTTCTCTTGGAAGCTTGGAGGATAATAAGTAGCCTGGGGCTTTGGTGTCCCCCAGAGAAGTGGCTATAAGATCAAGATTTCACCTGGTACATCTTAAAATACCCCATAGTTGTTCCTATGCAGGTATGACATTGGTTAAAATCGGTACAACCAATACGGCACTCTGCACTAAGAAATGTGGTCAGGAGGGAAAAAATGTTCATATGATATGAACCTGCCGATTCTCCAAAGGTAGTGGAAAGATGTGATTGGCTGTCTAAACAGTGTTTGCAAAAGTGACATGGTACCATCAGCAAAATGGTGCCTCCTAAATATTTGGGACTAAACTCAATCTAGCAACACTGTGGGAGCTGAATTATTATCACACCTAAGCAATTGTAAGAGAGATGTGGACTGGTGTTGAAGGACTGGGTTATTCTAAGACCCAGCGGTGCCAGGGATAACACCTGAAACCTTCGTGGGTTACCTGTTCCGGCGTACAAATGACAGAGACACGGGACACTTCATTTGGCGTCAAAGATTCGAGCGTTTATTTACTGCAGGGAACACAGAAGTCACGAGAAGTACATAGCATGTAAGTTCACGGAGCCCGCTTCAAATTGTATCTGTGGATCGCTCCTTTTATACAGTTTCCTATCATAGGATAACATAACAGACAAAGATTTACAACCCGGTTCCCACAGTAAATATCATAGGGGGGTCGCTTTCATGTATTCAGGGCCCGGAACATAATTACAGTAGCATTTGGCAGTTCCCAACTGTAAAAGTACCTCTTCCCACCATTAGTGCATTCCGTTCGGCTGTAAACGAATCAAGAAAGAGACAGAAACAGGTGCAGAGGAAGACGAGGATAGCGAACAGATTGAAGAAAGGAAAAAGGGGTGGTGTCAGGAAACACGAGTTATAGGCATCAAAGGGGACGTGCCTAATAAATGCACAACTAAGACAATAAACCAGCTCGGCAAGATGAACCCCGAGCGGGGCCATCTGCCTTACAGTGCCATCCCCCTTATCATAAAGACACCTTCGAAGAAACACGTGTCTTCCGCAAGAGCTTGGGAATCCCAGGGTCGCGAAACGGACAGCGTCCGTTCGCTGGCTACTTGAGGGGAAGAAACAAAATGGATGCTGTATCTAAGATGGAACCCGTGGGTTCAGATGAAGAAACCCACGAAACAAACGAACGGTTTAGGCTAGCACTGCGAAAACGCATACACCCACTAAACTCGTCATTTGCAGTTCATAGATACCAGACTCGACCATATTCGTGCGAGTCGAAAACACCACTTACAATTTTCACGGAACCTCAGACGCTCCTTTTGCCCTCATGTAGGCAAGCACTAGTCGGAATCATAATCGATCTCGATATTCATCAGACCATCCAGATGCTGCTGCAGCATAATTCTATCCATCAGTGTTGCTTTGGTAACAGGCGGCTGCCCTATACACGTCGTAGCACAGAGGCCACATAAGGCAGGACCACACTGCACACAAAGACAACACGTGAACAGGAATGCTACAACAACCCCAATGATCATCAGAATCTTCCAACCCCAAGTCGACATTAGACCCCAAAACCACCCTAGTAGCGTCCAATCCCCTACGTCCACGTGTATGGACTCAGAGATCTTATGCAACTTCGAGATGGCTTGGTAGACAGTCGGAGCGTTGTCTGGAATGAAAATACAACAACTCGATCTGCTAAGACAACGTCTAAAACCATACGATTTTGTAACGTCATCAATCTATCCACCTGAAGCTCTGCTGTGATATTACCAAGGGCACTGGCAGTGATGTTAGCGGTCGATTCCACCACTCGAGTCAACTGTCTCAGGTTCCTACTATTGATCATAGGCCCCCAAAACGGCAAGAAACCCTTGAAAAAGTCTCCTGCCTCTTGACTGGCAGTGTCCTCTTCGCTAATCACGCCTCTCACAACTCTGGTTTTGTGGTAATCGGAGGCGACTGTAAAAGTCGGTGGCAACAAGTTTGCAATATAACAGGTGCCCGCAAAATCAAGGGGCAACCATGTATCTGCACGGTCATAACAGACAAAGTACGTACCCTTGGCAGTCAGAAGAACAGGGGAAGAGAGCATTGGTAAGACATACGTCTCAGAGCAAGCACTCTCCCCGAGATGAGCTCTCGGGCTTCGGCCACGGCCTTTTAGACAGAAATTACCAAGGTGGGGTACGATATATATTGGAGACGAGCTTTTGAACTGTCTTTCGCCCACGAGCGCACTATACTCAACCTCACTGAGATCCCTATAGGCTCGCACCTCTTCCTCCGGGATGAGCGACGGCTCATAGATATCCCTATCTAAATCAGCAATCGCTATTGCCAAAGGCTTATGGTACGGACCGGGACCAAAGTGTGGAGAACATGGCTCTCGATTGGGGTAAGAATCTAGTGCACTTCGAAACATTGTTTGGAATGCTCGAGCTAAACCCTGGGAACTGTAAGGAAGGACCAAGTACGGAATTCCCTTATCGGTGGTATGTGGCATTAACCCACACACCCAACAATTGGTAGTGTTCATCACCAACTGATGCTGATGAAGGAGCTGAACGAAGGAATTGTTCATGAATTCCGCACGTCTAACCTGCTCGTGTTGGGGTAGGATGTGGAAGGAATGAGGAGAAACAGTGGAGGTAAGTTTAGGTTCAGAAGAAGGGGTAGGTGAGGCAGAAGGCAACAATGACTGTATCATGTAATACACCCCACCCACCAATAACGAGGAAACAGTTAAAAACAGGAGGAACACCTGAAACATGAAGCATTTTGTACGTGCTATTTTTCGCAATTCGAATCTATGGGCTTGAGCTTTTTCCAATTCCGACAGCTTCGAGAAAGCCATCCTCTAAAACCGTCCGCTACGTTCTTGACGCACTTCGTTCTGTGTAGCAGTAGTCAATCCCCAGGAGTTCCTAGGAATCGACGGTCTCCGACCTAGTGTCAGGACCTACTAACCAGAAGGAAGTACCCGCGCGGCCCTACGGTCCACCCGGATGTAAGGTATCTTTAATCAATAATATATACAAAAATCTCCTAGCTGTGGAAACAAAAAAACACATAAGGAAAAAGGCTCAAAATTTACAAAATCACAATTATGTAAGTGTGTTCAAACTCTGTAATGGCAATGGGGTGACGTGGATGTCAGGGGAGAAGGCAAAGGTATTTTATTTATTTGTCTCTGGTATTGGAGCGAAGAAAATATCGGCTTCTCCCAGGGCGAGTCTGTTCGTCAAACAGTTGATCCGATGATGAGACAGAGTTCTGTTGATCAATCAATTGTTCAGATCCTGAGTTCTGTGATGACAAATGTTCAACAATGTCGTTCTGCTGCACTGAGGTCTCTCCAACAGGCTGAGCGTCGCTAAACGGAACGAAGGTCGGCACAGTTTCGACTTCAGACGAGGCAATGCCCTTCCTCACCCACAAGTCTGCTGGTAAAGGTATAGGTACCTTTTTGGTGTGGGTGGCATGCACCCAGTTCTTACGCCCTTCCAAACGAACAGCAGTCCTCGTGGCAAGGAGCACTTGGTAGGGTCCGGTAAAACGAGGCTCAAGGTTGCGCTTCCGGCCAAAATTCCTCGTCACCACCCAGTCTCCGGGCTGGAGCTGGTGGCCTGGACCCTCCGTCTGCGTCGGCAGTGCTTCAAAGACCTGTTGGTGAATTAACCTCAGTTTAGCAGTCAGATCATGAAGATAATTGATCAACATTGGGTACTCAAGATCAGAGAACACACTGGGTCTAGGGACTCCCCAAACATTTGCAGGGCGGCCGAACACAATCTCATAGGGACTAAGCCCTACTCGGGAGTGTACCGTCGCCCTAGTTGACAGAAGAGCTAAGGGCAAAGCGTCAGGCCACGAAAGACCAGTCGTAGCCTGAATCTTCGCTAGTTTCAATTTTAGGGTACCATTATACCCTTCAACCAAACCTGCTGATTGGGGATGATTGGCGCTATGGAATTTCTGTGTAATTCCAAGGCCCTTACACACACTCTTCATCACACTCCCCACAAACTCACTTCCGTTATCAGACCATACAACCCATGGCATTCCATACCGAGGAAAATATTCCTTCAGTAGGATTTTCGCGGTGGACAGAGCAGTGTTGTCTTTGAGAGGGTAGGCTTCAATCCATCGGGAAAATGCGCAAACCACAACTAAAACGTACTTCAGGTTATTGCATCGCTCCATATGGATGAAGTCTAGCTGAATCCCCTCAAAGGGACATGAAGGGGGAGCAAAATGGCCAGGAGGTGTGGGAGTTCCCTTACCAGGATTGTACATCATACATATCATACAATTCTTGACCAATCTCTCAGCACACTTAGAAATACCATCATTCTTCCATACCGGGGACAATAACTTGCAGATACCTTTCACACTAATATGTGCCAAGCCGTGTGCCATTGTCACAACAGCCAGTACATACGCATCCGGCAACATCCATCTCTTATTCTCCGACAAATCAATCCAACAGCCATTCGCATCCAACTTTCCCGTACTCTCTTTCCACTTCGTCTTTTCAGACTCAGTGGCCTCGTTCTGAATCGCTTTCACACTCTCGATAGTGTCCTCACACATACCAGTTTCTACAGGCCACCTTACCGAACTTGTCACATACATTTTAGTGCTAAGGTTCCGGGCAGTCTCCTTAGCAGTCTCATCCGCAAACGCATTGCCACGACCCACATCATCTGTCACCTTACGGTGTGCACTACATTTAATAATCGCCACCTGCTCGGGCAATGTAAGTGCATCCAAAAGATCATTCACAAGCTGTCCATGCTGAATCTTTGTACCATGCGACGTCATAAAACCTCTCTCTCTCCACAAACGTCCAAAACTGTGCGCAACACCAAATGCATACTGACTATCCGTAAACACATTCACCCGTTTCCCTTTCGATAACACACAGGCTCTAGTCAAAGCGATCAGCTCTGCCGCCTGAGCAGAATTCTGATTCAATCTCGCAGTTTCCACAACCGTACTCAACGTCACCACAGCATACGCAGTCATCACATCACCATTCGGCAACTTAAAACACGACCCGTCCACATACAGGGTCCCATCGGGATCTTCCAATGGAGTATTTTTCAAGTCAACACGACCTTTTGTTTCCTCCTCAGTTCGTAAATAGCAGTCATGAGGTGCTACTTCGTCTGATTCCATACTGATTGGCAACAGAGTCACCGGGTTCAGGACATTACAACGTTTTATTTGAATGTGACTTGCCAAAAGCGTCAACTCATACCCAGACAACCTTGCACTCGTCAGGTGTTGAGTTTTCGTACGATTCAAGAGAGTGTCAACTGCATGCGGAACCATCACCGTAAGCATATTATCCATGACCAATCCCGCAGATTGTCGGATGGACACCGCAGCCGCAGCTGTTGCTCTCAAACAACTCGGCAATGCTCTAGCTACTGGGTCCAAGGTCGAGGAAAAATATGCACATGGACGCTGCTTTCCACTAAATGGTTGTGTCAAAACACTCAACGCACAACCTTCCCTCTCGTGAACGTATAGTGTAAACGGCTTACTGTAGTCAGGAGTACCTAACACAGGGGCCGAACACAAAGCATCACGTAGTTCAGAAAAACTTTTCTGACATTCTTCCGTCCATGGCAAAGGAGTTGGAACATCCTTGCACGTTAGGGCTACCAATGGTTTCGATAGCAATGAAAAATTTGGAATCCATTGCCTGCAGTATGACGTGATACCTAAAAACGATTTAGAAAAGGGGGTGGTGATGAACAGAGTGTCTGAGTTAAGCAGACCACTCTTACCCAGTCCAAAGATCAGGGCTTGATCCATCACCGTTATTTATCTCACTGCCCCATCCCAGCTCAGAACCTGGCTATATGCAAATCAGTCTGTCCCTGGCCCAGTGCATCATGGGAACAGGGCAGACTAAACTACCAAGCCAATTCTTCACCAGAAAGGAGACAAGCTACCGGGGACCGGTTTCTGGCATTTCACCCTTCTTCGGCCCGGCTTGCTTGAATCCTGATGGAGCAGTGAGAAAGGGACTCATGTCTGAGTATACCCTGCCACACCTATAGTGGCCAAAAACGATTTAGAAAAGGGGGTGGTGATGAACAGAGTGTCTGAGTTAAGCAGACCACTCTTACCCAGTCCAAAGATCAGGGCTTGATCCATCACCGTTATTTATCTCACTGCCCCATCCCAGCTCAGAACCTGGCTATATGCAAATCAGTCTGTCTCTGGCCCAGTGCATCATGGGAACAGGGCAGACTAAACTACCAAGCCAATTCTTCACCAGAAAGGAGACAAGCTACCGGGGACCGGTTTCTGGCATTTCAGCCTTCTTCGGCCCGGCTTGCTTGAATCCTGATGGAGCAGTGAGAAAGGGACTCATGTCTGAGTATACCCTGCCACACCTATAGTGGCCAAAAACGATTTAGAAAAGGGGGTGGTGATGAACAGAGTGTCTGAGTTAAGCAGACCACTCTTACCCAGTCCAAAGATCAGGGCTTGATCCATCACCGTTATTTATCTCACTGCCCCATCCCAGCTCAGAACCTGGCTATATGCAAATCAGTCTGTCCCTGGCCCAGTGCATCATGGGAACAGGGCAGACTAAACTACCAAGCCAATTCTTCACCAGAAAGGAGACAAGCTACCGGGGACCGGTTTCTGGCATTTCAGCCTTCTTCGGCCCGGCTTGCTTGAATCCTGATGGAGCAGTGAGAAAGGGACTCATGTCTGAGTATACCCTGCCACACCTATAGTGGCCAAAAACGATTTAGAAAAGGGGGTGGTGATGAACAGAGTGTCTGAGTTAAGCAGACCACTCTTACCCAGTCCAAAGATCAGGGCTTGATCCATCACCGTTATTTATCTCACTGCCCCATCCCAGCTCAGAACCTGGCTATATGCAAATCAGTCTGTCCCTGGCCCAGTGCATCATGGGAACAGGGCAGACTAAACTACCAAGCCAATTCTTCACCAGAAAGGAGACAAGCTACCGGGGACCGGTTTCTGGCATTTCAGCCTTCTTCGGCCCAGCTTGCTTGAATCCTGATGGAGCAGTGAGAAAGGGACTCATGTCTGAGTATACCCTGCCACACCTATAGTGGCCAAAAACGATTTAGAAAAGGGGGTGGTGATGAACAGAGTGTCTGAGTTAAGCAGACCACTCTTACCCAGTCCAAAGATCAGGGCTTGATCCATCACCGTTATTTATCTCACTGCCCCATCCCAGCTCAGAACCTGGCTATATGCAAATCAGTCTGTCCCTGGCCCAGTGCATCATGGGAACAGGGCAGACTAAACTACCAAGCCAATTCTTCACCAGAAAGGAGACAAGCTACCGGGGACCGGTTTCTGGCATTTCAGCCTTCTTCGGCCCGGCTTGCTTGAATCCTGATGGAGCAGTGAGAAAGGGACTCATGTCTGAGTATACCCTGCCACACCTATAGTGGCCAAAAACGATTTAGAAAAGGGGGTGGTGATGAACAGAGTGTCTGAGTTAAGCAGACCACTCTTACCCAGTCCAAAGATCAGGGCTTGATCCATCACCGTTATTTATCTCACTGCCCCATCCCAGCTCAGAACCTGGCTATATGCAAATCAGTCTGTCCCTGGCCCAGTGCATCATGGGAACAGGGCAGACTAAACTACCAAGCCAATTCTTCACCAGAAAGGAGACAAGCTACCGGGGACCGGTTTCTGGCATTTCAGCCTTCTTCGGCCCGGCTTGCTTGAATCCTGATGGAGCAGTGAGAAAGGGACTCATGTCTGAGTATACCCTGCCACACCTATAGTGGCCAAAAACGATTTAGAAAAGGGGGTGGTGATGAACAGAGTGTCTGAGTTAAGCAGACCACTCTTACCCAGTCCAAAGATCAGGGCTTGATCCATCACCGTTATTTATCTCACTGCCCCATCCCAGCTCAGAACCTGGCTATATGCAAATCAGTCTGTCCCTGGCCCAGTGCATCATGGGAACAGGGCAGACTAAACTACCAAGCCAATTCTTCACCAGAAAGGAGACAAGCTACCGGGGACCGGTTTCTGGCATTTCAGCCTTCTTCGGCCCGGCTTGCTTGAATCCTGATGGAGCAGTGAGAAAGGGACTCATGTCTGAGTATACCCTGCCACACCTATAGTGGCCAAAAACGATTTAGAAAAGGGGGTGGTGATGAACAGAGTGTCTGAGTTAAGCAGACCACTCTTACCCAGTCCAAAGATCAGGGCTTGATCCATCACCGTTATTTATCTCACTGCCCCATCCCAGCTCAGAACCTGGCTATATGCAAATCAGTCTGTCCCAGGCCCAGTGCATCATGGGAACAGGGCAGACTAAACTACCAAGCCAATTCTTCACCAGAAAGGAGACAAGCTACCGGGGACCGGTTTCTGGCATTTCAGCCTTCTTCGGCCCGGCTTGCTTGAATCCTGATGGAGCAGTGAGAAAGGGACTCATGTCTGAGTATACCCTGCCACACCTATAGTGGCCAAAAACGATTTAGAAAAGGGGGTGGTGATGAACAGAGTGTCTGAGTTAAGCAGACCACTCTTACCCAGTCCAAGAATTGGCTTTTGTAGTTTGGTTTGCCCTGTTCCCATCATGCACTGGGACAGGAACAGACTAATTTGCATACAGCCAGGTTCTGAAACTGGGATGGTGCAGTGAGCTAAAAAACGGTGTTGGATCTAGCCCTGATCTCTTGACTGGGTGAGAGCTTTCTGCTTAATTCAGAGACTCTGTCCCTCACCACCCCTTGTTGTAAATATTTTTGTCCACCCTAAGCGTGGAAGGGTATTCTCAGATGTGAGACCCTTGCTCATTGCACCATCAGGATTCAAGCAAACCGGGCCGAAGACGGCTGTAATGCCAGAAACCGGTCCCCGGGAGCTTGTTTCCTTCCCAGTGTAAGAATTGGCTTTTGTAGTTTGGTTTGCCCTGTTCCCATCATGCACTGGGACAGGAACAGACTAATTTGCATACAGCCAGGTTCTGAAACTGGGATGGTGCAGTGAGCTAAAAAACGGTGTTGGATCTAGCCCTGATCTCTTGACTGGGTGAGAGCTTTCTGCTTAATTCAGAGACTCTGTCCCTCACCACCCCTTGTTGTAAATATTTTTGTCCACCCTAAGCGTGGAAGGGTATTCTCAGATGTGAGACCCTTGCTCATTGCACCATCAGGATTCAAGCAAACCGGGCCGAAGACGGCTGTAATGCCAGAAACCGGTCCCCGGGAGCTTGTTTCCTTCCCAGTGTAAGAATTGGCTTTTGTAGTTTGGTTTGCCCTGTTCCCATCATGCACTGGGACAGGAACAGACTAATTTGCATACAGCCAGGTTCTGAAACTGGGATGGTGCAGTGAGCTAAAAAACGGTGTTGGATCTAGCCCTGATCTCTTGACTGGGTGAGAGCTTTCTGCTTAATTCAGAGACTCTGTCCCTCACCACCCCTTGTTGTAAATATTTTTGTCCACCCTAAGCGTGGAAGGGTATTCTCAGATGTGAGACCCTTGCTCATTGCACCATCAGGATTCAAGCAAACCGGGCCGAAGACGGCTGTAATGCCAGAAACCGGTCCCCGGGAGCTTGTTTCCTTCCCAGTGTAAGAATTGGCTTTTGTAGTTTGGTTTGCCCTGTTCCCATCATGCACTGGGACAGGAACAGACTAATTTGCATACAGCCAGGTTCTGAAACTGGGATGGTGCAGTGAGCTAAAAAACGGTGTTGGATCTAGCCCTGATCTCTTGACTGGGTGAGAGCTTTCTGCTTAATTCAGAGACTCTGTCCCTCACCACCCCTTGTTGTAAATATTTTTGTCCACCCTAAGCGTGGAAGGGTATTCTCAGATGTGAGACCCTTGCTCATTGCACCATCAGGATTCCAGCAAACCGGGCCGAAGACGGCTGTAATGCCAGAAACCGGTCCCCGGGAGCTTGTTTCCTTCCCAGTGTAAGAATTGGCTTTTGTAGTTTGGTTTGCCCTGTTCCCATCATGCACTGGGACAGGAACAGACTAATTTGCATACAGCCAGGTTCTGAAACTGGGATGGTGCAGTGAGCTAAAAAACGGTGTTGGATCTAGCCCTGATCTCTTGACTGGGTGAGAGCTTTCTGCTTAATTCAGAGACTCTGTCCCTCACCACCCCTTGTTGTAAATATTTTTGTCCACCCTAAGCGTGGAAGGGTATTCTCAGATGTGAGACCCTTGCTCATTGCACCATCAGGATTCAAGCAAACCGGGCCGAAGACGGCTGTAATGCCAGAAACCGGTCCCCGGGAGCTTGTTTCCTTCCCAGTGTAAGAATTGGCTTTTGTAGTTTGGTTTGCCCTGTTCCCATCATGCACTGGGACAGGAACAGACTAATTTGCATACAGCCAGGTTCTGAAACTGGGATGGTGCAGTGAGCTAAAAAACGGTGTTGGATCTAGCCCTGATCTCTTGACTGGGTGAGAGCTTTCTGCTTAATTCAGAGACTCTGTCCCTCACCACCCCTTGTTGTAAATATTTTTGTCCACCCTAAGCGTGGAAGGGTATTCTCAGATGTGAGACCCTTGCTCATTGCACCATCAGGATTCAAGCAAACCGGGCCGAAGACGGCTGTAATGCCAGAAACCGGTCCCCGGGAGCTTGTTTCCTTCCCAGTGTAAGAATTGGCTTTTGTAGTTTGGTTTGCCCTGTTCCCATCATGCACTGGGACAGGAACAGACTAATTTGCATACAGCCAGGTTCTGAAACTGGGATGGTGCAGTGAGCTAAAAAACGGTGTTGGATCTAGCCCTGATCTCTTGACTGGGTGAGAGCTTTCTGCTTAATTCAGAGACTCTGTCCCTCACCACCCCTTGTTGTAAATATTTTTGTCCACCCTAAGCGTGGAAGGGTATTCTCAGATGTGAGACCCTTGCTCATTGCACCATCAGGATTCAAGCAAACCGGGCCGAAGACGGCTGTAATGCCAGAAACCGGTCCCCGGGAGCTTGTTTCCTTCCCAGTGTAAGAATTGGCTTTTGTAGTTTGGTTTGCCCTGTTCCCATTATGCACTGGGACAGGAACAGACTAATTTGCATACAGCCAGGTTCTGAAACTGGGATGGTGCAGTGAGCTAAAAAACGGTGTTGGATCTAGCCCTGATCTCTTGACTGGGTGAGAGCTTTCTGCTTAATTCAGAGACTCTGTCCCTCACCACCCCTTGTTGTAAATATTTTTGTCCACCCTAAGCGTGGAAGGGTATTCTCAGATGTGAGACCCTTGCTCATTGCACCATCAGGATTCAAGCAAACCGGGCCGAAGACGGCTGTAATGCCAGAAACCGGTCCCCGGGAGCTTGTTTCCTTCCCAGTGTAAGAATTGGCTTTTGTAGTTTGGTTTGCCCTGTTCCCATCATGCACTGGGACAGGAACAGACTAATTTGCATACAGCCAGGTTCTGAAACTGGGATGGTGCAGTGAGCTAAAAAACGGTGTTGGATCTAGCCCTGATCTCTTGACTGGGTGAGAGCTTTCTGCTTAATTCAGAGACTCTGTCCCTCACCACCCCTTGTTGTAAATATTTTTGTCCACCCTAAGCGTGGAAGGGTATTCTCAGATGTGAGACCCTTGCTCATTGCACCATCAGGATTCAAGCAAACCGGGCCGAAGACGGCTGTAATGCCAGAAACCGGTCCCCGGGAGCTTGTTTCCTTCCCAGTGTAAGAATTGGCTTTTGTAGTTTGGTTTGCCCTGTTCCCATCATGCACTGGGACAGGAACAGACTAATTTGCATACAGCCAGGTTCTGAAACTGGGATGGTGCAGTGAGCTAAAAAACGGTGTTGGATCTAGCCCTGATCTCTTGACTGGGTGAGAGCTTTCTGCTTAATTCAGAGACTCTGTCCCTCACCACCCCTTGTTGTGATACCTAAAAAGGCACGCACATCTCTCTGAGTTGTTGGCACAGTCATTCGAGCAATCGCCGCAATTCTCTCTGGGGTCAACATTCTTCCCTCCTTTGACAATAAGTGACCTAGATAGGTTACTTCTTGGCAACAATATTGCAGTTTAGAAGGTGACACCTTGTGATGTAAATCACAGAGATGCTGCAACAACGACACCGTAGCAATTTTGCAAATGTCCTGAGTGTCTGCAGCCACCAATAAGTCATCGACATATTGGATCAGGGCCGCACCGGCCGGCAACACAAACGCATCAAGTTGGCTCTTCAAGGCTTGGCTGTATATCGATGGGCTCTCACAGTAGCCCTGAGGAGCGCGTTTAAACCTAAAGCTGCGGCCACCAAGAGAGAAACCGAAAAGGTCCCTACTCTCCTCAGCAATCGGAATGCTGAAGAAAGCATTCTTCTGATCGATCACCGAGAACCAAGATGCAGAGGCTGGAATCAGAGTCAGTAGAGCCGTTATGTCGGGCACCACAGGGAACTGAGGAATCACAATTTTATTCACCTCCCGTAAATCGATAACAAAACGATAAACAGGAGGCTTTGATGGATCAGTGCGTTTCAGAATGGGCAGCACAGGGCTATTGCACACGTTTCCCCGTGTCTCCTCGATAACATCTTTCACAATCAAATCATAGATGATCGCTAACAGCGCTCGCTCGCCATCAAGGGAGATACGATACTGGGGAATACGTGGCAAACGCACATTAGATTTCAAGTGAACAACATAAGGGGAGATATCAAGCAGGCCCACGTCATTGGGACCTGTTGCCCACAAAGATGCAGGAAGAGAACTCAATTCCGGTGGAAGCTTATCGATGGATAAGTACATAGGAGAGACAACTTTCTCACCCAATGTGAGCTTTACTCCCGCAGGAGAACAATACAAAGTCGCATACAGACGTTTTAGCAAATCCAGGCCCAAAAGATTCTCACCACAACCAGTAGTCAAAATCAAAGGAGCTTTCAGCTCGCGAGGCCCAATTGCAAGAGGCAAAGGGCGCGAAACCGGATTGCTAACAGGGGCGCCAGAGAATCCAACGGAAACATTTATTAAGCCAGACAAAGGTGCGCCAGGGAGTTTCGAATGCATGATGGAACTTTTCGCTGCACCAGTGTCCAACAGAAAAGGCTCAACGACGCCCGAGGTGGCAACTGCGACGTAAGGCCCTCTCTGATCAACCGGAACTGATACTACTCCCTCTCCTTGTCTATGGCTGTCCTAGTAATTACCGTCGTCAGTGTCCTGATCGACGTAATAATCGTCCACATTGTACTGCGCAGATCTTCCTTGCGACGATCCACGCTGATCGAAACAATTATTAGAATCAGAAGAATTATTAGAACGATCATTTGGAGCACCGCAACCTCTACCACGTGAGGCCTGTTGAGGACCACTCCGGCCTCCTCTAGATGAATTACCACTATTTCGATCACGCAAAACTGGACAATCGAATTTCAAATGACCCTCTCCCCTACAATAGGCACACTGATTGTACCCCAACGTAGATCTCTGCGAAGAGGAGTCATTTCGGGATTGCGACCTATTCGATTGAGACTGCGATCGATTCCGCTGTTGCGAGTCATTCTGATTCGAACGTGGAGGATACGTTTGTTGCAACAACACTTTCGTTTTGAGCTCTTTTGTCTTTTTATCGGCGCGATCATTTTCCTCTTTCTCTCTATTCTCATAATATTGGGCCGTAGCCAATATTTGAGCAGAAGTGGAAACAGCCCACGCACTTTCTGAATTCCGTAATTTGTTGCTTAGGTCCGGCAACAAATTCGACACAAACTTGTCCACAAACAATCTCTGACCTCCCTCGGTACCCATATCTTGACCACTATGATCAATGAATGCCTCCTCGAATCTTGTAAAGAAATCAGAGACACTCTCATCCTTCTTTTGTTTGCAAGCGGACAGCTTGTCCCAATTGACTTTCATAGCTGGCATAAGCGTTTTCATTAGAGTTATTATTCTCTGAGGGAGATCGGTAATAAGCTGTTCGGGCTTAGCCCCACCAATTTGTCGGGTATCAGCCGCCACAAGAGCAGGCCAGTCACCGCCTAGCTCGGCTACATGGTTTTCCTGACGAATTTTCGCCCATACCGGTTGCGGAACGACATTGCCGAACAGCATATCGATGTCGGCAAGATTCATTATCATAGCATCCACTAGCTGAGACAATTCTTTATAATACCCTGCAGGATTTTTGCGAGGGTCGGGCAGAGTCTGTTTGACCTGCGAAACTTCCGATCGTTTCCACGGAAGATGTATCCAGACTCTCTGGAAATGTGGCGGAACAATAGGAACAGCCTGTGCATCACCAGGCATCCATACTGGTGGAACTTCGCGCATGGGATACTGACCAGGCGCTGCTGGCGGTTCCTCAATATCTTCTAAAAACAATGCCCGAGGCATGATAGAAGGACGAAAAGATAGCAACTGCTCGACAGCACGTCGAACATTGCTACCCACCATTATTCCGCTCGCAAACTGAAGCTGAAGATTAGTTAGAGCGGCCAATACATCATCAGTCACATCGGCTGATATTTGATCACGTAAAAACTTACACATTTCCTCAAACACGAACCTCTGTGTCGGTTCGTTGAATTGAGAGAACGTATCAAGCACCACACGCGGAGGATTCCTAAGGGGGTATCTAATCCAACCCAACGCCATATTATACAGTGAGTCACGTTCCCGACTACCGGGAAGCTGACTTCGCCTTTGGGGACCATCAGAACCAGCGGATTCAAGAATCGGTCCAAGAGAAGTGAAGAAGTTAGCAGCAACAGAAGGGGTGCGACGTCGAGCAGATGGAGTAGAAGAGTAACTCAACGGGGTGACAAGAGAGGTATCAGTAACAGAAGGGACAGCAGGAGTAACCAAAACAGTAGAAGTAGCGGGAACAGGAGTATGAGGAAGCACAAGCGGGGGAGCAGTAGGGACATGAGCAGGTAGAGGAGCAGGAACAGGTTGGGGAACAGGAACAGGGGGAACCACAGGAACTGCGGTACCCTGTGCATACAGAGGTGGTGACTTCAAGAGATAGGACAACAAAGGGTCTTCCGCTGCTTCCTCTCCCTTCTTATCCGTACCCGCTGGTAAAGCGGGATAACACTTATCCACTGACATACGCTGCAACCTATCGAAAACTTCCTTTTCCTTTTCCTCCCTATCTCGCTGGAACTGCTCTGCATTTCTTACCGTGGTAACAATCCCTTCTCTTTTATTACGTTTAAGCTGCTTGATTTCTTTCTGCTTGGCTTCTTTACGCCACAGCCGAAAGGAATCAAACATGGCCGGCCTTGCTTTTCTCTGGAATAATTTCGCTTCAAGATTATCTAAAATTGGGGCCTCAAAACTACCATGAGGTGGCCAACTAAGGACACCGTCTTTTTTAGTATAACGAACCCAACACTCATTGAATGTAATTGGACCCAAACCGTGTCGACTGTACAACTCGTAAGTTGGAGTTCCGACCGGAGGTATCGGACACGAGTCCTCCAGTCGGGAATCCTCACCACAACTTCTAAAGCAACTGAACAAAGTACTACGGCCAGGCATCGTGCACGCTAACCGAGTTTCACAAACGTCAAGGGTTATAGGATTACAATATCCCTACAAAAAGCAAAAACCCTCGGTTTTTGGCGACTGCAGACGTCAAATAATACAACTAAGAACAAAATACCAAGAACCACAAATGCAATGGAACCATGCAACAACGAAGCACTCGCAACAACAAAGGACTCTGGGAGCGACCCACAAATACTTAACTCAAAGATCGATGGCGTCACCAGGAAGGCCCGTCAATCGTCTCGCTGTACCAAGGTCTACGCCAGGCGCCAAAACAGGTCTACAGTCAGGGCAGCAGTCCGTCGCAGCCGTCAGGAGGCGGGGTTCTTCGCGGGAAAAGTCGTCGGGCCACTTGTTTCAACAACAGGATCAATGAAGCGGGGTGCACCTTCCCTCGGAGATTTCACACGAAGTTCCTCACGATCGTCGGGCTTTGGACTGGTACCACTGATGCAGCCCCAACTGAAGGACTGGGTTATTCTAAGACCCAGCCGTGCCAGGGATAACATCTGAAACATTCGTGGGTTACCTGTTCCGGCATACAAATGACAGAGACACGGGACACTTCCTTTGGCGTCAAAGATTCGAGCGTTTATTTACTGCAGGGAACACAGAAGTCACGAGAAGTACATAGCATGTAAGTTCACGGAGCCTGCTTCAAATTGTATCTGTGGATCGCTCCTTTTATACAAATTCCTATCATAGGATAACATAACAGACAAAGGTTTACAACCCGGTTCCCACAGTAAATATCATAGGGGGTCGCTTTCATGTATTCAGGGCCCGGAACATAATTACAGTAGCATTCGGCAGTTCCCAACTGTGAAAGTACCTCTTCCCACCATTAGTGCATTCCGTTCGGCTGTAAACGAATCAAGAAAGAGACAGAAACAGGTGCAGAGGAAGACGAGGATAGCGAACAGATTGAAGAAAGGAAAAAGGGGTGGTGTCAGGAAACACGAGTTATAGGCATCAAAGGGGACGTGCCTAATGAATGCACAACTAAGACAATAAACCGGCTCGGCAAGATGAACCCCGAGCGGGGCCATCTGCCTTACAGTGCCATCCCCCTTATCATAAAGACACCTTCGAAGGAACACGTGTCTTCCGCAAGAGCTTGGGAATCCCAGGGTCGCGAAACGGAGAGCGTCCGTTCGCTGGCTACTTGAGGGCAAGAAACAAAATGGATGCTGTATCTAAGATGGAACCCGTGGGTTCAGATGAAGAAACCCACGAAACAAACGAACGGTTTAGGCTAGCACTGCGAAAACGCATACACCCACTAAACTCGTCATTTGCGGTTCATAGATACCAGACTCGACCATATTCGTGCGAGTCGAAGACACCACTTACAATTTTCACGGAACCTCAGAGTATGCAGGTCGGAGAGAGTGGGCTATGAAATCAGGGGTTGTCCGAACAAGTAGACACAAATATGGGGGAAATAGAATAAGTATCAGGGAGAACCGTGTGCTCCTATCATGGATGCCAATTGAGATGCTTGGGGTCAGAGATGCGAGGAAATTGTCACTGCCCTGTGAATTGTGGGGGAATGGGTGGGTGTTCAAAGGTTACAGAGACCAGATGGAAACTGTCACTGTGTGCCTCTGTTTTACCACTACGCTGCATGCTGCTTAATGTCACCATGATTCTCTTTGATTTGTATGCAATAAATAGATCTTTAAAAAAAAACATTGAAAATGTGTTTCCTGGAATGTATACAATCACTTTTTTGGTGTACTGGCCGCTGGTGCATCACTTTTTTTTATGTACCGGCAGTGGTATGTGCCTGCCCATATTTACAAGGCTGCGTAAAGTCACCCAGTGTGAGTTTTGATGACCTTGTAAATATGGGCCCGTTTCACGCATTACTCTGCATGAAAGGGGCATTGCTGTCGGAGTTCCCATGCAACATCCATGGACCCTGCCACATTCCCAGATTTACAATTTTTGTAAAACTGGGAATAGGTCAGAATACTACGCCTCCCCAGGGGAGGCATAGGAGTGCTGCAACAAGCAGAAATAATTTTATTTTACCTCAACTTTTTTTTTCTTTCTATGCGTGCTGCATTCTGCAGTGTACATAGAAAGAGATAAATGCCATTTATGATTGTTTTTGTGCAGGAAGGTGTTCAATCATCCACGCAACGCAGGCACCCTTGCAACATGATGCAAGGGTGCCTGTGCTGGTGAATTGCAGCCAATTGTGCTCTAGCATAGGGGAAAGCACACAGATGCATCATATTGTTGTTAATACGAAACATCCCTGTGCTTAAAAAAAATGCAGCTGGGCACAGCAAAATGGCTTGCGGCGCTGCGCTATGTAATACTTTTGTAAATGAGGCCCTGATTCATTAACATATAAAGGAAGTCCGCATTGCTGGTTTGTTGGGAAGAACTCAGCTCCCAGACTCCCTGACCTGTGCCTGACACTTCGCTGCGCCCGGAGGTGCTTTAAATCACGTTGCGGGTCCCGCGGAGCAAGAAGCTTGCATTACTGGTTTGCTTGGGAGGACTTCAACTCCCAGACTACCTGCCCTTTGCCTGACTCTCTGCTGTGCCCGAGGCACTTTAAATAACGTTGCGAGTCCCGTGGCGTGAGAAGGTGTGCATTGCTGTTTTGCTGGGAGGACTTCAGCCCCAGACTCCCTGCCCTTTACCTGACTCTCCACCGCACCCATAGGTGCTTTAAATCACGTTGTGGTGTCGTAAGTAAACCTCAGCTAGGCCTACTTAGTGCAAGGGTTCGGCCTTCTCTGCATAGAGTCTTCAGACCTTAGGAAGAAGTTGGCAATGAAACTGGAAATACAAAAACAAAGTTTATTAAACCTTTAAAGGTGGTACTACAGCCCACACAACACCCTTCGGTATTGTATCGAGTAGCACACTGAACTGAAGCACATGGCCCCTTTTATACACAATGAGGGGGCTCAAGAAAAGGCGGTACAAAAGACAAGAGCAGATTTATGACCATACAAGGACATTTTAGAAGGCACAATCAATAGATGGGCGGAGTTAACAGTCTCCGATCACATTCCTGTCTGGAACCAATTAAGTAACGGTCACTGATCCTACTGCGCATGTCTGGACATGTTGGAAGCGGAGACTACTAAAAATAGCCTGTTGCCGGGCAGACTCCAGGCGCGATGAACAGGAAGGTAGGACCAAGCACATGACGAGCACATGGCAATGTATGGCACACAAAATGGCCACTACAAATTCAAGATGGAGTCGGCACATTTGTTACGATAATGGTTAAACCAAGCATGTCTTCTGCTAATGCTTAACCTAATCGCCGTTGATTTACAACAGACGATCCTTTCAGCATTAGCTGAAGACATTCGATTTCCTAGGAAAGGCCAGATATTCATCTCTTATATCAATAGCCATCATACTAGCTATTTCTTTTTTCAGATCATTCTGCATTTTGACTTCCGTAATATTACTTTTCGTTGGTATGCAAGCATTGTCACACATAGAACAAATCATTGGGCTACATTGAATACAGACACAACAGGAAAAGATTATCACAATAATTATACATAGGACTGTTAATACTTTCCAGCCCCAAGCAGAGATCAAAGTCCAAAGCCATCCTGTAAAAGTCCATGTACCATTTTCTGTGTGGATGTCTTCAGCGATTTTATGAAGTTTATTAATCACTTTATACACTGATGGGGTGTAGTCAGGAATAAACATTCAACAGCTACTACCAATGACATGGCATGCACCACCTTTATCTGCTAACATTACGTCTAGAACCATTCGGTTCTGCAAAGCTACAATTCTAGCAATTTGTAGCTCTTCGGTAATGTTTCCGAAGGATGCAGCTGTTTGAACAGTAACAGCTTCCACTACTCTAGTCAATCGTCGTATTTTCCTGCTATTTAATGCAGCACTACAAAAAAGAACAGTCCTAAATTGAAATCTACATACTGTTGTAGGCTAGTGTCAGTCTGATCAACATCATCTGTAGTCAATGTCCTTTTATATCTATTTACAGTAATATTATTGAACAATTTAAGATTTCGGTGGTACATTGGAGGAGCTAAGAACACAGGGGGCAACAGAAAAGAGACATAACAAATACCTGTCCAACCGGCAGGCAATCGATAATATCCTCGATTTTCGCATACAAAATACATATTGTGCGAAGCTAAAAAAGTACTATTATTTAAACCATCTATATTTAATACAGTAATACATTCACTTATCCCCACAAGGATATGCCCAATGCTCTGTACACAAAGTTCTGCTTGTGTTTGAGTAATAGAAATAACAAAACGTTCAGCCTCAAATGAGTCTCTCATGTCGGTGAAGATATATGGTGTTGAAACATTGTCCGGTCGATATTCTTCTCACTCCCATATAGTTCCATTCGCTTGAGGATACCCATCTTTGTCCTGATGGCACTCTTTGTTCAACCGAAAAAGCAGTCTGCCCACTGTAAGCTTCCTATTCGCAAAGAGCAAAGTGTATCAGGCTCGACAAGAGCCATTATGCGAAAAAAGGGAGAGGTATAAACGGTATACCACCTTTCTTTTGGTGTGCAGGCATCATCCCACAAATCCAACAGTTTGTCGCATTAGTAGCGATGTGGGTGTGATGCAACATTTGAACAAAAGTATTATTCAAATAAGATTGTTGATGTTTCAATTCTTGATATGGGAGCGTAAAGAAATAATGCTCCTCTGGTGCAGGCGTAGTAACAACAAACAACTCACGAGCAGGAGTCGTTTCCTCAACAGACCATGTTATTGTTGCCACAATCATCAAGGCAACAACAAACCCTATAACACAAAAAATCTTCTTCTTCTCCATTCTCAGTCTTGGTACAAAACAGATCTTCCTGAAACTAAAGTAGTTGTCAGAGCTCTTACCTCTTGGGTAGCCATTGATTTCTTCACCACGGGCCAAGACGGGTGTCACTACTCTAATGCAGGGCTGACCCCCCCGCTTGCCACATCGGATCTCCATTTCAATGACCCAGGGAATGCTCCGACAACTTTCACAATGCTGCAGATTTCTCTCTCGGCCTCAAATTATATCTGGTTTCTCCAGGGACTGTCTGGTCCGGGAAGAACTCCTCAGATCCGTCCGGCGTCACAGCACAACCTCTTTCCGCAGTCAGAACCTCTCAATGGTCGGTCAAAACAGCAGGCTCCACCAAAGTCGGGAGAACTTGGCGACAATGGGTCCCATGAACCCAGTTCTTCTGATTTGTGACTCAAACCGCAGCTCTTGTAGCAAGTAGCACCTGCTCCGGTCCATGCCACCTCGGTTCCAAACTTCACGACCTCCCAAAGGATTTCTGGAGAACGAAATCACCAGGTCGGAGGTTGTGGCCTTCTCCTGTGGATCTGTCGGGAAGTGCTTCTCGAACCTGATCATGAATAGAAACCAAGTTATCGGTTAATTGTGCCAAATAGTCATTCATTAAGACACAAGGTACATCATACACAGAACTTGGTTTAGGAATTCCCCAGATATTCATGGGACGGCCAAAAAGAACCTCATAAGGTGTAAGGCCCGTCCGAGAATGAGGTACGGATCTGATTGACAACAATGCCAGTGGCAATGCATCTGGCCAAGTCAGAGAAGTAGAAGCCTGTATTTTAGCTCACTTCAGTTTCAGTGTTGCATTGTATCTTTCCACCAGACCTGCTGATTGTGGGTGGAATACAGCATGAAACTTTTGGTAATCCCCAATCCTTTCAGGACATATTTTATAACGTCCCCTACAAAATGAGGTCCATTATCACTCCACAAAAATCTACAAACTCCATATTGTGGGAAAAATTCTTTCAAAAGCACCTTTGCTGTAGTAATTGCGGTGTTGTCTATTGTGGGGTACGCCTCAATCTATTTACTGAAGGCACATACCACCACCAAGACATACTTCAGATTATTGCAGCGTTCAAGCTGAATATAATCCATCTGCAAAACTTCAAACGGTGCAGTCGGTGTAACAAACCCTCCTGCTAGAGTTCGTGTCCCTTTTCCAGGATTAAATGGTAAGCAAATCATACAGGACTGTACTATTCTCTTAGCTGTGCTGGCAATCTATGGATGTTCCCAAACTTGCGTAAGCAATTTCACTATTGCTGAAGCTCCAACATATGCTAGCCCATGTGCCATCTGAACCATCGGTTGCATAAAAGCTATAGGCAACTTCCATCTATCCATCTGCTTGTTTCTTTAACAACCTTCATCATCCAACTCTCCATCTATGGACCATTGCTCTCGTTCTTTGTCAGAAGCGGATCTCTGTATCTCTAGTACTTCTATCCTAGCATCATGCCACCGCTCAGCTTGTGACTTCACTACATACATAGAAGTAGTGTCAGGCTGCACCTTAATTTCACGTGCCACTCGATCTACAAAAGCATTTCCTTGTCCCACCTTGTCAGTCACTTTCTTATGCGCACTACACTTCACTGTAGCTATCTTCTTTGGGTATGTTAATGCAGTCAAAAGATTATGCACTAGTTCACCGTGCATTATCTGCATCCCGTGTGATGTCAGAAAGCCTCTTTCCTTCCAGAGCAGGCCAAAATCATGTGCCACTCCAAAAGCATAGCGGCTATCTGTATAAATGTTCAAACAGAATCCATTACTAAGCTCACACGCTCGTGTCAAAGCTATCAGTTCTGCTGCTTGAGCTGACTTCTGTGGTATGCGAGCTGTCTCCACTATCATGTGAAGCATAGTGATTGCATATGCAGCTGAAGTTGTACCATCCGGTAAATTCAGACAAGATCCATCCACCCACAATTCTCCATCCACATCCGAAAGGGGCGTATCCTGCAAATCAATACGACCCTTTGTCTGTTCCTCAGTCAGAAAAATACAATCATGTGTTTCTTGCGCCTCAGGCTGAGTCGTTGGAAATGGCAACAACGTGGCTGGGTTCAGTGTTGCACATCTCCTCAGTGTAATGTGAGGAGCTAACAGCGTCAGCTCATATCCTGTCAAACGAACACTAGTTAAATGCTTCGTCTTTGTCTGATTCAGAAGGACATCAACAGCATGGGGTACCAACACCAAACGTTTATGTGATAAGACTATCCCTTCACTCTGGCGTATGGACATAGCTGTTGCTGCAACTGAGCGAAAACATCCAGGCAACGCTCGAGCAACAGGGTCAAGTATTGCTGAAAAATATGCACAATTACATTGCTTATCGCCGTGTGTCTGTACTAAAACTGACAATGCACATCCATCCCTTTCGTGTACATATAATGTAAAAAGCTTTGTGTAATCTGGAGTACCTAACACTGGTGCTGAATAAAGGGCTTGTCATAACTGTCGGAAAGCATTCTCACATTCATCTGTCCAGGGGAGGGGTACTGGGGTATCTTTTGTCAATAGTGCTAGCAAAGGGTTAGCGATATGTGAAAATCCTAATATCCATTGCCTACAAAAAGAAGTAGGACCCAAAAATGCTCGAACCCCTTTCTGTGTAGTAGGTACTGGTGTGTCTAGAATTGCTTGAATGCCATCTGATGTAAGTGCACGCCCCTCCTTAGACAAAAGGTGACCTAAGTAGGTTACCTTTGGTCTACAATATTGCAATTTCTTTCTGGAGACTTTGTGGTGATGCGAAGCAAGGAAAGAAAGCAAAGACAGCATGCATTTCTCACATTGTTCGGGGGTATCGGCTGCTAACAGAATATCATCAACGTACTGAATGAGCACCACACCCTAGGGTAGAACAAAAGAATCAAGTTGTCTTTTCAAAGCTTGGCTGTAAATACTAGGACTCTCAGTATAGCCTTGAGGAACTCTACAAAATCGATACGATCGATTATTCAAAGTGAAAACGAACAAATATCGACTATCAGGATGAATAGGGATCGAAAAGAAAGCGTTCTTCAAGTCTATAACAGAGAACGTGGTTGCAGTGGGTGGAACTAAAGTAAGAAGTGTTGTGATGTCAGAAACCACGTGATATTGCGGTACCACTATCTTATTTACCTCCCGTAAATCAATAATGAATCGATAGATCCTGGTATCAGTATCTTTCTTCAAAATTGGGAGAATCGGACTGTTACAAATGTTAAATGGCACTTCCTCAACAAACCAACTTGAATAAGATATTGTACAATTCGTGTGAATGCTTCCTCACCCTCCTGTGAAATTTGATATTGAGGCAGGCGTGGCAACACAGCTCCCTCCTTTACACTAATGTGCACTGGTGGAATAACCATCTGACCCACATCCGTATCTGAAGTGGCCCACAAAGTATTAGGTAGGGAAGCTAATGCAATATCTTCTTGAACAATGCAAACTCTGTCTGTTATTGGGGGATTGTCATTCAAAATCACACGCACTCCTTCAGGGGAACATCTTATTGTGGCTCTGAAATACTTGAGCATGTCAAGACCCACAATATTATCTGGTGTATTTGGGGAAAGCAAAATCGGGCATGGGGCAGTAAACTTATCAACATGAAACGCAAGTGGTTGTGACAATGGGCTAAGGAAAGGAGTTCCATCAAACCCTATCAATGTAATCGTTAAGCGGGACAGGGGAGCCCTTGGAACCAATTGTTTAGACAGAGCACTACGAGTAGCTCCTGTATCAACCAGAAACTGATCAGTAGAACCCAAAACATGTGCAGTAACATAAGGACCCCTCTGATCTACTGGAACTTCAACTGATTCCTTACCCCATCCTATGCAATCCTCTGCAAAAGCAGAATCATGCAACTCAGGCTGCGCATAATCAGACATTTGATATTGGTTACGCCTATCAAAAGCATTAGACCCATTTTGTACCCGCACATTAGAATTGAACCTAGCGCGATCATTCATAGCGCCTCTAAAACTTGAGTTCCCCGAGCGGTTCCTCATGGATGCTCGGCCACGGACATAGCGCTGTGAGCGCAACAATGGGCACTCATCTGCCCAGTGACCAAATTTCTTACAATACGCGCATTGATCAATAGCCAAACAGTAACGAGTAGAGGAGGAGTTAGAAAACCCTCGTCCGCCTCTATCATTACCTCGAAAAGGTGGACCATAGGCCTGAGATAACATGACCTTTATTTTTAATTCTTTAGATTTCTTTTCCTCATTGCCCTTCGCTTCAAGTTCCTAATGCTCGTAATATTGAGCCATTGTCAAGGCGGATGCCGGAGAAGAGCCTTCGCTGGCTTTCAAGCAGGTAGCCACTCCGGCTAATAAGTTCGTAACACACTTGTCTACAAATAAGTGACGGCCCGTATTGTCCGTTAGCGACTGGCCACTAAAATCATGAAAGGCCTCCTCAAAACGTGTGAAGAAATCTGAAACCGACTCATCTGTCTTTTGTTTGCAGGATGCTAAAACAGTCCAATCAATCTTTTTAGGGGGAATAATTGGTTTTAATTTAGATAATATTGCACCGGGGAGATTTAAAATCAATTGACATGGCTTTTGCGCTGGTTCCCTATTCGCATCTTCCCCCTCTATCTCTTTCCATACCGCCCCATATGCTGCGCGGTCATCGACTTTACGCACAGAGCGCCACATATCGGGCTGCAATATGAGCCTGAAAAATAAATCGATATCAGCCAGCGTCATGGTACAATAATTTATGGCTCCCTCTACTTCTTCATAAAAGGCAGCAGGGTTTTTACGCGGGTCAGGCAATGCAGCTTTAAGTGCCATAGCATCTGCTCTATTCCAGGGAGTATACACTCAATTATAAATAAAATACCCTTTTGCATCTACGGAATATTTATCATCACTGATACCTGCTCCTTTAGGAGGAACATATAAAGGCGTGGCCTCACGCATAGGCTTTGCATACACTATCGCGGTCTTATCAGTTTTGAAAATAGATGATTGTTTCCCGTCGACCAATCCCGTCCGTTCGTCTGCTTTAGCTTTCCGTTGCCCCTCTCGTAGCTGAAGCGCATCTGTTCGGAGTTTAACAAGTCGCCTGATGATATCAGTCACCTGGGAAGCAGGGAAAGAACCTTTACATAATTGCTTAAAATCAGTTGCCACATTATCAGGTTCAAGATTATTAGACACTTTTCGAAACAGTCCAACAACTTCATCTGCAAAATACTCAGTAAAATACAACTGCTATTTATCATGCCACCCCTTAAGAGCTTCTAAAATCTCTAGAACAGTAACCGTATCCTTAAGTGACTTCGGAGCCAGGTTCCTAAGTTCAGCCGCCCGTTCGACCGAAATCATGGAGCGGGTACTTATTTCGCTTGATCAACATCAGAATCCACATTGTCGCCGGTTGGGGCGGACGGGACGATATACGGAGGCGGAGGGCGATCTAACAAAGAAAAATCCTCTTGCAGTTTATTAAGGACAGGATAAAGAGGTTGTCGAACAGCATATTGGCCAGATATCTGTAATCTACGCTCTTTTTCCTGTCTCTCTTCCAACTCCTCCGCCTACTTTTTCCTCAATTCTTGCGCTTTTTCATACACATTCTTCCGTTGCTCTTTCTCAATCAGCGCTTGCTCACGTTTCTCACGCTCACGTACTTCTTTCACCCACATTTGCAAACTTTGAAACATATCTTGTCTAGATTTTCGCTTAAACATACACTATTCCACATACTCAATTTTTCGCATATCAAATGACCCATACTTCGGCCAACACAACTCAGGATCTCTTCGCGTGTATTTCCTCCACAACGTGCTGTACATTATAGAAGAAAGACCATATTTTACATACATTTCTCGATGAGGCGTCCCCTCTGGGGGAGCCGGTTGCGATTCCTCAAGTTTTAACTGGTTATTCCCACTAAAGCAGCACATTCTACGAAGTGCGCTAAAAACAGGCATGCCAAAAATAGTGCAGAATATGCAATATTATAATCAAAGTAGCACTTAAAGTATCTGTAATACGTTGTGCCGTTCAAATCAAAATCGTATCATGGAGAAAAATCTCCTCATTACCTGCCTATATGTATTGCAACACATATATTTCACATACACATACACATACAGATCAGGGACTAGTCCTTCCAAAATTGCCACAGCGAGTGTATCCTAAAACTGCCTTGCCACTCACAGGCTTCCAAAACCCACAGCAAGTACCGTATAACGGTTCTTACCACTCACAGGGTGTCCAGTCTCCAACTGCCAAGTTCTAAATTCGACCAAACGGCCACTGCACGGCAAGCCAACAGAAGAGATCTCAGTGGAAGACCAGCACTACCTGGATGGTCAGATCAGAAAGAAAGGAAAAAACGGCTTGGATGCCAAGACTCGGGTCTCCTCTGGCATGCGTACGCTTCCGCAGCAAGATTCCAATCCTTCGTCACGACCGCTCCTTCGGGTATCCGAGTCGCCGATGAGCCCCACGTGTGGGGTGCCAATTTGTCGTAAGTAAACCTCAGCTAGGCCTACTTAGTGAAAGGGTTCGCCCTTCTCTGCACAGAGTCCTCAGACCTTAGGAAGAAGTTGGCAATGAAACTGGAAATACAAAAACAAAGTTTATTAAACCTTTAAAGGTGGTACTACAGCCCACACAACACCCTTCGGTATTGTATCGAGTAGCACACTGAACTGAAGCACATGGCCCCTTTTAAACACAATGAGGGGGCTCAAGAAAAGGCGGTACAAAAGACAAGAGCAGATTTATGACCATACCAGGACATTTTAGATAGCACAATCAATAGATAGGCGGAGTTAACAGTCTCCAATCAAATTCCTGTCTGGAACCAATTAAGTAACGGTCACTGATCCTACTGCGCATGTCTGGACATGTTGGAAGCGGAGACTACTAAAAATAGCCTGTTGCCGGGCAGACTCCAGGCGCGATGAACAGGAAGGTAGGACCAAGCACATGACGAGCACGTGGCAATGTATGGCACACAAAACGGCCACTACAAATTCAAGATGGAGTCGGCACATTTGTTACGATAATGGTTAAACAAAGCATGTCTTCTGCTAATGCTTAACCTAATCGCCGTTGATCTACAACAGTGGGCCCCGCAGTGGGGAAATAGCCGGGGCCAAGTGCAGGCCCATCCTTGCCTGTTATTGCCAGGAAGAGGCAGGGCGGGGTGACCCCCTTCCATAAACATTTGGAATTTACAGGTCTGAATTTAAGGTACTGTGCTCATGTGCTTACTTCTATCCAACTGTCCCCCAGCTGGACTGCACTATATCAATACCCTAGTCTCTTGGTCTGGACGTTAATTGACTTTTAACTGTTCATATACGTTTCTATTTGTGCAGTCACTGTTGTTATAAGCCCATAGTACCTCTAGGGCTATTTTTTGACATTGCTATTATTTGCTGTCAGTCTTCTGTTAGTCTTCTGTTAAATAAAGACCAATAGCACATTGGTATAGTGGTATAGTGACATATACCAAGGGTGCGCGTTTAAAGAAAAGCCAGTTGGGGCGGGTGCCCTTAGGCACTAAGGGCCTATTTGCTCCTTAAATGTGCTAAGGGCTATAAATCCATCCAAAGCCCTGCTCCACCCTCTCCTGAAAAAGTCATCCATGGGGAAAAGAAAATCTGTGAAGGGAGGAGGGTAGAGCCACCAGCAAAAACAAGTTAAGTCAAGGTCCCTTGTAAGTCTGCTGGGAATAACTACAGGTTGGATCGTATTGTTGACCGATTGGTTGAGTGTGAGGAGATCCTAATCCCTTCTGGGATCGCTCCAGTTTGTACTTCAGTGGCGATCCCAATTGGCTCCAAACCCAAGGCCCACAAACATTTTCCTTTAATGTTTAAAAAGCCTACCACACGCAGTACCAAACAGACACAACCATCGTCCATCGTTATTGTCTCAGATGTCAATAGCGTGCCCATCCTTTCAGAAATGCTGGAAATCCAACCAGCTCCTGATACACAGGCCAGTAGCTTCACACTGAGGTTCTTACCACTATTGGACCTAAGTAACAAACCAGAGGGCAGCGACAAGCATGAGAGATCGAGAACGGGGGTGAAAGACCCAATGAGGGGGTGGGGCATTAGATGAAGTAAACAATTATCTACATCCTGAAGGCTCAGCACTGACTAACTGCTCTAGTTCTAAAATCATTACTGAACGAAGGTCTGAAGTTAGTGTGCTGAAATCAACAATGAAAGATCTTACCGATCAGGTCAGTCTACTTGTAGTAAGCAGTGCGTCCAGATCTCAGCCATCTATCCCGCATTGCAGAAACTGTACCTCTCCACCTTCCTTAGTGTACACAATTTCGACTCAAACACCCATGAGTGCTGTTCCTGCTATCTTCAAGCCAAACCCCATTGTTGCATCCAACCAAAATGACCCTCTTGGGCCAAATAGATCTAATCTTCAAACCATGCAGGGTCAACTACTAAAACGGGGCCCCTGTCTAACTTCGAATATCTGCCCAGATCTCCTAGGAATGTTTATCCACCTGGCAATCCAACAGGGCAGTGCATGCGCCTTACCTCCCACCCTAAATCCTTCTTCATGACCAATGTCCCTAAACATTTGTCAAGCCAAAAACACGAAGGGGAAGAGTCACTTGTAAATAAAATAGTACATTGGACTTGTCAGGTGAGTGGCTGGTATTAAGTAATTAGAGACGACATCATAGGAGCCAGAAGACTAACCCGCCTCAGCAACCATATGGATTATATCAAAGTACTGATGAGATGGTGGCCCATAACCTGATAGCCTTGGAAGCCAGATTTAGTGCTCCCACAACCTCTTCCATCCAATTCAAGTACAGCCTACCACAAAACCCCCTGCCCGTTAGAGCCCAACCTGCTGCTTCTTATCTAGATACAGATTCAAATATAGCCGCCAATGATTGACTCACTCTATCAAACAATTATCTGTGCTCAAAGCCTTTATTATCATATCCCGCAAATCTCCACCATTCGAGCAAGGATATGAGTCTACCTACCTCTAACTGTCGCACACATGTTTCGAACAATGTTACCCAACAGTGTAATGAGCTTTTGTATCCCTGCAGAAGGGTGACCAATAGTGTCCCTGGCACTACTACTGTATAGTCACTCGTGCATACAGGGAATTCCTCTACTATATTATGACCAAACCCCTCTAGCAGGCAGGACGTATGCAGTTTTCTCATAGTATCATGGAATGTGGCCAGGGTAGTATCAAAATTGACCCTCCCTCAATGGATACGGTTTATCGAATCTTTCGACATATGTATACTACAAGAGACATGGAGTACTACACCTGCCTAAGTCCCTGGCTATGTAACATTCTATCACACAGCAACATCCAACAAACCGGGATGTCCTACAGTGGGGTTAATAATTTGGGTCAAGATTGCACTTTACTTTACGGCACTACGGTCTGATAGTCTGGACATTTTAGCTGTGCAACTTAAGGCCCAAATGGTGCCTTACTTGACATTTACAATGTCTACACTAGAGGAACTAAGGCGGGGAAGAGGTCATGAAGAGAGGGAGAGAGTGATCAAATGAAGGCTTACTTATTGTTTAAAGTCTGATAACCTCATGAGCCTATGCGTGGTATTGGGGGGGGGTGAAACCTTCCTCACTGCTCAGTAAAGCAACCTTTAGGATCCCCCCCCCCTAATACCACGCATAGGCTCATGAGGTTATCAGACTTTAAACAATAAGTAAGCCTTCATTTGATCACTCTCTCCCTCTCTTCATCCATACCAGGGAGACAACAATTTAGATGTATGTCTGTGTTTTTTGTCTATATGTCCTTTTAAATGTCTTTTTTACAGAGTCTCAGAACCCCATTTTGGGTCCTGTCATTTACCCTTATTGATTAGGAAAGCATTTTTCTTCCCTAAGCTCCTGGACATCTGACTAGTATGTTTATTATGTCTTTTCCCCACAGGTTCTCATCAACGCCAATTGGGCCCAACTGAACTATCCTATACATAAACATTGTTAGGTATATTACACATTCATTTTTGTATATAACACTTTAACATTTCATGTGAGTAAGGGGAGGATAACGTGCATATCCTTGTCCTGAAGAAGGAGTCTCTGCGCTCTGAAACATGTTGACACTTTGAAGTGGTTGATATACCCTAGTACGTATACTATCAACCTCACTCTGCACCTTTTTAATAATACCAGCCGGGGACATAATAAAATAATTTTTTCCTACGTGCCAGGTATTTTTTAACTCACTTTTTTCACCTCACCTCACTCACACTCTCTCCCCAATAACACACACCCTCACATAGCTCACTACTAAGTGCTCCTACGTAGCCGTCAGTCGTAGCACGCTGCATCCCGTAGAGGGATGCGAAGGCCCCGATGATGAAGCATGACACCAAGGGGCCTGTTGGTGTGTGAGGGGCATTTAAACAACACTGTGTGCTCCCCATCACTTTAGGGACCACTACCACTTTCTGAGTGGATTCCACTTTGTTTAATCAAGATTTGGGATTGTCACACTCACCTATTTGAACAGTTAGCCATGCTCTTCCACAAACTAGTATGTCCACGTTAATTTGCCCTGAACTCAAGATTTCAGACAGGCTGGTTCAACAAGGAATGAAGAGTCACTAAGCACAATTAGCCCAGGCAATCAGAGTGAACAATCTGACCCTAGTGAAGGACCTGAGGAGAGGGTACAAGTTAGCGCAAAAGAGGGCTAAAAGTGAGCGGGATGTGGAAAGGTAGGCTCTGATCAGGAAGTCATGCAATAGCAAGGATTCACAAAATTCTGGCTCCTTGTAGCCATGAGGGCTGCTAACAGACCATCTGAAGTAGAGGAAGCCTTTTATGGCCAAGCCCCTGCTCCAGCAAATGATTTTTTCTCTCGAAGTGAAATCATGACTTGCATTAATTCCATCGCCAAGGCTAAAGCTGCTCGGCCGGATGGCATTCCTGGTGACATGTTCAAATATGATAGTGAGAATTGGGCAAACTACATCTTGGCCTTGGCCAATGCCATAGCTGCAGGGGCCCAAATACCCATCTTTCGGAAGAGAGCAGAGGTGATTCCAGTGTATAAAAAAATGTGACAGATCCCTACCTGGCAACTATAGGCCAATTAGTTTGATTGACTGAATACAAAAGGTCTTTGCCCAGGCACTCCTCTTTAAGATCCAGGATTGGATGAGTGAACATAATATTCTCTCCCCATTCCAGGCTGGCTATTGGCAGAGGATGAGCACCATTGACCAGGTGTTTTGTTTCCTGCTTCATATCCGGAAGATCGTGGTCTAGGGTCGTGGGATCCTATTCATAGCCTGCATCGATCTCAAGACCACCTTTGATCTTGTTCCCAGAAATAAATGATGGCAAGTTTTAAATGACATGAGCCTCCCTAAGGAGATTCTATCACTTATTATTCGACTTCACGAGGCAAACTTTGCCAGAGATCACTGGAGTTCCCAAGGCCAGCTCACTGACCCGATAGCAATCAACTGGGGGGTATAACAGAGCTGTGTCCTGGCTCCCGCTCTTTCCTCAATCTTCGTGAATGGTGTAGTGCAGTATTTCTCACTGGTACCAGTGCATGCTCCAATCCTAGGTGGAGATAAAGTGGCAACTCTGTTATTTGCTGATGATACTTTGTTAGTATCAAAAACACCAAGTGGGCTCCAACTGCTTTTGTGACCTACGGGCTTTAAAGGTTAATTCCTTGAAGACAAAGCTTCTCCTCTTCAATCCACATAGGTCATTTAAAGGTAAATGTACGATAGGAGTGGTCCCCTTGGAGAGGGTGAATACTTTTGACTACTTGGGAATTACCATCTCCGACGATATGTCATGGAAAACCCATGTAGACAAGCAAACGCTTAAGCAGAGACAAATCATTGGGACCTTGCTCAGGGAACATAGCACCTCCTTTACTAAACCAGTGGTAGCCCCAATTCAGATCTATGATCTATGAGGCTAAAGCTGTGGGCTGTGCGCTCTATGGAGTTGAATTGTGGGGCTTTGAAAGGATGGGTGCTTTACTTAACTCAGAGAACAAATTCCTGAGATCCCTCGTCTCTCTTCCGCAGAGCACGCCACTACATCTGTTAAGACTTGAAATGGGTAGAGCCACCATTGTGGAGAAGGCCACGATTCGCCCTTTACTATTCTGGCTGCGCATTAGGTCCACCCAGGAGTTGTCCTCGTATGCCGCGGCCCTAGACGAAGTGGTTGTTCTCGACCGTTCCAGGAAGATTGGATGGATTTGCAATTTGAAATCCTCTCTAAGACCATTAGGTTTAGATGGCCACTGGGACAGTACGGATAAAGTACTGCCCCTTAGCAAAGACGCACTGAAGAAGAGCTACTGGAATTTGGTAGTCCGGGGCTCAGTTACCAGCTCCCTCTGAGGACGCTTAACCTTGGATTTTATGAATTTTAACATTACCGGATCCTACAAAAAATACTTTGAAATCTTCACCATTCCACTGGACAGGAAACTCAATAAACAGTTCCGTTTTGGATAACTTTCTTAAAACTCATACACTAGCTCCTGGAGGCAACATCTATTTCTTCTCAGTATTGCCCCAGGTGCACATCTACTATAGAGTCCATTGTCCACGTGATCATTGTTTGTCTTAAGTACTCTTATCCAAGACGCAAATGGTTGAAAACAATCTGTAGGCAGCTGGGCACGACCCACCATGTAAGGCACTTTGTATTTTAAGATCAGATCCCAGTCCGGCGATTGTTTGCGCAGTTTCCAAGTACTTGGGTCACATGTGTTTAATAAGAAGACATCTGTTAAAAGAGTGAAATGTTTATAAAGACAATCTTTTTTTTTAGATACTTTATCCAGACTGTTTTCAATTATTTTCGTGCCACTGTCCTAGGTCCTTTGTGTAACCTTTACTAGCTCTCAGTGTGTAAAAAGCATAGAAACCAGCCTGCAGTGGGGGCCTTGTTGCCCCGGTGGTTAAGGCAATGGCTTTTCCAGCCATGGTTCTAGCCTCACACTGGAGCCCACCTAAACACTGTTCAATTTTTAGATTGTGTCCCTATGGATATTTGTATTCTTTGTTTTAGCTTATTGTTTTTAACTTTTAATTGGCTGTCAATGCATTAATGTTTAATTTACTGTATTTCATCTTATGCACTCCTCCATTTGTTCCTCATTGCATTGGTTCGGTTTTAAAATTGTTTGTACGTTGTTCAACGCATTTGCACTTTTATGGTCTAAGACCGAAATAAAGTTGAATGATGATGATGATAAAGGAACTGGCCATACCACAAAAGACAATTTGGTGAAGATGTTTAAGAAACCATGCCAGTTTATCTCAATAAAAAACAAAAGTAGCAGCTTCCCAAAATATATAGTCGAAATGATAGTAAGTACAACCCTAATGCCTGAATCGCGAAAGCTTGATCCATGGAAAAACACAGAAGAAATTCTTGTAAAATTGAAAGCGATTCAATGAGAAAAACGTACAGCAATGAATAGAACAATAAACAGTCACCAGGACCAACCCTCTTTCATGCTAATTTTTTTTTTAAGTCTCTAATGAACTTTACACGCTGATTTATAGTCTTCGTCATAAATTAGTAGTTTCTCAAATTATGGAAAAAACAGATTAGCCTAATTGGAACCAGAGACTAACTTTACACAAAAATCATACCAACGTTTGCTGCATGTAAGGAAAATCAACAATCCCGTCTGAGATGTTCCTTCGCTATATGTGTAATGTTGTGCTGTGCCATAAAATAACAAGTACATCGAAAGCAAGAGGGACAGGGAAAAACTGTTGGCCAAATTGGAAGAAACATTGATCAACGAACATATTTTACTTGGAACTTTGGAGGTGCGCATGACCACCTCTAGCAAGTAGGGTATGAACTGAGATATGGACTGATCTGAAAACGATTTTTTGCAAAAAGTTGAATCAAGTTCGGATGCTTGATGGCTTTGTCGCAGTTTAACATCTCTGTAAAACATGCATCACTAGGTCATGCTGGAAACGCTACCCAGTTCTGGAGAGAGACCTGAATCCCCCTGCTAGAGCACAGTATCTCCATATTCATAATAAAATCATCTATGGCCCGGAAAAGACAATCAGCAACAATGGTGCTGCCTGCTGAGACTCTCATGCCCAAAGTGTACACTTCGATCTACTTTGCCAATAAAAAAGCGCTATGCATATTGTACTTTGTCACTCTATGCAGCCCAAAGTAACAAGGCAATCACCAAACATGATGGCCTTGATTTGAACCTTCATGCTAATACCGTTTCAGGTGCAAATTCCCAAATCAGGAAGTATCAGCTCACGTTCTAATTATGCATGTGCTACTTCACTATGTGCAAATGGTTGACCACATGCTGTTTGCCCACAGGTTTTCAGCAAGTAAAACCTGCTGAGAATCCTGTTGGTAAGAAGGGCGAAATTCAAATTAGTGGAAGCTTGGACGTGTGCAAGTGTTTTCATTTGTGTACCCTGGAGCGCAAATTGCTTTTTTGAGCTATTTAGCAACAAGATTCCCACCAGGTGGTGGATTTTGATGATAATTTTGCAAAAAAAAGCACACACAAGATGACAGGACGAGTATTTAATAGATGTTTATTAGAAGCCAAGCCACTGCCAAATATATTCAGGATTAAACCAGGAAATATCATTGTGGTGTAGAGGAATGAACAGCAAGTAAATTGCATGAACAGGGGCAAAATGGTATTCTATCTCCTTACCACGAGTCTTTGCTTGTTTCCAGTCCAGGGAGGACCTGGCCTGGCAGTTCGGGCTGGACTGTTCCCATTGGGTGCAGGTTCGGGACTGATTTGCCTATGGCTGGGACCAAATTGGAAATGGCATGGTGAGCAAAAAAACGATGGATTTAGGTCCAGATCTCTGTACTGGGTGAATGTATGGCATTGTTCTGCATTCTGTCCATCAATTGTTCTTTTTGCATTTGTCACCCCGAGTGGGACAGGTATGCCCGGACGTGGGTCCCATGCTCTCCATGCCAATGGAGTCAAGCTATCCTGGCTGATAAGGGACGAAACCAGTCCTATGATGCTTGTTTCCTGCCTGGGAGAACCTGGCCTGGCAGTTCGGGCTGGACTGTTCCCATTTGGTGCAGGGTCAAGACTGATTTGCATATGGCTGGGACCAAACTTGAATGGCATGGTGAGCAAAAATACCATGGATTTAGGCCCAGATCTCTGTACTGGGTGAATGTATGGCATTGTTCTGCATTCTGTTTATCAATTGTTCTTTCTGCAATTTTCTAAGAGTAGCATTTTCAGAATTGTGACCAAAAATCTAGCTTTACCATTAAAGATGTCTTTAAATTACAATTCTTTAAAGCCCAATTCCGACTTCCCTACCTGCTCCAAATTGAAAGGTATTACCGATTGAAACGTAATAAGGACACCCAATGTTATCCTACTTGAGAAGCAGCCCTTGCAATAGTTAAAACCAAATTTAAGAGTTTTTCACTACGAGGATATGTAAATGTTAGAAGTGCATGCCCAAGTTTTCAAATACACTGCACCTTGTCCTCTGGGCTGTTTAGGGCCTACTCTAGGGGTGACTTATATGTATTAACCCCTTCGATGCTAATGACGAGCTCAGCTCGTCATCAGCCACGGGTGACGTGTGCGGATGGCGAGCTGAGCTCGTCATGTAACGCGGTTTTCAGAAAAAAGCCGCACAGCGCAAAAATCACCGCAGCAGCGATGCGGTTAGAAAGGAAGGTTTGGGCCTGGCAAAAGACTTAGTTTGCCAGGTTTAAATAGCAGTTTAGAGCTGCACACACAGGCTGCAATGGCAGTCCTCAGACATGTTTAAACGGAGATTGGTAGCATTTAATTTACATGTAGTTCCACTTTACTAGGGACTTACAGGTAAATTAAATATGCCAATTGGGTGTAATCCAATTTAAATGGAGAGAACACAAGCAATTCTGCACTCGTTAGCAGTGGTAAAGTGTACAGAGTCTTAAATCCAACAAAAAGAGTTCAGCAGAAACAGTAAGGCAAAACTTCTGAGGGAAGTCTACCCTGAGGCTAACCATTCTAAGAGCCACATATGGATAGTCCATCATACTGGCAATATTTCTGTATTCACAAATGCCATTTCCATGGATAAAATCTCACCATTTAAATTTTGCAGTGGAAGAGTACTATTTTGTGCATATAATTCAAATATAGGTGTGCAAATATATTTATGAGTCACTGTTGCATGTGCTTTTCCCCCAGCTATGTATATGGCCCTCTTTACATACCTGTTTCATTAGAACGCCTGCTCATGTCTCGCTGTGAATTCCCTTGTTCTCCTAAATGCTTTGTTGCAGAACAATATCCCTCTGTGCATTAGATGAAAATACTAATAAAAGGTGCAAAATAATCATAAAATATTAGAATAAAACATGTGAGAGTGAGAAAAAGAAAATGTGGACGAAGAATTATTTTCTCAGTTGTGCAGGAATAAGGCAGTCTCTGCGGCAGAGCCTGCTGAGACCTTGCTTGAGGTAATGGACCTTGTTAGAGTATTTTTGCGAGAGCTAGCAGCAAGGCTCTCATAATGCACCTGGGACACCTTTGGCTATACTTATCTTCCTGTAAATTACCCGTTCCAACTGGCACGCCAAATGATTACAAATCAGAACATTTCTATGAGTCCCTGTCTGCCTCCCCTATCCATCCAAGTCGGCTTAATTGACGAAAGCTAATTTAGAAGCCAGGATCAGGCAGAATTACAGGCCTGCATCAGATCAGGCTTGCATTCACACTGGCTATCTCCCCGCTGAGTTGAAGCGCTTATCCGTTCGCTGCTCGTAACAATGTTCTTGTCTCTTATCCAAATAAAACCAGACATGACTGCACTACTGGGAAGGATGAATCCGGCGGTTATTTCTAACCTTGCCAGGTTCCTAAGCAACCAATTAAACATGGCCCTACCCCTTAAATGATGAACACTCTCATGCAAAGAGGACAGACAGGGAACAGACTTTAAGGCGTTCTGCAAACGGAGTAATTTTCTTTTTTTTAATGTAAAGTTAATGTCCCGTACACCCCCGTGTCCTTATTGTGAGACTGACACGTGCGTTTCTGCTTAGAAGTGGAAGTGGGCCTCTACTCGATGCCTGCTCTACTGGCCACGTGGGCCATTTAAACATGCTCATGAGTAGATCTGTGCAATTGTTTGTTACACCTGTGAAATGTATACATGTTATGTTACACAGAATTGACCAAATTCCATTCGATTCATGGTGGTGAAATTCTGCACGTATTTGTTGTGAAGGAGACTGGTTTGAGCAGAAAATGCACTGTAGGAACGGAAATGTCACTTTACAAAACAAATAAAATACACATTAATGCTTGACAATAACCATACTCGAAGAAAAATAAAATTGAACATATTAATAAGTAGCAAAACGGAACCAACAATATCAAGAACTAAAATATCTCATCATGGTGCTTCCATGAACAAGCACTAGAAGAAGTATTTTAACCACCCAAGTTTCTTCTGTTGTGTTCCGAATTTCCTCACATAACTACCCACTTCCACTTGAATGTCTCAGAATGAATAAGGAGCATAGTTTCACTCAAAGATCCTCTGTTAAAGGAATCACTGTTACCATCATCAACATTGTTTTGCACACTCCTCGGGTTCATTGCATCATTAGCCTTCACTAAACATGACATGCTCCACACCTCAACCGTATTGAGGACCACACATTTTTTTTATTTTAGCAATTTCGAAAGGACTCATAAAATGTGTCTTCATTTTGTTCACAAATCTTGGTACCTTAGCCCACACCATGTCCCCAAACCTCCTTTCGCCACCTTCTACTCCTTTTAAGTTGTCACAGAGTTCCTTATACTTCTGTTGGTATATCGCCCTCTTCACCACAAGATCATGTTCAGTCTGACTCGTTTCCTTCAAGTCAACAACCCAAAAGTTAACCTGGTATTGGGCTTTCTTCCCCTCAATCCTTCAAACGGTGAAATCCCTAACTTGGGAATACCTTGTAGAAAATTCTTCCTTAAGAACATTCACTATTGTCCTCAAAGATACACTATCAAAATATCTAGCTGTGACCCATTTAGTTGTATAATCGACCAATAACATCACTTACTTTTCTGATGACCTTAATAATTCAAAAGGTCTTACAATTTCAACTCCTAAATTCTGCCAAGGTTCACTAGGAATGCATACAGCTTCTAAAGGAGCCTATCTAATAATCTTACTTTTGTACTCCTCCACCATTCTGTCCATACAAGGCCACCAATACAGCTTGCTCAGTCTTCCTAAATCACCTTCACGTAATAAAAATATCAAGGTTTGCCTCACAACATCAGGTGGAACACTTCTGTCATGCCCAGCACAACTCATCACCATTAACAAACAATTCGTCCTGAACAACCTCAAACCGTTTCTCACACTCATCTAGAATTAGGGGAACCTCTCACTATACTAGTCTAATCTTCTTGAGGAAATTGTCCCTCTCTTTTGCTCATTCCCGCTCTGTTTTGTTTACACCATGTTGATTTACCCACAGAATACCAGGTTTTTCATCAACCTTATCTTTTCCACTCCCTACCACAGGTAATCATGAAGGGCAGTCAGCCACTTTGTTCCTGTCACTTACACATAGTTTATCTTGAAATAAAATGTTCTCACTCTTTCCAACCACCTGATATTCTGGGAGTAGCATACTCACTATTTCTACATGAGATCAAATGCACTAGGTGTTGGTGATCACTTCATACGATGAATGGAAGACCCCGCATATAAAACTTAAACTGTTTGATTGCCTGCAAGCAAGTGCTTCTATCACTGAATAGTGAACACCTGGCCGTTTCAAAGTTCTAGAGACAAAAGCCACAACCTTCTCTTCAACCTCAACAATTTGTGGAAAACCCCCTCTTACCCTATGACAGATTGTAAGTGATTCCTATTCTATCACTGAATAGTGAACTTCTAACCCTTTCAAAGTCCTAGAGACAAAAGCCACCACCTTCTCCTCACCCTCAACAATTTCTGCTAGAACCACTCTTAACCCATGTAAGCTTGCATCAGTTGTCAAACTGTCCTATAGTGCACATCAAAATGCCCTAAGCTAAGTATCCTGCTAAGTTCTTTCTAACTGATCTTTGTGGCAAGTTTTGAGCTACTTAGTGAGAACATGTGATTTGGTGAACTCACAGACTCTCTCATAAGAGACCAGTAAGAATGATGCACTAACAATACAAATATTCAGGAAAAACAACTAGATAAAAACCCGAATGTTGGACCCGGCCCTTTGGGCAGGTTCACCCCTAGACTTTTTGCTTTTTCCTAGCCTGTTACTGGAACATGGTGTGGGTGATTCTAGGCCTCTGCGCACTTTTTTTCACTGTGGTACAGTGTAAAGTGCTTGAGCTCTCTGTATGAAGAGTGAGTGACCTGCCCTCCCATAGGAATGAATGGGGAATATGTATGCCCATGGTAGTTCCTGTTGTGTGGGGAGTGCGGGGGTCGAGTTTGGTATGTATCAACTCGTGAGAATGAACGCTGCAAAATGATGTATGCAGCATGACTGTGCCTAGTCTGGAAGTACTACTTTTAGAAGTTGGTATATTTGTGTAAGTTGGTGCTGGCGTGTGATTGGCTGGTGAGTCTACCCAGGAGTGCCTGGACCTGCTGGTGGATGGACTGTCCGGTTTGAGTAGGACAGGGTCTGCAGGGTCTGCAAGGCCCCAGAGGAGGGGGTCTGAGTCAGCCGTGGATGAAAGGCCCCTCTGCTGTCAGGGATGGGAGGAAAGAGCGTCTGGTGGTGCCGGGCCGTGCCTGTCGGCCACCCTGCTAGCTCTCCTTCCTGACGGCTCACTGTCACCTCTGGCCCTGAAGCTGTCAGGAAAGACGTAAACCAGAAACATTCCAGCACTCAGGGTCCCTTGCACGAAGTACTTCAAAGGCATTTCTGGATATAAGAAGGGGATGAGTCTCCTTCCAAGTTGTTCTTGTTCTAGCTCTTGTGGCTGACTTGGATCTACCAGGGGTGGGCGCTGCCCAGCCCCTGGGTGCCTGGATTCCTGGACTCCTGGGGGACCCTTCTGCCCTGCCTGGGCTGAAGGGGGGACTTGGCTTTGCCCCTGGGGAAGCTCTGGGACCTTGGCAGCATGGAGAAGCTGCCTTTTTCTGAGGAGAGCGCTGGAGTTGATTTCTAGCGCCTGGAGGCGCTGTGCTTTCCCCTGAGCGCCTGGGAGCGCTCTGCCTGCTGTCTAGCGCTTTGGAGCGCTTCATTTTCCCCAAGCGCTTGAGAGCGCTTTCTCAGGACTTTCTAGCGCTTAGGAGCGCTTTTCATGCTCGTTGATAGCGCTGGATGCGCTGAAGATTCCTGCCTGGATTTATTTAATTATTTCCGAGTGCCCACCTCGATCTGCCGCGGAGAAAAACAAACCACGAAGGGGCCGCGACCGGATTGGCCGAGACCCAAGGAGAGCCGCGACGGGATTGGCCTGGGGACCGTCGCGTCATCGGCGAGGCCGCGCTGCCATTGGTTGGCGGCCTCGCGTCATGAGGGGCTTGCCGAAGGAGCCGCGATGGGATTGGCCCATCGCTCGTGACCCAGGGAAGACGAGGCGGCGAGGAAGAAAGGTGGAGGCGGGTTAACAGGGCTCCCGTGTGCCGAGGGAGCCCTGCAGCGCGAGAAGAGATTGCCCCGGGAGCCTGGCTGGCTCCAATCTGCGTCCCGGTCCCGAGACGGGGGACCGGGCCAAGCGAGGAGAGTCTGGGAGGAGCCGGAGCTCCTCCGTGGCCGCCGAGCCCGCCCCCGTCGCACAGGGAAGCCGGTGAGTGCAGAGCGGAGGGGGCGCAAGGCCCTGGCTGGTGACTGCCCCTAGCGCAGCCGGCGAGAGTGAGCCGCCGCCCGGAGGAGCCCTGCCCCAGAGCCCGGTGAGTAGGAAGGGCTGGGGGGGCTCCGTCCAGCCTCGGATGGTGCCGATTGAGGCACAGAGTCAGGGCGGCCCCGATTGGCAGCGGGTCGCCCCAACGTTTGAGAGCCCCAAGAGGGGCAGGGGGCATTTTATGTTTTTGAGTTCCCCGAGGGGGACTCCAACGAAGGGGGCATATCGGGGCATATTGTCGTTGCCCGTCCCTAAAGTGGCCCAGTTGTGTCCAAAGCCGCGAGGGCTTCAAGGGCGGCCCCAGCTGGCAGTGGGTCGCCCCAACGTGCGTGAGCCTAGAGAGGTTCATGGGGGCATCATTGTTTTTAGAGCCTGAGAGCTCCAACGTCTGGGGCATGTGCTATGCCCAGAGCCTGTGTGGCTCCAGCAGTGGCGCAGTTGGCGCCTAAGGGCCAGTGAGGGCCCTGGCGCAGTTTTATTGTTCTCCAGGTGCCCAGCACTTAGTGGGCACCTGCCACGTTTAGGCTTTTTGAACTTTGAGACTGGCGCTGCATGGCAGCGCACCCTGACACTGAGACCCAGGGCGTCTGAGCCCCAACAAGGCCATTGGCCTAGGGACTGCCACAGGTGGTGGCTTATGTGAGTTTGCGCAATGGTATGGTTATTGCACCTCTGAATGTGATCTTTTGCATCATGTGTTATTCCTGCACCTCTGAAGGTTTTTAGGCCTCATGTGATTTTTGCGCTATGGTATTACTCTTGACACCTCTGGATGTTTTATGCATTATGTGTCCTTCTTTTCATGCGCTGCACCTCTGAATGTTTTAGTCATCATGTGTCTTCTTGCGCTGCACCCCTGAATGTATTTTGATTGCATCATGTGCTCTGTCCTTAACACCGCTGAATGTGTAGGTCTATACATCATGTGTTTTCTTTCTTTACTACTCCTCTGAATGTATATTCATGCATCATGGGTAGTGTGTCCTGATTTATACCCCTAAGTGGATTTCATCCTTAGGTGGTTGTTCTTTCTAGTACAGGTGGTCCTAGTGAGGTCCTGGGTACCTGCGTGACATGCTCCTAAGGTGTTTAGGGTTGCGTAGTGTGTACTTACCTGTTCCCAGTAGTTACTGGATGTGATTCATAACTGTTACTTTGTGCTACAGTGATTTTTATATTCTTTTATTCTAATTTCTGACAAGTATTTCTATTTCGGAAAGTGTTGATTATGACAGTGGCCCATGTGGCCCTGTCTTGTGAATAATCCCATGTGAGTATTGCCCGTGCCAATTGGCACCATGTATATGTGTGATTTTATCTGATGTGCTTTTACAATACAAAAGGTATTTTTATAATAACCTTGTGTGGAGTCTCTTTTGTGGTGTACCTAGTATGTTGTTGCTATTGTGCGCTGACGCAAATGCTTTACACATTGCCTTCGAGTTTAGCCTAGACTGCTCGGGCCAAGCTACCAAGGGGGTGAGCAGGGGTTATCTTGGCGTGTGACTTCCTTGCCCTGACTAGATTGGTGGTTTCTGCCTGGCTTTGGCGTCAGCCTTAGCCTACCAGAAATAGCCAGTTCTAACATTGGTGGGTCAGCGGTGCGGATTTGGACATGTGTTTGCGCAGTGCCATAGCGACAACTGGCTACATTACAAAACTCTGCAAGTGTTTTTTTCAGATAGTCACATGTTTGGGATTATTGTTTTTGATTTTTTTCCTCAAGAGTGTCATTTTCAAATGTGTTTCTGCGCTTTATGTTTAGCGGCAGATGAGAGAAAGTGACAGGGCAGGACGCCAGTAGAGGGGGAGGTTCCCATAGATTAGGAATCCCTTGCTGGGTCCAGTGTCCAATCCCAAATCCTATCCCCATGTGTGTGTGTGGGTGGATAGGAGAGAGAAGGAGTGTGAGGAGAAAAGACTAGCTCAGGGGGTGGTTATTCCCCGAGTGTAGTGTGTGTGTCTGGATTCCCCAGTGTGGTAGGATCCAGTGGTGGCAGCTTTAATTTGTCCAGTGCGCGTGAAATCCCATTCCCCGCTCCCAGAGTTTGGTACCTGTGTCACGTGTGGTCAGGTTGAATGATCAGGGGTGGTAAAACTGCCTTACCGGTCCGAGGGGGGGGAGTGTGCGAATGAGTTATGTGCTGAACTGGAGGAGTTGGTGTGAGTTTTCTTTTTGTTAAAGAGCTTGCATGAGAGGTGTACCTCTGGTGGTGTGCAGGAGGTTCTGCAGAGGAACTGGACAAGAAGGTGGACGTCTGGCGGTGTGCTAGATGTCTGGCAGTGGCATTAGGGAGTGATTCTAAAAGCAGTGGCTTGTGTATCTGTTGATCCTGTGTAGGTGAAGAGGTTCATGTGTAGCCCAGCTAGATCCCAGTAGGATGGTAGGGGTGTAGGGGCTCACGTCCTGTCTCAGTGGAGGCTGAGTGAGTGTGGGACGGTGTGTCCCACGTTGGCCTGAAACCTTATCTCAGGGCCCGGAGGGTTCCCTAAGGGAGCGCCAGGTCAGGGGCCTAGGCTGTACATACAGGTCATTTGAGGAGGATCTTCCTGTGTCTAGAGGACGGGGAGTGTCTGTAACCAGAACTCCGGCGGTCCTAGTGTTGGGCAGTACCGCTCCTAAGTAGAGGGTGCAGAAGTCCTGGCTCGCTGAGTATTTGCCCGTCTAGAGTGCTTGACCATTTGTGGGGCCTCTGGAGGCCGTTCCCCGAGGAGGGGGGAAAGCCAGGTTGGGGTGTGGCCTGACCTGGAAGGAGTACTGGAGGAAAGTGTGTCACTGATACGCCGCTGGCGTGTGCTCTGTCTAGCCTTGGACATACTGAGAATCACCCTGTGATAGGGAGTACTAAAGGAGTGTGTCACTGATACGCCGCTGGCGTGTGCTCTGTCTAGCCTGGGACATACAGAGAATCACCCTGTGATAGGGAGTACTGGAGGAGGGTGTGTCGCTGATACGCCGCTGGCGTGTGCTCTGTCTAGCCTGAGACATACTGGGCCTGTAGTAGTGGAACTGGAAGGGGGTGCAGAGGGACGGTGTCCTTACTTCTGACCCCGGTGCAACCTGAGGGTTTAGATCTTAGGTTGGGAGATTAGGAAACTTCTAGGTCAAGAGGAATCTCTGCCCAAGTGGATCAGCTGAAGAGACTGAGGGGGCTGCCCTTGCTGTGTGTACTGGCGCTCACCTGCAGTTTGTTGTTTCCACTAAGGTAGAGGAAAGGGGGCTTTGCGGTGTGCTGTGTCCCCCCACCTGCTTGAAGAGGAACTGTGCTGTGTGCTTTGTACCTCAGAAGTGAAATAGTTTCCAGGTGGTAGACCAGTGATGGAGTGAGGTCCTGATCTGGTAGGAGACTTGTGTTCTGGTGAATGCTTCTCTGTGAGGGTGCGGAAACCCAGAAGTAGAGGTAGGGTGGGGCTTTCTCGCCCGAGACCTCTGGTCAGCTTGGGGGTGTGGACCCTAGGTTGTTGGATCAGTGGTAGATGTAGCTACACTGAGAGAGAGAGTGGAGAATGGCTATTGTGTGCCAGGGGTTATTGCCGCCCGCTCTGTGGATTGGTTAGGACCTGTGATTTGGATGGTCTTGGCTGTGGATGACTAGGGAGTACCAGTGGGGTGTCCTAGTTGTGTCAGAGAGTTATTGTTTAGAGGTAAACAGGTAGGTTCAGAGTGGCGAAAAACCAGAGGGTTGTCCCTGCCGGGCAGGTCCGTGTCCGTGGTTTTTGTCGCCCAAAGCAGTGAAGCCCATCAGTGGAGTGATTGGTCTACCCTGCGTTTTGGCTGGAAGGGGGCTGTGTTGGACCCGGCCCTTTGGGCAGGTTCACCCCTAGACTTTTTGCTTTTTCCTAGCCTGTTACTGGAACCTGGTGTGGGTGATTCTAGGCCTCTGCGCACTTTTTTTCACTGTGGTACAGTGTAAAGTGCTTGAGCTCTCTGTATGAAGAGTGAGTGACCTGCCCTCCCATAGGAATGAATGGGGAATATGTATGCCCATGGTAGTTCCTGTTGTGTGGGGAGTGCGGGGGTCGAGTTTGGTATGTATCAACTCGTGAGAATGAACGCTGCAAAATGATGTATGCAGCATGACTGTGCCTAGTCTGGAAGTACTACTTTTGGAAGTTGGTATATTTGTGTAAGTTGGTGCTGGCGTGTGATTGGCTGGTGAGTCTACCCAGGAGTGCCTGGACCTGCTGGTGGATGGACTGTCCGGTTTGAGTAGGACAGGGTCTGCAGGGTCTGCAAGGCCCCAGAGGAGGGGGTCTGAGTCAGCCGTGGATGAAAGGCCCCTCTGCTGTCAGGGATGGGAGGAAAGAGCGTCTGGTGGTGCCGGGCCGTGCCTGTCGGCCACCCTGCTAGCTCTCCTTCCTGACGGCTCACTGTCACCTCTGGCCCTGAAGCTGTCAGGAAAGACGTAAACCAGAAACATTCCAGCACTCAGGGTCCCTTGCACGAAGTACTTCAAAGGCATTTCTGGATATAAGAAGGGGATGAGTCTCCTTCCAAGTTGTTCTTGTTCTAGCTCTTGTGGCTGACTTGGATCTACCAGGGGTGGGCGCTGCCCAGCCCCTGGGTGCCTGGATTCCTGGACTCCTGGGGGACCCTTCTGCCCTGCCTGGGCTGAAGGGGGGACTTGGCTTTGCCCCTGGGGAAGCTCTGGGACCTTGGCAGCATGGAGAAGCTGCCTTTTTCTGAGGAGAGCGCTGGAGTTGATTTCTAGCGCCTGGAGGCGCTGTGCTTCCCCCTGAGCACCTGGGAGCGCTCTGCCTGCTGTCTAGAGCTTTGGAGCGCTTCATTTTCCCCAAGCGCTTGAGAGCGCTTTCTCAGGACTTTCTAGCGCTTAGGAGCGCTTTTCATGCTCGTTGATAGCGCTGGATGCGCTGAAGATTCCTGCCTGGATTTATTTAATTATTTCCGAGTGCCCACCTCGATCTGCCGCGGAGAAAAACAAACCACGAAGGGGCCGCGACCGGATTGGCCGAGACCCAAGGAGAGCCGCGACGGGATTGGCCTGGGGACCGTCGCGTCATCGGCGAGGCCGCGCTGCCATTGGTTGGCGGCCTCGCGTCATGAGGGGCTTGCCGAAGGAGCCGCGATGGGATTGGCCCATCGCTCGTGACCCAGGGAAGACGAGGCGGCGAGGAAGAAAGGTGGAGGCGGGTTAACAGGGCTCCCGTGTGCCGAGGGAGCCCTGCAGCGCGAGAAGAGATTGCCCCGGGAGCCTGGCTGGCTCCAATCTGCGTCCCGGTCCCAAGACGGGGGACCGGGCCAAGCGAGGAGAGTCTGGGAGGAGCCGGAGCTCCTCCGTGGCCGCCGAGCCCGCCCCCGTCGCACAGGGAAGCCGGTGAGTGCAGAGCGGAGGGGGCGCGAGGCCCTGGCTGGTGCCTGCCCCTACCGCAGCCGGCGAGAGTGAGCCGCCGCCCGGAGGAGCCCCGCCCCAGAGCCCGGTGAGTAGGAAGGGCTGGGGGGGCTCCGTCCAGCCTCGGATGGTGCCGATTGAGGCACAGAGTCAGGGCGGCCCCGATTGGCAGCGGGTCGCCCCAACGTTTGAGAGCCCCAAGAGGGGCAGGGGGCATTTTATGTTTTTGAGTTCCCCGAGGGGGACTCCAACGAAGGGGGCATATCGGGGCATATTGTCGTTGCCCGTCCCTAAAGTGGCCCAGTTGTGTCCGAAGCCGCGAGGGCTTCAAGGGCGGCCCCAGCTGGCAGTGGGTCGCCCCAACGTGCGTGAGCCTAGAGAGGTTCATGGGGGCATCATTGTTTTTAGAGCCTGAGAGCTCCAACGTCTGGGGCATGTGCTATGCCCAGAGCCTGTGTGGCTCCAGCAGTGGCGCAGTTGGCGCCTAAGGGCCAGTGAGGGCCCTGGCGCAGTTTTATTGTTCTCCAGGTGCCCAGCACTTAGTGGGCACCTGCCACGTTTAGGCTTTTTGAACTTTGAGACTGGCGCTGCATGGCAGCGCACCCTGACACTGAGACTCAGGGCGTCTGAGCCCCAACAAGGCCATTGGCCTAGGGACTGCCACAGGTGGTGGCTTATGTGAGTTTGCGCAATGGTATGGTTATTGCACCTCTGAATGTGATCTTTTGCATCATGTGTTATTCCTGCACCTCTGAAGGTTTTTAGGCCTCATGTGATTTTTGCGCTATGGTATTACTCTTGACACCTCTGGATGTTTTATGCATTATGTGTCCTTCTTTTCATGCGCTGCACCTCTGAATGTTTTAGTCATCATGTGTCTTCTTGCGCTGCACCCCTGAATGTATTTTGATTGCATCATGTGCTCTGTCCTTAACACCGCTGAATGTGTAGGTCTATACATCATGTGTTTTCTTTCTTTACTACTCCTCTGAATGTATATTCATGCATCATGGGTAGTGTGTCCTGATTTATACCCCTAAGTGGATTTCATCCTTAGGTGGTTGTTCTTTCTAGTGCAGGTGGTCCTAGTGAGGTCCTGGGTACCTGCGTGACATGCTCCTAAGGTGTTTAGGGTTGCGTAGTGTGTACTTACCTGTTCCCAGTAGTTACTGGATGTGATTCATAACTGTTACTTTGTGCTACAGTGATTTTTATATTCTTTTATTCTAATTTCTGACAAGTATTTCTATTTCGGAAAGTGTTGATTATGACAGTGGCCCATGTGGCCCTGTCTTGTGAATAATCCCATGTGAATATTGCCCGTGCCAATTGGCACCATGTATATGTGTGATTTTATCTGATGTGCTTTTACAATACAAAAGGTATTTTTATAATAACCTTGTGTGGAGTCTCTTTTGTGGTGTACCTAGTATGTTGTTGCTATTGTGCGCTGACGCAAATGCTTTACACATTGCCTTCGAGTTTAGCCTAGACTGCTCGTGCCAAGCTACCAAGGGGGTGAGCAGGGGTTATCTTGGCGTGTGACTTCCTTGCCCTGACTAGATTGGTGGTTTCTGCCTGGCTTTGGCGTCAGCCTTAGCCTACCAGAAATAGCCAGTTCTAACACCGAATTTAAAGGAAGCTATGTCTATTGTTGAAAGTACTGAACATGCTTCGGAAGATTAAGGAATTGGTGAATGAAGAGAAACCTTTCTCTGAGATAGCAAGGGTGAAAGATAAATCATCCAAATAGAAAAAGCAAAGCTGGGAGGTGCAAATGCAAAATGTAACAACATTTAAATGCTTGCGTTGTGCCAGTGTGAACCATGGTCTCACCAATTCAAATTGTTATGCTAAATTATCTACTTGTCTCAAGTGTGGTGAGAAAGACATTATGCCAGAGTTTGCAAAGGCAAGATTAAAAAGGCCCCAATGCTAATCAGCAAAATTCGCAATATGTTCATAGTGCAATGAAAATGAAGAGTTACTGATTTTGTGCGATTGTTAGAGGAGTAAGATGTCAGTGTCATAAAATTGCCAAGACTGTAAAATCAACATATGTTGAAAAAATGCTGAAGTTTTGATGGAGCAAGGATTCGCACGTAAAGCGACTTGCTCACATTCATGAACCTCGTTAACCTGTAATAGTATTAACCAATCCCGTTTGTCGTTAATATCGCACTTTTTCAGTACACGCGGGTGTCCCAGAGATGCTTGCCTATGTGTCTATTAATCCTAATGAGGCTTCCATACTACTGAATCGCTGCTTCACAGAAATCTAGTCTGCGCATGCGTCGGTCATACCCATGTGATGTGACGCACTCGCAGTTCTCCATCTTTGAAACCCACATCAACCCAATCACATGATGAGGGAAAAGCCGAACCGCGTAGAAGCAAACTCAAGCCAGCTGGCTTCCGAAGCTGAGATGCGCCTGAGAAAATCTTACTTGTACTGGGAGAAGATTTCGGCTGACCTAAAAATGATACAATTGTATAAAGTTATGTGTGTCCTATTGTTTTACACCTTTCTCAAACCATGGGAACTGGAATGTAAGGGGTGGGTACGAAAAATGTATTATTCATCATGGGAACACAGAATTTTAGGTGGTGACAATGACCTAACCACCTCTCCTGACCAATCACAAGTTGGGGATCCTGTCACTTGCAACATTTGTGGGTGGTCTAGGGACCCGTAAAGGGTATAACTAGCCTAGTTTTAGCTAGAGAAATTGTCCGACTTGTCCGAGTAGCTGACCTGTCACCGACCCTACGAGCTCTATAGGTGATTGATACAGAGAGCTGCGGAGCACTCTGTCCGAAATTTCCACAAACTCCAAGGGGTGGAAATAGTCTTAAGTGCTGGCAAAGAACTTTGCTGGGAGATTCGAGAACCCAATCGGGGTTACTTGAGGACTCCGTGCAGAGAGGGGGTAGCGCAGGCGTTGCATCCGAAGCTGCAGGTGTTGGTTGTGCCCTTTGGTGAGCCCAGTCCTGACCCAAATCCTGAGGGGTATCCTGTCCTGATGGTCCGTGAGCTGTACTTGCTCACCTACTGGTATCCTAAATCCTTGAGGGTCCTTGTCCTCGCCTTTCCCAAAGCTGACCCGTGGCCAGGGTTAGTCCTCATTCCTGTCCTTGGTAAATATAATTTGTGGGTGCCCGTCTTTCTATCCTCCTTCCTCCTACTCTTTTAATAAAGCCTCTATGCCCATGATATTCTCTCTGTCATCTCCAAATGTCGTATATGTAAACTGTTTATTAGTTGTGTTCCATTTTTCCCGGTCCTGTAGGGTATATTGAAACTGTTTTACTTAACTAGTGTGATTAAGTTTATTGATGTCTAGGATCTAAGCTTAGTTTAGTAGGTAGGCTACGATTAGGATTTTGATTCACTTGTAGAAACTTTAGCTAATTTACTGACTAATGTGTTTAACTCACCTTCCCTAGTATAAGCCTGAATCTGAATAGCATGTTCCCAGTTACCCTTAACCAGTAGTATTTTTTCCACTCGCACTCAATGGTGCTTGCCCTCATCCATAGCTACATTATAGTTGTAATCCTGATTATTGATATTTTGATCTGTATAAGTCTTATACTCTTGTCACTCTGAATTTTACTTACTATATAAAACTTTTAAAACCTTCCAGGTGTCTGTGGTCATTAGATAATCATAAAAGTGTTATTGAATGAATAAAGTATTTCAGATTATCTTATCTCTTGTCCACTGCTAGCTCCTGATTCATCAGGAGAATATGTGCCTGTGGTAAGTCAGGTACTTTGGTAATAGTGTTATAGGAAACACAGAGAATTACTGATGGTGGTGTTTAAACTCGCCCGATTTACAAAAATACTGTCATAATCACGTCATGGGCCCAAGTGCGTGAAATCTGGTAAAACTAAGAGTCGGGCGACCTGCGCGCTCTATCAGTAATTTTCTGGTAGCAGAGATATGGTTAGGACTAGTTAAGATAGGTAGATAAGATAGTTTCTGATGAACTATGAAAAATAAAAATGTGCTGCTTAAATTTATTGCTGCTAAAATACATTTTGTTATTGCATTTAAATGTTATAAAAACGGTTTGAAATTATATTTTCATGAAATGCTGCTATATTATTGCATGTAATTAACAAAATTGTGAGTAAGTGTTCTATGTTGTTTGGAATCCCTGGGGAAATAAAGTAGCAGGTGGTGAGTAGAATCCACTTGGCTGTAAGGTCACTGGCTAGGAGGGAGATTACTGCATGGTTAGGCAGAACTGGAAGCGCTAATTAGGATTTCACGAATTAATTGATGTATAAATGTTAGCTACGAGTACCCTGATGAAACTCCCGTTGTGATATCACCTAGTAAGGGTCACGTGCGGCAGGAGTAATAGGTTCTTCGGAGCTTGAGTGACAGCAAAGGAGTTCGCTCGTGAAAGTTTGACTTAGTATATATCCCGGAAAGAAGTGGATGAGTCCAAGAAGTAGCAGGTTCTCTAATGCTTGTAAGAGAGGATAGGCAGAAGAGATCTATCCGTAGTGAATGAAAAGTAGACGGAAGTGGTTTACTTGCAGTAAAAGAAAACCCCTTTTTCTTTTTAAAACCCTCAAGCACAGTGGCGAATTTTATAAGTTGTTACCTAAACTAAATACTTGCACTTTAAGAAAAATTCAAAGTTTTCGTTACCTTGTGAAGGAGGGAGTCGGACGCAAGGCTGCACTGACGTCACTCCGTGCCGCGCTGGTATTGGTTGAGCCAGCGGGTGTGTAGCGAAGCCAGAATTGTAAGGGAGGGGTGAGCGCCGAAGAGTGATACCGCGTCTCACGAAGGGGCCGAGCACCCATTGGTCAAGAGGTTTTTTTTGCAACCCCGGTGCTGATTGGTTGCCGTGAATTGAAAGACGCGCTAGCATTGGAAGCACATAAGTAAACAAAATTAATCAATCCGAGCTTGAAGATAGTTTGGAGAGGTGTATGTGGTATCCTGAATTCTTACCTAATCCGCAAAACCTAGGTTTTCATAAGGAGCAGATGCTAAGAGGTAGACCTTACAATATGTACGGAGGAAAGAGAAAATTGACCCTTGCCGAAAAGATCAAGAATTATTTCAAGAAAGACAAGCCCATTAGAACTAGGGAGGGTGTGATCATTCCACCTCCTAATACTCCCGCATCCTTTGACAAAGGGTTTCATACTTGTATGTGGTTAGAAAATTGGGTAAAGTACACTGAAAATGACGGAGTCCTAGCATTTTCCCTCGATGGTACCTTTAATGGTAGAATCCTATTTAACCTGAGGACCCGAATGAATGAATTACACCCCCGACCCAGATTAACGCAATATAAAGCTTTAGAGGAGTGGGAGATTGAGGCTCTAGAGCGAGACAGACCCCGAATGGATAAGGGAGTGAGCAAATGGTATCCAAAGTTGCAGCGGGAAACAAAAGAGCAAAAGATGAAGCAGTGGAGACAGAATATGATGGTTGAGGGACTATTTCCGATGTTCGGGGTAACTGAACAAGAGGGAGGGAAAAAGGCAGAGAAAACTCGACATCTGATGGCTATGGGGGATTCGGAGGATGAATACCTGGAGGATTTGTTAATGAAAAATCCACCTCCTTATGCTGAAGAATCTGGGCCCCTAAGCTCGAAAAATCAATTTTTCCGACATCCTAGAGGTAGAAGGGCCAGTGAGACAGATGTAACTGGTGCTGGTAGCAAAGCCAGTAGTAGTGACAAGTTTTGCAGACCTGGTACAACGGTCCCAAATTACCGACCTTTTGGTGAGGACAGACCAAGTTTAGTACTCCCTACTGCCCCGAGTATATACCCTCCTTTGGTACCCCAAGTAATGCATGACAAGTCTACGGAAAGGGTTTTGCATGAACGGGAAAGAGAAGCACTGATTAAACAGCGAAATGAATTAATTCAGACCATAGCTCAGATAAATCCCAGTTCTGACGCCCTGACAATCCCAGTAACTATTGGTCCTGCTATACCTCTTTATGGGGATAGACAGGCTAGTCCAAGACCTCCAGTTATTACCCCAATTGTAGCACCCCCAAGAAAAGAGCCGCTCATAGTTGATGATCAGGCAAGTGAATGTGAGTCTGTGATCTCCTTAATGGATTTGCCCATAAGGGAACCCGGAACCAGTGTACCACGGGCAGGAAATCAGGCTAAGGCAAAGGAAGTCCTAATTGAAACAACTTCAGGGATCAGGGGTGCCACAGTGGTGACTCCAGAAGAACTGGATAGATGGACCAGAGAAATAGAAAAGGAAACTCCCAAGCCCAAACCTTTAGATATCTACAGGCTAAGGATAGAAATGGAAGAGCTAATGTCCGGAAATGTGGGATTAGATAGATTGAATACTCTCAGTGAGGAGGAGTTGCTGTTTTTCAGCAAAAGCCTTACCCGGAACACTAGAGTGCTCCACGAGAAATTAATGGACACAGCTGCTGATATGGGAATTGATGTTAGTCGATCCAAAGTCTTACAGAAACCCTATAGAGCCGAATTCTCCGACAAGGATTTGGAGAACATGAATGGGTCAGGAAAGAAGATACAGATAAAAGAATTGCTGAACATACTGCAGAAATGGGGAGATCTAGATAAATGGAAAGCCAGGTGGGCAAAGAAAAAGGAAGATAGTAAGGCCAAACCAAAAACTTCCGAATATGTGTTAAAAGAAGTAGGCCAAGCAGAAAAACTGTATCCCATGAGAGAAGTACCAGGTGGGAAATATGTACATGTCCCGTGGTCCCGACAGGATATTGTGTCCTTTACCAATGACTTCCCAAAATTAAGGGAGAAACCAGTGGAGTGGTACAGGCAGGTTGAGCGATTTGTGAAGGTACAAAAGTGTCTCCTAAAGGACCTGGATGGGTTCTTTGACATTGTAGTTCCTGTAGATTTATGGACTGAGTGCAAGATTGCAATTGATTGGCCAAGTGAAGAATATGAGAGAGACTCCCGAACCGGAGCTCCCTCTCCAGACGTAATGAGAAAGTATGATCAAGTCATACAATACCTAAAAGGAAAAGTGCCAGCAAAGGAAACTGATTGGACCCGAATAGATAGAACTACTCAGGATCATAATGAAACTGTGCACTCCTATTATGAAAGATTGCTAAAGGTATTCAAGACCTACAGTGGAATCGATAACATTGAAATGAAAGATATGACCCATTTCATTTATCGATTCGTGTTGGGTTTGAGACCTGAAATATCCCAGTGGATTAGGGATAATAAAATCTGTTGGCAGGGAAAGCCCATAGATGAGGTCCTTAAGTACGCCAAGTACTGTGAGGATGAGATGGAGAACAAGAAGAAAGCCCTGAAAGAGAAAGTTATGTGGGCACAAGTAAAATTGGCTGAGCAACAAGAGAAACAGTTAAGTAAATTGAATAATAATACTCAAAACACTAACTCTGGGGGAGGAGGGAAGCCCCGAGTAAAGATGAGTAAAGAAGAGGCTAATAAAAAGTTTCCCTGTCACGGGTGCGGTCAGATAGGGCACTGGAGAGACGAGTGTCCACATTTGCAGGCTGGTAATGCCCCCATAAATGGTTTAAATCCACAGGTGCAGCAAGAGGGGCCACGAAAGAATCAGCGACAGGTAAACCAGCATCCATTGCCTCGAGCTCCTAGACCTAATTACAAGAATCAGGCTCAGCAGAATGAGGGGGTCGAGGTATGGGAAGGAGGGGATGAGAGAAATGCAGCAACTTCTCAATTCCTGTTAAATGATACATTCCTCTGTGATGAACAATACCGACGGGGCCTTAGGGGGGAGGACGAGGAGTGCGTGCTTGGCGCCTCCTTACCGGTAGACCAGACAGGGCCATACATTGAAGGAAAGGTTGAAGGAAATGACGTCACCTTTCTGTTGGACACTGCTGCTACCCGACCGACTGTGAGAACAGCGGACGTTCCAAACCTACCCCTCTCGGGAGAAGCTATCCAAGTAGTGGGCGTGTCAAATCAGATAATTAGTACTCCTGTAACTGAACCAATGGAGATTTCTATAGGGAATTTCAAAGAAATGCACAGATTTGTTGTCTGTGACTCTAGTCCAGTGAATTTACTGGGACGTGATTTGTTGTGCAAAATGAACTGTACCATCTTTTGCACACCAAAAGGCGTCGGAATTCAGACCCCAAATGAAGATGGCCTGTACAAACTAAAGTTGCTAAGGCCCGATACAGCAATCAAGACTCTGACAATTCAGGACTTACCGGAAGATCTCCAACAAAAGGTGATACCAGAGGTGTGGGATTTCACCGGGAGAGATGTGGGATTAATGGCAAATGTGGACCCAGTTAAAATAGCCATTAAGACTAATGCTATCTACCCGAAAGCCAGGCAATATAAAATGAGTGCAGAAGTGAAAGCTGGAGTTGCAATTGAAGTAAACAGGTTGCTAGAGGGAAACATAATACAGGAAGTAATGAGCAGTCCTTGTAATTCACCCATAATTGGAATTAAAAAGCCTAGCGGAAAGTAAAGGGTAGTGCAGGACCTGCGAAAGGTAAACCAGATTGTTGTACCTTGCTGTCCCATTGTGCCAAACCCTGCAGTGATCTTGTACCAGATTCCATGGAATGCGGAATGGTTCACTGCCATTGCATCCAGACAGCAAATTTCTTTCCTGTCTGGTCCCTTGACAGACCGGTCAGGATCCGATCTTTGGAAGGGAGTGATCCGGTCACGAGCAATAACATCGCGGCTCGTGCACTTCGGATCTGGAACCTGAACGTGAGGTCAGTGGTCAAACATCACCAGTTTATACATGACCTCATTAAAAAGGACTCCCCCGATCTACTTTTTCTCACCGAAACCTGGCTCCAGGACTCGGATGCCGCTATTCTTAATCTTACCTTTCCTCCGGAATATACAGTCTTCACACTGAATCGTGCCACGAGAGGAGGTGGCATTGCTATGGCGGTAAAATCGTGCTTCCCCGCGGAATGGAAAGCCCTTGGGTTGCCAGCCTGTGAGAGCGCTCTCTTTAAAGTGTCCTTTATTCATCACTTCACGTTGAGTGGCATTCTTATCTATCGCCCTCCAGGCAATGACACAGCCTTCAAGACCGCCCTTGCCGATATAGTTAGTTCTTTAGCACCTAGCTGTGCGAACTTCAACATCACTGGCGACCTTAACATTCACTTTGATCGCGTGTCATCCATAGCCATAGACACTTTGCTTGCAGATCTTGAAGCACTGCAACTTGTCCAACTTGTCACGCTTCCCACTCATACTGGGGGACACATCCTAGATCCCTTCTTCTCCACTTTGGAGAGGATGAAGGTGTCCAACCCGACCCCGGTTGGCTGGACCGACCACCTACTGGTGGAAGTCTTCTGTCCCATTGATAATTCGCCATTCAAACCTGTGGACAGGCTGATCCTTGAAAGACACTGGCACAAGCTCAAACTTGAGGAGTTTTATAAGATGCTGGAGCAGAAACCCTTAAGCCCTTCTTTGGATGTGGAGCAAGGATAGGACCTGTTCTGCAAATGGATTTCGGATGCCCTTGATTCCCTTATACCTATGCACTGGTCAAAATGTCATTCCAAGGTACCCAGCCCGTGGTATAATGACTCTCTTGCCGAGCTTAAAAAAATCTGCCGGAAAGCTGAGAGGGAATGGAGGAAGTCTTATGACCTTAGTCTGAAATCCTCTTATTTTGCCAAATTGAAGACCTACCACAGGGCAATCTGCAGAACTCGGGCCGCATTCTATGCCCAGGAATTCCAAACTAGCACCAACCCCTCTAAATTAATTTTCAAGGTCCTTAAAGACCTTATGTATAAAAGAGCCACTTCGGCAGAAATCTGCACCGACTCTCATTGTGAGAGTCTAGCCTCCTTCTTTTTGGAGAAAGTGCAGGCGATCTACCGAGGATTTGACCTGTCTCTGCCTGATCCTGAGCCAGCTGGCCCGAATCTCTCGGACTATGAGACTCTGACCTACTTTCCTGACTTGTCTATGGAGGCCTTTGACAAACTAAGGGGTCGATTATGATGGCGGACGGACCTGAGTCCGTCCGCCACCATAGAGTAGGAGGGACCGTCAGCAGGGGCAGCGGCGGTCCCTCCGTGCAAATTAGGATGTGACCGCCACCCTGGCGGTCACATCCTGTATTTTTATCATTGCGGCGGGTGCTGCTTGAAGCAGCACCCGCCGCAATGATAAAAATGTGAGTTGTGCATTTGCATGCACAAAGCGGCAGGCACCTCGCGGTGCCTGCCGCTTGGTGCAGGCAAATGCAGGGGGGTACCATAGGTACCCCCCATGTGCACCCCCCACCCCCCCTTCACCCCTGGGGGCCCGCAACGGGCCCCCAAACACGAATCCGTATGCCTTTACACGGCGGAAATGCCGCCTGTAAAGGCATCTTTCCGCAGACGTCCTAATATGGCTGGCGGTGTCTGATAGACACCGCCAGCCATGTTAAAGCTTTTCCGCCGCGGTCGGAAGGCGACCGCGGCGGAAAAGCTGCAGACTGAAAAACGATCCCCCAGCCATCCTAATCTGGCGGGGGGTCTTTTTCAGTCCGCAGCGGTTTTCCCGCATCCACTGGGCCGGCGGTGGCTTCCGCCGGCCCAGAGGATGCGGGAAAACCGCAATCGTAATCAGGCCCTAAGTCTCAGGATTAAATCAGGCTCCCCTCTGGATCCGCTGAAGCCAGCTCAAATTAAGCTGCTCTCCCCCTTGTGTCGGGTCCCGATTCTTACTTTGATCAACCTGTCGTTGTCTACAGGAATGGTCCCCTCCGCATGGAAGCGGGCGGTAGTCACCCCAGTTTTAAAGAAGGCAAATGCAGACCCGCTCTTGCCTGAGAACTATCGCCCCATATCTCTTCTTCCCTGGACGGCCAAAGTCACCGAGGCTCATGTCAATTCCATCTTGACTGACCATCTTGCTCATAACCATTTATTAGATCCGAGTCAGAATGGCTTTCGACCGGGACACAGCACCGAGACCGCTTTGCTCTACATAACCGAGCATCTGCGTCTGGTGCTCGACTCTGGGCGGATGGCAGCGCTCTTTTTATTAGACCTGAGCGCCGCATTCGATACGGTGTCTCACCGTATTCTGATTCAGCGCCTAGAGGAAGCTGGAGTAGCAGGGACTGCTCTTCAGTGGTTCCGCTCGTTCCATACTGATCGTTTCTTTAAGGTGGCTATACCACCCTGCGAGTCCACCTTCCATCCATTGAACCTGGGGGTCCCACAGGGCTCCTCATTAAGCCCAACTTTGTTCAACCTCTACGTGAAACCGCTAGCTGCGATCGTCAAACAGTGGGGTTTGACGATGACCTCATATGCAGACGACACGCAGCTGGCGGTGACACTGAGTGGAGACCCTGAAGTTGATGCCCCCAGATTCCGAGCAGGACTTGTGGAAGTGGCAAATTGGTTAAAAACCAATTGTTTACAACTAAACACCAAAAAAAACGAAGTTATGGTTTTGGGGAAACATGCGGAGCTTTGGGGAGATCAGTGGTGGCCTCCTGAACTGGGCGTCACCCCCATCCCTACTTCTGAAGTAAAGAACTTAGGGGTATGGTTGGATCCGGCTCTTACCTTTACGGGTCACACGAAGAAGGTTGCTGCCACCATCTACGGAATCCTGCTAGGATTAAGGCCAATCCTCAAATTTTTTGACCCCCCCACCCGGCAGCTCGTGGTCCAAGTCTCAGTCTTGTCTCGGCTGGACTACGGTAGCGCACTGATGCTGGGGGTAAACCAGGCTGAGGCATCTAGGCTACAAAGGGTACAGAATGCTGCGGCGCAGGCCATTGTTGGTCTTCCTAGGCATTGCTCGGTCTCCAGCACTATTTCTGCCCTTCACTGGCTGCCGGTTAGGCAAAGAATTAAGTTTAAAGCGCTCTGTTTGGCCTTTAAAATTTTGAAGCTCTCCTCGCCGCCTGCACTGGCTAACTTGCTCACCCCCTATGTTCCTTCGAGGTCTTTGAGATCGGAGGCCCTTCATCTCGCGGTCTGCCCCCGGTTTAAACTCAGCAGGATGGGTGGCCGCTCTTACCGAGTACTTGCCGCTGGGTTATGGAATTCTCTCCCGGTGCACATTCGAGCTCTGAACAATCTGTCCGTCTTCAGGCGTGCTATCAAAACTTTTCTGTTTCCTGTACTTGCTTAGCCGTCTGTTTCCTTCCTTTTGTGTGTTATGTTTTGGTACTTGTTCAAGTGCCAGGACGCCCCTTTGCTGGGGCAGCTGCGCGCTGTATAAATATTATTAACATAACATAACATAACATTTGAGTTCGACAGTCATGTCTACGTCTGGAATCGTGTCCCCCAGGGGTACACAGAAAGTCCTTCGATTTTCAATCAGATTTTAAAAAGATGTCTTGAATCCCTGGTCCTGCCAAAAGAGTCTGTTTTGGTCCAGTACATAGACGACCTTCTGGTGGCGTCTAAAAGTCGAAACGACTGTATCACTAATACCATTGCCTTATTGAATCATCTAGGCAAGGGAGGTCATAAGGTATCACCTGACAAATTGCAGTTCTGTAAAAACTCAGTGAAATATCTGGGGCACCAGATAGAAAAAAGTATCAGAAGGCTCACTTCAGAGAGAATTAGAATAATTCGAGATATGGAGTTACCTAGAACCCAGAAGGAAGTCAGAATGTTCCTGAGAGTTGTAGGATACTGCAGACAGTGGATTGTGGGATTTGCTGTTTTGGCCAAACCACTGATAAAAATGACCAAGAAAGGAGTAGATGATCCAGTTAGCTGGGATGACGAAAGCATGACAGCTTGGATAAAATTACGAAACTGTCTGTGCTCAGCTCCTGCATTAGGAATGCCAGATTATTCAAAGAATTTTGAATTGTTCTGTGATACACGAGACAATTATGCACTCTCAGTCCTAACACAAGAACATGGTCTGACTAGACGTCCAGTGGCTTACTTTTCAGCTACTCTGGACCCAGTGGCTGCTGGGCTGCCCGGGTGTCTGAAAGCAGTAGCTGCCACTTGCACTAGTCTGGAACAAAGTGAAAACATTGTCATGGGACTTCCTGTAACAGTATATGTTCCACATTCTGTTGTGATTCTGTTAACCCGAACAAAGACCCAGTATCTCAAACCTAGTCGGCTGACTAAGTACGAGAGAATTCTTATTGGTGCAGAGAATGTGATGATTTCCCGATGTAATATTTTGAACCCTGCAACCTTGTTACCAATCACCCAAAATTCAGAAGTGGAGGGTGAAATTGAACATAACTGCATTGACTTAACTGAGTTTAGCACGAAACCACGACCTGATATAAAAGAAACAGCCCTACTTGTAGAGGACCTTGTGATGTTTGTGGATGGTTCCTGCTTGAGACATGAGGATGGAGGGTTGAGTGCTGCCTATGCCGTAGTCACCCTGGAAACAACCCTAGAGGCATCCTACTTAAGTGAAATAAAATCTGCCCAAGTAGCCAAATTAATTGCATTGGCAAGAGCTTGCAAGCAAGGGAAAAATAAGAGAGTAACCATATACACTGATAGTCAATATGGTTACGGGGTTGTTCGTGACTTCGGCCAGCTATGGTTGCAAAGAGAATTCATGACTTCCTCAGGTACCCCTATCAGAAATGGAAAAGTGGTACAAAACCTATTGGAAGCAATCCAGTTGCCCAAAGAATTGGCAGTGGTCAAATGTGCTGCTCACAAATCTGGTAATGGCAATGTGACAGCCGGAAATCGATATGCTGACCAAATTGCCCAATATTGTGCCCGATATAAAATATCCCTAAAAATTAAATTGTGGGGAGGCGGAAACAGCTGCCAACTTATGGTGTTTGAGAATGTATCTTCTTGGAGGGAACTGAAAGAGTTGCAGCAGGCAGCAGAGGAGGAGGAAAAGCAGAGATGGGAGACAGATGAATGTCGACCCAGGGACAGGGATGGTGTTATTGTTGATAAAAAAGGGTATGCCTGTGTTACCAGACAGTATGGTTGCCCCAATGGCCAGAATGATCCATGGAGACACACATATAGGCAGGGATGCAATGTGCCGTATGTTCAATGAAGTATTTTACAACTCAAAGTTCAGAAACATTGCGGAGATGCTTTGCCAGAGGTGTTTGGTTTGTCAGCAATTGAACCCAGGGAAAAGAACCGTAGTAGACCAAAGTACGATTGGAAAGGCAGAAGGTCCCTTCGTCAGACTGCAGGCAGACTTTATTCAGCTACCCATGTGCAAGGGATATAGGTATGTCTTAGTTATAGTTTGCCTATTCTCAAGGTGGGTGGAAGCCTACCCAGCAAAGAAAAATGATGCCATTACTGTAGCCAAATTATTACTAAGGGAACTAATACCTAGGTATGGATTTCCAGAAACAATTGAAACAGACAGAGGTGGGCACTTTGCCAACGAAATCCTAACAGAACTCTATAAAGCATTCAAGATTGAGCCAAAGCTGCACTGTGCATATCATCCAGAGGCTTCTGGAATAGTCGAACAAGTGAATGGCACTATAAAATCAAGATTGGCAAAAATGTGTAACTATACAAAATTGAACTGGATAGAAGCCTTGCCTCTTGTCTTGATGGGATTGAGAAGCATTCCTAACCGAAAGACAGGCCTGAGCCCCCATGAGATACTAATGGGAAGAGTGATGCGACAGGCATGGATACCAGGACACAAACTGCTAGGTATTTCTGATGATTTGGTGCTAGAATACTGCAGGCAGCTGGGTGACCAAGTGCGTTCTATCTCTCACCAGATTGGGGGGACTGCTGTCGAATGGCCAACTACTCCAGCCCATAAACTGAAACCTGGAGATTGGGTTGTGTTGAAGAAACACACCCGGAAGAGTTGCCTTGGACCAAAGTGGGGAAAACCGAGGCAAGTGATCCTTGTCACTACCACTGCTGTGAAGTGCGCCGGCGTGCCAAAGTGGATCCATGCCAGCCATACTAAGAGGGTAACCGGAAAAGAAGCGACTGAAGCTGAAGGTGGTGCAGCTGAGGAGACTCCAGACGAGGGTCCGGATCTAGCTGATGTCATACTACTGAGCACCAGTCAAGACAAATGGTTCCCGGCAGACGATCTGATTCTTGATCCAATAAGAACCAGAAAGTATTCCTACCTAGACAGAGAGTGGGATAGTGAGGATGAGACAGGACTAGAAGGAGAAGATCAGGTTATCGAGATTCACGTCAGACCTGATCAGGAGGTAGGTCAAGTAGGGACAGACCAAGTCATTGACACTCCTCCAAAGACTCCAGAAACTGAAAAGGGACAGATAGTAATTAGGGCTGAAGTTCATGTGGAAGAAAATCAAGGGTTCGAAGTGCATGAACAGTAACAGATAGACATAGACGAACGTGTTCAGGAGGCAGAGCCAGAAACAGTTGAAAATCAAAGACAAATCCCAAGTATACCTGAACAAGGCCAGTTTAGAAACCAGGCAGAAGAAACTGAAGAAAGACCTGGGACTAGTCAGACAGGAGGGGAAAAAGACACTGCCGAAGCAATAGTGCCACAACAGAACGAAAATAAAAGGGCTCGTGAGGAGAGCCAAACTACAGTGACAGCTAAAAGGCTCAAGAAGAAAAGTGAACCCAGATACATAAAAAGACTGAAACTAAGATTAAAAACAGTCGAAGAGAAGATAGAAGACCGAAAAAGAGCTGCTAGTGAAAGACGGAGAGCAGAAACTCAGCAAAACAGACGCAGTACAAGAATAAAAAGACAAAACAAAAACTACTGAAGTCCTGAATGGACCTACTTGGTGTTGGAAGAGATTGATGATCCTGAAATAAGCGATAAAAGCGACCAAGATTCGATTGCTGATCTAAGTCCCGAGGAAGAAGACCTAACCTGAAAGTGAAACTGCGTAAGCCTCTTGTGTTGAGAAACAAAGAGGGGTTGAAAAGCCACCTGTGAGCAAAAATGTCTGATTCAAATGTGAATGGAAGACCTAGAGGGAATTGTTGTAAAACTTGCTGTAAAATATGCTTATGTAGTATAGCGATAGTAATAGTAGTGTGGATAGGATTAACAGTCTTTATACCTTTTATGATAAGTAAAGATACTAACTTGTACCCTACTAAAGCAGTGACGCCAGATACAGAAGTTGTGCAAACTGAAGAAACACCACGAAGTGTAGAAAGACGTGAGAATACAGTTAGCCTGAAACAAACCCGACCTGACTTAGATGCATCAGATGAGGAAGGACTACATTTTCACAGAATTAAAAACAAAACGCATTTAAATGTCTTTGCAAATCTTTTAGTGCACTATGTAGAAGCTATGGAAATAGAAGATTGCTATGTCTGCATGAAGCTACCTACTTCTGTAGCTGAAGGTGTGACCTATCACCATTTACCCCTGACCTATGGAATTTCCTGTAGTATATTAGCAAGCTTATTTTATAGAAGCACCTTACACTACTACTATTCAAACACTGACGTAATCTTTTCTGAACTTCCTATTCGGGGAAACCTGAACATTGTACATGTTAGAAGCGAAGTGACTCGTTACATGGGAGAATACTTTCTGACTATAGGTGACATAGATTTAAATGAAGCACGCAGAGAAAATTTGACTTGTTCATTACATGAGCAGGAGAAAATGTTCTTAAAAATGGCAGAAAAGAAAAGGGTGAGTTTCCAAAGAAAGGCCAATGATAAGAGACAGAAAACTCCTAAATGGGCTGAAAACATGGAAAGCACCTCAAATGGCGAAGCAAATCCTGCACTGTTGCTGGACTTTGAGCGGAAAGGGAAACTCTGTCTTCATAGAGAAAAGACTAGTTATTATAACAATGTATTCATGGGTTCCAGTGAATGCGAACATAATTATAAGGTAATTGGAGGTTGGGGTTTCAAAAATGGGTCAGAACCTGTGTTTGCCGGAATTTATTATATATGTGGAAACAAGGCTTATTTCAAATTGCCGGATTACTGATATGGAAGCTGCTATTTTGGCATTATCTTCCCGAAAATATACCATGTGAACAACGCCGCTGGAAGCAATGAAAATACTAATGGTTTAGTACGAAGTAGACGTGAAAGTGTAGGAGAAATTATAGGTGATATATTTAGTGCACTGATACCTGGAGTGGGAGTGGTTCTGAATACTCACCGTATTTGCAAATTATCTACAGTAGTGGATCGGTTATCAACTGACACTGCTGCTGAATTCCTGCTGGTCAATACTGAAATGGTTGCGATCAGATCAATGGTTTTACAGAATAGACTTGCTCTTGACACCTTATTAGCAAAAGAGGGCGGAGTCTGCAGGATGCTGAAGGCGCAACATTGTTGCACTTACATTCCTGATAAAAGCGTAGAAATTAAGAAATATGTGTGAAACATAACTAATTTGGAAAAAGAACTCAAACCACTGGAGGTTAATAGTGCCTGGAAGAGACTGACTGATGGTCTCTCCTCTGTAGGTAGTTGGTTTTCTAACATAGGTCGAAGTCTCATTGGGAAAATACTGATGCCAATTGCTGGAATAAGTTTGATTGTGTTTTTTATAATAATTTGCTGTAAATGCCAAAAATGCAGAAAGAAGTATACTGTGAACAAGAGAGGAGTAAAGAGGAATATTGACGAACTTGAATTAGAAGAGTTGAGAAACCAGATTTATAAGAAGGCTCAGGGTTTCCATCCTAATAAGGATGCTGAGAAGAAGCTCAACAACAAATTTATTGAGATTGAGATGAGTGATATGTGAGAAAGGAAGTTGGCATCTGTTTCCATTAATAGTGATGATAGTAAATATCATCAAAGAGGGGATTGATGGAGCAAGGATTCGCACGTAAAGCGACTTGCTCACATTCATGAACCTCGTTAACCTGTAATAGTATTAACCAATCCCGTTTGTCGTTAATATCGCACTTTTTCAGTACACGCGGGTGTCCCAGAGATGCTTGCCTATGTGTCTATTAATCCTAATGAGGCTTGCATACAACTGAGTCGCTGCTTCGCAGAAATCTAGTCTGCGCATGCGTCGGTCATACCCATGTGATGTGACGCACTCGCAGTTCTGGAGGGATTTTTTCGCTCATGCGCAGTATTGCTAATATGCCCGCTTTGTCTTTAACATGCTCTCCGCTTGCTGCTGCCGCTTTGCACACCTGTCTATTTCTGCATAACTCCTAACCGCTATAGTTATTATAAAGCAAGGGGTGCAGTGTAGCTTATCATGGTGTACAGTGTATTCATTTTTTCAGTGTTTCTAATTTGTTTTCGCTTACTTTTCATGTACCGCGTATCCGTGGGCCAGGGAGTGGGGAGCTACTCCATCTTTGAAACCCACATCAACCCAATCACATGATGAGGGAAAAGCCGAACCGCGCAGAAGCAAACTCAAGCCAGCTGGCTTCCGAAGCTGAGATGTGCCTGAGAAAATCTTACTTGTACTGGGAGAAGATTTCGGCTGACCTAAAAATGATACAATTGTATAAAGTTATGTGTGTCCTATTGTTTTACACCTTTCTCAAACCATGGGAACTGGAATGTAAGGGGTGGGTACGAAAAATGTAATGTTCATCATGGGAACACAGAATTTTAGGTGGTGACAATGACCTAACCACCTCTCCTGACCAATCATAAGTTGGGGATCCTGTCACTTGCAACATTTGTGGGTGGTCTAGGGACCCGTAAAGGGTATAACTAGCCTAGTTTTAGCTAGAGAAATTGTACGATTTGTCCGAGTAGCTGACCTATCACCGACCCTACGAACTCTATAGGTGATTGATACAGAGAGCTGCGGACCACTCTGTCCGAAATTTCCACAAACTCCAAGGGGTGGAAATAGTCTTAAGTGCTGGCGAAGCACTTTGCTGGGAGATTCGAGAACCCAATCGGGGTTACTGGCGGATTCCGTGCAGAGAGGGGGTAGCGCAGGCGTTGCATCCGAAGCTGCAGTTGTTGGTCGTGCCCTTTGCTGAGCCCAGTCCTGACCCAAATCCTGAGGGGTATCCTGTCCTGATTGTCCGTGAGCTGTACCTGCTCACCTACTGGCATCCTAAATCCTTGAGGGTCCTTGTCCTCGCCTTTCCCAAAGCTGACCCGTGGCCAGTGTTAGTCCTCATTCCTGTCCTAGGTAAATATAATTTGTGGGTGTACGTCTTTCTATCCTCCTTCCTCCTACTCTTTTAATAAAGCCTCTATGCCCATGATATTCTCTCTGTCATCTCCAAATGTCGTATATGCAAACTGTATATTAGTTGTGTTCCATTTTCCCCCGTCCTGTAGGGTATATTGAAACTGTTTTACTTAACTAGTGTGATTAAGTTTATTGATGTCTAGGATCTAGGCTTAGTTTAGTAGGTAGGCTACGATTAGGATTTTGATTCACTTGTAGAAACTATAGCTAATTTACTTACTAATGTGTTTAACTCACCTTCCCTAGTATAAGCCTGAATCTGAATAGCATGTTCCCAGTTACCCTTACCCAGTAGTATTTTTTCCACTCGCACTCAATGGTGCTTGCCCTCATCCATAGCTACATTATAGTTGTAATCCTGATTATTGATATTTTGATCTGTATAAGTCTTATACTCTTGTCACTCTGAATTTTACTTACTATATAAAACTTTTAAAACCCTCCAGGTGTCTGTGGTTATTAGATAATCATAAAAGTGTTATTGAATGAATAAAGTATTTTTGATTATCTTATCTCTTGTCCACTGCTAGCTCCTGATTCATCAAGAGAATATGTGCCTGTGGTAAGTCAGGTACTTTGGTAATAGTGTTATAGGAAACACATAGAATTACTGATGGTGGTGTGTAAACTCGCCCGATTCACAAAAATACTGTCATAATCACGTCATGGGCCCAAGTGCGTGAAATCTGGTAAAACTAAGAGTCGGGCGACCTGCGCGCTCTATCAGTTTAAGCTGATTCTGGTTCTCCATACACATTATTAGGTGATATGATTTGGAATTCAATTTTTGGTGCTTAGAATATAAAAATGTTACAGCCCAATATCAATCCTGTAGGATATGGGGGATTTGCAATGCGTTTGGTTGGGTGTCTTCCCATGAGGATAATTTTCATGGGCAAAGAAACAGTGGGGAAAGTCTACATCACAAGGAGGGGTGACAACCTCTTAGGCTGGTAGCACCAACATGATCTGGGAATCACCTTGAACCCAAATTCTCCTAATCAAGTAAAGATGGTTAGCCATATCAGTGATGACAGGGATATTGTTGAATGTTTTCCAGAGATTTTTGCAGATGAACCGTTGTTGCAAGGGTTTGAGCACAATATCATATTGAAGAAAGGAGCAAAAGCTGTTGTTCATAAAGTCCACAAAGTGCAGCATTAGATGCTTGAGCCTCATAGATTGGTGGTAGAAGGATTGAAAAGTTTGGGTGTAATAGAAGAGATCGACTCTTCTGAGTGGTTGGCATCTGTGGTGCTAGCGCCCAAAGATGGGCAAAGAACATCTGCATATGTGTTGATCTTTGTGACCTTAATAGAAACATTTGGGTGGATAGACAACCCTTACCCAATATTGCAGAAGAGTTGATCATGTTGGAGGGTGCATATGTTATAAGTGTATTTGTCTTAGAGCTATCATCAGCATACCATTATGTCCTGCTAAGTGAGAAATCTAGGCATTTTTCTGCATTGGCCCTTGATATGTTTGGTGAGGATAACGGTGTTATGAACCCGATGACTGTGGAAAACAATGTTGATGATGGTAACATTGTGTCCTTTAACAGAGTCTCTTTGAGTGACAACTATGCTCCTCATTTCGTTAATTCAACCCAAAGCATGTTCTACCCTCTTTTCCTAGATTATGAAGAAAAATGCCTTGTTTCCTAGCTGGACTGAACTTTTCTCCTCCAATGGCAACTAAGTATAAATCAAACAACTTCTTCCATCTTTTCCAAATCAAAACTGGCTCCACTGCCTCCGACAAGAAGGCAAGTGGTTGGGACATGCTGACTGCTGTCATGACTGCTTGGCAAAACAATTAACTAAAACAAATAGTCAAAAAACAAGCTAAAACAAGAAACTAATAAAAAAACTAAGGCAATAACTGACAAAATTGCTTGAAACTGCACTTATTACTCCTTCAGTCTTCAATAATGCTGCACCCTGTAGAGAAATAAGTAGTTTCAAGTTGCTGCACAGAAACAATTCTGCTGCCACAATGCTAGTTCAACAATCCGCTTGATCAAAGCAGTGCACCCCATAATCAGTCAACATAAATTCAAAGAGAAAATTGCCTTACCCCAATTCTCTCACAGGTAGCATGTGCAATTGAACAGCACATTCTTTATTTATTCCTCCATTCTTTTCAAAGATGGCAGCATGCCAGGATTACGCCATGTGTGCTGGGGTTATGCAATGCGTATGAGTGTGGCATCGCAGTCGGCGGAGTAGACAAAGACTCACAAGGCAGCAGATCATCTGCACAAATGCATTCTTGGCATATTTAGTGTTCGCACAGGTGCTTGCACAGGCATTGATATCAAAACACACAAGCCAAAACTGCTTTGCACCAACAGTCGCCAGTCATGCCAAATTTAAGTAAGTGCAGTAATCACACTAACAATTTTTTTGCAAGATAGGCAATTCCAAATAGCTTGCCTTTTCTTCTTTCTAGCTTCTTGAGGCCAGCATTTACTTCTGAATCCTGAGTACCAGCTTAAAGAACAAAAAATGGAGGGAGAGGGAGGTTAAACCAGACCAGAATGGCCTCCAGTCAGTATACGCAATACAGGAACCCACTGTGAAGGGTTCAGAGACCTGGTTGGTGTTTTCTGGTTACTGCTTATTAAGTCAGTGTGTACCAAGAATGTGAGAAAGAAAAATTTCTTTCTAGAGTGCCCTCACTATCTAAATACACCGGCAAACCCTTCCTGCTTCAGTATGCGGTCGGGTGAGGAGTGAACAGGTAGTACCGAGCGGGTTTGCCGATAGGAAGTAAGTACAGAATGGCGCAGTAATGCCACTATGCAAAACCTTTCTTAAGGGTTTAACTAATTTTCCATGAGGAAAACTATAGATAAGGAGGATTGTAACTTTTACCTTGAAATCCTTACAGCAATGTTTCCACGAGGCGATCCTGCCCTCGCCTGAGACCATTAAGTGTAACTTAACACTCATATATGTAAATATACTATCTGCCATGATATTCTTTTATGTGTATATGTTGTTGTGTGTCTTGTCAATAGTCACATTAAGTCTTATGTCTTTTGTGTGAAATCACTAAACCACTTTATTCACAGTTTTTTATCTTCCACACCGGTTTGAAAACCAGCACGCACCAGTATGGTGCCCAGGGCACACCCACGCCCTAGATGAAGTGGCTGCATGTGTGTTTTCCCCCTTTTTTGAAGGGGGATGTTTGCCACTAAACAAATGTCATTCTCTTTTACAGCAGTACGAGTAAAATACAAACCGTATGTATATAAAACACGCATGTTTTATTATTAACAGCGTATAGCATAAAAACTAGCATTTATTTTAAAACACCTATTCATTAGAATATAGGAGTGGAAATACAGGGCTGGACCCTGTATGGTCCTGATGAAAAGCCTGGGGGAGCTTGAAACATGTCGACCATAACACTGATCTAGCTCAATTTAAAAGTTGGAATACAGTGTTACCCCTTTTTAATTTATACCACACTAGGAGCAAAAATAAATTGTTTAGGCCCACTAGCACGGTATTTTTAATTTCACACCCACTCCACCATCACCACACTTACACCACACATAGTCATCTCACAAACAAGTGCTCCTGCGTAGTCGTCTTGTCGCAGCACGCCCCTTTTCGTAGAGAACTGGGATGGCCCCAATGATGAAGCATGTCACCGTGGGGCAACCCCAGTGAGTGAGGGGACTCTAGAAAGAAATTTTTCTTTCTCACATTCTTGGTACACACTGACTTAATAAGCAGTAACCAGAAAACACCAACCAGGTCTCTGAACCCTTCACAGTGGGTTCCTGTATTGCGTATACCAGCTTAAAGACAAATGTCCCTGTGGAGGTGATGAAAATAATCATGCCCCAGCGCAGGTCACTCATCGCCCTATGGAGGTGATGAAAATAATCATGCCCCAGCGCAGGTCACTCATCGCCACATGGTGTGTTCTGTCCTCTGAAAAGAACATAAGTAGAATTCGTTGTTCAAAATATTTATTTGTAATAGTCAGACAACATCACTCAGAGTCTCGTCAGGTTCTCACGGCTACTCTTCCCAACACTCTCTGCTGTTCCACTCTACATTCCATAACAGAGCAGAATGCCTATCAAGGCACATTCCACTAGCATGCAAGATCAAACCACAATATCTCTCACTGGTACAGACTGACAGTTTGAGCAGGGTCAACAAATGTGACTTTGTTAAACACTGTCTTTGGGAAATGGGAGGAAAGGGAAAGCTGACTTGCCATACATCAACTCCATTATGGGTAGGAAGTACATTTGTAGCTCCTAATAGGTTCTCTTTTCTTGAGTAAAGCAACGTTCATATCTACCAGGGGCGTGAAGACCCTTCAATCCTTGAAGCAATTGTTCCCTTCATGGTGTCGCATAACAATGAGCAATGAGGAAGGTAGAGGTGGTCTGAGGCGAATGTTGGAGTCACCCCATCCTAGGTCGTAGTGCTAGAAAGGGGGCCTCTTTTTTATCAGTTATTATCAACATTCTAGGCATTACAATTGGCTGTTAAGACTTAACCTTTCTACCAGCGTGGTTAAGTAGCCATTTATTGAGTCATCAAGTAAATGACCTAATATTCCAATTCTGTAATGAATGAATGAATGAATGAATTTGTTATTTGTACCGCGCTATACGGAACTTAACCCAATTAAGGGCATCAAGGCGCCTTAAGATGGAGAGGGAGCAAAGTCATACATTACCAGGTCATTAAGTGCTCCTTCGCATCAAGGAATCTGTCATACCCAATATGTCAAGTCAAACTCACCTGCTCCCTCAGTCCTTTCCAAGTGTAACATCATTTCAGTCTTCCAACTTGTTCAACTGATCATGAGCAAAAATTATGACATCTTATGACATCTTCTATTTATAACTTATAATCCCTTCGTTCAGTCCACCCACATTGCTCCTCTTTTGGTGATCAGGGTTGAATTTTAGGTCACGCCTACATTCAGCTTTTTCTATCTCACCTGCCTTACGTAATCACAACATTCATAGCTTACAGGTACACACCTAGAGGGAAAGTAGCCCTCTTCATCCATTGGTCTGCTCAACATTTTGCTTCTAATTTTCTTTCTATTTGTCCTTCTTGGCCAATGCATCACCATAGGATTGACTCTCCTCTACTCAATGGCACCTCTGCAGCCAGTCAGGTCTATAACTATGGACATGGTTGACCTTCTCAGTCTCCGCCATGGTCAAATCCCTCTAACATTCCAAACAGAGTAATGTCAGTTGGAGGCTTGGCTATGTCCACCCACCTTATTTAGATGAGAGGATATACAGCTGTTTTTCAATGCCCTGGTGGTAAGGGGCACTGAGTAGTGCTCAATGCCACCCTCGCCAAGAGAGGAAACTCCCTTAGGAAGATGGCATTATGTTTTACTTTTAGACAGAATTTCCCATTTTATGATTTTCTTTTTGGAAATAAAAAAAACATTGTACGTTTGACGTACCACTCCGTAATGTTGACGGAGCTGGATGGCAAACTTACAATCCATTGACAAGAACCACTGTGGCAGAACCACTGTGATGCCAGTTCTACTAAATGTTTAAAATACCACTGCACTGGACAGTTCAAAATTTGGTAGGCGAGCCCTCTGTCAGTGAGATGGAGTAATTTACTCCACCAAATATTAAATAAAGTCCTTAGTCTCCTCAGAAATTCCTTTTTAAAGATAAGTTCCTCACATCCCTCTTCCTCTTTAGAAACAGTTTGATGGAATCTAGAGAAAATCTATTCACTTACTATTGTTTCCTACACCTTCTGTTGAAATTTCGAGTTCCTGATCTTATTTATAGAACTTAATAAGTTTCTAGTTTTCCAATGCCAAGCAGGAAGTTTACTGATTTCATTATTCTCTTCACAATTTTTATACTTACTTTGGAAGTTCTGAATCAGTTTTTGTCTAACGATATTGCAACTTTGATTGATCAGTATATTGCATAAAAAAATTCGTGAATCTCATTGAACTTCACTTGAATAAACCCAAAGGTTTTATTCTGCTCCGAATAAAAAATAAATTCTCAGTATGGCGGAAATCTGCTCCAAAACAAATTTGGAAACGTCCTAGTTTCCTCTGAGAGTCTGAATGGATTGCGTGATCCAGGTTGTATTTTCAGGATTGTGTAAACTGATTCAGTCTCATATTTGTATTAATTTCATCTAAACATTTCCTAACTATAGGCTTGTAGTTTCTTGCATAAGCATTGGGGGTGGGTTCAATTTTTTGGTAACATAATTAAGACAAATGTCAGCAAGATTATGCGGGGTTATACAGAATTACTAAAGGTGCCTAATCCATGTTTAATCGCAATTCTCTTAGAATAATTTTCACCCTCGCGCACAGTGTAAAAGAACACGAACAGTAGCGGACAGCAATAGCTCGAGCATGCTAAGTTTGTTGTTCCTGTGCTCCTGCTGCAGAATTTTTGTGCCAAGTTACTCATAGTTACACAAATTTCATACTTTTCGATAATTTGTGTCAAAAGTGTAACATAAAGTTATCTAAATTACTCCAATTACTCTGGCATAATTAAAATTTTATGAAGGTCTAATGAACATGTGAGACCTATTTCTTGTGAAGGAACTGGGTCATTCAAAATAGGTGCCTAAAAGGTAGCAACCAAATCAATCCTTCCAGTCACCCAACATCATTCCTTACAGATACTTCTCAAATTTCTCTAGCCTAATTCCCCATTGTGTTGAAATAATCATAGCAAGCGTTTGGTTTGCTTCTATGTAATCGGACTGTATTATCTGCTTGGCACGTTGATTTTATGTATGGGGTTTATGAGCTTCTGTTGCTGAATGTTTTTCTTGTAATTAGCAATTATATCTGTTTTTTCGTTCTCAAAATGAGAAAAAAATAATCATTGTTTTTCCAAGCATTATTGTGCCTTTCCAATTCCCACCCTTTGTGCAGTAGGGTGTTTGGACCTGCTTGCACACAACACTGTCCTGTGCGTTAGGCTATAGGAATTCAACACCTCTGGCATTGCACTGTTGCCATAACTCCATGCACTGCTTTATGTCAATAACCTAACCTAGGTTTGTCCTTACTTTACACCTTGCTAGACACCTATGAAGTGTGACTATTCATGCATTGGAGAATTATTCTTTAATCCTCATAACCTTACAAAGCATTCCCCAACTGAGATATTATCTATACGAAAGTGGGTTATTAGTAGATGGAGGTATGCACCTTCAGCTAATAATAATTGCACAATCACTAATAAGGTCCAGCCAAGTCTCAATAAATTAATCCTTGCTCAACCCTTGGTAGCTTGGCAAAGAGCAGTAAGGCTTAGCTCCAGGTCAAAGTTTTACCTTTACATCTTGTCTTTTTTCTAGAGCTTTTCTCTTGTCGGTGGGTCTTCAGGTTTCTCAGCTCCAAAGTTCGAGTCAACAATGATGGCCTGCTGTAGTGCAATGCATCTGTGAGTCTCTGGAAGTCTTGGTCTTCGACATCGAAAGCAAGGAGCTCTGGTATTTTCAGCAGGACAAAGCAGTGTAGTCAAGTTGATTCTCATGTTGACAACGGGGGATTAAATCCCTTTGTTTATAAAAATGTCCAGCAACACCAGCCAGGGAGTTTCGAAGCTCTGTATCGACTCTTGGTGTCTGGGACTCAGATTCCCACAATCCACCTTGGCAGGTCAGGAAAATCCAGTTGTAGCTGGTCATCTGGGATAGCCCTCTCTTTCTCTGCTGCGTGTGGCTTCTTTAAGCACTTTTTTACCTGCTGCTGCTCACGGAGTCCACTCCTAATCCTTGAATCAGGCACAGTCCATTCTTGGTGGAGCCTTGAGAGAGCAGCAGGTGCAGTCCTTCTGACTTCTGGCGTGCAATCCAAGGGTCCAGCAGGGATGTCCTTCTTCTCTAGGTGTTCCAGACAGTGATCTGAGGGGATCCTGCATATCTCCCATATTTATTCACCATTCTGGGCAGTCAAGAGGGGATACACCCCAACAAATGGGGGTAAACTTGATACCCTCTGCTAAGACCACTTCCTGTGAAGTATGGCTTATTTTTGAATAAGAAAATACTTTTGTGACAAAAAAATTAATGGAGAATGTGTGTTAGTGGAACCCAAACCAGAGGTGTGTCAAACATTGGACTACACCCATTCCCAGCCTCTCTCCTAATATAATCAAAGGGGTTCCCATCTGGCTGGGGATCAAGGACATGGGGGCTGTTCTCCTGCCTTTGTAATAGGCATGGGCGAATTTTGCGAATCCGCAATTTGCGAATTTGCGATTTTTGCGAATTCGCAATCCGCAAAATCCACAAATTTGCGGATTTTGTGGATTGTGTGGGGAATGGCCGGGCAGGAAAACGGTGCACATCGCTAGTGTGAGGGGCAGGGCCAAACGGGCGAGGCTTATATGCGAGTTCACAAGCCTCTTGTGTGCATAAAAGGACAGGCCCAGATCAGAAAAGCTCGTGGTCACAGGAACTGCACAGGGATTGAGCTCGTGAAAGTCAATAATGCAAAGGCCTCCATCAAGCATCATAGCTATTTTTCGACGATAGATATGGGGAGAACGCACACCTACCCAGCCTCGACAAAACACACATTTTTGGGGGGGCTGATTAACTTTGCCATCACACCAAAGAGCGCCGGGGTCCCTCGAGTGAGCTGTCCATCAAGTGGGTAAAGGGCGCGAAGACGGTGCACACACCACTAGTGTGTGGGGATGGGCCAAACGGACGGGGCTTATATGCGAGTTCACATGCCTCTTGTGTGTATAAAAGGACAGGCACGGATCAGAGAAGCTCGTGGTCACAGGAACTGCACAGGGATTGAGCTAGTGAAAGTCAATTATGCAAAGGCCTCCATCAAGCATCATAGCTAATTTTCGACAATAGATATGTGGAGAACCCACACCTACCCAGCTTCGACAAAACACACATCATCCTAACTAACTATTTTAGGATGGCGCCGGCAAGCTGCCAGCGCCATCCTAAAATAGTTACTAAATTAGCTTCATCAGGAAGCACTAATAGATAAAATAAAGCAGGTGCTCGAGCATCTGCTTTATTTTATCTATTAGTGCTTCCTGTTGAAGCTAACTTAGTAACGATTTTAGGATGGCGCTGGCAGCTTGCCGGCGCCATCCTAAAATAGTTAAAAGTTCAACAGGCTTGAACTTTTGCCCCCGAAATCCGCCGCTCGCGGATCTCGCGGATTTTCAGTAAATTCGCGGGAGTTCGCGGATTGCGGATTTACCGAAAATCCGCGAAATCCGCGAGCGGAACGGATTTTCCGCTCATGATTACTTTGTAATCCAGCTTAGCTCCTCAGCCCCTTCTCTCCCTGGCTTCTCCAAGAGGCAGATTTCCTCCCACAAATGGCTGTATTGTTAAAGCCACAGGCCTCTTCACACCTACTCAGATAGCAGCCTGGCTCAGGCTGAGAAAGGCTGACCAATCAGAAGAAGCAGCAACAGGGCTGCTTTAGGTAACTTCAGGATAGTAAAATCAGCAAATACTTTTCTGTAATAGTTATGATAAAGCAACCATGTCAGGTTGTTGGGTTTATTGTAACAATTATTTTGATATTTTGAATGATGTTGCTATCTACTTCCCATGAAACGTTAGACTTTATTAAGTTTACTAAAGCCTTCTTATGTTAGCTTATGGGGCAAGCGGCACTACACTGAGGAAACAACTTTAGCTGTTGTATCCTACCGCGGCATATGAAACATTTTTTTAATGTCCCTGCTTTTTATAACAAGACACCCTACCATTGGGGCACCGAGGGTAAACCCTATATATAAAATAGAAAAGTCGTTTTAGACTTTGGAAGTACTTTAAATTACAAAATCGAATTTGGACAGAGTTTAATATTAAAACCAGCCTGCAAGGCAGACCTGGCTTTAAAATGATACCAGACACCTCAGCAGTTAAGTGCATTAAGTCCACTTGGGTTTCTAATCCTACATCCCATACCATATACTAGAGACTTACAGGTAGGTCAATTAGAATTATACCAATTTCCATATTCCTTTTAAGCGCAAAGCACTGTGCCTGGCCCTAGTTAGTAGAGCCCAGGGCACATTCAGAGTCAGTAACTACAAGCATCAATCAAAAAACGGGGGTGATCAGGTTAATAAGGATGACTTTCCTACACTATCATATCCAACTTTTTTTTTTAGCGATTGATGTGATGATTATAATAGGACTTGAGCCTCAGTATCTTGATCTAGCACAATGAATTATCCTTTCTAGGATGACTCATAGGGTAGGTCAGGGAAAACCCTGGAAAAAAAACCTTGAGGCAGCTTTATTAACTTTTGGTTATATCATTTTGTTATGGATTCTCTGCTTTATCTAGGAGTCCTATTTATAAGCATAGACTGTTATAGGAGGCCCGCCCTTTCTTTATCTCGTGAGTAGAACTCTCTGTGCCCTTACACATGAAAACTCCATTAATTTCCATATGTGATGCAGTGTTTCACCTAGCTCTTTCAAAGAAATTTTTCCATAACACGCTTCTGCTTAAACTTATGTGGAATCCAGATATCTCTCAGATGTGCCCTCCCAAGTATATTTTCCATGACTTCTACCTTATACTGAAGTTTCTTTAAGTCAATAACAAGTTCAATCTTTCTTGTAGAACATGTTGTTTTCGAATAATACCATTTCCTCCTCAAATTCATTGATTTTATGAGAATATTTCTGCATTTTCTGGTTAAGACTATTTCATCTTCTGGCACACTGCTCGGAGCTATGATTGAATGCTTGTTTGCATCTAGTCTATTAGTTCTCCTTTCCATGGTACAGATTTATTGTATTCATAGCCAATAACAATTCTGTTTGTGAAGGAGGTTTATAGCAATGCAAAAAAGGTATTCACCCTGGTAAACTGTGAGTTTTTGTGGATTGCCTTGAGAATTTCTGTTTTCCTGCAAAGGTTATCATGTTTTTTGCTAGTTTGCAGAAGGGCTTCATGCCAAATTTGCAAGTAAATTGCCTGAGATCTGGGATATTGTTAATCAGCGGGGAAAAGGATCCCCACACTCACCACTTTCATTCACCCTATTTATAGAGCCATTGACTGCTTTGAGGAGGTAGTGATAAGATGCCATTGGACCCGAAGACTGTCTGAGGTTAGACTGTATGCTGATGATGTGGTGTTTTATCTGTCTCCTACACAATCAGGTTTCACAACTACATTCCAAGCAATCAAAGAGTTTAGTAAGGTTTCATGTCACATGATCAAATCAAACTAATTTGAGGTCATTTTGCTTCATAAGCAAATGTTCTCACCCATAAAACATGTAGGGTTGTAATATAATTTGCAATTATATCATTTCAACAATAAGATATTACTGCTCTGTGCATGCAGAATTAGCTTTCACCTGAACTTAACAATGGTAGGCAAGATTAAGCAACCAGAAAATTTCTGTGCTTCTGTGTTTTTGCTTGCCTATTCAAACAATCCCAGATTACTTAAGGAAAAGTGTTTAATGACTATGAATATATTGATTATAAAGTTTATTTGGCTTGGTAACTCCTCTTAGACGGGTCACTTCAATGTAAACCTTCCTCTAGAAGAAGCAAGATGGTAAGTACCAGACTTTAAAGTTTCAGGTTATGAAAATGCTCCCACATTAATTAATTTACAGGGACTGATAGACCTTAAGCTTGGTGCAGTATTTAATAAGGCTAGCTGGAATAGATGGTGGGAGAGTGATCCTGGAACATTTTTCAGAGTGGGGTGCTTATTAGGAATACTACAGCTAGAAGTGTAATGTACCTAGTCCTCTCTGTTACTCCCAATCCCCTTTACCTCTGGGGACTTTATTTGAAGTCGTTTTACTACTGACACTACTATGGGGAGAGGAGTTGGCCTACGGCTAGGGCGGTCGTTCTCGAATCTGGGGAACTGGGTTCGAGTCTCAGCAACGACGCTGAACATCCTGTGATTCTGGGCAAATCACTTAATCTCCCCGTGCCTAACAAAAAATGAATGAGTCCTCATGTAACGCAACTGGTGCTGTGTAAAGCGCTCTTCTAACCGATTCGGGTCAAGTTAGCACTATATAAAACTCGGTAAATAAAAATAAAAAAATAAAATATGTACGGTTTGACCTTAGAGGGAATTGGGGACTGTCCTCGCACCTCGCACCATCGGAACCACCTGTGGTTCAAAACAGTGCTGGTCTCGGGACACAATACACAAACATCAAACAATTTAGTAAAACCTGCACAAATGAGCATAGTGAAGAGACCAAGGGGTCTGTTAGGATGGCGGCCGGAAAATCCCCCCAACCGCCACCGTAGTGGGAAAAGATCGTCCGCCATAACCGCTGGTACAAATAGTATGCTCCGCAGTCGAAATCTGACCGCGGCGGTACGATCGCAGCCATTAACATTGCGGCGGTTGCTGCTGCCAGCAGCACCGCAGCGATGTCAAAAGGAGCATGTCCTGCATTTACCTGTACTGCCTGCACTGTGTGGTAGGCATTGCACAGTGCCTGCCACCTGGTGCAGGGACATGTAGGGAGGATACCATGGGTACTCCCCAGTGCACCCACACCCCCCAACACATTGGGGGCCCGAAATGGGCCCCCGAAAACTGTCTCCGCCAGCCTTTCATTGGCGGTTCCACAGCAGTGTAAAGGCTGGTTACCGCTGGCATCATAATCATGTCTGTGAAGCCTGGCTCTGAACCTACCCCATTTTAGCGGTCCATCTCCGCCCACCAGGCAAGCATGCGGACTGCTACCGGTGGAAAAGTGGCATGTGGAATTTCTCACCACTGCTGTCAACACCGCCAGGCTAATGTGACCGGCGGTTTACAAGGTTTCGAGCACGGACGGATGGCTGCCGCCAGCCTGGCGGTTCCCACCGCCAGCCCAGCAGCGGCCATCCATCCTCTATCCTAATAGTCCCCTAAGACTTTCCAAGAGGGCTTCTACATTTAAAAAAAAGCTGCCAAAGAATTAATATCTAATACATTTTTCCAAATGCCTTATTTGAATTATTCCTGATTATAAAGGTAGTGATGAAAAAGCAGTAGTGTCTCAGATATTCAAAAATATGTAAATTTGTGCCCTTTTGAGACCACAGATATTAAATATGATAGTTCTAGTTAAATAGAATATGCCTATAGCACTGTATTAGAACTATTTAACAGGGGCAAGTGCCCAGGCATCCACTGATGAAGGACCTATGTTAAACATAATGTTTTGCTTTTCTTGCAGATTATTTGCAAACAAGCACAACCATCTTTAAAACATGCATCTGCAATCTACATCAGGTGTGCAAAGCCTCTAGCTATGTTAAGATGGACCACTACATGCACCCCAAACTTTACTGGTTTTGTAAACATTAAATCATGTAACTTTCAACATGCATAACGCTTTTGCCCCCAGGGCTTATACTATTGCCTTTCTATGCACCTACATGTGTACACACAGTACCTCGATGCTGTACATGCCTGTGGGTCCTCTACAAATAACCTTCTTTTTTTAAATGAAATAGGGGTTTATAAAGTTTTGTGAATAACAGTCATAAGAATGATGTAATTTGAGATGTCATCAGTGAGCTCATCTTTATGTATTTTAATATTTCATGTATGTCATATATCAGTTCATTGACAGTGCATGATGGGGCACAGGGCATAGTTAGTTTATTAATCTATGAATGGTAAATTTGAGGGTTTTGTCATTTTTTTAACATCACTTTAACCTTTTTTTCAGTGAATGAACATACACACACATATGCAGCCTAAGGACTGGACATGTGCCCAACCAAAGTTAAAAATCAAAATCAATAATGCCTTTTCACTGGAAACGCTGGCTTAACTATAACTACACATGAGCTACCGCCATTATCTATCTATCTATCTATCTATCTATCTATCTATCTATCTATCTATCTATCTATCTATCTATCTATCTATCTATCTATCTATCTATCTTTCTATCTATCTATCTATCTTTCTATCTATCTATCTATCTATCTATCTAATGGGAGAGGTGTGGCGCCGGGGCCAGGGCGACTGACGCTGGACGCTGGGGATCATGGTTCGATCCCCAGCTCGGGCGGCAGGGGTCTGCCCAGCACCATGCGACTCTGGGCAATAGCGCGCTTAATCTTCCAACGGTCCCCAGCGCCTAGATACCACTTCAGGGGTGATTTGGGCGCTATACAAGTACTGGATTTACATTGACATGTTATCTATCTATCGATCTATCTATCTTTCTATTCACTGAAAAAACAAAGGTTTATGTAACGTTATAGTTAGGTGAATTTCTCAATGACAACCTTTACTTTTTGAGCTATAAAAAACACAGAAATGTGCTTGTTATAGTTAACAGCGTACACTCTATGCAACAGTTGTCAAAAAAGACTGAAGTTGCTCAAAATAACCAAGATCTGAAGGTGCTGAAGATCATACTACCTGCACCCTTCAAACCGGGGTGACAACTTTACAGGAGACCCATCTTTTGAAGCAAAACAAGCACTTGTACATAGGTTAGTACCTGGGGCACATAGTCTTCTATGTTATGTACAAATTATCATGCTGACATGATTCTGTCCAATACCAAGGCGGCTTGCAAAAGTTAGTATCAACTATGCAGAATCTTTCTCCTAAATCAACATCAATGATATAATTTAACTATAACTCACCATATTTATAGTAATTGTAAAATAACAAATTTGCAGCTGCATATCACAATGTGTATATCAATGCTTAAAAAATATATGAATTAAGAAGTTGTTGTTTGATGGTGCAAACAATACATATGCAATTAGCGAGTTATAGTTGTTTGACTGTATCATGATATCGATATTTGATGTTAGATTAAGGACAAATAATGTTTAAATGAAAGAATTAAACACTAAGTATAACGATTGCATTTCTAATGTTTGTGTAGTTTAAATTTGTACTTGTAATGTAATAACCCCTAACTATAACTAAGTTGCAACCTCTGTTTTTTTGTGGATTTGTTTTTTTTTAAGTTACAAGTTTGTAAAATTGTGTCCCTATGTAAAATATTGCATTTAATGTTATGTTAAAATTTTTAATTTATGTGAAAAGGTTTTTGGTAGAATTGGTCTACTGTTTTGTAGCCCAATTCATTCTGTGTTTTCTTTTTAAAAATAATTTATGAATAAAGTAATGTTACTGTTTTTACCTGAAAAGTACTTGTAAACAGAGTGTAGGTTGGTCAGTAACAATATGCAGGATCATTCCTTTTTTTCTACCACTGTACTATCTGGGAAATGACGCTGTACTCCTCAATAGTAACTAACAATGATTCTGATAGGCTCGAATATTGTTTTTCGAGCCAATAGACAGGTGGTTTGTATTTTGCCTCATTTGTGTTCTGCTTATGACCTGATTCGAAGCTAAACAGGCCTGATGCTGCTTCTGCTTTGCTGATGGACATTTTTCAGACATGGCTGGAGGAGGTCAACCGACGGCTGCTGCTCATGATACTTTGCAAGAGGAAGAGGAGACCATTGCCATTGAGGAGCAGGAGTTAGAGCAGCAGAACCAATTGAAGGAGTCGTGGATTGGCAAATCTTCAGTATTTCACCAGGGGAGAACAAACAGGTGACTTGTTTGTGCCAAAATGTTATCTCATGGAGGACAGTAGTACTCCTTAGAGACAACAGGAATGAGGAAGCACCTGCAAGCCATGCATTCCTCCCATGGATTTGGCCCAACTGCATAAGGGATCCTCTGTAGGACCTGGGGATGTTCTACCAGCTGCTGTACCTTGCAGCTCTGGTGTGGTCACCCAAATACAACCACAATCTCGTACTTCTGCCTCACCGTCCCTTCCACCAGCTGGCTTGCAAGCGGTCAACAGGCTTCAGTAGTCACGCAAAAATATAGAGCCCATGTGGAGAATACGACTGACTGTCGGTACAGTCAAATAGTTATTGCTGCAGGGGAAAGTGACTTGAATATACATTGTGAGCTTATGATTGCAAACCGCTGTCCTCCCCAAAACCTGCAGCGGTGCCCTGTTGGGTGTATTTTGTTCCTCTGGTCCTATTGACATTTACTTTCTGAAGAAGAAGAAAAACAAATACAAAGCAAAAAGGAGAAAAAGAAGTTTTTGTTAGAACTATTCTCAAAACATGGTAATAAAGAGTTGGCTATTAACTCTAACTTTTAACTCACAAGTACTGGCATTCACATATATAAAGGAAGAGTAAAAGAGAAGGTAGGTGAACGGTGTCATGAAGTAGCTACTTACTTTACTTAATGCTATTGTTACTTTCTAAATTTCACTAGTTTTTTTTTATGTCAAACACAACATTGCAAAACATTTAATATACATTAATTAGTCTACATGAAATAAAAAAATGCTTTATTGTTGTTCAGATGGTAGTAAAAGGAAGTTACTAATGTATGCTATCATTTATCACCCACATGGTACACGTTAGTATTATATTTTCTTCATCATCAAACGCCGATAAAAAAACTGAAATTAAATGTATTGTGAAAAAAATGTGCTGTAATACTGTGCTTGTTCAACTGTGAGTTCGACTTTAATTTGTAAAGCAATTTCTAATAACTAACTACAATTCTTACCTAAACCAGTAGATTTCTCCAGAAGTCATCAACTATGCTAGGCCAAGTAATGATGTGCCTTCTCTAGGTAGTATGTAGCATATCTACTCCATATTTCACAAATGTTGAGTTTATGAACAATATTAAAATGTAAGAGTTTGTATGAGAAGGTAACAGTTTAATACATTCTGGGCAATCTGTGTTAAAGGTTAACTTTATGTGATCACATTCAGTCTATACTGTATTGTCTTTTAAATATATGGTGTAATGATCAGAAATAGTGTTTATTTCATGATGGAAAATAATTTCATAACAAATGGAAGCGCGTCCAGATATAGAAAATTTGAGTAGCAGTCAAATCTATCATTACGGTATTACTTTTTGTACTTTCTGTACCACTTCTTTAAGTCATTAGCTATACATACTTATTCACCATAGTTACAAAACGTGTTGAGCCAACTTTACATTCACAGTTTGAACAAAAGTTAGAGTGCATATCTTGAAATATATATTTTTTTAATGATAGTGATTTACAATCAGAAATAGGAAGCGTTAGGCCTGGCATCCTTGGTGTGGTTTCCCCTGTCTTTTTTGACTGTATGCTGGACTTCATTTTTGCTGGTGTTTGAGCTCTGGGCAGTTTCCCACTGCTGATCAGTGCTAAAGTGCAAGTGCTCCCTGTGTAAAATATGATTGTTATTAGTTATCTATGACTGGCATATTTGATTTACTAGTAAATTCCTAGTAAAGTGCACTGTGTCAGCCCAGGGCCTGTGAATAAAATGCTATTAGTAGGCCTGCAGCACTGATTATGCCCCCTGCAAACATAATTCAGGCCTGCCACAGCGTGGTCTACAAGTGTAGTTTTAAACTGCCATGTGACCTGGCAAGTGCACCCACTTAACAGCATCACAAAATAAAATGATGAGCAGAGTGGTGAAACTTTTCCAACACTGGAGTCAAGCTATCCTGTCTGAAGACGGCTGATAGCCATAAACAGGTCCTAGGATGCTTGACACCGGTCCAGGAAAGTCATGGCTTGGCAGTTTGGGCTGGACTGTTCCCATGAGGCACAGGGTCAAGGCTGATTTGCATATGGCCATGTCTGATCTTCGGTGGTGTGGAGTGCAAAAAAACGATGGATTTAGGCCCAGATTTCTGTACTGGGGTGAATGTATGACATTGTTCTGCATTCTGTCCATCAACTGTTATTTTTGCATTTGTCACCCCGAGTGGGATGGGTATGCTCAGACGTGAGTCCCATGCTCTCCACACCACTGGAGTCAAGCTATCCTGGCTGAAGACGGCTGATAGCCAGAAACCGGTCCTAGGATGCTTGATTCTGGTCCAGGAAAGACATGGCTTGGCAATTCGGGCTGGACTGTTCCCATGAGGCACAGAGTCAAGGCTGATTTGCATATGGCCATGTCTGATCTGGGGTGGTGTGGAGTGCAAAAAACCGATAGATTTAGGCCCAGATCTCTGTACTGGGGTGAATGTATGACATTGTTCTGCATTCTGTCCATCAACTGTTATTTTTGCATTTGTCCCCCCGAGTGGGATGGGTATGCTCCGACGTGAGTCCCATGCTCTCCACACCACTGGAGTCAAGCCATCCTGGCTGAAGACGGCTGATAGCCAAAAACCGGTCCTAGGATGCTTGATTCCGGTCGAGTAAAGACATGGCTTGGCAGTTCGGGCTGGACTGTTCCCATGAGGCACAGGGTCAAGGCTGATTTGCATATGGCCATGTCTGATCTGGGGTGGTGTGGAGTGCAAAAAACGATGGATTTAGGCCCAGATATCTGTACTGGGGTGAATGTATGACATTGTTCTGCAATCTGTCCATCAACTGTTATTTTTGCATTTGTCCCCAGAGTGGGATGGGTATGCTCAGACGTGAGTCCCATGCTCTCCACACCACTGGAGTCAAACTATCCTGGCTGAAGATGGCTGATAGTCAGAAACCGGTCCTAGGATGCTTGATTCCGGTCCAGGAAAGACATGGCTTGGTAGTTCGGGCTGGACTGTTCCCATGAGGCACAGGGTCAAGGCTGATTTGCATATGGCCATGTTCGATCTGGGGTGGTGTGGAGTGCAAGAAAACGATGGATTTAGGCCCAGATCTCTGTACTGGGGTGAATGTATGACATTGTTCTGCATTCTGTCCATCAACTGTTATTTTTGCACTAGTAGGCCTGCAGCACTGATTATGCCCCCTGCAAACATGCTTCAGGCCTGCCACAGCGTTGTCTACAAGTGTAGTTTTAAACTGCCATGTGACCTGGCAAGTGCACCCACTAAGCAACATCACAAAATAAAATGATGAGCAGAGTGTTGAAACTTTTCAAAAACTCATCCCCAGTGACAGATCTAAGTTTAATCCCTCATTATTTTGCTCGCCAAGTAATCCCAGTTTGGACCCAGTCATATGGACCCACGTCAGGGCATACCCTTAGCCACTTAGGGAGCACTAGCATCACCAAATAAAATGATGGACAGAGTGTTGACACTTTTCAAACACTCACTCTCAGTCACAGATCTGGGTTTAATCCATTGTTATTTTGCTCGCCACCAGTCCAGGGGAGGCCTGGCTTGACAGTTCAGGCTGGATTGTTCCCATGGGGAGCAGAGTCAAGACTGATTTACAGATGGCTGGGTCCAAACTGGGGTCATGGGGCGAGCAAAAAGATTGGGTTAAATCCAGATCTGTGACTGGGGGTGAGTGTTTGAAATTTTTCAACAATCCGTCCATCATTTTATTTTATAATGTGCACCCTAAGTGACTGAGGGTTTGCCCAGATGTAGGTCCCTTGCTCGCTGCACTACTGGATTCAAGGTAGCCTGGATGATGATGGGTGATACCCTAAACCAGTCACTGGATGCTTGTTTCCAGTCTAGGGAAGACCTGGCTTGGCAGTGCAGATTGGACTGCTCCCTTGGGGAGCAGGGTCAAGACTGATTTGCTTATGGCTGGGTCCAAAAACGTGGCAAGCAAAATAACAATGGATTAAACCCAGATCTGGGACTGGGGATGAGTGTTTGAAAAGTTTTAACACTCCGGCTATCATTTTATTTTGTGATGCTGCTATGTGCACCCTAAGTGGCTAAGGGTATGCCCAGATGTGGGTCCCTTGCTCTCGGCACTGCTGGATTCAAACTAGCCTGGCTGATGAGGGAAAGTAAGTAAGTAAATTAAAACCAATGCAATACAATACAAAATATGAATTAGAGTAAATGATGAGGGGTGATGAACCGAAACCAGTCCTGGGATGCTTGTTTCTAGTCCAGGGAAAACTTGGTTTTGAAGTTCGGGTTTGACTGTTCCCACGGGGAGTAGGGTCAAGACTGATTTGCATATGGCTGGGTCCAAACTGTTGTAACGTGGTGAGCAAAATAACCATGGATTAAAACCAGATCTGTGACTAGGTGTGAGTATTGGAAATGTTTCAACACTCTGTCCATCATTTATTTTGTAATGTTCCTACGTGTATCCACTTGCCCGGTCCGAATCTTCCCTTTTTTTACATGTCAGGCACCCCTAAGTTACATTTTACAAGTGAAACTTTCAATTGAGAAGAGCTAGAGATTTGGTGCTTGGGCTCCCTGAACTCAGGCTTTAAAGATACATATTTCTGTGAAGGTGTTTTTTAAATTGTGTATTTGAAAATTACTTTTTTAGAAAGTGGACATTTTCTTGCTTAACCATCCTTTGCCTCTACAGAATTGTGGTGGTAGTGTTTCTCAAAAATGAGAAAGCGTCAGCACATATAGGCAATACAGTTCTCTAAACACGTATACGTGTATTGTCACTTCTATACAGTTCCTAATGTGAGGTGCACTGTTAACCTGTCAAGCACCCACCACCTGGAGTGTTAAATTTAGCAAAAAAGGGAGTTTTTGCTAATATTAAGTATCAAAGAAAGAACAGGCATAGATCAAGCACCCTCACAAAATATGTAATCATTCAAGTAATAATCATCAGTTTATCGAAAATAGTTCATTAGTAGGAGAAAGACTTCCAAAACACGGATCCAGAGCCAGGTGTTAGACTTCAAATCTTTTTATTTCATAATCATTTAAAAATTGTTTCCAGCTTGTCCTGCCGACACGTGTTTCGTCTCTTTGGAGACTTTTTCAAGGCCAAGAAGACGGAAGTAAAGCACTGGTGTCAAATACCACGAATCTTGTTGTCAACAGTAGATGAAGCCAAGTTATATGGATACATCAGTAGTATCGGTCCTGAAAGAGATATGTCTTGAGAACACAATCTTTAAAGTACGGATTACTGGTGTAGAATCTTGAAGAGTATGAAATTATGTCCAGGGCAACAGTTGAGAATAAGAAAGGAAAGACTTAATCAAATCAAAGCCATGCTTCGTGGAGGTGGATTCAATTATTCTTAATTACAATTGATGACCATGATAAGTCACTTATGAGTCGTAGCGTCAACCTGACAGCTCCACTGCTGTCAGGTTGACGCTACGACTCATAAGTGACTTATCATGGTCATCAATTGGAATTAAGAATAGGGATTCAAATCACGCGGACCGCTAGGGATTTCTATGAACGTAATTTAAAACCACCGCTGGAACGAATGAGACGCGACGTGCATCATTGGAAGGCCCTGCCCCTGACACTGCTGGGGAGGGCTGCATTATTCAAGATGATGGCGTTTGAAGGAGGCATCTGCTATAACCAACGGGCAGTCGGGGGGAGGACCGGGTCTGGGCCATGCAACACATAGATGACTGATTTCGTCCTATTAATCATGTAGCCTGACACCTTGCCATGGTTATCGCACAGCTCCAGGAGTTCTGGTATACCGCTTTCGGGCTCCATCAAGAACACCAGCATGTCGTCAGCATAGAGGAAGACTCTGTCTTCCCAGCCTGTCTCCCAGTGCATCCCCTTCAGCGATGGAGCAGTTCTGATCATGGTCGCCAATGGCTCCAACACCAGAGCAAAGAGGAGGGGTGACAGCGGACAACCCTGTCGCATTCCTCTAGCTAGTGGTATCGTTCGTGAGATGTGGCCATTCGCCGCTATATGCGCTATCGGATTCGCATAGAGAAGTTGCACCCACGATATATATTTGGGGCCGAACCCCATGTGGGCGAGGACTGTGAATAAATATTGCCATTCGACCATGTCAAATGCCATTCTCGCATCTAGGGACAGTATTGCCGCTGGTGTTCGCAATTGCGGCGCAAGTGCTAGCTCGCCATGTATCCGGTGAAGGTTTAGCGCAGAGCTCCTATGTGGCATAAAACCCGACTGATCCGGGTGGATCAGGTGGGAAAGGTGGGGCAGTAACCTCATGGCCAAAAGATTAGCCAGGATCTTAGCCTCTGCGTTTAGGAGGAAATTTGGGCAGTATGAAGAGGCTTCTGTGGGTGTTTTACCCGGTTTCGGGATCGCCACTATTGCTGCTGTGCGTTGATCCAAGGGGAGCTCCGCGTTGCGCAAACTGTCCACAAACATGGCCAGTAGCGGCACACTCAGCACTTCCGACATTGATTTATACCACTCAATTGGGATCCCATTGGGTCCCAATGCCTTACCGGAGCGTATTCCGTTGATGGCCAGTTGGAGTTCATCAACTGTTAGGTCTGCATCAAATACTGCCATTGCCTCCGGCGAGAGAGTTCGCATCGGAACCTCTTTCAGAGAAGCGAGTGCTGCCTCTGCCGTCACAACATCGATCGGGGTATATACGTTTTGTAAGTGGTCAGCCAGCTCGCTGACAATGTCTGCAGGGCGTGTGAGTATCGCTCCATCAGCTGCGCTTAATTGCAATATAGTCTTCCCCCACTCCTTTTCTTGTCTAACCAAACTAGCATTTTACCTGCCTTGTCCCCCACGTCGTATATTCTATGTTTGATTGTTGCTATGTCTTCTAGGGTCCAGCGCTTCAGGTGGTCATCGTGCTGCTGTTGGCACAACTGCATTGCGTGGAGCGTGCCCACCGAGGGGTCTGCCATGTGGGCCGTGTGGGCCGCTTGTAAAGCTCATTCTAGGTCCGCTAATTCCGGCCGCTGCGCGCGTTTGTATCCCGCTACTGGCGCTATGGCTTGTCCCCGTAGGACCGTTTTATATGCCTCCCTAAGAACTGAGAGGGATTGCACGGAGTCCGTGTTCTCTGCGAAGTAGTACTTGGTCGTCGTTTTCAACTCTTTCCGAACCGCCGGGATTTTGAGATAGCCTGGATTGATCGGGTATATTCTCTTGCGAGTCTTCTCCTGGCATGACAATGTGAACGTCATAGGAGAGTGATCAGATATGCCCCTGGGGCGAATATGAACCTCCTCTATAGTCAGGTGACCGTCGCCCAAGGTCAGGAAGTGGTCTATTCGAGACAGACTACTGTGTGATGCTGAGTAGTAGGTGTATTGTTGGGCGGATGGGTGCAGGTGTCGCCATATGTCTGTCAGCCCTTGTGCTTCCAAAAAAGCACTGAACCTCGAGGGCCCAGGTGTATGTGACCGTACAGGATACCTATCTTGTGCCTCATTTACTACCACTTTGAAATCACCCCGAGGATGACGTCGCCTTCTGGAAGTTCCAAAAGGAACTTCCCCAGTGCAGGGAAAGCCGCAGCGTGTAATGCCGGTGGGATGTTTACTGAGATTATGGTCAATGGTCTGCCCTCCCACTGTCCCTGGATGGCCGCAAAGCGGCCTTGGTCATTTGTTTTTGTGTGTTTGATTATGAAGGGGGCTGAGTTTCGTACTAGTATACCCGTCCCTCGGAACCCGGACGTAAATTCGGAGTGCACCGCCATATGATAGCCCCGTCTAACCATGCCTGGCAAGCCTTGCCCGTAAGGTGTGTTTCTTGCAGGAGAACTAGTGCTGGGCCCAACAGCTTCACGCTCTGCATAACCAGCTCTCTCTTTATTTTATCCCCCAGGCCCCTCACATTCCATGTCATTATCTGTAGTGGAGCTACTCGTGTTTCCCGTGGTCCCCCCATTACGTTGTCATCTCGTGAGTCGTGTGCCATTGCCTGATGCCGTGGGTTCTGAAGCACAGCTGCTGTAGTAATGTGCCTAGGTCAGTCCCTAACCACTCCACTGGTGTGTCGTTGTCGTTGTGTCGTACTTTCATACATTGAGTCAACATTTCAACCAACAGGTCCCCTATATATGGGGTCCACAAAACAAGAACTGATCCACCCAGAAACTCCCCCCTCCCTGCCTCCCTGCTACACAGACATGAAACCGCCCGCCACCCCAACTTAGCAGAGTGCTTTACCCAACCCTCACACAGAATACTTCCTTGTTGGGGTGAAAGACCCCCCGGAGTCGGTGGTCCCTCATTCCCTCATAGGAGTCCCTAAGCCTAATGTCCAGTAGCAGTCCTCAAGCAGTCACTCTTGCCCTTGAAACTTGAATGGATACCGGGTGATTAACATCTTGTTCCATTGCCGTTGTCTTGTTCCTCCCGTTCCGGTGAACGTCTCGTCTCCTCAGGTTCTGAGGTTTGTGACCCGGAGTGATCTCCCGTGCGTTGAGTCTGATGTTTCCTGTTTGAGCGGCGCGGTTGATCGACTGTTCTCCAGCCTTCCAGCCATTCCTGAGCCATGTCCGTTGTGTCAAAGAACCAAGTTCTGTTGTCCGCTACCACTCGCAGTCTAGCTGGAAATAGCATCGAGTACGGTATTTCCCTCGCCCTCAGTTCCTTCTTAACGTCCAGAAATGTTCTGCGGCGACGGACGACCTTGGCTGTGTAATCCCGTAAGAAGGCAAGGGAGGAGTTCTGGATCTTGATAGGAGGAGACACCCGGTTTTGCTCTTCCTCCTGGAACTCTGTGGGCCCTCTTGGCCAAAAAGAATGCTGAAAGGCCCTTGGGTTGGAGCCTCGTTTTGATAAGGTCTTCCACGTAGAGGTCCGTAGCCCTGGTGTCTTCAGACTCCGGAACCCCAAGAATTCTTACGTTGTTCCTCCTTGAGCACCCTTCCTGATCGTCGAGTTTTTCTGTCTGGGATTTTTTCTCAGCCGTCACCTTTTCCATAGCTATCTGGAGCTCTGACGCATCATCCACCAAGGATTTCGTGACTACCTCGATGGCTTGCATCCGTTCAGACATTTTGTGGAATTCTGCCCGTATCAGGGTAATGTCCGTGGATATTGAGCCCACTGTGGCCTGGACCTGCGTCAGCGCTCTCATTACGTCTTCCAGCGTCACCTTCTTCCCTCTTTCGCCATCAGTAGATTTACCGGTGGACGGCCTCGATACCGCATGTGGTGAGTAGCTATTGTCGTAGGCCAATTTGTCCAGGCGGGCCTGCGTCGCGTTGCCCTTGGTGCCCCAACCCGCCATCCTTGCACCAATGTCGTCCCACCGCTGGTTGAACGTTCCACAGTACTCAAAAATGGGGATGTGGGAGGAGGGGGGAACCCTCTCAAATCCTGCGAGCACTGTAGGCGCTGTAGCACTGTAGCACTTATTTGCACCCCTTCAGAGCCGATGATCGTTGTTTACTGCCCTAAGCTCTAAGGAGTGTGCTGGTCAAGTGCTTCCTGTCACACGTGGGGCCTCCAGTTAGGAAGTGTGCTGGCAGGTACATGTGGGTAATGTCTTCCTCTTTGCCCTGTTGGTCAAGCGTGCAGCGCGTTCCTGCTGTCTGGGCTGTGCGGGCCGATCCAGGCCGCTCGCATTCACAAGTGTCCCCACTGAAATGTTTATCCGGGGCCCCGCGGCAACACAGAACACAGCCACCAGGCGGATTCGTAACCGGGTAGAGTCTGGTGGGCTGCTGCTTGGTGTCCACAGTCTCACTGCCAGTGAAGATCTCCCAATGGTCTCATGTGCAGTGCGGCCGGTGTTCCAGAACTGCCGTCCCCTCCCCGTGAGCAGGTAGTCTGCCACCATGCAGCGCCTCCGCATGCGCGGTCCCCGAGCCCGCAGTCCGGCTCAACTTCACGGATCTGTTGTCACTGTTCACTATTCACCCCGTAGCTCTCGTCCGCGCCGCACGCGTTTTCCCGTTGGCTGCGGCCGTCACTGATGATTTGCACAACTCGCCGTACCTCAAAGAGCACTGCACTGGTCAGCTGGGGGAACTTCCGGCGATCTGCACCCAGCTGTAGGCACTTCCGCTTGGTCACTTTGGGTAATGCAGCTCGGGGCTCGCGCCCAATACCCAGGCCCCTGGTGGACGTCTCCGGCACAGGCACAACCCGGGATCGGATTTGGACCAGAGTTTCCACTGTCGGTATCGCTCGGTCTCAGGCCTGGGGATCTCCCTGCTGAGGATAGAATATCACGGATAAGCGAATGGATTGAGAGAGGAAGCCGCCTCACTCACGGAGCTCTCTCTTCAGGCAGCCGCCATGCTCGGCTACAAGCCACGCCCCCCTTTGCCGCTGTTTTTTGTCTCTGATTTTGCAGCATCAAAGTTACTTTGTGCTAAAATGGATTCATCCATAGGGTTCTATGCACAAACTTGCTTAAACCTTTAAAAAGTGATATCTTTCCACCCCCCTCTGAAATAACCGCAATGACCCATGCTGACTGAGGCCTTATACGCCATTTACTCCTGGCGTCAGGACAACTATAGCATGCATGTGGAAGCATTCATTGCCCCTTTATGTTGCGCAATGGTTCACAAGTGTTTGGCGTCTCTTGGAAATGGAATGGCTATCTCACAGCTTGGCCATTATGGACAAAAAGTTCCAGCTCATTTTGAGGCTATTGATACATTACCTCATGCACATTGAATTTACATGCTTTAGCCCCCCAAAACTTAGGACCCTCCAGATCTTCAACTGTAAATGACACATAAGCCCCCTATGTCACCACGGAGATTGCTGCGCATCGCTAGCGGCTCCTGGAGAGAGAGCTGCGAGTGGTGGGGAGGAACAGGGTGGGGGGGTAGTAAACTCTGGCATGTAGCCGATTGGAGTTAGGTAAAGAAATAAATATTAAAAGGAATGAAATTGCACGCGCTGTAACGCATTTGGCATTGCAGCGCACACAATTTGATTTGTTTTATTTGTTTATTTATTTACCTAACTCCGATCAGCTGTATGCCGGAGTTTACTAACTCCACCCTGCCCCTCCCCAGCCCCGCCGCACCACCCCGCAGCACTCCCTCCAGGAGCCGCTACTGCTGTGCGCCACAAGTACCCGACCCTTCCCCCCTCTCAATTGGGTGATGCTGACTAGAATTCTGGAACATACTGCAACCTGTGTAGTCCTTGTGTGTTTGATGTTTCAATTTCATATGCAACAGTGCTATTCCGACCTTAGATGTCAGAATATGAAAGGTTGCTTGATGCTACATCCCTAAGACCTTAACAGTAAGCCCACTAGCATCTGATGTAAAATGTGACAGCTAGCATAGTTACTGTGAAGCTCAGTTTAATTTCTTAATTATGTGTAATTCCTGTCATTGGTATGTATATGTTTTGCGTTGTGCTTATCAATAAAATGATTTTCAGTAAAAACGATAAAATGAAAATAAATTAAAAAGTGATATCTTTGCTTATGTATGTTGTATTTTTTTTGTTTTGGTTTTGTTTGGTTTAGATAAAGATTGGTTATTTTTCTAAACTGGTTTATTCCAATTTTAATGTTCCAATTATTTCTTCCTCTTTTCGTTTTGGTTTAAAAAGCTGTAACAGTGCCAAAAAAATTAATTCTTTGTTTGCAGGGTTATCATATGTAAGTTTTCGGTGATTAGTTAGTATATGAGTTGCACCTCTTGCTTGGTATTCTTTTCTCTAAAAGAAATCAACAACCTATCCTAGAGGGTATTTGTTAGATTTGGGGGTCTCCAGTTGGCACAGGTTGGTACTTGTGACAAATAGGGACCCTTGCCTTTAGTCAGGGTAAGGGGGCACACTCCTACAATAACCCCTGCCTACTCCCTTGGTAGCTTGGCACGAGAAGACAGGCTTATCTCAGAGGCAGTGTGTAAAGCATTTGTGACCACATACAGTAACCCAGTGACAACACCACAGATGGACACCACACAACGTTTATGTAAAAAATAAGTATTGCTTATATAGATTTACCACAAGACCATAAACGACAAAAATATACAATTCTATCCTTAAGATGGTAGTTTTAGCTTAGTTCAGTGCTCTTCCACAGCAAATAATGTTGCAGGGATGGAAAATGCAGCAAAGTTCCGGTGCACAGAAATAAAGACGTGAAGATCTTCCAGATGCGGCATGCTTCTCCCATGATGCGAGAAGTCTCGATTTGATACTTCAGCTTCAGGGACGATGCCCTTGTTCAGTGATGTGACGTCAATAGCTTCTGCTGCGACACTCTTCTCCGACGTTTGCGAAAAGCTGCCGCACGATGCAACAACTACAGCGTCAACATCCTTGTTCAGAAATGCAAAGGCAGCACCTCCGATGGCGGTGCGCTTCTCCGGGGATGTGAGGCGCATTCCTCGATGCGATGCAAAGCAACAGCGGCGACACCCTTGTTTAGAGATGCGACGGCCGCCACAGCGACAGCCACACTCTTCTTCCTCGTTGCGAGACACTTTTCTCGATGCGTTGCAATACGACCGCTACAGCGGCAACACCCTTGTTCAGAAATGCGACGGCAGCAGCAGTGACGGCGACCCGCTTCTTCCTCGTTGAGTCGGCCTTCCAGCTCCTTGCGGCACGCAGTCCCTTAGAAGGCCCAAAACAGCAGCAAGCACTTCCAAATGACTCTTGGGAGCTGGGGGGTGAAGTCTGTTGTCCCTGAGACTTCAGCAGGAGGCAAGCTCTTTTCCAAGCCCTTGTAGATTCTTCACAAGTTGAAAGCAAAGCACACAAAGTTCCTTTCTTTGGCAGTCAGGCAACCACTGCAGGTCCATCCCCCAAGCAGCACTTCAGCTTAGGGATAGTCTCTCCTCGGTTTCATCAGGTTCCCCTCCTCATTGATGGTTTCTTCTTGTAGTCCAAAAGTGATCTAATTTCTTGGGATCAGGGTCCCAATATTTATACCCCAAAATCCTTTGTTCTCTGAGGGGAGAGGGGCCTTTTCCCAGTCCAAACCAGTTCTAGATCACTCTGTTTTAATGACTCCTTCTTTCCTTTCACAGTGCAGAGCAGAAACATCAGACGCCCCACAGGAGGTGGAGCCAGCAATGTGGAGGGAAAGCACAGCCCCGGAGCACTTTGTTGACATGATTCCTTCTCTTCTTTCACTGTGCAGGGCAGAGACAAGAGACACACCAGAGGGGTTGGAGCCAGCCCTGTGGTGGGCAGGCAATGTCCTATTTAGGTCCCAGGTGCAACTCCTCCCTCCCATCTAGATGCAGATCTCTCTATTCACCACTGGGCGGACTCATTCTGTCTCCTGGAATCCCCCAGCCCTATCTTTCAAACTCCAGACAAGGAATACACAAGCTAGCAGAGGCAGGCTTGGAAAGTTAGACAAGAAAATACCTACTTTCTAAAAGTGGTATTTTCAAACACAGAATGTTAAAACCAACTTTAATAAAAGATGTATTTTATCATTCTGAGTTTAGGCACACTAAACTATAATTTCTACCGTGCTCCCTGAGTCAGTTAGGATTATAAGATGTAATAATGTAACTGCCTATTCTGGCCTATGGAGAACAGGTAGCCTTGCAATAGTGAACAACAAAAATGACTGTAATTCACTATTAGGACATGCCACACATACCAGGGCTTGTCCTACGTTATACTTACAGTGCACCCTGCCATTGGGCCTACCATAGGGGTGTATGATATGAAGAAAAGGGAAGGTTTAGGTACCGGCAAGTGGGTGCAGTCAGTGTGACAGTACCAGACTGCAAGAAAATACAAATAGACAAATGGCTGGGTTAACAATTGCGCATTGTTGTGAGATTTATAATTTTAGTTCAATTATTTAGAGCTCAAAGGATAAAGTGATGGCCATTCAACTTTCACCAGAAGGTGTGGAAAATCCAAACCATTACGTAGAACATAAGGTATATCCTGAGCTCAAATTCCAAGTAAAAATGTTATAGAGACAAGACAATCTTCACAACTTTCTCCTTTATTTCAACGATTATGTTCTTCTTCAGAAAAACAGAATTAGTTGCCACTAGCCAACACGTGTTTTGTCCTGTGTTCAATCAACCACGGACTTCCTCAGGGCTGGAATTCATGAAAGAATCTAATTACTGTTTCAGAGAACGAATGCGACTGTAATGTGAGATGCAACAATGTCACAGAACATTCTAGTAAAGGACTAAAGATCAGACAAAGTGCTTACAAGGACATTTCTATCCCATATAGTAATATCATTCTAAAAAGTAAAACACAAACCAAAATAGAACGAGACATCACACCCAAAAAGTGGTTGTAAAGTTTGGAGACACCCATCAGAATCAACCAAAACAAGAAAAAAGAAAAAAAGAAAAAGGAGAAGTAGATTGAAAAACAAAGATTACTTTAGAAAAAGGACCATATTATAGAGCATTCAAAAGAACCAAACTATCCCTAAACCAGCCAAGCTGACCACCAGTAAGTAAATAACAGAACTCACCAATTCATCATGAGTTCCATATCCATAAGAAGTTAAAAATGTTGAGTATCCATTCTTTTAAATCAAGTTATAATACAATTTTAGCAATCATAATTAACAATCTCCAACCAACTTATCTCTATGGAACTTATATAAATAAACTTACTCGAATATTCTTCTGAAGAACGAACAAGGATCTTGTATCTTCTCCCAACAATCCGTTCCAAATATTAATTTAGTGTCAACGTGCCTACAATATAAGCTTAGTCTCAGTCTATTTCTCAATAAAATATTGCTTGATGGTACATACAATCCGTCATCTATACCCGTACCATCTTCATAATTAATTATCAATCCAGGGCCTCCGTGAGCCCAAATAACGGAAATGAAACATATAAACCAAAGGTCAAGCCCTCAAAACCAACACAAAAGCCTCAGCAATGTCACCATCTATTATGTTCGTTTTTACCTGATGATTCGTAGCATATAGCTCCTTGTTATTGAACAAGACGTCTATATAAAAAAATGTATTTGCAAATGGTTATAGCATTCAATGAGCAGCACCAACACTTCTAATAGTGCGCATGGAGAAATTATTAAAAACCTGGTACCGTAAAGTCATTTATCATAAAAGAAGGTAAATTTTCATGATATATCAATAGGCTCGAATAATGGTGTATGTTTACCCTTATTGAACCGTGAATCATTTCCCAAACACGTAAAATCACATCAGTTGCCAAACATATACACTTACCAATATTTTCCATGCTTCTCATACCGGCATTCTCAGTAGATTGGAGTCTAGCGCCACCGCCATATTGGTTAAGGTATAAATACTAGCTTACCTACTAACAGTAAAAAAGGACTAAGGCCTAGATGTATCAAGCAGTTTGCGATTCGTTAAGGCCGAAATTCTGCGAATTTCGGCCTTAACGAATCGTAAACTGAAATTTTGCATCTTTTGAGATGTATGTGTAATTAGCAAAATAAGGAATCGCAAAAAATTGCGATTCCTTATTTTGCATAAGCATTTAAGGAATCGCAAATGTGCGATTCCTTAAATGCCATGTATGAAGCTTTTTTTTTTTGCGAATTGAGGTTAAGGACTCGCAAATTAACACAAACTTGAGGTTCGTGTTAATTTGCGAAATCCTTTAAAACAACAAAATATCACTATTTTGAAGGTGGCATGTGGCACACATACATGCCCATAGGGCATGTATGTGTGCCATATGCACACACATGTAAGTTTCAGGGGTGCAGCAGGGTGTCCATGAGACACCCCTGCACCCTTGAAATAATTCTCAAATTGCGATTAGCAAATTGCGAATTCGCAATTTGAGAATTACTGCACAATCATTCCTATGGGCCTCCTGGCCCATAGAAATGAATGGGAAAATTATTCCTTAATTGCGATTAGCAATTTGCTAATCGCAATTAAGGAATATTAAGGAATCGCTAAAATATAGCGAATTTCTACATACATACCATTTTGCACTTCTCAAATAGCGATTCCTTAACAATCGCTATTAGAGAAGTGCAAAATGATTTCTTGATACATCTACCCCTATGATCCATGATTCGAGTGCTCGATATTTTATCTAATATTCAGTCTGAGCCTCATCATAACATAGAAGATTTCATTGTGCCCGAAATTATTCGATCCTGCTTGCCTTTCTTAATTGATGTAATAATCTACCAATGGATTTACTAGAACATCGTCTAATTGCGTCGCCATTTTAGATCAGGTAAAAACTCACCGACTCTTGAGATCGAAGACTGACAAGTTATGTAACTATAGTCGCCGGGAAGCCCTATCTAGGGCATTGAACCTCCTACAACAGTGACATATTACTTATGTAAGAATACCAGCTCAATGCATAACCACAAATAACGAAGAAAAACTGTAAAAACCAAAATAGAAATGTCTATAAAGCGAAAATAATATGGAAATAATATCCACCAATGTGACAATGTAATTCAATAAATTCATATTGCTATTATCCTAGAGTGTGTGCGTACCTATATATGTCACAAAGTTCACATGAATCTAAAGTTTATGGATACATTAAAAAGGCAACTCCAAAAATTGTCCAACCATGGGCTTTGTGAGAAATCCACATTTGCATATCAATAACACCAACATGGTTGTGTCACATAGGGATTCCTTCTTTTCTCATAAACAATAGCCTATAATTTTATACATTCAAAGACATATTGTTCATGTCGCATACCAAATTTATACATGCAATTTGCGATTCAAGTAACTAAATGTGAGTAACTGTCAAAAACAAAAGCAATATGTCATAGATCAGTTGTCAAGTACATTAAAACAAGATCCCAATTTTAAGCAGATTCCTTCCATTAAAAACATTTGTAAGCAGATGAACACAAAGAAAAATCATAAAGGGTATCATTTCTAATGTAGCATTATTTTACCAAAACGTCAATCATCACAGTGATAGTATAGCAAGGGAAAATGTGCATTTCATGATCAATATTGAGACCCATATCAACTCCGTGAAGCTGCATTATCCAACGCGCTCTCTCTGTCTCAGTCTTAGTTCATGGTTGCCTACAAAGGCATCTGGTAAGACGTTCTCAATACCATGAAAAGTAAATGTTAGATGTTCACCTTGAGCAGGGCACTCAAGTGCATATAACGCTATTGGGTAATGCATGTCTCTGTTCTTCAGAGCCCTGAAGTGTTCAGCAATGCGCTCTTTAAGTTTCCTGATTGTACTGCCAATGCAAACTTTCTCACACCTGCAAATAACGGCATATACTACAAAAGTAGTTTTACAGTCTATATGGGATAGTATTTGGAATGTTCTTGAGCCATTATAGCTGAAAGAGCGTATCCCATGCATGTTCAATCTGCATAAGCTACAATTCCAACACTTAAAAGATCCTTTATTAAATGTGACTAACCAGTTAGAGTTGTGTGTTTGTGGCCTCGGATAAGAGGGGCTAATCATATTCTTTATCGTCCGACCTCTACGATAGGTAATGGTAGGATGACTCTCTATGTGTGGTTGCAGATCAGGGTCCGCTGTGAGCATGAACCAATGTTTCTTTAAAATCTGGTAGATCTTAGTAGACCATGTATGATATCCTGTTATAATTCTTACTGGATTTTTACAATTTATCCCAGATTTTTTATTTGAGTTTAATGTTTCACCTCTTGTTAGTTTCAATGCTCTATTTCTGGCTTTCCTTCCATAGCCTCTTGAGATAAATCTATTTTCTACATCCTTAACACATGGAATAAAATCAGAATTTTCACTACAATTACTGCGTGCTCTGAATAATTCTCCAAAAGGAATTGCATTAACCTGTGACCTTGGATGAGCACTATCAGAGTGTAATACTGCTTTGCAGGATGTACTTTTTCTATATAGTGTACTACACAGTTTACCTTGTTCGACATATAATACAAGATCCAAAAATACTATACTCTCACTACTGTAATTCATGGTAAATGTCATATTATATTTGTTACTATTCAGGTGTCTATGAAATTATAGAAGCTCAGACTCCCCTCCTGTCCAAATAAATAAGAGATCGTCAATATACCTTCCATAGTAGTGTATATGTAGTTGCCATTGCGAGCCTCCAGGGCCCCAGATCTGCACCCTCTCCAACCACCCCATAAAGAGGCAGACAAAAGAAAGGCGCTAATCTAGAACCCATGGCGGGTTCACAGACTTGTCTATACCACAGTCCATTGAATAGAAACACATTATGTTCTAAAATGAGTCTTGATATGTTTAACAACATTTCAGTACGATCTAATAATTCAACTGGTGGTCTATATAGAAAATATTTCAAAGCTTCTAAGCGATGTTCATGACTTATATTAGTGTATAACAAAACCACGTACATGGAAACTAACATCATTCCTGGTTCCCAAATCAAATCATTAAGAATATTAAGGACATGCTTCGTGTCTTTGATATGTGACGGTAAATTAATGACAAATGGTTGGAGGAAGAGGTCAACAAACTGTGACAATTTTTCAGTAGGTCCACCCAACCCAGATATAATGTGTCTACCTGGTGGTGATGAAGGATCCTTGTGTACCTTAGGTAAGGTATAGAGGCACAGAAACCGTGGCCTATCTACCAAAAGATATTTGTATTCTTCGTCACTAAGAATGGTCTCTATATGCCATTTCTTTAGATAACCATTGATTTTACTTACAATGTCAAAGATGGGGTTACATGACAAGTCAGTATACCATTTTTTATCCTTAAGCTGACTAAATGCTTCTGCAACATATTTGGCTTTGTCCATTAAGACAACGTTTCCCCCTTTATCTGCTTCTTTAATGATGAGGGTGTTATCATCACTAAGGGTTTTGAGTGCAATTCTTTCTTTTTGTGTCAGATTACTCGTGTAGTGAGACGGTTTATGATCTTTCAACTGCTCTTCCAATATATCCAGTTCTCTAGTTATATTTTTATAAAAGGCATCTATGTTGTTTCCATTAGATAACTGTGGCATCCATCTAGATTTTACCTTAAGTCCACTGCTCTCACTTGCATTGGTACAGCAGTCTAAATCTTGTAATACTTGATGCAAAGTAACTGGATCACCCTCATTTTCAGTGATTGAGAGTAACATTCTGGTATCATGTATATCCTGTATTGTATCATTACTACAGATGTTTTCAGTAAGTCGATCTTTATTGACAATATTAGATGAAAAAAACTTTTTGATTTTCAATTGCCTTACAAATTTGTATACATCAATCCTGACATCATTGATATCACAGTTCCTTGTGGGACAGAAATTCATATATTTCTTTAACACATTAAACATCTCACTAGTTAGCTCTTCGCTTGAAAGATTGATGATCTGTATCTCATCATTTGAGCTTATCTCTTTTGATTGGCTTTCCAGGAGCGGGTTTGATAATGATCCCTTCCTCCTGCATTTACATCTACCCCTTTTACCTCTCCTGGTGGGCCTGTCATATCTCCCCTTTGGTCGCGTTGTCTCGAATTCCCCATCCTTATCCTTTGAACCTCCTTTAAATAAGAATGGTTACCTGTAGGTTCAGTAGTCACATCTATAATTGCTTCATCCCCACTGCTTGAAATGTTACCAGAGGATGCTGTATTAATGCTATTAACAGATGGAGCTTTTTTGCCGCTGGACAATGTATCTTGCTTAATCAGGCCATCAAACCGTTTAGCGAAAGTAAAGACTCAACCATTATTGTAGTCTAATTCATCGAATTTCAGTTTGCGTGCCTTTCTTTGTTTTATGTCATCCTCATATTTCTCAAGTATTTTATTAAGTATCTCATCATTTTTCTTTGTCCCATCCACTATATTCAAGTCCGCTATTTCTTTTTTCAATATATCAACCTCTGTTATGGCTTTAAGGACATTCCTTTCAGAATTCTCTATTAAGAGATTCATTAATTTCATAGAATTGCTCGTCAGTTCCTTCTCTCAGATTAGCATCAAATCTTCTTCGAGGTCATCATAAGTGGGGAACAACTGGGACCTAAGGCCCCGAGGAACCCTGTCTAACTTCTGGTATTCCTTCAAAGTAGCGCCATCCCACCACTTACTAATCTCAGTTTTTTTTTAACCTTTCTAATCTGATAAATTTAGATTTAAGACCATCATTTGATTTGTTGACTCTCTGGGCAACCGCTTTAGTAACGGATGCACCTGCATTCAAACTCTTAAATAAATCATCCGCCACTTTGCCTCTCTGATTCCTTGAACACATATTTGTAATAAGTATTTGGCAATAAAAAAGGGCCTGTTCAACAACTTGCAGCAAAACCCAAATTTAACAAGAAAATACATATAGGCGAATGGCTGGGTTAACAATTGCGCATTGTTGTGAGATTTATAATTTTAGTTCAATTAATTAGAGCTCAAAGGATAAAGTGATGACCATTCAACATTCACCAGAAGGTGTGGAAAATCCAAACCATTAAGTAGAACATAAGGTATATCCTGAGCTCAAATTCCAAGTAAAAAGTTCATGAGACAAGACGATCTTCACAACTTTCTTCATTATTTCAACAATTATGTTCTTCTTCAGAAAAACAGAATTAGCTGCCACTAGCCAACACGTGATTCGTCCTGTGTTCAATCAACCACGGACTTCCTCAGGACTGGGATTCATTAAAGAATCTAATTACTGTTTCAGACAACGAATGCGACTGTATTGTGAGATGTAACAGTGTCACACTCATCAAAAACAATGTCACAGAACATTCTAGTAAAGGACTAAAGAACAAACAAAGTGCTTACAAGGCCATTTCTATCCCATATAGTAATATCATTCTAAAAAGTAGAATGCAAACCAAAATAGAACCAGACACCACACCCGAAAAGTGGTTGTAAGGTTTGGAAACACCCATCAGTATAAACCAAAACAAGAAAAAAGAAAAAGAAGTAGATTGAAAAACAAAGATTACTTTAGAAAAAGGACCATATTATAGAGCATTCAAAAGAACCAAACTATCCCTAAACCAGCTAAGCTGACCACCAGTAAGTAAATAACAGAACTCACCAATTCATCATGAGTTCCATATCCATAAGAAGTAAAAAATGTTGAGTATCCAATCCTTTAAATCAAGTTATAATACAATTTTAGCAATCATAATTAACAATCTCCAACCAACTTATCTCTATAGAACTTATATAAATAAACTCACTCGAATATTGTTCTGAAGAATGAACAAGGATCTTGTATCTTCTCCCAACAATCCGTTCCACATATTAATTCAGTGTCAACGTGCCTACAATATAAGCTTAGTCTCAGTCTATTTCTCAGAAAACACTGTTTTCTGGTACATACAATCCGTCATCTATACCCGTACCATCTTCATAATTAATAATCAATTCCGAGCCTCAGTGAGCCCAGATAACGGAAATGAAACGTATAAACCAAAGGTCAAGCCCCCAAAATCAACACAAAAGCCTCAGCAATGTCACCATCTATTATGTTAGTTTTTACCTGATGATTCGTAGCATAAAGCTCCTCGTTTTTGAACAAGACGTCTATATAAAAATTTGTATTTGCAAATGATTATCGCATTCAAAGAGCAGCACCAACACTTCTAATAGTGCGCCTGGAGAAATTATTAAAAACCTGGTACCGTAAAGTCATTTATCGTGAAAGAAGGTACATTTTCATGATATATCATTAGGCTTGAATAATGGTGTATGTTTATCCTTATTAAACCGCAAATCATTTACCAAACACGTAAAATCACATCAGTTGCCAAATGTATACACTTACCAATATTTTCTATGCTTCCCGTACGGCATTCTCAGTAGATTGGCGCTAGCGTCACCGCCATATTGGTTAAGGTATAAATACTAGCTTACCTACTAACAGTAAAAAAGGACTAACAGCCAGATTCATCAAGGGAAATGCTTTCGCAAAAGGGCCAGATTTTGAGAATCTGGCCCTTTGCGAGTGCAATTTTTGCATTTGGGATTCATGATCCCAAATGCAAAAATCGCTAATAAAGACTTAGCAAATTTGTGAGGATTAGCATTTAAGGAATCTCTATTAGAGATTCCTTAAATGCTACTCATGAAACATTTAAAAATTGCGAATTCGCAATTTAGGACCGCTATTTACCACGAAGTCAAACCTCGTGGTAAATAGCGAAAACTTAGAAAAATGCATTTAAATGCTTTTTTCTAAATTGCATGTTACACACACACATGTCCTTTGGACATGTGTGTGGGCAACATCAGTCTACATTTTCATTTCAGGGGTGCTACAGGGTGTCCTTTGGACACCCCTGGCACCCTTGAAATCGCATCCTTATTTGCGATTTGCAAATTGCTAATCGCAAATAAGGAATAACTCCCTATTTATTCCTATGGGCCTTTAGGCCCATACGAATGAATGGGGAGTTATTCCTTATTTGCGATTAGCAATTTGCTATTCGCAAATAAGGAAGCTGTAGTAATCGCAACTTATTTTGCGATTCCTACATGAATCCCGTTTTGCAAGTCCTTAATAGCGATTCCTTAATAATCGCTATTAAGGACTCGCAAAACGGGACAATGATTAATCTGGCTGTTTGATCCATGATTCGAGTGCTCGATATTTTAGCTAATATTCAGTCTGAGCCTCATCATAACATAGATTTCATTGTGCCCGAAATTATTCGATCCTGCTTGCCTTTCTTAATTGATGTAATAATCTACCAATGGATTTACTAGAACATCGTCTAATTGCGTCGCCATTTTGGATCAGGTAAAAACTCACCGACTCTTGAGATCTAAGACGGACAAGTTATGTAACTATATTCACTGGGAAGCCCTATCTAGGGCATTGAACCTCTTACAATAGTGACATATACAAAATTTTCTAGCTATCGCGACAAGAATTTTAGATTCTATTAAGGACACGGAGGCGAGGATTATGCTTTCTCATTTCTTTACTGCACAAACAGCAGCCAATGAAATTAAAACTACAGTAATAAAAAACAACATTTCCCATGAGGCTTTGAACCACGCCTCCAGTAACAGTAACCAATCACAGCAGTCACAAGCATATAAGGAATAGAGACACTAATCTGGCCTCCTCTTTCTTTGCGCGAACAGTCTTGTCACATTAAAACATAGTCTTTTAACTCTCAATGGAGAGAACAGTTCCTTAGGGATTCTCAACGGAGAAAAGATCCAAAACCAAGAGGTATCTTCTTCCACCAGGAAGGCAAAACAGCACCATCCACAGAGGGCAATTAACTCTTGTTGGAGTCATTTCCTGAAACAGAAAAGAAGGATTTAGAAAAGAAACCCACGAACTACCTTTCTCAGAGGGCGGGTACAAAGTTGTTAAACAATACTATCTTAAACAACTTACAGTTATTAAACTGTCCCAACAGGTGGGATAATCCTCGCCTCCGTGTCCTTAATAGAATCTAAAATTCTTGTCGCGATAGCTGGAAAATTTTGTATTCTATGGCAGGACCGGAGGCTTCTGATTATGCTTGTTCAAAGCTCATCAATTAAGCTCATCAATCACAGCATCAGAAACATGAGGAATAGGTTTATAGTAAAACACTTTAAACATTGAATCCGAAGACCAATCAGCTGCTTTTAGGATATCCTCCAAGCGAGAACCCAATAAATAGGCTTTAGAAGCCATCGCACCTCTAGCTGAATGAGCACCATATGCAGATATATCAATGCCCGCCTGAGACATGATCCATCGAACCCATCTGGCTAAAGTAGCAGCAGCAACTGGCTTGAAGGGTTTTTGAACACTGATCAACAGCTGACCTAAAGGATCAACCCTGTGTGCAATAGTACGTTCTTCATAACATTTGAGACACTGTAACACACATAATTTGCTGTTATGAGGAAAGGCAGGGTACTCAACTGAGCGTGACATGGTCTTAGTCCGCCGTGTAATAACAAAAGAGACACCCTGAGGAGAAAACATCCTACCAGCTAAATCTAATGCTCTCACATCTGAAACTCTGCGACATGAAATGAGGCAGAAAAGCATAGTGAGCTTGGCAGAGAGCTGTTTCAACGACAAATCACCATTATTGGGCCAGGTTTCCAACAAATTAAGCACTTTAGTAACATCCCACATTGTGGAATACCTGGGCCGAGGAGGATTGGCCACACGCACACCTTTAAGCAACTTACAAACCAAGGGATGCATCCCCACAGGTTTACCGTCGATATGGTCAAGACCAGCAGAAATTGCAGATCTGAAGTTATTAACCGACCTGTAAGCCAGGCCTGAGGCCGCACGCTCGAATAAAAAATTCAGAACCTCAGTTACATTTGATCCCACGGGATCCACCTGTTTTGAAAGGCACCAACCCACCCACTTCTTCCAAGATGCAGAGTATCGTTTCGGGTGGAGGGAGCCCACGCTTGCTGCAGAAAGCTGGAAGCTTCTCGTGAAAGGCCTGCAAGGCATTCATGTCGCCTGAGAGTGTCCACACCATCAAGGTCAATTGGTTCTGCAGGATTAAGGGATGACACGCTCCCACTGGGTCCTGCAGAAGCGTGGGGAAGACTGGGAGCCGGAAGGGGAGATCCACAGATAACTCCAACAGTGTGAGAATCCACGACTGAGTCGGCCAGAACGGAGTCACCAACACTATTGTCGTCCTCTGCCGGTGCACCAACGCCGCTACTCTCGGAATCATTGCAAACGGTGGAAATGCATAATTCCTCTGATACCCCCAATGGTGAAGGAACCCGTCCGTCCCCATTGCCATCGGGTCCAGTCTCCAGCTGTAGAATAGAGGAAGATGGGTGTTGAGGCGAGAGGCAAAAAGGTCTACCTGACAGGGTCCTCGCATAGTCATGATCTGAGAGAACAGCGACGGGTGAAGTCTCCAATCGCTGATGTCTCGGAGAAAACGGGAATTCCAGTCCGCCACCTGATTGAACTTGCCCGGAAGGTATTCTGCCACAACAGAGATCTTGTGGTCCAGGCAGAAGTGCCAAAATTCGTTCGCAATGTGGACTAGCATTCGGGACTTCGTCCCCCCCAATCTGTTGATGTATCTCACCGCTGAGACATTGTCCATCCGAAGGAGAATACAGCAATTACTCTTCAGCGGTGAGATAGACCTGATGGCAAAAGACCCTGCCAACAACTCTAGACAATTTATATGTAAAGATAGCTCGTCTGCTGACCATCGTCCTCCTGTGGTAAACTCCCCACAGCGAGCGCCCCAGCCCCATTGGCTGGCGTCTGATTCGACGACCACATCCGGGGCTGCGCCGAAGATGACTCGGCCATTCCAGGCCGACATGTGCTCCAGCCGCCACTGGTGTTCCTCCCGTGCCTTGGGGGAGAGGGGGATCAGGTGATCGTAATGAAACTTCCTCTGTAAGTAAAAGATTTTTAGCCTCTGCAGGGCCCTATAGTGCAAAGGGCCGGGAAAAATGGCCTGGATCGACGAGGCCAGAAGGCCCACGATCCTTGCCAGCACACGCAAGGAGATTTTCTCCTTCGTCAAAGTAGATGTTATTTCCCTCTTGATTGACCTGATCTTGGGAAGGGGAAGAAGCAGTTGAGCTGAAACAGAATCGATCAGAAAACCCAGGAATTCCATCCGCTGATTCGGTATCAGCACCGATTTCTTGGTATTAATCACGAATCCCAGATTCTCTAGTAAGGACGTCGTCCATTGCAAGTGAAAGAGGAGAAGGGACCAGTCCTGGGCTAGAAGGAGCATACCGTCTAGGTAGACGATGAGACGCACTCCCATCTCTCGCAGGCGAGAGATCACCGAATTTGAGAAGCTTGGTGAACACCCAAGGGGCCGAGGATAGGCCAAAGGGAAGTACCTTGTAGCGATACCAAAGCCCTTTCCAAGGGAATTGTAAGTACTTCTGATGAGAGGGGTAGATGGGGACTGTCAGATATGCATCTTTCAGGTCTAATCGGACCATCCAGTCGTTTTCTAACAGAAGGTCTCGCAAAAGATGGATGCCCTCCATCTTGAAATGGCGATATGTCACAAAGGGGTTGAAGTCTCTCAAATTTAATACAAGGCGTTGACCGCCACCCTTCTTTTGAACTAGAAAGACATTGCTGCAGAAGCCTTCTTGTATGAAGGGTCCTACTGCAATAACCTTTTTTGTCAAAAGCTCTTCCAGCTCTGAGTCGATAAAACTCTGTTCGAGATGGGCAAAACGGAGAGGCTGGGGGGGGAGGGTTGCAGGGGGCATTCCACCAACTCTATCTGGTAGCCCTGGACGGTCTGTAGGACCCAAGCATCTGTAGTGAGAATCAACCAATTCATTACAAAATGACGCAGTCTTCCCCCAAGAGGGACCATAGGACACATTTGACTTACCAGAGGATTGATTATCGAAGTTTTTGTAACCCCTGTTGACACCTCGGTTATACCGGCCTCGAAAGCCGCGTGAACTTGATGGATAGAAACCGGCCTGGTCTGGTTCTTGTTGTAGCCTCTGCCCCGTCTAGGGGCATATCCCCTCTGAGGACTGGTATTCGAATATCAGCCGGTTGAGCGTCCTCTGCCACGAGAGAGACCTGGTGCAATACTCTCTTCAAGGAGGCCAGCGACTTATCAAGGGACGCAAAGGTATTGACGAACTTGGCAATGTCTTTTACAAAGTTGTCCCCAAACAACTGTCCCTCCGCCAAAGGGCCCGGTTCATATGAAGCCAATTCAACTAATTGGGGGTCAATCCGGAGCAAGACTGACTTTCGCCTTTCAGATGCGCCGTTGGTGTTCCCCAGCATACAGATGGCGCGTTGTGCCCAGCCCGCCAGGACTTCCAGATGGATGGCATCCCCAGTCTCTTGAGCTTGAAGGGCAAGTTCTAGGATCTTGGCCAATGGCCCTGAAAGGTCAAGGACCTTATCTTGGCACGCTCTGAGCACGCGATCAATCCCTTTCTTGGGGTCTTTTTTATATTTTTTGAGGAACGTTGTCATAGAAGGGTCAATTTCGGGGGTAACGGCCACCTTGTGGGCCAGGTCGGGACGTGGGCACTCAGATTTAAGGCAGGCTCTCACCTCTTTATCGAAGCCTTTACGGAGGTGAGTTTCCAGGTACTCGGCCACAGCTGGGGGGGGGAGCCAATCAGATGATCTGGGGTGCACAATGTCCGATGGGTCAAAGGAAAAGGGCATAGGGGTAACAGCCGGAGAGGCATGCTTGCGTTTCTTGGAGCGCTTGCGAGGAGCAGCGTCAGAGGAGTCAGTGTCTGTATCCATGTCAGTGGTGGTGTCTTTCAAGGGGGGGGTCGGGACGGTAAGGATTTGTCACCAGTGGAAGACTCCTTGGATTTATAAATCTTCTCATAGGACTGGGCGTGGGGCCAGGACGGGTCAAGGGCCACCTTCCTAGGAGGGGCGGGGGGGCGTGAGTGATCCTGTCCAGGAATGGGAAGTGGCTTACCAGGGACCAACATCTCCAATTTTTTTGGCTAGTGAAAGCAGGGCTGAGGAGAGAGCTTTATCAAGCTTGGCCTCCAGCTTCTTGTCAATTATATCCTCCATAGACTCCTCCTCATAATATTCATCATATCCCTGGTAGTCGCACGCAGCACCCTCCTCTTCGCAGTACTCAGTATCTGCCATCTTCACCAAGGATTATCAAAAATCCCACTCCAAATCCCAGAGGGAAGCCAAAATCGCCAGCCCAAGCAAGGGTGTCAATCAGGGGAAGTGCCAGGCGCAGGAGCCGGAAATACCAAGGTTAGAAAAGAGTAGAGTCCAAATCTAGGACTAATGGAGGGAAAACAACCCCAATCACAAACGAAAAAGGGTTTCCAAAAATTACCCTGCTCCCTCTGTCACTGGGAAGCTAAGGGTTAATGCACCAGACCTCCGGTAGCTAACTGGGTGAAAAAACACTGCCTTTTAGATCAAAAGAACGGCCCTCGGCTCCTGGCCAAAACTGCGTGTATTCCCGTTTCAGCCGGGGCTAGAGCGTCATGCACGGCACACTCGAGGCTGCACGCACACACTGCGTGCGCGAGCCTCTGCAGACGCACGCCGGGCCTCGGCCAGGCTCCCGCGTGCGTCCTCTTCCCCAAGGGGGGGGCCAAGTCCCTCAAGATCGCGACCACGATCAAACAGTGGCAGGCGCCGCGAGCAGCTAAAGGGAGAACTGGTAAGCCTACGAGCGCAACACGCGCTCCATCGAAATCTATGGGGAACACGGAGCGGGCCGAAACCGCCGCGCTCCGAGATCGGAAGGGAGGGAGGGGGGCAGGAGAGAGGAGCGGGCCAGCCAGCACCGCACTGAAGACTCGGGAAAGTAACGCCAGACAGCAGCGTGAACACTTGGCAAGCAGGGCGCTACAGCGCGCTAGAAGAAGTCAGGCAAATGTAAATCAAGCGAAATCACATTCAAAACAATGCTCAGAATCACAAATAGAATATGCAAAGCATACGCCAGAGGCGAAATAGGTACAATGAGTCCTATAAGCATATAAGAATAAAGAGCACTTATCTGGGCTGCGGAGCAGCAAAGAAAGAGGAGGCCAGATTAGTGTCTCTATTCCTTATATGCTTGTGACTGCTGTGATTGGTTACTGTTACTGGAGGCATGGTTCAAAGCCTCATGTGAAATGTTGTTTTTTATTACTGTAGTTTTACTTTCATTGGCTGCTGTTTGTGCAGTAAAGAAATGAGAAAGCATAATCAGAAGCCTCCGGTTCTGCCATAGAATTACTTATGTAAGAATGCCAGCTCAGTGCATAACCACAAATACCGAAGAAAAAACAGTAAAAACAAAAATAGAAATGTCTATAAAGCGAAAATAATATGGAAATAATATCCACCAATATGACAATATAATTCAATACATTCATATTGCTTTATCTTAGAGTGTTTGCGTACCTATATATGTCAAAAAGTTTGAAATATCACACTTTGAAAAGCCACTACCTAAATATCTCGCTCGCATACGCTGGCTCAACGAGACCTAAAAAATGGACCATCACTTCTTGGCGGGCAGAGAACCTGGCTTCCATCAACCATTCACCAAACAGAAATACTGTCATCCTACAAACTGATTTTTATTCATACACATCATACTTCATATACTGCTTCTAGTTTAAGAACAAAACCCCAGGGGCCTCATTTATGAGGCCTTGCGTCAGTTTTGCGCTGCGAATGCGTCACTTTTTGTGACGCATCGGCGGCGTAAAACATGCGCCTTGTTGCACCATATCTAAAAAGTGACGCATCTAGGTAGATGCGTCACTTTTTAAACGCCTGCGCCACATTCTACCTTCGTCAGGTATAATGTATGCAGAGGGGGCGTTCCCCCGCAAAAAGCCTCTTAATAGTGACGCAGTGAAATCTATGAGATTTCACTGCGTCACGTTTAGGACGCTGTTGCGTCAAAATCTTGCGCCTGCATCACAGTAGGCATAAGACTGACGCAAGCCCTTTCACATGGGGCTTTCCCCATGTGAAAGGACGCATTGCTGGAGTTGCGTCACTTTTGTGACACACTCCAGCAATGCGTCACTTTTGCGCTTACAGATACGTCAGAAATACTGACGTATCTGTAACTCCTTGCGACATGATGCGTCATACATTAAATATGACGCATCATTGGTGTCGCAAGGAGTGCGCAGTGAAAAGTGACGCATTGCTGTTTTCACGCAGCGATGCGTCACTTTTCATAAATAAGGCCCCAGTAATTTTGCCTCGTCTGTCGAAATCCCCCCTCACCCGGCCTCACCGCTCTTACCTGCACGGGCCGTGGCTGCCTGTGCATGTTTCCATGTTTCAAAAGCGAGGCATCACAAGCCTGTCAGGCACCCTTCCGTGTATCAGTTCCACAAATATCAGTGTGTCCTTACATTAAACAGGGTTTTAGAACATTCTAATTATTTATAGGAATACAGTCGGGATCCTTTTCTTTGCAATGGTATAAATAACATTCATTTTTGTTTAGGGCAAAGCATTGGTTTAACTTAATACAAGACACATATTTTAAGAAATTACACTTCAGAGAGTCATTCTTGTATAAGAAAATAGCCACTTTCAATATAACATGTTTTTAAAGCACTTGTTCGCCTGAAGTGATTCTTGGCGCTACATAACAGATATTTACAGTCACTCATCACGGAGTTTAAATGTATGAAAGCCTGTGGTGATCGAACCTGTGATTAGGGGTTCAAACACAGATTTTTACTGTGAGTTCGTTAGTCCACTGAGCTATCAAATCAAACCTAAAACCTGTCACTAGCAACGTACATTGTGTGCAATTCATATTCCATTGTAAAAGGGGGCAAAACACAATTCCGCCACGATTATTTTCTGGGAAAGACCTAGCACCAGCAGTTGCAAATTGTATAGTTCGTTTTAATGGTGCACGGGGGTAGTACATGCAACTGTAGGTACTGTGAAAATGACGTTGTGATGTAGACGCATCCGTTCTTCTTTCGTTGACGGTTTCGCGGCAGCTCGAGCGCTTACATCCCCCCCACCTGGACCAGAGCTTTATGTTGTCACTGCAATGCAGCACTTGAAAACTGCGGCACTGCTCCTGAGCCCTTCTGGAGAAATGCAAATATCTGGCTCTCTTTCAGAAAAGGTGACACACTACAAAAACATCCGCTGCTCACAATTCCTTTATCCTGTGCAGACTGTACATTTGTTTTGCCTCTTTTTCTCTATTTTTTACAATTCCGCAGTATTCATTTTTCTCGATGTTTTACTGTGACACAGGCATGCGGGGAGAATCAACAGACCAGAGGTGCACGTGCTGAGGGTCAGCGGCAAACTGACCCTCATATTTCTTCCTTATTCATTCACCACTGCGGTTCCTCTTTGCAGTTTAATTTCAAATCTGTTAAAGGGAGGCTGGGAGATAACAGGCAATGAAAAGCTTCTAAATCACATCTAAGGGGCACGCCTTCAACCTTCTCCAGAATAGTGTAAAATGTGACTGAAGAGAACCATCTCTACTTCCTCGCTGATGCCCGAGATGAACATGAATTCACCAAAATACCTGGGGTAGGGGAAGTGACATGATCCATCAATTGACTGCCTTTGGCATCACTCCATGCCACATTTAGCCTCTTATTCACTAATGGGAGGAGGGCGAGGAGCGGAAAATTCAGACAGCATCTCTTAGGATTTAAGACTCAGAAGGAGGGTTTTTAGGACCTCATTTGAAGGGACGCTGTAGTTAAGGTTCCAGAACCGCATCTAGGGGCAGATTTACAGCCCCTTGTGCCTCTTTTACTCCGTTGTTGTGTCACTTTTGTGACGCAGCGGTGGCGCAAAAGGTGCGCCATGGTGCGGGATATTTACAACGTGGCGCATCTGGGAGATGCGTCACGTTGTAAAGCCCTGCGTCAGAAGGAGGCGTTCCGGCACAGGAACGCCTCCTAAAAGTGGCTGAGTGAAATCTACAAGATTTCACTCAGTCACTTTGGGGCCCATGCTGCGTCAAAACCCTGCGCCTGCTTCAAGCAGGCGTAAGGATTGACGCAGCATTGTAAGAATAGACCCCCTAGAGCATTGCTGGAGCTGCGTCGCGCTTGCGACGCAACTCCAGCAATGAGCCACTTTTACGGCACAGATGCGTCACGCATCTGTTCCGTTTTTGCCCCATGGCGCATCCATGGTGGAGGAGGCATGGCGCACAATAAGTGGCGCATCCCTGCTGATATGCAGGGATGCGCCACTTATTGTAAATCTGCCCCCTAATATTTATCAGTTTTACCACATGTGGTAATTCCGCACCAGTTGTAATCCGATGCTGGTTGTAAACTCCAGCTTGAGCATGGTTAGTGATTAACATGGGTCTCAGAAAGATGCTCTTACACACCTGCTTACTTTATATTCAGTCTGCTGCCTCCATGATCCCAGAGGGAGGGAGAGCAAGCGCAGTGGCACAGGTTTCCAAAAGAAATGCTACTGACAGCTACCAATAGCAGCTGCTCTCACTCTTTGATATTTTTATGCGCCACACCAACATTTACCGGTGAAACATCACTGGAAGCGCAGTGCTCAGAGTGAGTCAAAGAGGTGAGTAAAATGTTACAACCCATTACATTCAGTGACGTCTTGAGGATTCGGAGAGACCTGGCAAGACTTATTTTAGGGGGCCCTGTCAGGAACAACTTTGAATGTTGCTACCTGTTTTCTGGTAAGTCAAACCCTCATGTTGCCAAACAAGGGTTAATAATATTCTAAACGTTCACTAAAAGGGTCGCTCAAATATGTCTTGCCCATAAGTCCTTAAGATGACACTAGTTAGGGAAAGACAGAGTCAAAGGCAGAGGCAGACACAGAAGAGGGAGAGATGTTAAGAGAATGAAAAAGGTGAAAAAGAGGTAAAGTTCACTTTCCTAGGGGCCCCTTGGAAGGCGGTGGCCCTGGACAATTGCTCGCTTTGCCCTTGCCTTAAAATGTCTCCGATTGCATTTCATATTTGTAGCCAGTAGTAAGGGTGCACCCAGGCTGAAGCCTGCTTTACACTGAAGAAAACAGGATAGAATATACTTTCGAAAAGACTGTGTAAAATGCGGATCTCCCTTCGGGCAGGGAACTACTTAAGATTCAAGCCTGGCATCTATTTCGAATGCAGAGTCTGTGGGAAGAGCAGGAGGGCAGGTTTTATGATCGCCCTTTAATCTTTTGACACATCAGAAAATATTTTAAATGCATTGGGGAGGACCCTTTATTGCCTTATAGGCATTAAGGACTTACCCTATCTGAAAATAAAGGGTCAAATGAATGATGCATAAAAAAAGAGAGCATAGGTTTGACCTGCTTAATTAACCAAGAGTCGTTGGTACACTTCAGTGGCTGAAATGTCAATCATTTTCATTTCAATGGCTGTTTTGCTAGTACTGAACTTTGCAACATATGGGCAGCTTTGGATGTAGAGTGTTTGTGCTGCCTAAATCTGGCAACTCCAGGCCAAAGACACAACTTCAGAGAATAGAGTGCTCCATATGAATGCAAACATTATGCAAACGCCCTGAGAGTTTATTCTCCCCATGCAGGTATGGATGCGGGTTCAAGCGGTGTCACCAGTTCCCACTCAAAACCCCTCGGTGCCAGGAATCGGGCAGGGTACAGATCAAGCAAGGGACTAACAGTAACTGAAGCCTGTGGACTAGTGGTAACTGAATAGATTTGTAACTCTAAACTACTAACTGACTGGCCACACTGACATTGACTTCCTGGCTATAAGTATATTTATGGGGCATTATGGGTAAAAACAATATCTAAAAACATTTATAAAATACAACCTTCGCCTAGCAACATGTTATGTATTGTTATGAATCTTCACTTCACGCCAGCTCGCACTGACTAAACATATTGTTTACTTCCCGCTCGGTTCCCGCGTATTAGGTTCCCCTTTAGGTTTTGTTCCCTGTTGTGGTTTGTTGTGTTCCGCACATGCGGGTTGCCAGTTCTTCCTTACCTCCTCCTGACCAGCCCGGTGTGCAGTGGTGTCCGGGGGTCCTGATCTGGTATCCCAGTCTGCTCCAGAGCTCAACATCCATTGCTGAAACCAGCAAGTCCCATTTCACTTCAATAGTGTATGAGTGCGCTCCTGCTAGGATCCATGGCCTCCCATTCCTCAAGCACTGAGGTAGTTCTGTGGAGTACTGTGCAGTCCCTTGTCTGTAATAAATCCATGCCGACGAATGAGATGGCAGCAAGACAGAGGTGCTGGTGGTGGGGAGAGCCCAGTCTGCTTGGTCGTCGGCATGGTGGCCACCCTGTCTTGGACCAACCCCAACCCCCTGCCAAGAGGCACGCAATCTGGGGGTGTGGTTTGATGCGGGTCTTACTTTTGGCCCCCAGCTCAACCGGGTGGTGGGAGTTCGTTTTGGGATTTTGAAGAAACTGAGAAAGGTCCTTGACTTACTCCCGATCGGTGCCCGTCAAACCCTGGTTCATGCTTTGGTGACAGCTAGGTCGGATTACGGGAACCTGCTGTACCTGGGGGCTCCAGAAAAAAGCATGGCACGCCTGCAAGTGCTGCAGAATGCGGCAGCACGTTTGATTCTCAGGCTGCCCAAAAGGGCGCCTTCTAAGGCGGCCCTCCAGAAGCTACACTGGCTCCCTGTGAGGAGAAGAGTGGAATACAAAGCCCTCTGCACCTGTCATCGAATCTTGAATGGCAGGGCACCCGACCCTCTGAATAAACTGATCGAAGTGTATCAACCAACACGAGCGCTTAGATCCGCAGGGGGCGGTCTACTGAGGATCCCTAGAGTTAAGAAAGCCCGCATGGGAGGTAGGTCCTTTAGATGCTTAGCGGCAAATAACTGGAATAAACTACCAGCGGACCTGCGCCTGGAACCGGAGGAAGCTAGGTTCCGAGCGAAACTTAAAACATTCCTTTATACTAAATAATTGTCCGCTCAGTTTTTGTGCTCCCTGCACGCTGCCTCTCCCACTTTTAGCGCGTGGACACGCCGGTGTGCGTAACGCAGCGCTTTATAAATGTCCCAATAATAATAATAATAATAATGAGATCTGGTCCAGGGTTTCTGTCACTCCCCTTCCCTTGGGAGAGTGAAATGATTAGCCTGGACAACTTCAAAAGGCAGATGTTTGTGGTTGTGAGTTAAATAGGTAGGACCTGTCCAAGGACCTCTCATGAACCTCGGGGTTCAGAACAAACAGAAACTGACTCTTAGGGCCTCATGAGACTCAGAAAGCCTCCGAGCGCAGGTTGGAGGCTTTCCGGGTCTCATTGCTGGTTTCACTTTCAACCACCGCATTACGATGCAGGCGGTTGAAAGTGAAACTGACCAGTCATTCCGACAGGATTCCGTAATCCCTACGTACAAAATTTCCACCGTAGAGATTACGATGTCGACTTTCCATGTCGGGCTTTGTGACATGATATGCCTGTCGGACAACGACTTTGGGGGTCCTTAGCAGGGCCCTGTTCACACTGGAGCCTCCGGTTGGGGGCCGAGGGGGCACCTCGAAGGGCCTGCATCACTGTGCAGGGATTAACAGATTCTACCATTTCTCTATGGGAGCTTGTTCTAAGGCCGGTTTATGGGCGCAGCACAAGCTCCCATAGAGAAATGGTAGTATGCAACTGCACCATGTGTGGTCGTATTGTAATGCTGTAGTCGGGACCGCTGACCGGAGATCGGTCGGTCCTGAATCCACAATGGTGTCGCCACCCAACATCGTAATAAGGCCCTTACAGTGGATTCAAAATCAAGTGCCCACCAACACCCTTATAAAGGCAACAAGGCCCTTTATGGTTTGGCAGTTCATCCCCCTCCTTTCTCTTTCAGCATCACGAACTGGTGGCTTTATTGGCATCATCGCACAGGACACGAAGGAGCGAGTCATCATCACAATGTTTTGGCTGTGAAAGACACCATGAGTCAATCTATCCTGGCTGATGACGGCTGCTAGCCAGAGACCGATCCTAGGATGCTTGATTCCGTTCCAGGGAAGGCATGGTTTGGCAGTTCGGGCTGGACTGTTCTCATGAGGCACTGGGTCAAGGCTAATCTGCATATGGCCATGTCTAAACTGGGGTGGTGTGGAGTGCAAAAAAACGATGGATTTAGGCCCAGATCTCTGTACTGAGGTGAATGTATGACATTGTTCTGTATTCTGTCCATCAACTGTTGTTTTTGCAATTGTCAATCCGAGTGGGATAAGTATGCTCAGACATGAGTCCTGTGCTATCCACACCACTGGAGTCAAGCTATCCTGGCTGATGACGGCTGATAGCCAGAAACCGGTCCAAGGATGCTTGATTCCGGTCCAGGGAAGACATGGCTTGGCAGTTCGGGCTGGACTGTTCCCATGAGGCACAGGGTCAAGGTTGATTTGCATATGGCCATGTCTGAACTGGGGTTGTGTGGAGTGCAAAAAAACGATGGATATAGGCCCAGATCTCTGTACTGGGGTGAATGTATGATATTGTTCTGCATTCTGTCCATCAACTGTTGTTTTTGCATTTGTCACCCCGAGTGGGATGGGTATGCTCAGACGTGAGTCCCATGCTCTCCACACCACTGGAGTCAAGCTATCCTGGCTGATGACAGCTGATAGCCAGAAAGCGGTCCTAGGATGCTTGATTCCGGTCCACGGAAGACATGGCTTGGCAGTTCGGGCTAGACTGTTCCCATGAGGCACAAGGTCAAGACTGATTTGCATATGGCCATGTCTGAACTGGGGTGGTGTGGAGTGCAACAACACAATTGATTTAGGCCCAGATCTCTGAACTGGGGTGAATGTATGACATTGTTCTGCATTCTGTCCATCAACTGTTGTTTTTGCATTTGTCACCCCGAGTGGGATGGGTATGCTCAGACGTGAGTCCCGTGCTCTCCACACCACTGGAGTCAAGCTATCCTGGCTGATGACAGCTGATAGCCAGAAAGCAGTCCTATGATGCTTGATTCCGGTCCAGGGAAGACATGGCTTGGCAGTTCGGGCTGGACTGTTCCCATGAGGCACAAGGTCAAGGCTGATTTGCATATGGCCATGTCTGAACTGGGGTGGTGTGGAGTGCAAAAAAACGATGGAGTTAGGCCCAGATCTCTGTACTGGGGTGAATGTATGACATTGTTCTGCATTCTGTCCCTCAACTGTTGTTTTTGCATTTGGGAAAGACACCTGGCCTCACCCACAATGTGTCCAATGTCAAGGAACAGTAGTCAGACATTAACAGTATACATAGAGGGCCTGATTCACAAAGGTAAACTTACACTATTGTGTGAATTTAAGTTTACAACTCCGCAGTCGTGGTGGAGAACTCCAGACATAAAAAGATACATCTTTTCATGTGTTGATTTCCCTACCCCTACTGCAGACTCTCAACAGTCGTAAACGTACTATTAAATCAGAGTTTGTGACTTCCACAACAAGTGTAAACTTACTCAAAAGGGTAAGTTTTCCTTTGAGAATTATGTCCATAGAGATTATCCTACTGAGGTTATTGGAAAGCAAAAGATGCGACCACAGACTAAGCCTCTTTGATCGATCCATGTGATTCCCATCTGAGTCCACATTTGTGAACACATCTTCGCAATAAATAATGAACTTCTTCTACTATTGACATCCCTTCAATAATTTAAGTAGGATAACGGCTGTGAAGAAACAAATAAGAAGGTGAGTTGGAAATCACCTACAGTAGATACAACATTAGTGACTGGAGAGAAGAAATTACCATAGAGGTATAGAAGGAACAACCTCAGAGTTTCAAAATGTGCTGTAACCTAAAAACAATATTTAAAGGAGTTCATACCACTATTGGCCCTGCTTATGCCCTCTCACTAAGCTAGAGTAAAATAAGTGATTCTGTTGTTCATGTACCTAGATCTTCCTACCGAATTGGGTGACCAAAGTAATTTGACATTAAATAATAATTCGAAGTCTCAGGGTAGGAAGTTATCGGCAGCGCCTGAATACTCTAAGATAATAATACCATTCAATGGCCAGATTTATCAAGGCTTCGTTCTGGAGCAGGGCAAAGTCTTTATCTGAGATTTACTTGCCAGGGCAAATCTTGATCTGAACTTTTCAAAGTTTGCACGCATACTGTAATGTGCAGCACACATACAAAAAATATAAACATTTTAAACTATGTATAAGAATAGTATTTTGTACTTAACATGATATCCCTCTTGTACCATAAGTATGCTACACATCACTCACACATCCTTGGTCTAGTAGGTAGTAGTAGTAGACATAGCACTGTCCTGCGGACTCTTTTACGCAATACAGCACAACATCTCTGGTTGTTGTGATGAATTACATGATTTCTAAGTCTGTCCTTACGAGTCTAAGAGTTACTTTGACTCTGATATCTAGTCAGTGATCAAAGAGAACTCCTAGTTACAAAAGATAGAGATAGCTTACTTACCATATACCTGGCTATGACACATAGCACAAGACTATCTGTCCTCCAAAGTAACGTCCTGCATGCCCTCACACATTTTGGGTGCTAGACACTGGTTGCTGTCATTAGTAAAGGGTTAGTGGCAAAATAGTGGTGTTATTCCTGTGCCTATGTGTGTTTTAGGGAGATGTGTGCCTTGTCCTGAGGTTGCTATTTGTGCATCAGGGTCTCATGGTCACCCCGTTATTGTGTTATGGTACTTGCCCTGAATTAACTAATCTACATGGAAGCTTCCATATGACTAAGGAGCATAGTTCTCCATGATTTTTAGTGCTGTTCATTGACTGTTCAGTTTCAGTATTTGACCCAATGGCTCGATTTACATCCAAACAGCGAGTGCTGCTTGCTGACAGGTTGTTTGGCAGACAATCTCCGGGAGCAAAGTATATGATACCCGCTGGAAAAAACTCAAAAACTCCATTCGATATTACTTTTGTCGTAGGTCTGCTATAGGATGGTGAATAGAGTATTCGGATGTGCCCTCCTCTCTTTAGAAGTAAAAATGTAAGAACCACCAACATTAAATCCTTCAGGCATTGCCCAATTGAAGGAGAGTAGATATCCCAAGATGGGGGAATCTATAAATGGAAGATAAATCATTTGAAAAGGCTAGAAACCGTTTTGGGGTTCACTCAGACCAATTTTTGGTGTACAAGCAATTAGCTAGAGAAGCAAGACATACAGGGGAAGGCTTTCCTGCGGAAGAGCTGTAACACAGGCACCCACTACAATTTTCATCCTGTAAGGCAGTGGAAGGATTATCTTGCACAGTTTAAGGCACTCTATAGGGACCGGCCTTGGGCTGCTTTGCAAGTTTGAGCCTATTAGGAAAAATATCTTGCTATTCAGATTTCGCCTGCCCAATACTTGTACTTAGAATTTATTACACTCTAGTTACTGTAAGATGTATTCAACCAAACTTACACTTGCTCCAAATATAATGCGAGACATGCTGATTAGTTGCCCAGGATCTGGACCTGCCCTCTGGTATGAGACTTCTTGGATATGGTTGTAAATGATCTTCCGGACTCCCATGAGAGCTTTGTTGAAATATTGTATAGTCCATCTTCACCCAAGAATCTAACAAATGTATAATGAGTTATTAAATGATAGGGTTATCTGAACTGTTGTTAAGAGATGTATTGTGTACATTGGCTTCACAATGATGGACCATCTAATAGTGTATAGGTGTATAGTGTATATAGTGAATGGTTGATGGCAGAGGTGCGCGTCGGGTATGGGTCAGTACTGATGATGAGATTGCTGAAGAGTTTAGAGATTGAAGTTGTATGTCCTGGAGGCCGCTGTAAGGTGAGGGAGAAGGAGACCAGGCTTGATGATGAGGTGGTTTTCAGGAGGAGCCTGGTTATAATTTAAGTCAGACTCTAATGTAACATATATTCCCAATTGCTTTATAACCTAGAAGATGATGTTTGAGTTTATCTCTTCTTTCTCTTTCTTTCACTATGAGGCATTGCACTTGTTCATGGTATTTATGTTAGAGTGTAAATGTATAAAAGAGTTTACAAAAGAAAGATAAAGTTAAAGTCTATTTTGTTTGTCGGGCTGTATTTTAAATCAGTGCTAAGAGTCCCATTTGGATAGTGAGCTCTGTATAAATACAGTCAGTAAGAAAGTCCTGGAGAGTCAGATGTACAAAGCTATCCATTTCATGTCTTGCCAGTGGGTCAAGGACTTGGAACTAACTGTGGAGCAGAGATTACTTGTCATGCTATCTGACTGACATGAATGCACCGAACACCAGAATGAGCCTAATACGAGAAATACAAAGAAACACATAAAGTATCTGTATGCAGATACAGACAGTTTGCATGCAAAGCTACAGAATGATGCAGCTAGATCCAATGCCAGATGTGGCCATCATGGGACCATGTCTGTCTGCCCACACTATAAATGACGCATGGTTGCAATGCAAAAGTCTTAAGGGCTTAAAGCGTTAGCTGTGAGGGCATACCTCGATTTTACCCTTAACTTGTGGGGGGAGAATAATGGGAAGGAATTCGATTTGAAAATTGAGTCAATGTGATTTGAAAACTTCTAAATTAAATCCCAAACAACGTGTGGAATGTTAGGAATTTTCACAGGAAATATTATACAGGGAAGAAACAATTTACCGCGCATGCCTACTACTTTAAAGGGCTATGGGACCCCTTCTGAATTTAATTGCTTTAGAAGATTAAAGCGATATGTATGACGATCAGTTTCACTTTCAGTTTTGAATCGTTACTTCTGTGAAAATAAATGCAATATCTGTATGATGTAAGCACGTGACGTTAGTTCTCCGGGGAGAGCGAAGGAAAGGAATTCTTACAATAAAGACAACACAAAACAGCAGTGAAAGGCACGTGCCAAAAAAACTGAATATTCTCCGCAGCTCACTGGCTTTCATCCTCTGAGAGTGCTTGCCTCAGCTTTTCCCACAATAAATCTCGCAGGCTGGCCTTGGAGGGCGAATTGTGCAGCGCAAGCAGCGTTTTAAATGAACTCCGTAGACATTTACTTATTGACAAAGATTTGAGACCTGTAAAACGGACGTAGCTTGGCGAATGTTGTGAAATTAAGCTAAAAAACCCTGCCGTGGCTGCGTTTCGAGGTTAGCATTTACACGCATCACAACACGGCTGCAATTAACTCATGGGGCAAAATTAGCGAATGGAGGTGATAGTTCATCAGAAGGAGTCAATTTCAGACATTTCACAATACTAGATAGACAGGAAGTAGAAAATATCTTTGTTCCTCCTGTGACCATTTCCTATTCCATGGGGAGTGGGCAACACTCATTGTAATGTAATGTAAAAAGGATTTGTAGAGCGCTGCGTTCACCGGACGGTTTCTTGGCGCTGATCACTAACCCAGGAAAAGGCAGAGAGGGGAGAAAGGAGAGCTTTATGTATAGACACCGCGGAAAAGGTGAGTTTTTAGGAGAGACCGAAAGTGAGGGTAGGAAGAGGAGAGTCTGAGGTCTAGAGGTAGAGAGTTCCAGAGTGAGGGGGCCAAAAAAGAGAATCTAAGGCCTCCGTGCTTTTTTCGCCTGAACCTAGGTGTCTGGAGAAGGGCGTGATGGGAGGAACGGAGGTGTCTGGGGGGGGGCGTACGGATGAAGAAGAGAGGAGATGAAAGAGGGGCCGATACCGGCCAGGGATTTATGGGTTAGGCAGCCAAGTTTGAACTTGCAGCGTTCCGACACAGGAAGCCAATGAAGGGCTTTGAGGAGGGGACGGACGTGGGGATGTTTTGGCTGACGGTAGATGAGACGGGCGGCCTGATTCTGGATTAACTGAAGTCTCTTTATTTGGCATTGCGGAATGCCTGCGTATAGGGCGTTGGCGTAGTCAATCCGGGAGATGACTAGCGCAGCAGCGCCAAGGTGAGAGCTTCAGTGGTCAGGAAGTGAGCTATTTTCCGGATTTTTCTGAGCTGGTGGAAGCAGGAGGATACTGTGGCACTGATCTGATGGTTCATGGAAAGATCTTGTGAGATGTAGACCCCTAGGCTTTTTACTTTTTCGGCGGGACTAGGAGGGGGGCCGAGGGAAAGCGGCCAGAAGGTGGAATTCCATGAATTGGCTGAGCCTCCGACAAGAACGAGCTCCGTCTTGTCGGGGTTAAGCTTAAGGTGGTGAGCGCCCATCCAGTCGCTGATATGGCAGAGGGTGGACTGGAAATCCTGGTCCGCTTCCTGCGAGTCAAGGTTGAAGATGAGTTGGATGTCATCTGCATAATTAAATGCAGTGACATTCCTTCCCCGGAGGGAGCAGATCAGGGGGGTAAGGTATAAATTAAAAAGGAGTGGAGACAAAGACGAGCCCTGCGGGACTCCGCAGGTGAGTTTCATCCTATCCGCCGAGTATTGGGAGATTCGAACAGATTGGTGGCGGTTCGTCAAAAAGGAACGAACCGAGTCAAGGGCCGTCCCTCCAATACCAGCCTCCTTGACACGGTCGACCAAGATGGAGTGGTCGACCGTGTCAAAGGCTGCCGACAAGTCCAGGAGGATTAAGGCTTGGCTGGCGTTAGAGTCAGCACCTCTGCGGAGTTCCTCCATTACAGAGAGAATGACCGCCTCGGTTGAGTGGGCTGGTCTGAACCCAGCCTGTTGAGGGTCCAGGAAGTTGGAGTCCTCAACAAAGGAACTGAGGATGCTGGTGACATATGACTCAAGTACCTTGCTAAGGTAGGGAAGGAGGGAAATGGGACGGAAGTTGGCCATGATTGTAGGATCGGCGCTGGGTTTCTTCAAGATGGGTACTACTTCTGCGTTCTTAAACTGACTGGGAACCTCACCGAGCAGAAGGGAGTTGTTCAGAAGGGCCAGTGGAGGGGTGGGGCAGGCTGAGAAGGCAGCCCGGAGAATCGCGGGGGGGCAGCAATCTGTGGGGGAACCAGAGGAGACTTTATTAAGCAGACTGATGAAAACTTCTTCTGATATCGGGGGGAACTGAGTCAAAGATTGAGGGTTGACAGAGGGTGCAGCCTCAGTTGAGGATGCAGCCGGGGGAGTGGAGGAGATGCTATTTTTGATTTTGATAATTTTTTCTATAAAGAAACAGTTGAGGGAGTCACAGAGTGCTTGAGACGGAAGAGGTTTGAGAGTTACCCTATCCGGGTGTGAGAGCTCGTCAACGATTGCAAAGATATCTTTAGATTTCTGCGCAGAGTTAAGGATTTTGGTGGAAAAGTAGGCAGTTTTTGCAGCTTATATGGCTAGTTTGTATTCTCCCAATAATTTTAGAAAGAGTTGTTTCTTTACGTGGTCATAGTTTCTGCGCCAGCAGCGCTCGGCCTGGCGGAGACCTAGTTTTAAGGTTTTAAGACTATCAGAAAACCATCGATGTGCGTCGTGGGAGCGCTTGGATCTTATTAGTTTAAGGGGAGCAACCTTGTCGCTGGCCTGTTCTAGCCAGTCGACTAGTGCAGCTTCTTGGGAGTCGATGGGGCCTAGAGTAACCAAAGCCGAGGATGATAAAGAGGTGAGGAATAAGTCAAGGTCTGCTTTGTTCCAGTTGCGAGCTTGGAGGCTAGGGCCTCGACTGCGCGGGGGCGGGGGAGGAACCAGGAGGAGAAAAGAAATTAAATGGTGGTCGGACCAGTGGCAAGGTGAGATCGTGAGCGACTTGATTTCAAGGTTATAGGTCCACACCTGGTCAAGGGTGTGGCCCTTGGAGTGAGTGGGTAGATGAATGTGTTGGATACCATTAAGCCCAGTTAAAAGAACGGTGAAAGCCAGGGATTGGGGGCTTTCATGGGTATCTGCCGGCCAGTAATTGAAGTCTCCCAGGACTAGGAGTTTAGAATTATTGATGGTGAGCTGAAAGAGCAGGTCACCAAAGTTCGAATAGAAATTGGGCATAGATTGTGGGGGACGGTAAACCAGAACGCAGGTAAGAGGGGAGACAGAAGATTCAAGTCTAATTCCCAGACAGTCCACCTGAGGGATGTTGAGGAGGGAGAGGGAAGTGAACCTGAGGGAGAGATTGATAATGGCGGCTACGCCGCCTCCTAGTTTGCCGGCAGGCCTATTGGCATGAAGTATATAATACCCTGGAGGGGTGGCTGCTAGGATGTCGGGGGAGGAATCCTCAGTCAGCCAAGTCTCGGTTAGGAGAAGAATATCGGGTCGGTCCGAGTCTAGGAGGTGGAAGATGTCAAGTTGGTGTCTGACAAGTGAGCGAGTATTAAGGTAAATAACCGCTAATTCCATATTGGCGGGTGCCTGAGCAAGTGGGGGTTTAGGAGGAGAAGGAGGAGCTGAGGGTTCGGAAGTGAGAAGGGACGGGAGGGACTGTAGCTCAGGAAAGGTACTCCGAGGTTGATAAATACCTAGTTGTTGCAGGCATGTGGAGCTGGTGGTGTCCAGTGACCTCAGTGAGTGTAGAGCAATCAAGTCCCTGGGAGTGAGGGTAGTAGTTTGGGCATAGTGACATGGCCCGGGCCCCATCCGGACGCGGACGGGCGGAGACGGGCTTGCCTTAGGCGCGCCTTCGGCGCGCAGACGGCGCGCCCGCTGCGCTCGTCCGCTGCGCTTCCGGTATGGACACATCCTATATGCTGGTAGAGGATTGGAGAAGGAAGGGGCGTGGCCTAAATAAGTGGGCGTGGCCTGTGCACCGCGAGGAAGGCGGCGGTTCAATCAAGCCCAGCCTCTCCCTCTGCAGCGCTAAATCCGCTGTACAGGGTCTCGAGTGTCAGGCAAGTAACAAAGATTAAAAGAATAGTACACAATTCAATTTTAAAAAGAGCAGTAAGAGCGTGGCTCCCGGCTGTGCCTCAGGAGATTAGTGAAGTCATTGGGGTATATTTACAACAGAATGGCGGAGTGCAGTGTTAGCCAGCAATTGGTAATGCTGGGCTCTGACAATCGGAAAATGCAGCAATGCGCCATATTCACAATACTGCAGCACACCCCTGCGTTTTCCCTAGGGCTGGTGCTAAATGTAGCTACCCAGCACCAACGCAGGCACCCTTGCACCATAGTGCAAGGGTGCCTTCATTGAAGGGAATAATTGTTCATGTGCAGGAAGGACTCTCTGTAGTCGTAACTAACCCTGGGCGAAGCACTATGCTACGCTTGCGTAGTTTGCACTACTTTGCACTACGCGAATTGCACGTAACATAGTGCAAACACACGTAGCGTAGCGTAGTGCAACAGTCATTTTTTGCTTGCTCACAGTCCTCACCGGTAAGTTAGCGACCACGAGCGAGCAAAATGACATCCCGGCAAGACTTTTTCCTCGTTCGCGATCAGCAACAGCAAGTTGCTGATTGCGTGCTTGGAAAATAAACCTCCCAGCGAAATTCTCAAAGCGGGGAGGTTAGGTTTCTCATTGCGAGTGGTCACGTACGCTCGCATCCGCTCGCGATGAGAAACTACCAGTCCGCGCTGAGAAAGCTGCCGCTCGAGTAGAAATCTACTCGAGCGGCAGAAAACGACAGCTTGCACTGTGCAAGATGAGGTTTGCACTGATTGCACAGTGCGATTAAGCATCCGGCACTGTGCACTGTGCAATCAGTGCAAACAGCATTTTGCACAGTGCATTAAGCAGTTCGTGTTGCTACGTGTAGCCTGCGAAGTGCTACTACGCGAACTACACCCAGGGTTAGTCATAACGTTACTATTAATTCATGAATACTGAACAAGAGTATGTTTACCTTTGTAAATCAGGACCTCTGTATGCTGTACTACACACCTGCAGAGAATATTCAAGTTAGCTAATAACAAATCTGATAGTAGGTGTAGTTGTCCAATATGTGGGCTGCAGGCCACAGATATAATACATAAGTTCTCTAGCTGTCAACATTTAGACCAATATTGGGTGGAGAATGCTGAGTTGCTATCTCAGTATCTATGATGCGACTTGAAGCTAACCACTAGAAGCATCATGATGGGATCTAAACCTGATGCTGGTGAACGAGTATCTGCTATTATTTCTATTCCAATCATAGCTGCTGACTTATGCATTGCCAGAGTATGGACTAACCAGATGCCTCCTACTGTATATGAGTATTGGATCATATATGCGAAACTGAGGCTGCTGTTCTTTGGCTTAAAGGTAATAAGGCGGCCAAAGCATTCATACCAGATCAGGGCTGCAGGTTTCCAGAATGAGTGTCAGACATTGATTTGTCCTTCCACTGTTAACTACATCAAGCTCTCATTTACTATTTTTCTTGCTATGGTTCTATGTATTAAATATTTATGACCGCATTACATTTTAAAAATAATAAAAAAAACTGAAAAGTGTCGGGCAATGATTTCACTGAAATGCAGAACGGGAGCATGGGGTGAGACAACAGTATGAAGTTTACTCTGGGTTCTTGGCGAGTGGTGTATGCCAGGAACAGGGAGGTTAGTGATTGGCAGATTGGCTGGGTGGGGAAAGGCTTAGGGGTAGTGGCAAGGTTCAGGGTCAGAGATCCCCTTTTCTTTTAGGGTAAGTGCTGGTTGGAATCCCCCGGAGCCTCTAGAGTGTTCAATTAGCTCTTAGATGGTGAGTTGTGGTTTGGCTGACGTAGATAGTTTGAGGGAGGTGATAGTAGGTTGAGAATAGAGTGAAGTATACTAAGGGCATGGTGACGCTGCTTTGTTGCATAAAAGGGCCAAGGCAATGGATGAGACCATATTTGTGCTCTATAATCGGATGGCACATCGGATGGCACATGATTTCTACACATTCTAGTCTTTATTGTCTACTGTAACATTTCCTATACATTGATTTACGTGTGTAAGATTCAATGTCTCTGAATAATATGTGTGTGATGTAAAGTGCTCTGACACCCTACCCTGGTATGAGTAGCTCTAAAAACAAATGAAATACATGTGAGAGAGGAGCTATAGAGAGATTTGGGCCACTGTTGGAGGGTGGGAGTGAGGGAATCCATGGAGAAGGAAGTCATTGAGTGGTGAAAACAACGATTGTTGCACCGGGCAACACCAGTGCTAAAGCCAACTCTGGTGCCAGGCACCCTAGAGCAGATGTGTATGCAGCAGTGGGCTAGACCAGTGAGAATATCACCGGAGGGGGTGCCTCTGCAGTTTTAGAACTCCCCCTAATCTAAAGTACAGCATGTATGAAAAGGTGCTGAGTGGGAGGAGGCAGTCGAGTGCAAAGGTGCCCAGGCTACTTCACCCATCTAGGGCCCTTCATGCGATAGAGGAGGCAGTAGCGGTGGGGCCATCTAGCTCATCTGGGGTTGCTAGTATGTGTCAGAGCCTGGTATCTGCCCATCCCATGGCCAGCGCACGTCACACATCAGGAAGTTCCTATATTCCCAATAGGCTCAGAGCATTGGATTTAAATATATTATAGATTTGACGTAGGACTGAGGTCAACATAAATACCATAGACTAAAATCCTCAACTGGTGCTTCTAAAATACGCCTACCCCAATGTACCTAACCTAAGTCTAGTACGAGGGAAGAAGTAAGTGTTGTTTAGCATAGGTTTAGTTTTTGCCAAGAATCTACCAATGGTTTCTCTAGGTTCTAATGAGCTCCATACCTTGTTAGAATGAAGGAAGTCTGGTGTCTCTGTCTCGGGACTCGATTTCCCAACACCCCACAAGGTGAGCCAGAAACACTGGAGCTAGATTCTCGAAAGGCAGCTTCCTGATCACTGCGCCAGCTGGAGAGTCGGCTTCCTTCGGCACTGGCTGTAGCGAGCTCCGTCGGGCAAGTAGATCTTCGAACTGCTCCAAACCACTGTATCTTGCTAGAGCAAGTGAAGGTATATTTATACCATGAAGGTGTTTAGGAATGCCATAGTTTGACGTAAAGTTGGGCATATGAACTTCATAATGAACCCCTGGGGAATAGTTGTTCATTGTAAAGTAACTGAGTTCTTGGAGAAATCAATATTCAAGCAAGGGGAAGTTCCCTAACTGCTTAGGCCGTTTTTTCAAGAAATCGTTGTGACGTTTGGTGAATGGATGGAAGTAGCCATGGCTGTATTTGGGTAACATGGCCTATACATACATAAGGGCTTAATTTATATGCCTATATAAGGGCAATGAGAATTGTACCTATATAAGGGCATGAATCGGGAAAATGCAATCGGAGCCTAAAACGCCACACCACACCGACTCCACTTTCTTATGTACGACATTACTAAGTTCTAAACACATGAAACATATCTAAACATGATGTGTTAAAAACCCATCTAAAATACATAAAAATGCATTGGTACTGGTTGTACACGAAAAGAGCTTTTGTACTGTACGCATTTAAAGCAACGTTTCATTCAAAGCATTTAGTTTGACTTTTTAAAAATGCTATCCAAATGAATCATGAAAATACATTTATGCAATGGCTCTTAAATACAGAAGAAAAAGTTGAGATATATATAAACTGTTTGAATGTGGCAAGGTCAAATATTGTCTCTGGAAGTTTTCAAAGAATTATAGTTCTCTATGAATAGTTCTACTTTAAGCAGATTACTTTGTGCCAAACAAGGAAAAAAATACAAATTTGTAAAACAAAAATTAATCATAGGAAAAAGAGTTGCAAAGTTAAAACTTTGTTTTGAAAATGAAGGTCGAATTCAGAGTCTCTCAGAACACTGCGTGCCAAATCAAAAGTCAGTGTTGTTCTTTGGGGAAAACATAAAATCTTCTAAGTCTGTAAAGAATTTGTCTACCATTGTATGTGAAAGTTGGATTACCTCGTTAAGAAGATTAATTGCACATAGATGTTAAGCATCGCCGTCAGCGTTGGTCGCCTTAGCAATGTTCGAATTGGAAGGTACCTGTGTGCCTGTTTCCTCTCGTACCTCGGCTGTAGCATTTTGAGTCTGTGAGATCTCAATGAATGCCGTCATCAGAATTGGTAGCCGTTGGGGACAACACTGCGCATGGGCCTTTACTGGGTCCAGCAAAGTATCAACATCCGTTGGCATGACTGATGGGAGTGTGAGACAGATGTCTAACACGCATTCTTCTCCGCATAGCAGGCATCGTAGAACAGGTAAAATGCAATCTTGCCAAATTGGTCTGAATGATAGAAACCATGTGGTATTCAATTCTCTTAAACAAGTTAATCCCAAAATGTGGACAATGCTCTCACAACACTTCATCGCCAGTAGGGTATTTTCCACAATGAACTGGGTATCGCTGGTGAGTTGGCTTGCCATATCAAAGCAGTAGGAGCAAAAATAATATCCATGCTACGAGTCCCAAAATTAGAGGCAGTCCGCCAAACACAAAGTTCACGAAGTTTGGAAATATTCCTAGGACGGCTTCAAAAGGTGCTAACAGTCCAGAAAAAACTGTCTTAAATACATGTACAATACCACTGGTATCTGACATGTTTAAGAGACGACATAACATTTCTGAGAAATGTACAGGGCAATTTGTAGTTAATAGGGTGTGTATCTCCACAGACGTCCTTGTGACTTGCAGATCATACATTTCTTTGGCCGAGATCAATGGCACCGTTTTTTGTAAAAGAACGGCTTTCATTCTGCTTAAAGTATCAATTCGTATAAAAGAGATGTTCAGTGAAGGCCATAAAGGTGACTCTGTCGTGGTTTTTGGAAACAATACTTGCATACAGCAAGTGACCCTAGCTGACACAGTTACGAGATAGGCTAAACCTGGCAACATGCCACAGCGGCTGTGATCATTCAACATAATGTAACTTCCATTAGAAAGTTGCCTAAAAATAGGATCAATCACTGCAGCTGGTTAACCTTGCAGGTGGCAGGATAAGTTGTTAGAGAAACCATCGCAGGCCCCGTGTAAATAATACCCTGACAAAGGAGAGAACTGCTTGGTGCTTTTCACAATTTTTACCACTAAGAAACACCTCTCTTCCCCCACGCCAACATTTGTGTGTGTATGGTAATTCCCAGGATGTCTTGATGTATTCTTTACCCAACCTTTCATATGTGCCTGCTGGTATATGTTTTAAGCAATACTGAAAATGGAAAATTGTAACAGTGATTGTTCCATGTATTATCCATTCAATGGCTGGCTTTTCAGCGACTGTAAATGGCAATCTTTCCAGTTTTTCATTGCTCAGCACCATATTTTATGCTCCCCTCTGTGCCAATATGATCTGTTTAACAGTGAGATTAAATTCTGAAAATAGTGACGTAGTATTGATTAAACGCCAAGGCACATAGCCTGAATGAAGGTTTTGCAGCGTCCAACCAAATAGCATGATAGAACGTAATTGCGACTGACCATGTTGCAACATGACCAAGTCCTGTTCCATTATGTCTATTGCAGATAATACTATGCTGTCCAAAGAATATAACCTGGACGACAGAGTTGTTAACCCATTGTCAACTACAGAGAGAGATTTCTCTAAGTTAATACAATCAATTTCTCATATCCGTTCTGCAGTCTCTGCTTGAGTAATCTTCCATGCTTCATTATACAGAGCATAGATACCGGCATATATCAAACGTTTATGGCGTGGTTTAGTAGGTCCTTGTAAGAAGTCCCTCAGATCAGCGCCATCTTTAAGTAAAGATAAGTTTTGTTATACTTCCTTTAGTGTAGATTTGTGTAGCCACTCAAGGCACAGTTTCCCTACACTGTATGTTGTTACTATTCCTGGATGCTGTCTCTGAACATATCTTGGTTCTTCTGGCCTAGTGAATGTGAACCCTTGCGTTTTATTCAGGAATCTATCTTGACAGTTGTTTGTGTCTGTGGGCCAGATTAACCATTTTTTCCAATCTGGATCTGTTCTGTTGTGATGCAAAAAAGTATGTACGTCGACCTCCCCCTCTGAATGGTGCTGCTATCAGGTGTAGGTGTAGGTATGGACGGTTTGTTTAACTCTTTGATCTTGGCTAACCCAAGACAAGATGTCTGTTGGACAGTGTAATTCAAAAACATTATTTGCTCTGGGATGATGCAGGCTCTAAATAAAGCTTCTAAACCCTGCAGTTGCCGGTCTTTTGTGCCCCAGACAGTTTTTGTCTCAATGTTGTCTTTCCAAAAGTCGAAACCTAATGAAGACAGCTGAGCATAAAAGGCAGCAGAATAAATTTGCTTGGTATTTGTCAACATACCTTTCATTCCTGTCCTATTAACATTTTTAAAGTAAAATGATTCTAGATTTGAAACATTAAAACCTGAAAAGTATGGAAATTTGCCATAAAATGTTTTTGAGCTACCCTTTGGTGGTCTCGGACAATTTTCCCATTAGTTATTCTCCAGTACATTTCTAGGATTTGCAGATTTGTGTAGGAAATTATGACCATAGTTATTATAACAATACATTTGTTCATAATCTGATGAACCTTCTAAGTATTCATGATTTGTAAATACAGTAGACATTTCTAAGTCTGACATCATATTATTAACAGTCTCAAAGTCCCAATCATCAGAAAAGGTACTAGATAAAACAAAGTCATTCAAGGAAATATTGAACTGTTATGGAATCTTCAACATCTCCACCGGACAAAAAAGGTCATATTCAGTTCTGTCCCACGCTATCCCACCAGGTATAGGAATAGCTGTGATGTTCACTGATGACAAGTCTCTTTGTTCACGATGAGATGATTTATGTGGCTTGAGTAGTAAGTTGATGTTCTTACTTGCTGTGTCCTTTTTAACATATCTTCCATTTAGCAGCATTCCCAAATTTATTACCAGAGTCAACCAAAGTAGAAGAAAAAGCACAATCAACACAATCCAAAGTTTAATCCATGGTTTTCCAGATAAGAGCTTTCCAGGTGATGAAAAAGTTATGTTGTTAGTTCTTTTAAAGATTGTTTAGCTGGCTTCGTTTCAGGCTCGCTGGGATCCTCAGAAAACGTATTAAAGTTAATGAAATAGCCAGAGGCAGTTCTGTCAATGGTAGGGATTGCATCAGGATTGATTGAAATCACTGGAATCTCTTGATCACTTGTTACATTTGCATAGTCAGATGCTATTTAATTGTAGGCAGGCGTTTCTTGATGAACTGTTATTTGGGTCTCAAATGTAGCATGCCATGGCTTTGTGTTGCATAGTTCTTCTTTTCGCACCGCAGATTCTTCAAATTTGATGAGTCTCTCAGTTTGAACCTCATGGATAGTAGCCAGATTTGGGCGTTTGCTACAACCTTGGAGTCCACTTGGCCTACTGCTTATGATCACCCACATGATGTGGTTTGACCAGGTCGATGGACACAAACCTGTTCTCCTTTTTACCAGCAAGGGGTGGCAGTAATACTGTTCTTGATCCATGGATTGCTAGGACAGGTTCTGGTTGTCTGTATGAAGACCCAAATTCCTTCTTGTCCGCAATCTTTTCTCTGACTAGATCCCCAATCTTTGGAATCCAGACAGGCCTTGCTGGGACGGTTGGTTTCTCTTCAGTGGTGGTTGGCTTCAGGAACACGTTTCTTTGTTTCGTTCTTATTTCGTTTAAGTCCTGAAAAACAGCCAAACGGTCTTTGATATCAAAAGGTTTTTGTTCTACCACTGAAGTCTGACAATCGAGATCCGAAATTATCAATCTGGTTACAAAAAGGATTTCATATGGAGTGATACCCCCTAGAGAACTTCTTGGCAGATTGTTAAGACTATGTTGGACATTATTAGATGTTTGACCCACCCTTCCCCCGAGCCTTATACCCTAGCTGTTATAGATTGCTTTATGTCCCGGTTTTTTCTCTCCACTACCGAATTTCCCTCAGGATGGAATGGACTAGAGTACCGCAGTGCAACACCCAATTTGGCCATGGCCTCCTTGTAAGCTCAAGAGCTAAACGCAGGACCCTAGTCATAATGTAGCATGCCAACTGCGTATGTGCAGATAAAGACTAGCAAATCTTTTATAAGAGTTTGAGCGTCAGCCGAGCACTGAGGCCACATCCAAATGAATCTGGAGAATGAATCTACTGTGCCCATGAAATACTTATAGTTACCATCCCTCTGTAAGGGACCGCAGTGATCCAGGTAAATACAAGCTAATGGTTTATCTGAAATGAACAGGGGCATCTGCGCAGGACGTTTCACTGTAGAGACTTTCATCTTTTGGCAGATTTCCTCATGCGCGGCCACCAGTATCGCTGTTTTAATAATGACACTGTGCCGTAAACACCTGTTGTGCAGAGGCAAGCCCTTCATGTGCTGCTAAGATTAGTCCTAATCTATGTTCCATGTTTGGAATTACTCTATCCCCCACTCCAGGGATTCGAGCAGATGAAACATTGTTCGCATCAGTTATTCATGAGTATTTGAGTGGAAAGCCTTTTGGTAATGTTTACCACTGTCTTTGCTTGAAGCATTGACAGCTTGCATTATTTCGCTGTCTATTTTTGTTTTTGAATGAGTGATTGTAGCTACGGAAGCCGTTTGCACAGCTGCCTTCGCGGCTTCATCAGCCAATGAATTCCCTGCAACGTGAACGCCATCAGATGACTCAGTGCATGTATCACGTGAGCCTTTTGTAGTTCTTGTCATAACTGAACTATTTGTTCCCAAAGCAATTTATGCTTGATTGTGCCACCTTTTGCATCTTTGTAACCGTTTTGAACCCAGTTTTGCAAGTATTCAGTGTAAGATTCAACACAATAATACGAATCGCACACTATGAGTGTGGGGAATTTACGATCAGTATTTTCAAGCGCCATCTTGAATGCTTGTAGGTCAGCTCGCTGAGCTGTACAGTCTCCTAGAGATTGCGTTTTAGTGACCATTGGTCGGAATTTGCCATCGCGCCAGCGACCTTTGACGATCATGCACGCAGCACTATAAGCTTGTTTACCCTCCGTAGCGAGCTTTGCTGATCCGTCAGTATAAATTATACATTCATACTGCCCTAGAGGCAGAATTTCAGTAGGCAGAGGACATTCTTGTTAATATTGTAGAAATGCTTGTGTTTTCAAATATGGGTCAAAAACGTATTCAACATCTGTTGCAGCAAGAGAGTTAACCCATTGTATCCATCTCGGAAGTAAAGCCTTTGCATTTGGAATGCTCTCTTTCATCACTGCCTCTAAAGCAGATACAGGAGTAACGACCATTATGCGCTTTCCCTGTACGAGGGCTCTCTCTTTTGCTACTGCAGTTTGAACCGCTGTCAGAATGTTTTCTGTTGAAGTGAATTTCATTTCTGCTTGGTGTACAAATGTGATTTGTAAGCTATTGGTACTTTTTCTCCTTCATTAAAGGTTAAGTATGTCAATCTGCATTGTCCTGGAATGATTCGGATCACTAAGTTGCGTACATTTACACATGTTTGTAAATGCTTTGTTGCTAACATGTCTGTTTGCAATGAACTAAACATTTCTGTGTGTTTTTGAGTCTAATTAACTGTTTTGAAATCAGGTTTGATTAATTCATAGAGAGGTTTAACCCTTTCTGCGTAGTTTAGAATGTAAGTTCTTCAGAAATTTAGGAAACCTAGAATCGACTGTAAGTTTTTCAACGTTTTTGGACGTTGGAGCAGTGCGCATTTCTCTAGAAAGTTTGCTGCCAGGCTTTTGCCTTCACTTGAAAGTTCATATCCTAGGAAAAGGACGATGAGGTGGGCAATTCTCGATTTGTTTAAATTGAATTTGTACCCTTCAGAGGCGAATCCAAGTATGATGGTGTTCACCCTGTTCAAATACCTATCCAAGTTATCGGCTGATAGATAGATGTCATCGACATATGATAATGTCTCATCATCATAGGTTTGTAGTAACTCTGTTACCCTGGCCGAAAATAACCCTGGACTATTCTTGAATCCCTGTGGAAGATGACAGAAGTGACACTGTGTCCCCATAATTGAGAAAGCGGTTAAATACCTACTTTCTGGTGCAATGTTTTGACAGATAAAAACGTTAGAAATATTTAATGTGGTTTTATACTTTTTACACATTATTCATTAAGGCTGCATTGTGTTCGTTTTGTTCTGCAAAAGTTTTGCTACAAGAGTTTAGATGTATGTAATCCAAATCTCGACGATATGTATTGTCTGGTTTGGAGACAGGAAACAAAGGATTGTTCATTGATGAGGTGTATGTTTCAATCACCCCCTGGTATTCAAGTTGATCTAATATCTCCCTGACCTGTTTTTTAGCTTCTTGTTTAACTGGATACTGTCTTTGTGCAGTTTGTTGATTTTTTAACTGGATTTTATGGTGGGGAGAATCCTCATCCCATCCTACATGATTTCTGTATAATGCAGGAGCCTGGGCTACCGCCCATTTCCTGGCATAAGTATATTTTAAATGAATTGGAATGTGGTTGGAGAAAGCTTTCATAATGATTTCTTCTCCATGTGGGCACTCCTTGACAAATTCAGGCAGCCAATCTTGGTCAGCTAGAAGAATGCCATAACCTGGAGAGAGTCACTCGCAAAAGAGTGCTCTTATTTTTCTTGTTATGTCCCCCTCCATCCAGAGTGTTACTTCATATAACTTATGTGGAACACTAACCCTGGTATCTGCAAGTCAAGTCAAGTCAAATGATCTTTATTCGGAATTAATACATCCATAAAAGTACACACAGGTTAAAACACAATAAAATTTAATAAAAACATACAATAAACTATTATAATAAAACAGCCTTTTCCAATGGAGTTGAAGCAGCATGTGTATCAAAAAGTGCAAATGCATAGTACAAAAATTCACAATATATGGATATTTTGCTTACAGCTTACAATTTGTGTTTTTCACAAAAAGTGATTATTTACAACCAGCCATGCATCTAAAGAAAACTATGTGCAAAATATACCATACTCTAGTATACAAAGTGCAAATGTGCAATGAAGACAAAATACTGTTGTTCGTCAGGCATATTCCATACTCGCCCGTGATCTCACACTGGCTTTAAGAAAACAACTCACAATAAATATCACCTCATCTGAGGGCAACATTTGTAAAGTTCTCATTGCCTGAGTAAAGTCCCGTAAGTCATATTTACGGAAATACGGCATTAAGTATTGGCGAGTATAGAGTTTATAAAAACCACAAAAAAAGAAGTAATGTGTCAAGCTTTGTTTACCTCCCTCAGAACAGGGACAATCCAACTGTTCTATATTTTTATTATAACCAAGGGGGAAGCTTAATAGGTTTACAACACTTCCATCCCGAAATCTGAACAGAAGGCTCCTATTCCATCTTCCTAATGTTAGTGACAGATATTTTTGAGGTGTAGTTGGATTATCATTGCCAGATTCAGCATAGGAGATGCATTTAGCAACTGAGGAGTTAGGGTATTCAGATCTTATCCGTTCCTCCTTATATAAAGCATGCAGTGCCCGTTTAACAATGTTCTTGTGAGCGTGAACAATAGTATTAGGGGAGCTAAACAAAGAGCCCTGGCCCACACTCAACAGGCTATTCTCAACAGCTTTCAACCAAGGTACAAAGTGAAATCTTTCACTTTGCAGGCAGTCAGATATTATGCTGCGGGTTAGATGTGCCAATGGGTTTAGCCATATTTTTAACCAGAAAAGAGCGGGCCTAGATCGAATAAAATCCTCAATATACAATAACTTAAGCTCATTATGACAGATAAATGTAGGGGCGCAAGGAACGCCCCCCAGAACCTTCCGGCAAAATCTGTTTTCCTCTATCTGGACTGGCGTACTATTGGAATAGCCCCACACTTCTGCTCCATAAGTCCCCGTTGGTTGACACTGAGTACGGTAAATGTTTAACAGAGGGGTAGTAACGTCAGCCTGTTTGGGTTGCCGGAGAGATAAGATCGAGTTGATGGATTTACCAATTTTATTTCTCGCATAAGCAACATGTGGCTGCCACAAACCTGTATTAGAAAATAACAACCCTAAGTAGGGAAAAGTGCTTCTGCATTTTAGGATGTTTTCACCTGACTTAATTGAGGTGATGTTATATTTTTTGGGTCCACAATTCATGATGAATGATTTTTTAAAATTAGTGTTAAGACCCAAATCAGACATAAAAACAACAAACCCAGAAATTAAGGTACGCAAAGCGTTAGGTGTACGCCCCATTAATACTGCGTCGTCCGCATACAGCAGGGCAGTAATGGGGTTGCCATTTATGATTGGAACATCCTTAGTGATCTTACTCAAGCTGCTGCTCAACCCATTAATATATAGAATAAAAAGCAGTGGGGTGAGTACGCAGCCCTGTCTAACTCCCCTGCCGATTAAAATATCATTTGAGACTTCGCCCTCATTATTAATACGTACTCGGGCCTTTAAGTCCCTATGTAGATACAAAAGAAAATACACCAAAGAATCATCCAAACCATAATTAAGCAAAAGTGACCACAGACTAGAACGATTAACAAAATCAAATGCTGAACTTAAATCCATGAATCCTAGGTACAACAGGGATTTTTTTACAATAGTGTACTTAGCCATGATCAGATTCAAATTTAGACATTGTTCAACGGTACCCACATGACTTCTAAAACCGAGTTGACTGCAATGTAAAACATTATTATCCTCTGCCCAATTCCTAATCCTATTAAAAATTACCCTCCCAAGGACCTTTAGTGTGTTGTCAATCAGTGATATTGGGCGATAACAGGCAGGGTCCATTCTGTCACCTTTTTTGAATATGGGTACGATAACACTATTTGACCATGATTCAGGAATTGAACTATCAGATAAGTTGTTAAATAGATTGCATAGTAAGGGGGCCCAAAAGTTGATTTCAGATTTGATTTGATCTATCGAGAGACCATCCGGGCCGGGAGCTTTATTACTCGCACATTCAACTATGGCATCCTCGACCTCGGATAGTGCAATGTTCAGGGGTCCGGCAGTCTTGGGTGGGGGGGCTATATCTGAGGGGAGCCCTGATGTAGCATAAATTTTAGAAAAGTGCTCCACCCACACCTCTCCAGTTATATTACAATTGATTGGTTTAATATTTGAACCAAAGGATCTCAGAGACTTGACCTCTCTCCAGAAACCCGTGGTATCTTTTAATGTCACGGTGCGAGCTAGAGATTCCCAATGATCTATCACTAGGGCCTCAGATCGAATGCGTAGCGTAGTTTTATACTTCGATCTCAGGTCTCTTACGAGTAATGGGTCCCTTGGTTTGGTTTTAGGGCCTCCCTCAGTTCTCTGTTAGCCCTATAACATGAAGAGTCGAACCAACGGGGGCCATGATCTTTATTGGGCCGGGCTGGTTTCGAGGATTCTCTTTTAATAGCCAGACAGAGATTACTAAAGGAAACAACCACATCATGACCTGATCTATCATGAGACAGACAATTCTCAATTAACGTTGGGTGTTTATTAATGACTCTTGCTAAAATATCTTTATTGTCGACCCCTTTCCATACCAGTCTTAATCTGTCAGTGGATACTACCAGATTTTGTACCCCAGTTTCTACTCTCGATACATCCTTTGTGTTCTGTGAATTTTTTATATATATTCTAAGTGGGTAGTGATCACTATACACAGAACAAATGACCTCCGCTTTTAAAATTATGTCGCTTAGTGAAGGGGAAATAAACATATAGTCTATTGTAGAAGCACAACCCTGACCAATATATGTGGGTGTCAACATGTTATTTACTCCTATGTCGGCAATTTCCATGGCATTCACTAAATCATGGGAGGCTAGGTAATCTCTCAATTCCTCACCATTTCTACAAGGTGGGTTGTTACGGTACATATGGGTATTAAAGTCTCCTCCATTACAAATTCCGTCAAAGGTTCCATGCTTCTGCCCCTCTATAATCTCATCAATAAAATTAAATAAAATCAAAAAGTTATTATTTGGGCGGGTCACAAAATCATTATTATAAAAATTAATTAAACATAATTCCAACCTGTTAGTGTATTTTACAGCCATAAAACATTTACCCTGAGTCGGGATCAATTTAGTTTGTACCCCGGTTTTTATTTTAGCCCAAATGGATAGGCCCCCACTAGGGCGGCCCATAGATGAAGCGGATGCCGTTAAATTGTGGCAGCTAAAGCCCTCCAATGTGGGCATGGTCGTGCACCAAGTCTCTTGTAGCATCAGTATATCACAGTTTGTAAAAACCCAATCTGACCACTCTTTGATTTTTAATTTTGAACTAAGACCCGCTATGTTCCAACTTACAAGAGATAGTTCAGAGTCCTGGACAATAGTTCTTTGGTTTGGAGATTGTTGTCTGACTACAGTTGGCGGAGGAAGTGGTAAAACGTCCGATGGTTCCTGATTGGGTACCAAAGAAAGTTCATCTATACTCATGATATCCAGGTTGGTCACTGATGGTCAGTCTAACATGTCCAAATCCGATAGAGGTGCAAACCTGTTAAACATCTTAAGAGGGAAGGGAGCTGGCTGGAATTGGATTAATGGTGGTCTATAGAAAAAACTTAGAGGTAGTAAAGTTGCAACAGTGGAAATACCAGAACAGTTGTTGTTTCTGTTAAGTAAGAATCTTACAGTACCCGGATTTTTAAAATTAAGAACTATACAATCACCTTCTTTGTCTTTAAATAACGGCCCAACCCAAGACACCCTACGAGCTGATAAGACCTCTCTAGAGATATCATATCCGACCCCTTTGTGCTTGGTTAGCCAATCGATACATTTATTGTGCAGTTGGACCCATGATTCCCCCTGTTCCTCCCTCAATGGTGGTACACCTGCTAGAACCAGAAGAAAGGGGCAGGCATCAGGTGGTAAATGCAGGGCAGGCCCTTGATGTTTGAATGGCCTGCCATTCCCAGATTGCCCGTGCCCTTGTTGTTAGCGGAGATTGACCTCACTGCTATAGTTGGCTGGGTAGAGCCTTTGTTCTGGTTAGTGATGTTAGAATTAACAGTGGCAGGTGGAGCTGGTTTTGGGGGTACGGGCGGGGATGCGGGTTTGGGTGGTGGATTTAATGTTGCCATGTTATTCCCGCCATTGGTATATCTGGGTTGGGTAGTAGGTGGTACAGTAGGTGGTTGTGGTCCGGGGATACTAAGGCCCCCGGCTAATTTAGGGCAAACATCAGGCTTTCCATGCGATAGGGTGCTACTAACAGACTCAAGCTCTTTCAGCAGGCGATCTGCCCTAATTTGATCCAGGGTAACAGTCCCCTTTCTTTTTACCTCTTCATTTTTTACCAGGTTTTCTAATCTGTCAAGTCTTTTAAAAACATTATTAAACTGTTTGATCATTTGCTTCTCTAAACGATTAAAAATAGTATCAACTATAGTTTCTATAAGATTTCCATTTTGTTTTGATATGGTATTGTCATCTCCCATTAATGTAGTTTGTGTCCATATCGTATTAGAGTTCCCCCTTGGGTTACTAGTGGTTGCGGTGGGAATGTCATCCGTGTCCACTGAGTCTTTATCGTCAATGTGAATAGTTTCTGCCCCAGAGGATTTTTGTTTATTCCACAAGCTCTGTGGCGTAGGTTGGCTCTTGTTGATTAACAGTTGTTTTCTTTTGTTTGCGCTTGGCTTGGCTGTACCTCTTTTACGCTTTTCCCCTCCCAGTTTATTGTTTGCTTCCAAAGTCCCAATAGCAATAACATCTGCCTGAGAGGTAATTGTTATTGCGGAGATCGCCTCCGCCAGCAGAGGCTCAGGGAATGTGGGTGCCAATGCAGGTTTTGTGATTACAACAGTTGGCGATAGAGGAATTCTTGGGCTTATTTGCAAGGATGTTGGCTGTGTAATGATATTGGTGCAGTTCAGAGACATTCTTCTTTCTGTATCAGCGATTTCGTTAGTAACCAAATTAAGGGCATTTTCAAGTAGGGACTCAAATGTGGGAGGGGGAAATGGGAAATCGTCCTGGGCGACTATTTTATCTACTGACTCCATGACAAAGGGTATTAAACTCACCACAGTCACAGTGTTAGAGGGGTGGCCCGCCGCGGCCCGACCACTGTAGTCCACTGACGGCCACAGGCGGCCCGCCCTCTGCCCGGGCTCAGCCCGGCTCTGCCCGCGCGCGTCCCGCGGGGCGGGAGGAGCTCCTCGTTGTTATAGTGCCAGCCGGCACTGCAGGAGCGTCACGGGAGCGCTGTGGGTCCGGGGCTGCTGGGGGATGTAGTCCCTGGCCCCCGAAGGTGAGGATGAGCTGGCCGTTTCCCTCACGGCGGAATGCCTCGACACGCTGGCCGTTTCCCTCCACGCAGACAGGCAGAGTGAGTTGTTCAAGGTCCCCTGGTATCTGCAGTTTCAACTTGGATGTACTTATTCGAGTCCACTGTCTGTAGATGATCCTTTAAGTTCTTGCGAGCTATGGTGACTTCTGCTGCGCTGTCCAACATCGTTTGAGCCCATTCTTCATTCTTGAGTTGTGTCCTCAAGATACTCGGCATGTCTGATTTTTAGACCTGCAGACCTGCTACCTTCTTTTTGGTGAATTGAGTTTTCTTATTTTTCTGAACGTGTTGATCGTCTTTGGACTTCACGCGTTCTTCCTTGTTTTCTGACCGTCCTCTTCTTTCGGATTTCTGTGACGAAGTCTGAAAGGTACGAGAGGAACGTGTATCAGTATCTTGATATCTTTCATGTTTTCTCAAATTATCCTGATTCCTGAGGTTATACCTCCTTTCAGAGGGCTCCTTTTCAGAAGGCCTACCTCGGGATAGAAGTTTGTTTAGTATTCTCCCACTTCTTTTTGGGAGGAGTAGGAGTGTTTTTAAATAAAGACCTTTTCAGGAACTTCTGAATGGGGGTTTAACTGGTTTCCCATCCCAGCTGTCTCTGCTTAATTCTTCATAGGATTTTTCAACTATTCTGGCCAGTTTATGTGGTTGCTCAGTTACATCAAATTCCCTTAACTTTTGGCGGATCACCATGGATGCTGCTTCACCTTTAATATTAGCTAATAATATTGTTGAGGCCTGTTTCAAATCTTTCAGTAATTTCATACCTAGATTTAAAGCAGGCTCTGCCCCGTATTCATTTTGAATCTGTTTCAGGTCGTCTGGTATTACCGCCATAGATGGAACACCATGGGGTCGAGTCCAATTCGGGAAAAACAACATCCGTACGATTTTCATTCGGAGTAATCGCCGTACGATTCGTACCCGCCCATCCGATTCGCGTAGTACGATCCTTTTTCCATCAACCATCCGAATCGTCGCGATCCGTACGTGTTGCAAGGCTGAAACAGTGAACCGTACGACTCGTACACATGCCGTACGACCCGATGAGTACGATCCGGACCGGGGTATGAGGACGCGATTCGTACGGTCCACGTCAGGTAAGGGCGATTCATACGGAAAAGCACACAATCACTTACGCACAGTACGGTACGTACACCCCATGATCGCAGGGATATGGTGCGTACCCCTGCGATCATGGGGTGCACGCAACGTACCCCACGATCATCGCAGTGTGTACGCACCGTACACACAGCAAACATGTGGTACGGTGCGTACACCCCGAGATCGCGGGGTACCATACCCCTGCGATCATGGGGTGTATGCACCATACCCGGGGGAGCCGTTCCGTACCTGTTTCGGGGCGAACTCTGCTTTTACTGCTGTTTTCAGCTCCCATAGAAAAAGGGTTGTATGGTGCGTACCCGAGACGGATTGTACTTGCCGGGTCGGAAAAAGCAGCCGCGAACCGTACAGATGTCGCGTACAGCGGGTTCCGAGGGTGACTCGTGCGGAGATTCGAGTCGTACGGTCTTTGTACGATTCGTACAGAGTCCTGCTCCAGGTACCAATCGTACTTCGTCATACGTAGGGGGGACATTGCAGGGTATGATTCGTACGGGAAAAACGCTCCAAACGGCTATTCGGAGCGTTTTTTCCCGATTCGGAAACGACCCCCATGTGTTTTAATGTAGATTGCAGCAAAGACTGTACCCCAAGTGTCACAGTCTTCCAGGTGTGGTGTGATCTCCATTGGTAAACAGATTGTTAGAATTCTATGTCTCAACACTAAAGAAAGGGAGTTAGAGGAACAATAGCAAGGCTCGCCCTCCAAACAATTATAGTTACACAAAAGGTCTCTGTCGCCAGATTCCTAGGAGCCCTGCTAGTTACCATAAATCACAACCAACACACAACGGGGTCGATCGTGAAAAAATTATATTGTGTACAAAAAAGGAGAAATTGCTCCTTTTTTAGGTGTCCCCTCACTCACCAGGGTTGCCCCATGGTGACATGCTTCATCATTGGGGCCATCCCAGTTCTCTACGGGCTGGGGCGTGCTACGACTTGCGACAGTTACGTAGGAGCACTTTATAGAAGACTATGTGTGGTGCATGTGTATTTGTGGAGTGGACTTTGTGATGTATCTTAAAAATACCTGCCCAGTAGGTTGTCAATAAACTTTATTCTTGCCTCTAGGTGGTAATATTAAAAACGGGGTGGGTAGATAGGGCGCCCTAAACGTAAGGTGTCAAGGTGTACCTATCAACTCCTATCGTCGACATGTTTCGTGCATACCCCAAGCACTTCTTCGGGACTACACAGGGACCAGCCCTGTGTTCACCACTCCTTAACTCTCCAATGAGATTATTTTGATATAATTATAAAATTCTAGTGAAACTGCAGCAAACTTTAATAAGTGCATGCAATGATACCTACGTTTTTCTCTCTCAAAAACACGTGGTTCCTGTAAGATAAAATACAACTTGAGAGGTCACGGGGTACAATGCCCCAAAACTTATCACACATAGATCACAAAGTGGATTCGTTGAGGAAAACGTTATTACATTTCCCGTGGTATTTTACAGATGTTTTTACTGTGGTTGTTTCCATGCATAAAAACGTGTCTATTCTCATGCATAGAAAACGTGATGAAAACACGCCTAATGGTGACACACCCAAACATTCATCTATCACACACACTCATACTTATATTACATACATGTCATGGGACCTAACTGGGCCCAATGGATTCGGAGGGGTTCAGTATCCCAGCAGATCTAATGAAAAATGAAGAGATTGAATATCGTAAATGGAAGACCACAGGATCGGTTTTGCTGGCGATGGTAAATAGCCCGTTAATTTTCTGGGTTAATACCCTTCATTCGTTAGATTTTTACTTACTTGTGCACTGGATACCTCCCACTTATAGGCACCTACTTGCGTCCCTCCGGTCCGAATGTTACTCGACCGAGGGTTTCAGTTGTGTTTATAAGGAAGGTCCCGATGCCGGTTACTTCTGCATACGCACCCACGCTCATTGACGAGCTGGCGCTTATGGATCGGCCTCTGCTGTCGCGTGTGGCGGCCATATTGGGTGTATAATATGCTTTTACGTAATTTGAAAGGGGCAAAAAACCTATAAACAGGCTTCGGTTTTGTCCTGGAAATAATTTGGGGTATATAAAATTACTTATACTAATTTATCGCACCTCTGGTCAAATTTCAAAGAAAATTTTTTGAACAAATTATTCAAGGATCCAAAATCGTTTTTCGACCTGCCCTTCAAGGTATTAGCAGTCTGTTACTATTATTTCTGAGGGTAGACTATAGGTTATTCTGATATCAACAAAAATTCATACAGGTATTCTAAGATTGGTTATGGTATACTTTAAGGTTTAACCGTACCAATCATATCGATCAAGGTAGCCACAGTGATTCTGTCATGGTATACCCATGGTTGTTTCTGTTCAGTTTATCTCTTTACAGATACAATTCACTTATGCAAGGGCTCATTCCTGTCAGGTGAATTGCCCCCATGGGATGTCATCGTTTAGTCCACCGATATGAGACCGAAGTCTAAACACCCAGCGTTGTTCTTTTTCAAGTAGTTTCTTTTCCATTTCTGCATGTGGTTCTTGTGTTTCCAGCACCACCCACCGCATGTCATTAGGAGTATGTCCTTTTTCCAGGAAATGAGTAGTCATTTTGGTATTTGAGTGTTTACATCTAAAATTGCTGCGATGTTCCACCATCCTTGTGTTGACCTTCCTGGTGGTCATACCAATATAGTGCAAATTACAAACACACGTGATCATGTACACAACCCCTGAAGTATTGCAATTTGAAAAAGACCTCAAATTCCAAACCAGGCCAGTGTTACATGTTACCTGTTTGGTCGCATTAGTTAAATGGCACACACTGCAATTGGAACATGGATAGTGTCCCAAAGGCAGTGGGTGTAGGCGTCGGATTGGGCCTTCCACATTTCTTGGGCGTGTGTGAACTACCAAATCTTTCAGGTTTTTTCCTTTTCGGTGGCTAAACATTGGTTGGGTGATGTTGAGTCCCCCACTATTCAACGTTTTCCAATGTTTTTTGACAATCTTTGTCACTTGCTGTGAGGCTACTGTATAGGTAGTAATGCAGATGGGTCTTCTTTCTGAGTTGTCTACAGGCAGTTCGCTGGATTTTGACTCTAAGAGTGCATCTCTGTTGTTATTTGATGCTCTCTTTTTGGCCTTTGAGACAATTTTCTGTGGATAATGCCTCTGACGTAATTTTGTACACAAGTAGACAACTCAGAAAGAAGACCCGCCTACACCCACTGCCTTTGGGACACTATCCATGTTCCAATTGCAGTGTGTGCCATTTAACTAATGCGACCAAACAGGTAACATGTAACACTGGCCTGGTTTGGAATTTGAGGTCTTTTTCAAATTGCAATACTTCAGGGGTTGTGTACATGATCACGTGTGTTTGTAATTTGCACTATATTGGTATGACCACCAGGCAGGTCAACACAAGGATGGTGGAACATCGCAGCAATTTTAGATGTAAACACTCAAATACCAAAATGACTACTCATTTTCTGGAAAAAGGACATACTCCCAATGACATGCGGTGGGTGGTGCTGGAAACACAAGAACCACATGCAGAAATGGAAAAGAAACTACTTGAAAAAGAACAACGCTGGGTGTTTAGACTTCGGTCTCATATCGGTGGACTAAACGATGACATACCAAGGGGGCAATTCACCTGACAGGAATGAGCCCTTGCATAAGTGAATTGTATCTGTAAAGAGATAAACTGAACAGAAACAACCATGGGTATACCATGACAGAATCACTGTGGCTACCTTGATCGATATGATTGGTACGGTTAAACCTTAAAGTATACCATAACCAATCTTAGAATACCTGTATGAATTTTTGTTGATATCAGAATAACCTATAGTCTACCCTCAGAAATAATAGTAACAGACTGCTAATACCTTGAAGGGCAGGTCTAAAAACGATTTTGGATCCTTGAATAATTTGTTCAAAGAATTTTCTTTGAAATTTGATCAGAGGTGCGATAAATTAGTATAAGTAATTTTATATACCCCAAATTATTTCCAGGACAAAACCGAAGCCTGTTTATAGGTTTTTTGCCCCTTTCAAATTACGTAAAAGCATATTATACGCCCAATATGGCCGCCACACGCGACAGCAGAGGCCGATCCATACGCACCAGCTCGTCAATGAGCGTGGGTGCGTATGCGGAAGTAACCGGCATCGGGACCTTCCTTATAAACACAACTGAAACCCTCGGTCGAGTAACATTCGGACCGGAGGGACGCAAGTAGGTGCCTATAAGTGGGAGGTATCCAGTGCACAAGTAAGTAAAAATCTTACGAATGAAGGGTATTAACCCAGAAAATTAACGGGCTATTTACCATCGCCAGCAAAACCGATCATGTGGTCTTCCATTTACGATATTCAATCTCTTCATTTTTCATTAGATCTGCTGGGATACTGAACCCCTCCGAATCCATGGGGCCCAGTTAGGTCCCATGACATGTATGTAATATAAGTATGAGTGTGTGTGATAGATGAATGTTTGGGTGTGTCACCGTTAGGTGTGTTTTCATCACGTTTTCTATGCATGAGAATAGACACGTTTTTATGCATGGAAACAACCACAGTCAAAACGTCTGTAAAATACCACGGGAAATGTAATAACGTTTTCCTCAACGAATCCACTTTGTGATCTATGTGTGATAAGTTTTGGGGCATTGTACCCCGTGACCTCTCAAGTTGTATTTTATCTTACAGGAACCACGTGTTTTTGAGAGAAAAAAAACGTAGGTATCATTGCATGCACTTATTAAAGTTTGCTGCAGTTTCACTCGAATTTTATAATTATATCAAAACAATCTCATTGGAGGGTTAAGGAGTGGCGAACACAGGGCTGGTCCCTGTGTAGTCCCGAAGAAGTGCTTGGGGTATGCACGAAACATGTCGACGATAGGAGTTGATAGGTACACCTTGACACATTACGTTTAGGGCGCCCTATCTACCCACCCCGTTTTTAATATTACCACCTAGAGGCAAGAATAAAGTTTATTTACAACCTACTGGGCAGGTATTTTTAAGATACATCACATAGTCCACTCCACAAATACACATGCACCACACATAGTCTTCTATAAAGTGCTCCTACGTAACTGTCGCAAGTCGTAGCACGCCCCAGCCCGTAGAGGACTGGGATGGCCCCAATGATGAAGCATGTCACCATGGGGCAACCCTGGTGAGTGAGGGGACACCTAAAAAAGGAGCAATTTCTCCTTTTTTGTACACAATATCATTTTTTCACGATCGACCCCATTGTGTGTTGGTTGTGATTTATGGTAACTAGCAGGGCTCCTAGGAATCTGGCGACAGAGACCTTTTGTGTAACTAGAATTCTATGTCTCTCATGAGGGGTAGTATTAGGGAATACTGCCTCGATTTAAGTAATTTTTTGAGCTATCCAGAATGGAATTTGTTCCTGTTTTGCGGGTAGTTTACCAACGACTGAGTGTAAAGTCAGTGGTGTAAATTTATTTGTGTTACCCTGGTAAGGGGGATGTTGTGGAATCATTATTGCTGGTTGGAATGTAGGAGTCTGCATGACATATTGAAACAATTATCTGTAGATTTTTAGTGGTTCTTTCAGTTGAACTAATAGTTCCGCATCTGACATTTCTTCAATGGCAGGATGTGGTGTATAGCTGGCTAATACTGATCATGTTGCTCCTGGTCTACCTAGTGGACCAAGCCTGGTAGTGTGATTTATATGTTTTAGGGCGCCTTTAAACCAGAGCGCATGCTCTTGGTAAGTTAGTGGAATTTCAATATAAGAGTATCCATGAATAGAATATCCCTGTCTGATGATATTCATGTGCCTCTATCACAAAAGCTACCCTACCACCTCTTGCTGGTAGACCATTTCGTATGAGTTTTATAGTGATGGCTTTCCTTAAATTTAGAGGAATGATTATAGCATCCTCGCAGTGTCTTGGAGACCTGTAAAGTTAAAAGCTGCTGCGACTTGGTCGGCGGCAGCTCCACTGGTTTTGGTGTTGTAATCCCCGTTAAGGTAAAATTTTGTTTAATGAAAGTATGTAAAGCAAGTTTCAAGGAAACAAAGATAAGGTGCACAATATTTTGGAACACTGTATCCTTCAAAGTTGAAAAACCAAAAACTAATACATAGTATTTTTCATCCTACTCAGCTATGGCGGATATTATCCTTTTACCCACTCCAGACGTCTATTGGAGTATTTTACGGGAAAAAGGGATCTCTGAGAAAAGCACGACTGAGTTACTTTAGTATCTAGCGTTAAATTAGTGCCTTCTTAAATATTGGGTTCCTATATTCCCAATAGGCTCTGGACATTGGAATAATATATCCTATAGATTTGACGAAGGACTGAGGTCAACTAGGTCTCTATTGAATATACTAAACTTAATTATGTGTGTGCCAGGGTATACAGTCAAAATATTGAGTTTTTAATATCGATTTACATTAATATCAAATAAAAAATATAGAATGGACACAATATCGAATAGACAGAATATAGACTACAAAAATATTTAATAGAATAGCAGTAATTCCCACGTTATAGTTAGATGGACTCACTATAACTTGCGCGTGCAATGCACTGCTGATGACATCACATATTACATCACTCATGACATGGTCAGTGACATCACTCATGACATCACTGATGACACCATCCAGTGAATGTGTGTCTTTCTGAAAAATAAATATATTTTATATATGTATATGTAAAAGTTGATGGAAGAATAAATGTTTAAATAAGTGTCTAAATGGATGGTTTTTAAAAATTGATTGGTTAACTGGCTTAATAAGACATCATCAGCAGTGCATTGCACGCGCAAGTTATAGTGAGTCCATCTAACTATAACGTGGAAATTTCAATGGTTTTATATCAGTAAAATTTCCAGCTAACTATAACTGGTGTGAAACCTATGGTTTTTTCAGTGAATTTAATAGGTTTTTTAAATGCTAATTCCTAACTATAACTGGTGTGAAACCTATGGTTTTTTCAGTGAATTTCATAGGTTTTTTAAATGCTAATTCCTTTGTATATCGAGTTTCTAACCTTTTTTTTTTTTTACAATTTGCTGTTTTTTTTAAAGTATTCATGTTTTTTTTATATAATTTTTTTCTTTTGCGCTCTGGGTGCGCGCTCCGGGAAGCTTTCATCTAAGCTCTCCGGTAAGCTTTTCCGTGAGCTCATCTGAAAGCGCACCCAGAGCGCAACTGTCATTCGTGAAAAAAAATATGAATGAAAAGTTAATAATAATGCAAAACATTTCGTACCATACAAATAAAATTAGTTTTTTTTAATAAGGAAAATGATTATGCATTTCTATAAAAGATTGATGACGTCACTTCGGCGCGCAACGTAAGTGCCCTCGGAAGTGCCTACGTTCGCGGCGCATAAACGCACGCAAAAGCGCCTACGATCGCGCCACGTTTGCGCCCCGGAAGCGCCTACGATCGCGCTGCGTAAACGCACCGGAAGTGCTCCGGAGCGCGCAGCGTAAACGCGTCGGGTCATGTGACCCTAAAATAACACTTTTCATTGGTTGCTAACAGTTTTTTTTTACAATGAATGAAATCCCCACCCATTTCCTTCACTTCTTCTTTCACTTTTGTGACTGAAAGACCTGCCTTTTTTGCTGTTCCATATTTCTTGATTAGTCATGGCTGCCAGACCATCCAGCAGTGAAGATGACTCCAATGATTTCATTGATGAAGAGCCTCCTCAGCCGAAGGTCAAAGAACATTTCATCTGGAAATTTTTTAAGTTTCCAGCAGACCAGAAGAAGGTGAATGCACCAAAAGTAGAGTGCAGGATCTGCAAACAGGTCCTGTCACGGGGTAACCCCCAAAAAAAATACTCTTTTGGCAACTTCACCATGATTCGCCATGTGGAGAGGAGGCACCCCCAGAATTTTGCCCGGGAAAGTGTCAGGGCTCTGGCACAAGAGGTTCCCAGAGATGGGGCCTCTACATCAACAGGAGGAGCAACTTCTTCTGGGAGAGAACAATCGCAGGAGCAGGTGGCAAACATACAACCTGCATTTAACCATGGGGTCATCAAATGCAGATACTGCAATCAACTCCTCACCTATGGGGAGCAAAGTGTCCTGCTCATGGTTCGAGCATTGGAGAACCATTGCTGCCCTTCCCACCCCTAATTCTTTTCTTTTCTTTTTGCTCCTGTTGAGCAGTTTCCATTCCCTGTTTTTGTTCCTGTTCAGTTAAAAGAAGAAAACCAAAAGTTCTTTTCAGAACTACCTCCAATTCTCATCAAAGAGCTATATTCTTAAAAAAATGAAGAGTAAGTGAAATATAGTGCATTGATAATTGAAAGGAGAATGAGTAAGAAAGAACAGAAAGGTATGAGAGGTGAAAGGAAGTGAAGTAGGAGGAATGAAAGAAGGTGAGTGTTAGAAAAGAAAGTTATGACACAGTGAATAAACTGGAGGCCTCATTTCTGAAAAGTGACGCATCGCTACGTGAAAACAGCGATGCGTCACTTTTCTGGACGCACTCCTTATGACATTCCAGATATGTCATATTTAATATATAACTAATCAATTCGCAAGGAGTTACAGATATGTCAGTATTTCTGACGTATCTGTAAACACAAAAGTAACGCATTGCTGGAGTGCGTCACAAAAGTGACGCAACTCCAGTAATGTGTCCTTTCACATGGAAAAAGCACCATGTGAAAGGTTTGCTGTGAAGCAGGCGCAAGATTTTGGCGCAACAGCATCCTAAAAGTGACGCACTGCGTCATTATTACCAAGCTTTTTGCAAGGGAACACCCCCTCTGCATGCATTATACCTGACACTATTTTTTAAAAAGTGACGCATCTAGGTACATAGGTCACTTTTTAAAACTCTGCGCCACATTATATCTGCATCAGGTATAATGTATGCAGAGGGGGCAATCCCTCGCAAAAAGCTTGGTAATAACGACGTACTGAAATCTATGAGATTTCTCTGCGTCACTTTTAGGATGCTGTTGCGTCAAAATCTTGCGCCTGCCTCGCGTCACTTTCATGTTTACAGATATGTGAGAAATACTGACGTATCTGTAACTCCTTGCAACATGATTCATCATACATTAAATATGACACATCTGGAATGTCATAAGGACTGTGGACAGAAAAGTGACGCATCACACCACTAGTGTAATAAAATGTGCCTCGTTGCACTATATTTAAAGGATGCAACAGCATCCTAAAAGTGACGCAGTGAAATCTCAAACATTTCACTGCGTCGCTATTACAAAGCTTTTTGTGGGGGAACACCCCCTCTGCATGCATTATACCTCACGCAGATATAATGTGGCGCTTGATTTTAAAAAGTGACCCATCTACCTAGATACGTCACTTTTTAAATATAACGCAACGAGGCAAATTTTTTTACACCACTGGTGCGATGCGTCACTTTTCTGTGCGCACTCCTTATGACATTCCAAGTAACGCATTGCTGGAGTGCGTCACAAAAGTGACGCAACTCCAGTAATGCGTCCTTTCAAATGGGGAAAGCAGCATGTGAAAGGTCTTGCCTCAGTCTAACACCTGCTGTAAAGCAGGCACAAGATTTTGACGCAACAGCATCCTAAAAGTGACGCAGTGAAATCTCAAAGATTTCACTGCGTCGCTATTACAAAGCTTTTTGCGGGAGAACACCCCCTCTGCATGCATTATACCTGACGCTATTTTTAAAAAGTGACGCATCTAGGTACATGGGTCACTTTTTAAAACTCTGCGCCACATTATATCTGCGTCAGGTATAATGTATGCAAAGGGGGCATTCCCCCGCAAAAAGCTTGGTAATAACGACGTACTGAAATCTATAAGATTTCTCTGCGTCACTTTTAGGATGCTGTTGCGTCAAAATCTTGCACCTGCCTCGCATCACTTTTATGTTTACAGATATGTCAGAAATACTGACGTATCTGTAACTCCTTGCAACATGATTCGTCATACATTAAATATGACACATCTGGAATGTCATAAGGAGTGCGCACAGAAAAGTGACGCATAACACCAGCAGTGTAATAAAATGTGCCTCGTTGCACTATATTTAAAAAGTGACGCATCTAGATAGATGCGTCACTTTTTAAATATTGCATAACAATGCGCATTTTTTTACACCGCTGGTGCGTCACAAAAATTGACGCACAGGAGGCGCAAAACTAGCAGCGCAAGGCCTTCATAAATATGGTCCTGGATTTTCCCCGTGCTTCGTTGGTGCGCGTACCATGCGCTTCCCCCGCGCAAAACGAAAAAAAAAAAAAAAAAATTTAATGCCCTGCAGGACCCTATTTTAGTCCCTACATCAAACCTAGGGGGTCAGAGGGGGTCTACTCTTCCCCCTTATGGTCATTTGCCCCTTTTTTTTTCAAACCCCTTGTGTCTCGATTTTACCGAGACACAAGATGGCGGCCGCTCCAGACTGTTTAGAATGTTTACAGACACCCAAGAGCCAATCAGCTTTCTGCGCGCAAGTCGCGTGTCGCGCCAGGAGCGCACTCCGGTGCGCGCACCGGAGAGCGCCTATAGATATATATATTTTTTTGAACCTAAATTACTCAAAATCCACTTGAGCACATATCTTGAGACATAGCAAAGGCACATCGGGCTACCAGTCCCTACAATTTTGCCAAGTTTGGTGTAAATCCATTCAGCCGTTCGGGCTAAAAGTGAAATCGACCGCCCTATGGAAATTAACATGGGGAAAATGCGTTTTGGGACCCCCCTTTTATCTCGGCCCCCGCTTGACGTATCCCCCCCAAACTTTCAGGGAAGGACCGGAGCTCGACGAGGCCATTTTCAGGAAATTTTCAGGCAGATTCGTCAACCGGTGCCAAAGTTATTTCAAATAGAATTTTGAGATTTAACATTGAAAAAAATCCTAACTATAACTACCTACTGGCGACCGCCAGTAGGTAATATATATATATATATATATATATATATATATATATATTACCTACTGGCGGTAGGCGGTATATATATATATATATATATATATATATATATATATATATATATATATATATATATATATATATATATGTATATATATATCCCACAGCTTGGCTCACAGATTTCGCGGTCCAATGGCGCTCTCTCCACCGGTGTCGAACTACTCAGCAGAGCCCTGCTTTCTTTAAATTTCACACAAATCCCTTCAAAGAAGAGAAAAAGTTCGCACTCACAAAGGGTTTCTTCCCAATTTTCCAGATTTATTTTTCAAGGTATCAGCATATATACAGCTAAAAACTCTTCCGGTTTTCTACCTACGTGCATCCTTGTTAATATTTGGGAATGATGGGACATGGCGGTAATCACTGAATACAACTTGCCTTTTGTAGTCTACAAAGATAGTTTAATTGCCCACTTGGGCTGAACGTATGCACAATAACAGTGAAAGTATCTTTAATTAAGATTGAGGTCTGTACAAATGAGCACGAAAAATAATTTGTTATGCTCTCTTGTTTAAACTACCACAGTGTTGACTACTAAATTCGAAGGTTTTTGTTATTTACACTTGGTGCTAACTTTTGTTACGAATAACCTCGTAATTTAATGTCTTGTATAAACAAAATGCACGGAGACACGCATTATGAAAACCAATGTAAATATTTCTTTCAGTTCTATGATTTTGGGTGTCACGTGATACATTACGTGACTGCCGAGCACTTTAAATGTTTGTACATGTTTGTTGAAACTTTATCGTGACCAAGCCTGCTGGGTCAGGCGAAACGCGTTGACAGCGACTGAAAAATAAAAGAAGGTTTTTTCCACCACGTTGTGTCGTCTCTTCGAAAAACTGTTCGAGGTTTTGAGCGCTTTATGTGATTCCTGCCTTTGCTCATGAGGCCGGAAAGACGACGCGCCCTCTGGTCTGGTGACAGCAGCAGTTCGTGAACAATTGGAGGAGTTTTGTTTGCTGCCGTCCCCCTCACGCAGAACGAGCAGGAGAAGCCAGGAAGTAATCTCCGCTGTGCCCCGAGCCCACTCGCCGTGTAAACACCGTATCAAACTTTGGTGAGTGCGCAGACAGCAAGCACCGGGTATTTGTTTGACGGTTAATGGGCGTTTTGGGCCGTTCGAGGCATAAGTTTCTGCGGCATTGAGGAAGAGGGAAAGCTAAGTGTGGGAGGTTCTGAGACCAAGTCAGCACCACACTAGCGGTTGGTGGAGAAACGCAGAGACCAGAAAGCACTGAAATGTCGCTAGAAGAAGAAATGAATGAACGCGAGCGAGAAGCGCTATTGATATTTGATGACATAACCACAGGTGTAGCGGCAAAACAACAGCCTTCAAAAGCTCGCAATGAGAAGATGCCAGACGTTTTGGTGCGATTGAAGCGCCTTGAGAAATTATCCAGGGGTGAACTCTCAAAATGGTGGGAATCGAGATCCCTACAGCGTTACTTGGAAGTAGGGAGAATTCCAAGGGGGCTAAGAATAATTGTAGCTCCGACCTATGAAGACCCCGATCCCCTAATGTTACAGGAGGGGGCGGATAATAATCAGGAATCACCCTGCCGCATGTTAAGAATTTTAATTAAATATGCGGAAAAAGATCGTGCAAAAATGATGGAAGAGATAAGTCAAATTAATGATATGTTGGCTAAAGAGGATAATCAAGAGCCGATAACCCTCTACAAGAAGGAGATGGAGGAACGACTGAAGAAGTTGGGTACTTCTATCAAAGAAAGAAAAGCGCAAAAGTTCATGAGGGACAAAAAAGACTATGACCGTGGGCAGATTTACACGTTTGCCAAAAAGTTTGAGAATGTAAGGAGACTGAAAATGAGCGGCGCAGCCCAAAAGCAACAGATAGCTCAATCTGGGGTTAGCAGCGTACCAAGCTCGGATGTAGTCACCTCAGCGGAGGAAGGTCCTAGTGGGGAAATGGAAGAACGAATCCCTACAATTATCGATGAATTTGATTTTTTTCAAGAGGACCGGCGATTCAATCTCCGCCCAAGAACCAAGGTAAACTACGCCAAGCCGCCAAGAGGAAAAGGCAAAGGCGCAAAAGGCGCCAAGGTGCAAAACAAAGAGCAATGAATAATGCACAACTGTCTCCGGTCAATGTCCCAACTGCGACGCAACAACCACCATCAATAATTAATTTGACAGATATGGAACTCTCTATCGAGGAAGAACAAACACTCAACTTGGGACTGTCATTTTGCCCAGGAGCTGAGTTTAACTATGTCCAAACTCGCATTGACATCTTCAAGTTTGCTAGACTTTTGAAACTAAAATAACATTTCTCTATGAACCCTGGTTCTAGGAGTGGAGTTCTTAACCCTGGTGATAGCGAGGCCTTGGTGGGCGAACTCAATGTACAAGATATGGACCTCATGTTGGATTTTCAACCTTCCAGCGGAATGTATGAGAACGATACCAATGGAGAAAACTCAGGGGAACAGAGAACAGTTGAATCTTTGGAACTTATGAGCCATGCGGATGAGGTAGCAAGATCTGAAGGACTGGTCATCAATGCCAGTGACCGACTGGTTTTCGTCCAAGATCTCGGTATATTCCCTATACTGTTCGAGACAACATTGACATTTTCAATGATTTGGTGGTAAATGACTTAAAAAATCTGGAGAAGTGTACTAGTGTATGCAATAAAAAATTTTGCAAGCAAGAAAAAGCTCAGACAGCCCATATTGAGAAAATTAAGCAGAATGATAACTGTATAGTACGAAGTGCTGATAAGGGCCGGAATGTGGTCCTTTAGGACAGGCAGAGATATCTATCTGAAGCTTATAAACAATTGAATAACAGAACTTGCTATGTAAGGATTAAACTGGAGATTATGTTTAATAGCCATGCACAGTACAACTCAGAACTAGAAAACTGGTTTGGTCAATCTTTGATTACTCATGAAGAGTATAAATACCTTAAGATAACCAACCCGGTCACTCCAGTGTTTTATTTGCTCCCGAAGGTGCATAAGGATGTGCGTAACCCCCCTGGCAGGCCAATTATTTCAGCCATAGGTAGTGGGTTAGAAAATACCTCTAAGTTTATTGACTCATTCCTGAATCCCTTGGCTGCACAACTCCTGTCATACTTTTTAGACACAGGGGATTTTTTGAAATTTATCTATGATATACCCTGGGAGGAGGACTTAATTCTGGTAACGATTGATGTCACCACATTATACACAAGCATAAAGCACAGTGATGGGCTGAACGCTATAAGACACTTCCTGGGGACAAGACCAATCAAATTGTGGGCTCATACGCAAATGTTGTTGTCAATGGTCTCCATCTGCCTGAAGAATAACTTTTTTATCTTCAATGATGAATTATTCCATCAAACCTGTGGCACTGCGATGGGCACCTGCTTTGCCCCCAGCTATGCTAATTTGCATATGGGCTGGTGGGAGGAGCAGGTGATCCGGAAGCAGTGCCAAACTGAATGGGAGAACAACATCCTGCCTTGGAGTCGTTTTATTGACGACCTGTTTGTTGTCTGGAAAGGCCCTTTATCAGATCTTAACCTCTTCTTGGCAAATATACAAAAAAACAGCTTGAATTTAAGATTCACGAGTACCGTCAGCAGAGAATCTGTCAACTTTTTAGACCTTACAGTTTACATAAAGGATAATAAAGTCCAAACTAAAATATACAGGAAAGAGACCTCTGGAAATACTGTGCTACATGCCAGTAGTTTCCATCCTACCTGTTTAGTAAACAGTATCCCTTATGGGGAGGGTCTAAGGGTCCTTAAAAAACTGTAGTGACCCCAATGACAGGGAATGTGCATTGTCTGAGCTCCAACTGCGTTTCAAACAAAGGGGGTACAGTGATAATTGTCTTAATTCATCTTTTAATAAAGTCAAGCAGAAAACCAGAGAGGAAGTTCTTTTCAAAGACAAAAAGATGAAAAGCAAGCAGATAATGAATGCAGGTTGATCACAAACTACAACAAATTGCATGGATCAGTGAGGAAGATTTTGACCCGACATTGGATGTCATTAAAAATGACCCAATCATAGGTCCTTCACTAACTAACAGACCTCTCATTGCCTTCCGAAAGGCAAGATCCTTCAAGCAAATGCTAGTCAAGACCACGTTGACTAAGGTAAAGAAAAAAGTAAAAAACAAAAAGAGCAATTGGTTGTCCAGAAAGGATGGGTTCCTAAAATGCAGTAAATGTAAGGCTTGTGAACATGGGAGAAACACAAGTACATATCAACCAGGCCTCTCCAACAGAACAAAAAAGATTAAAGGTCAATTTGACTGCAAGACAGATTTTTTGATTTATGTTTTATGTTGTGGATGTAACCTACAGTATGTAGGTAGTACAATTAAACCCGTTCATCAACGGGTGCTACAACATTTAAGGGCGATTGAGAATGCGGATAGATCGTATCCAGTCGCCCGACACTTCGAAAAATTCCATGATAAAAATCCGAGCAGTCTGTCCTATTTTGTGATTGATTCCGTACCCTTGAATGAGAGAGGGGGGATAGGGTTAAAGAGATACGCAAACTGGAGTCATGGTACATAGTTGAATTGAATACGAAAAGCCCGTATGGATTGAATATCGAAGAAGACCTGTTTACACACCTATGAATTTTGATTTAACTGAAATAAGAATATTTTTGTGTGGTATATTTAGCTTCCTGCATAGCGAGATTCATTTTCTCTTGGTAAGAGTTTATATAACTTGTGTTATTGGTTTTAGAATTTTTTGTTTTCACATTTGAATAATAGAACTGAGTAGACTTGCCCACTAGGGCTTTATTTTGAAAAACTCTTCTGGTTTTCTACCTACGTGCATCCTTGTTAATATTTGGGAATCATGGGACATGGCGGTAATCACTGAATACAACTTGCCTTTTGTAGTCTACAAAGATAGTTTAATTGCCCACTTGGGCTGAACGTATGCACAATAACAGTGAAAGTATCTTTAATTAAGATTGAGGTCTGAACAAATGAGCACGAAAAATAATTTGTTATGCTCTCTTGTTTAAACTACCACAGTGTTGACTACTAAATTCAAAGGTTTTTGTTATTTACACTTGGTGCTAACTTTTGTTACGAATAACCTCGTAATTTAATGTCTTGTATAAACAAAATGCAAGGAGACACGCATTATGAAAACCAATGTAAATATTTCTTTCAGTTCTATGATTTTGGGTGTCACGTGATACATCACGTGACTGCCGAGCACTTTAAATGTTTGTACATGTTTGTTGAAACTTTATCGTGACCAAGCCTGCTGGGTCAGGCGAAACGCGTTGACATTGACTGAAAAATAAAAGAAGGTTTTTTCCACCACGTTGTGTCGTCTCTTCGAAAAACTGTTCGAGGTTCTGAGCGTTTTATATATATATATATATATATATATTTTTTTTTTATCCAAAGTGCTCCGCAGCATTGAAAACGCACTCGACATCATCCTGCCATACAGCATCAAGGTGCAGCTTGCATCTCTGGGGCATCGTTTCATTCAGGCTGCCAAAGCGTTTCGAGGTTCACCGACCTCTTCATCATGGGCTGAAACAAACAACAAGTGAAGCCTCGCATTGTGATTTTTAGCTTTAATTAACATATTTTGTGACTGCCCCCAGTGGGCGTGGTTCCGTATGTTTCAATTGGTTTCTGGGACACGAAGTCCGGAATGCGAGTATCAGTGTTTCTTTGGTAAGTTCAATTGTTTCGTTTGTTAATTAATTCAAGTATTCCCTTAGTAGGCTGTGTCCCAGAGAGCAGGCTTAGTGTTGCATAGGAGACGTGCTGATCCAGTCTTGACAGTTCAAACCGGCAGCCTCGCACAGCCGGATATCGTTGTACCTTCCAACTGTTCGATGGTGCAGCACTAAGCCTGCTCTCTGGGACACAGCCTACTAAGGGAATACTTGAATTAAGAAACACTGATACTCGCATTCCGGACTTAGTGTCCCAGAAACCAATTGAAACATACGGAACCACGCCCACTGGGGGCAGTCACAAAATATGTTAATTAAAGCTAAAAATCACAATGCGAGGCTTCACTTGTTGTTTGTTTCAGCCCATGATGAAGAGGTCGGTGAACCTCGAAACGCGTTGGCAGCCTGAATGAAACGATGCCCCAGAGATGCAAGCTGCACCTTGATGCTGTGTGGCAGGATGATGTCGAGAGCGTTTTCAATGCTGCGGAGCACTTTGGATTAAAAAATACTTCACGGCGGTTCCGGCCGTGGAAAGCTGCACCATCGAACAGTTGGAAGGTACAACGATATCCGGCTGTGCGAGGCTGCCGGTTTGAACTGTCAAGACTGGATCAGCACGTCTCCTATGCAACACTAAGCCTGCTCTCTGGGACACAGCCTACTAAGGGAATACTTGAATTAATTAACAAACGAAACAATTGAACTTACCAAAGAAACACTGATACTCGCATTCTGGACTTCGTGTCCCAGAAACCAATTGAAACATACGGAACCACGCCCACTGGGGGCAGTCACAAAATATGTTATTTAAAGCTAAAAATCACAATGCGAGGCTTCACTTGTTGTTTGTTTCAGCCCATGATGAAGAGGTCGGTGAACCTCGAAACGCGTTGGCAGCCTGAATGAAACGATGCCCCAGAGATGCAAGCTGCACCTTGATGCTGTATGGCAGGATGATGTCGAGTGCGTTTTCAATGCTGCGGAGCACTTTGGATTAAAAAATACTTCACGGCAGTTCCGGCCGTGGAAAGCTGCACCATCGAACAGTTGGAAGGTACAACGATATCCGGCTGTGCGAGGCTGCCGGTTTGAACTGTCAAGACTGGATCAGCACGTCTCCTATGCAACACTAAGCCTGCTCTCTGGGACACAGCCTACTAAGGGAATACTTGAATTAATTAACAAACTAAACAATTGAACTTACCAAAGAAACACTGATACTCGCATTCCGGACTTCGTGTCCCAGAAACCAATTGAAATATACGGAACCACGCCCACTGGGGGCAGTCACAAAATATGTTAATTAAAGCTAAAAATCACAATGCGAGGCTTCACTTGTTGTTTGTTTCAGCCCATGATGAAGAAGTCGGTGAACCTCGAAACGCGTTGGCAGCCTGAATGAAACGATGCCCCAGAGATGCAAGCTGCACCTTGATGCTGTATGGCAGGATGATGTCGAGTGCGTTTTCAATGCTGCGGAGCACTTTGGATTAAGACATATATATATATATATATATATAGATATATATATATATATATATATATATATATATATACATATATATACATATATATATATGTATATATATATATATATATATATATATATATATATATATATATATATATATATATATATATATATATACATATATATATATGTATTAAAAAATTAAATTGTTTTATTAGTTACATTAATTATTTAATAATTTTAAGGTTATTTAAGAATTTTAAGTATGTTTAAGTCAATTATATTTATTATTTCATTAATTTTCAATTACTTTTAAGATATTTCAAAAATTCGATATTTTTACAATATTTTTTATTCGATATTTTTGTACTTACCTGTTTGGAGATAGGGAGTCGATATTTTTGCATTCTATATTTTTTACTCGATATTTTGGTAAGTCTATATTTGTGTCATCGATATTCTTTCAGTGATCCGTGTGCCAGTTAACTCAGAGGTCACTAGAAACTTTCTTGAAAACAAAAGAAGGGACTAGTTTCTGACAACCGCATACACATGACACCTGTGTTTCCCAAGAATAAGAATATATCTCTCAGAGTTGTGGAAACAATAGATAAGTATTTCACTCAGTCAATCGTGCATGCTTCGTTTCTACAGAGTTGCAGAGAAATAGAGAGATCGGCATTTTCAATAAAAGGGTTTATTGAACAGTCTTTTTTCTCATGCAAGAGAGGTGAACTGCTTCAATCGTTATGCAGACTGCAAAGTATAATGCGTACAGCGTAAACAGTAATATGAAATAATACTGTAAGAGCATTTTATGGTTTCTAAGCCATATAAAAATACATACAAAAATAACATAGACTAAAATACTCAACTGGTGCTTCTAAAATACACCTACCCCTATGTACCTAACCTAAGTCTAGTACGAGGGAAGAAGTAAGTGTTGTTTAACATAGGTTTCGTTCTTGCCACGAATCTACAAAAGGTTTCTCTAAGTTTAATCGGCCCCATACCTTGTTAGAATGAAGGAGGTCTGGTATCTCTGTCTCGGGACTCGATTTCCGAACACCCCGCAAGGCGAGCCGGAAACACCGGAGCTGGATTCTCTGCAGGAGAAAGGCAGCTTCCTGATCAGTGTGTCAGCTTGAGTGTCAGCTTCCTTCGGCACTTGCTGTAGTGAGCTGCGTCGGGCAAGTAGGTCTTCGAACTGCTCCGAACCACCGTATTTCCTAGAGCGAGTGAAGATATATTTATACCTTGAAGGTGTTTAGGAATGCCATAGTTTGACGTAAAGTCGGGCATATGAACGTCATAATGAGCCCCTGGGGAATATTTGTTCATTGTAAAGTACCTGAGTTCTTGGAGAAATCAATATTCAAGCAAGGGGAAGTTCCCTAACTGCTTAAGCCTGTTTTCCAAGAAATCATTGTGACGTTTGGTGAACGGATGGAAGTAGCCATGACTGTATTTGGGTAGCATGGGCTATGCCTAAATAAGGGCTTGATTTCTATGCCGATATAAGGGCAACGAGAATTGTACCTAAATAAGGGCATGAATCGGGAAAATGCAATTGGAGCCTAAAACGCCTGAAGCTCCAGGTCTTCAATATAGAAGACCATAAGGAATGCTTCTCTGCTGTAGTGGAGAGGCAGGGAGGCAGACACACATGGTGCTGTGACAGAGTGTGGACAGGGGACTGATTGTGGACAAAGTTTTCAAGGAGATGGATCTCCTTCAAAAAGAGTCAGGATAAAAACAGGCCAGGCTACTAAGACAGTGCAAGAGTTGAGGAATGCAGGGGATGTGAGTAATGGGGGGTGATGATTTGGGCAGTTTAGAGGCAGCTGAATAGGAGTTGCATTTGGTTAAGGAGCAAGTTGGGGTGAGCATAATGGTAACTAGGGGTAACCAGCTGATACGCTCACAATTAGCGGCCCATGAAAAGCAGCATTGGAGGTTAGGAGATTGGTCTGCAGGAAGATAGAACAAGGGGACAGGCAGCAAAAAGGAAAAATGAGCGTAGGGGGAACTAATTAAGAGGTCTGGCAGCCACAGGACATAAGGCTCTGAGGGAAATCAGAAATGGCAGAATGATGGGCTATGGCTGAGGACATGCCAGTAAGTGCGTAGAGAGTGGCAGATGACATCAAAAGACCCTTAGGTAGGGTGCACATTGATTGCTAACTCTGAGAGAGTCTTGTGTCATTCCCTTTCACTTCTCTCTCGAGAAGACCCGAATATTTTTTATTTAAGATTTTGGTATGAGGATGTAGGGGATGTTAAAATGACAAGTATGGGTGAGGCAGTTGGTGTGTGGCAGGAATTGCCAGTCAATGAGCAGCCATAGCAGTATTTTGATATTGAAGAGGGGGAGAATGTAAGTGTAAATGTACAGGAATTTATATAGCGCAAATCACCAAGCAGTTTCTAAGCGCTTGCTTAGGGAACCCGTCCTGTGAGTTAACCCCGGCAGGGTATCCGCAAGGTGAAAGCCAGGCATCCCGCCGCGAGGGGCCGTTGTGGAGATTAAGCAAGCTATTGCCCAGAGTCGCAGAGTGTGAACCCGTGAATCGAGTAGGCACCGGAGCGAGAATTGTCGAGTCCGTGGACATTTTAGGACTCAAGACTCCGCCGAGCTGGGAATTGAACCCTGGACTCAGGCTGACCTCTGCTTCCAGGTCTGCCTCCTCTAACCAGTGAGCCACACTTCTCCAAGTGGTTAAAGAAGGAGAGATTGTTGAGTCAGTAAGAGGGCAAAGTAAAAATATGACACACAAGGAGTTGCATTGGTGGTTAAAGTCAGTTTCAGGCTGCAGGAGGCCTAAGGAGGGTAATTGTGGTGGCACATTTGATGTTTTACAGGTGTCGGAAGTGTAGAAGGTGAGGCCAAAGTGAGCAGCTCGCGAGTGTAGGAAGGCTATTCATGGGTAGATGGATTGAGAGCAGGCTCTGTCATTACCAAAGTAAACTAACTCTGAAGATCCTGGATTTGGCACATGCAAAAACAACATTTGATGGACAGAATGCAGAACAATGTCATGCATTCACCCCAGGACAGAGATCTGGGCCTAAATCCATTGGTTTTTTGCTCAACATGCCATTACAGTTTGAACCCAGCCACGTGCAAATCTGTCTTGACCCTGTGCCCAATGGGAACAGTCTAATCCGAACTGCCTGGCCAGGTCCTCCCTAGACTGGAAACAAGCATCCTAGGACTTGATTCTGGGTTTCACCCCTCATCAGCCAGGGTAGCTTGACACCATTGGCATGGAGACCACAAGACAAACTTCTGTGGATACCCGTCCTACTCGGGGTGACAAATGCAAAAGCAACTATTGATGAACAGAATGCAGAACAATGTCAAACATTCATCCCAGTACAGAGATCTGGGCCTAAATCCATCATTTTTTTGCTTACCATGCCTTTCCAATTTGAACCCAGCCATATGCAAATTGGTCTTGACCCTGTGCCCAATGGGAACAGTCCTGCCCGACCTGCCAGGCCAGATCCTTTCTGGACTGGAAACAAGCATCCTAGGACTGGTTTTGGGGTTTCACCGCTCATCAGCCAGGATAGCTTGACTCCAGTGGCATAGAGACCACGGGACCCACGTCTCAGCATTCCTGTCCCATTCGGGGTAACAGATTTAAAAACAACAATTGATGGACAGAATGCAGAACAATGCCATACATTCACCTCAGTACAGAGATCTTTGCCCAAATCCATCATTTTTTTTGCTCGCCAAGCCATTCCAGTTTGAACCCAGCCATATGCAAATCGGTCTTGACCCTGTGCCCAATGGGAACAGTCTAGCCCGAACTGCCAGGCCAGGTCCTCCCTGGACTGGAAACAAGCATCCTAGGACCGGTTTTGGGGTTTCACCCCTCTTCAGCCAGGATAGCTTGACTCCAGTGGCATGGCGACCACATGACCCAAGTCTGTGCATACGTGTCCCACTGGGGGTGACAAATACAAAAACAACAATTAATTAACAGAATGCAGAACAATGTCAAACATTCATCCTAGTACAGAGTTCTGGGCCTAAATCCATAATTTTTTTGCTCACCATGTCATTGCAATTTGAACCCAGCCATATGCAAATCGGTCTTGACCCTATGCCCAATGGGAACAGTCCAGCCCGAACTGCCAGGCCAGGTCCTACCTGGACTGAAAACAAACATCCTAGGACCGGTTTTGGGGTTTCATCACTCATCAGCCAGGATAGCTTGACTTCAGTGAGATGGAGACAACGGGACCCACGTCTGGACATACCCGTCCCACTCGGGCTAACAAATGCAAAAACAACAATTGATAGACATAATGCAGAACAATATCATACATTTACCCCAGTACAGAGATCTTGGCCTAAATCCATAGTTTTTTTGCTCACCATGCCATTCCAGTCTGAACCCAGCCATATGCAAATCGATCTTGACCCTGTGACCAATGGGAACAGTCCAGCCCGAACTGCCAGGTCAGTTCATCCCTGGACTGGAAACAAGCATCCTAGGATCAGTTTCGGGGTTTCACCCCTCATCAGCCAAGAAAGCTTGACTCCAGTGGCATGGAGACTACAGGACACGCTCAACTGGTATTCCTGGGAGTGTAATCGAGATAAATTTGAGGGTGAGTTGAGGAAAGGCAGGTAGGTTGCTGACTAAGGCACCACCATGAACTAGGTGGTTGTGGTAAGCACAGAAGCTAAGGAAAACGAAGTTGAAACTTTGGAGAATAAGAAGGAAAGTAAGGAACTAAACACAAGAAGCCATTTTATATGGTCAAAACTAAACTCTTGATGGTCTCTTTAATGGTAGCCACACATTTAAAAATCAGAAAGGGGAGTACATGGAAGTATTTAAATTGTTGCACAAAGAGGTTAGAGCAAAATAAGGGTTAAAGGAGGAGGAATGGAAATTGTCCAGGAGACCGAAGGTGCTCATCACCTCACAGAGAGTTGAATTGCAGTGTTTCTTTCATATGTTAGTATAAATTGAAAAAACATTCCAGAGCGAAGTTTGGCGCTCTTTAAATACACTGCCATGATCAAGAGAGAGCAGCTCATTTTTGGTGGCCTGGCTTGGGTATAATGAGGACCTTATAGCAGGCTTAGCAGAGTATGAAGAGGGTAAGTGGGGAGAACTAGACACAGACATTTGGTTGTGGTGCCTGCAAAGTCGGTGCCTACAAAGCTTGCACCCATGATTATAATGCTAAAGGCCTGCCTTTAATTTACCAACCCTTTCATAGATATCCCAGACAAGCAAGGTTGGAGTGGCAGGCAGGGGTCATAATGCACATGACGGGGCATGTTGCACCTATAACAGAAGCAAAACACCCTCCATGACAGTACTTTGGTCACAAGGGGACAGGAGTTTAGGCAGAAGGATAGAGGGTGAGGGATAGACAAGGGAAAACAGAAAAAAGCTCATACGCCAATTAGGGTGAAGATCTTGAGCTTTTGCTTACAGTGTTGTACTTTGTTGGTGATTACTTAGGAATTTCAGCTTGGTTTTGTTGAAGGTTTTTGTTAGGTTTATGAGGGCCAAGACTTAGATGGTAGGCTTAGAATTCACTCCAGCAGAAGAACATATAGGGATGGTACAATGTAAACTAGACAAAGAGGTGGTTGGAGGATGTATAGTGCATCAATTTAAAGACAAGTCAATGGAGAGATTAATGGTGTCCCCAATTGGTGTTGTACCTACGAATGAGAAAGGCCATGTTAGACTGATTCAGCACTTTTTATGGACGGAAGGATTGTCTATAAATGATTTCGTATCTGAAGAGTTGGCATAGATAAAGTATTACGCGTGAGATATTCAGTGCCTGATTCACAAAGGGCCTCCGCACTCATGGCGGAGGCCCCACAGTCATGGGGGAGACTCTGCACTGGGAACAGAATCTCCGCAATGAGAATTCTCATTGTGGAGATTCTGCTTTGAGTGCTTTGTGAATCAAGCCCTGAGTGTCTTGCTCATTGTTTGAGAAAGTCAGCATATTTTTCCAATGGCTGTTTACATGTGTGTTGGTAGAGATCTGTGACTTATTACTTGGACGATTTCTTTTTTGTGGGGTCATGTGAAAATAATGACTGTCAGTGAGTGCTGGACAGCTTTCAGGTTCTGATGGATGAAGTATGGGTACCACTGACACAAAAAATAATGGTGGGTCCAGATACAGTAATTTCATTCCTGGGGTTTGAAATTGATTCAGTGGCCATGAAAGCAAGGCTGCAGCAGGATAATTTGGACACATTGGTAAAATTGTTAGAGGAGGTGCTAAGGAAAAAGAAGTTTGAAGCAAGGACAATACAAGCATTGTTGGGAAATCTTATTTTTGAATGCCATTTGATGAGAGTGTGTAGGACTTTTTGCAGGAGATTGTGCTTGCCTTATGGGACAAAGATTACCTCATCACAGAGTTTGGCTGACAGTAGGTGCTAAAGCAGTTTGGCTTGCATTTGTGAGTCATTTTAATGGTGCTGAGTTGCGGTACTTGGGTGATGAAGCAGAGCGGAATACTCAGATTTGTTATGATGCAGCAAGTAGGTGAAGGTTTGGTCTGTAGTGGCAGGCAAGGCGGTGGGCATATAGTTGGAGTGAGGACTGGAATAGAGAAGCCTTGCTCTTTTGGACTTTGTCCCACTGATGATGAAATTAGTGCTGTGGGGAAGTTATTTTAAGAATAAGAGAGTGTTTTTTAATGTTGACAACTTAATAGTGGTGCAGTCTGTTAGAGACTTCAGGTCTTTGTCTTAGGAAGCCTGCATGTACAATACGGTGTTAAGGCATGCAATTTTGCTGAAAAGAACAATGACATTGCAAATGCATGGTCTAATTTTCAGTGGTTGAGGGTCTGAGAGTTGACCCTTGAGATAGATGTGCAGGGAACAGACATGCTGGTTGTGCTGTGACAGAGAGTTTGTTTTGTTTGCTTGAACTGTTCGAGAGGTCACTGGTGACTTCCACACTGAGATCGTATCACCAATTAGAAAATTGAACTTCATTAAAGACAATGAAGTGGCTCAGTGACTCAGGGCTTATAATGGCTGGTATACACTAGAGGTGAGTGAAACTTACCTAATAACTCCACAAGATTTTGCAGAGTTCTGTGAGCGGCAATATTCAGTACATCTCAATGCTGGTGCTGTTTTATAGAACGAGGAGCTTGGCCTGCTCTGTACAATCAGCACGAACAGCACCACGCAGCGCACCAGAGGGCCCTGCCTCTTTCTGCTGCTTGAGTAGATTTTCTGCTTAAGGGTCAGCTTTCTCAACACGAGCACCAGCAACCTGCCAAAATCACCCACATTGAGATATTTTGCCAAGACGCCGTGCAGCGCTCAATTTTCTTGTTTGCACTCATCAACTTTAGGTTGGCAAGCCGTGCGTGAGAAAATACTCTGTCACGTGGCGGTTAGCAGATTTTTCCAGAACTCTGTGCTCTAAGCGGAATGCGGAGTAGGCAAAACTCTTCGATCTCCACCAAAGGCTAGGAGTTTACCGCCCACCCCTAGTATACACCTTTTGCTCCAACATTCCAATGATTGTCTTTCTTTTTCTCCCTTTATAATTTAGAACATTCTATCTTCAGTGGGAGGAATGTTCTGATAGTCTTTTAGCCCTTGTGCCTTGGGCTATACTAGTTTTTAAAGGCCATCTCTCCTCGGGTTCAGGGCCTTTAACAAGGGGTATAACCCTTGGCAGCAGGCTATAGCATGGATGGAGTTCTTAATATTGAGGGCAAGGTGGAGGAATAATAGTGATGGTGTACAGGCTAAGCTGAGTGATGATGTGACCAATATTATAATAGGCAAATGTTCTAATGAAAATTATGGTAGGGATATGGCCCTTTGGCAGGTGAGATGGGTAAGAGGAATCTGACCTAGATAAGGTAGGGTGAGGAAGCAAGTGAGGCATTGTTAGAAATGGGATTTCTGGTTGGCAAGGGCTTGCCAGGCAGAAACCACCCCTCTAGTCAGGGCAAGAAACTTACACGCTGAAGATAACCCTTGCTCACCCCTTTGGTAGGGTGGCACGAGCAGTCAGGCTTATCCCAGAGGCAATGTGTAAAGCGTTAGCACAACACACTCACACAGCAGCAACACACTAGGCACACCACAAAAGAAACTCCACACAAGGTTATATAATAAAAGCCTTTGTATTATCCAAAACACATTAGAATCATAAGCAGACATATACACTGTGCCAAATGGCACTAGGTAATAATTTACAGGGGATTATATACATGACCTGGCCATAAAGCACAAGTAATAACACAACTAGTAACTACTGGTAAAAGAGTGAACTCAGCATTATCACATTAGGCATAAACACATTATGCACTCTCATTAGGCATAAACATCATATCATGACATTTGCATTAGGCATCACATTAGGCATATATCCTAATACCCAGCAGTGCACCCCAGTAACACTAGTGAGGTGCACACATCTCCTGGGGGCATTGCGCCACATCTGGACACCAAATGACCCCAGGCCAACCGGCCCTCTCTGAGGCCCAAATGACACATGTCCCATAAGTAAGGGCTATCAATTATAGGGCCTCCCAAGTAGCCCTCTGGCTGCCAAAGCAGCAGAAAAGATGTGTGTCATACAGTGGGGGCAGGGGGTGCATCTCACCCCTACCTTATTATAAAAAAGTCAGAATTGCTCCCACTTAGCAGCTGCCCCCGCTCTCGCGGTGCAGCTGTGTGCAAACTTGGCACCTACAGAGTGCCTGGGGGAGCCCCTCCTACTGGGGCTATGCTTGTGGGAAAAACATCGGCACCAATATAGGCATGAACCATGCCTCTTATAGGTTCCTCTCACTGGGACTCCTCACTGAGCAGCAATCAGGCACACAAGCCTTGGGCTCAACGAGGCTTCTGGTCTCCTCCGTGTGGTCGATCATTGCAGGGAAGGCGTGGCTCTGACCAGGGGGAGCCCGCGAGGCTCTGTTCTCTTCCTGGGCCGCTGGCTGAACCCGCGAGACACCGTCCTGCTATGGGACACCGACCTCTCTCTCTGGCTGCAGCTCACAGGGCTCTCTCCTTTCGGCGCCACTCACCGGCGCAAGGGGGCCCGCCTTCCTCCAGAGACGACCTGCCTGGCTTCCGGCGACTTCCTTCCTGCCGGCCAGCCCCGCCTCACCTGGATGCTCCTTACTGCGGGGTAGGCTCCCGCCCACCGGCAGACTTTGCTCCAGCCTCCAATCAGACTGCAACTGCCGGACTTCCTCTTCAAGGTAAAGGGAGGTGGAAATTGACCCTGCGAGGCTCCGGCTTCGTATCTTCAGCAGGTCCGACCCACAGTCAGTCACGCACACCTGACTTCTGTTCTCACTGCCCTTGGTGGCTCGTCTTAAGTCCAGAAATGCGGGGCATAGAATGCAGGGTGGGCTCCGGCTCAAAGACGCACAGAATGAGGGGTGGGCTCCTGCTTCACCCCTGCAGGCACCAAAATGCGGGGTGGGCTCCTGCTCTGTCCTGATGCAGAGTGGGGGAATCCCCACGCCAGGATTCCCCTGGGATACTTCGGCAGCCCAGCGCTGCAGAGCCCTCACACTCCTCTCATCCTGGAGCAGCAGGGACACTTTGGCAGCCCAGCGTTGTAAGGCACCAACACTCCTCTTGTCCTGGAGCTGGTAGATGGCAAAGCTGGGCAAAACGCATGCCAGCATGCTGGGGACTCCAAGGGCAGCAGACCCTTCGGCTGCCTAGCAGGGCATCACATCCATCCCCAGCTGCAGTTCCTCCTGGCAGGCTGTCAGCCTGCCGGCTGCAAGTAAGCACCAAACGGCACCCAGAGAAAGCACCCCTTCATGGGGTAACAATCCCAATATTTATACAGCATTTCTCTTTTCCTGCCCTGGCACAGGACTTGGGGGAACCAGTCTTAACTGGTGTGGGGGGTGTTGAAGCACTCTGTTTAACAGTTCTCCACCCTCCTTTGTCAGATAGGGCTCGGTCATCAGACATACCATAGGGGACAGAGCCAGTATTCACCTAGGCAGGTACAGACCTATTCAGGGTCAGAGGACTACTCTTCCCACTACTCCAAATGCAGATCACCTATTCAGCCTAGCGCTGACTCATCCTGCTCTCCCTGGAGCCACACACCTCACCAGCCCCTGTCACTCCAGAGCTAGACATGCAATACACATCAGGCAGGCAGACACATAGCACACAGAAATGTCAACTTCTAAAAGTGGCATTTCTAAAATAGTGAATCTGCGCACACCATTGCGCAGCATTTGTTATTACTATTCCAAACATACCAAACTTGACCACGCCGCTCCTCTCATATCAGGAATTAACACTGAAACACTTGTCGGGGAATCCCCAATGCATTCCCATGCATGGGGAGGCAGCCTCACAGCAGAGAGAAACCAAAATGGCTGTTTATCACTACCAGGACATGTCACACAGTTAAGGCACATGTCCTTCCTGTTACCTACAATGCACCCTGCCCATTGGGCTAGCTAGGGCCTACCTTAGAGGTGACTGACAGGTAGTAATAGGGGGGTCACATTCGGGGCACACACTTTAGGTGTCATGTCACAGCGGCAGTAACACTGCATGCACAGACCCTGCAATGGCTGAGGCCTGAGACAAGTGTGAAAGGCTACTTTGGTGGGTGCGCAATCAGCGCTGCAAGCCCACCAGTAGCATTTAATTTACTGGCCACGGGTATCTGAGCTACCACTTTACTGGGGACTGACAGGTAAATTAAATATGCAAAACAGGTGTAGACCAATCTTACCATGTTTACCACAGAGAGCACAAACACTTTACACTGGACAGCAGTGCTAGAGTGCCCAAAGTCCTAAAACCACCAACACCAGGTCAGAAAAAAAGACTAGGAGAAAGGCAAAAAGTTCAGGGATGACCCTGCAAAATGGGCCATTTCAAACAGGCATCCTATTACAGTGGTGTGGTGGGCAAGGATATTTTGGGAGATGATGGTAGTCTTCATGGATGAGAATGAGGTAGCTCTTTTCGCTTTAGCAATCTCATGGTTGCTTTTCAGAGTGTTTTGGTTGAAGAGTTGGTGGGAGGAGGTTGAGAGGTGGTGTTATGAGGCAGGATGTTGTATCTTTGTGGTCATTGAATGGGAAGACAGATCAGAGAGGTGTAGGTAAATATGTATTCATGGTTTGATACCCAGCTCATGTTTTGTGGGAGAAGATGGCAAGAATTTTGTTATGATAGGTTTGAGGAAACATAGGTAAGTTTTTGTACATGCTAATGGGTTGTTGTGGAATGTTTTTTGATGAGATTGGTTTGGAAGAATTTGGGATTGCCGACATTTGATTTTGGGACTCATATGTTTCACTTTGGAGCTGCCACTAAGACAAGTGAGAAGGGTAGATCAGAGGGAATGATTAGAAATATGGGAAGATGGGATTCAGGATTCTCTAAGAGAGGTGCATCCCAATTTTGTTCTAATGGCCGAGGAATATACCTTTTTTTCTTGCATTTTTTTCCTAAGTTGTGTTGCTTGCCCAAAATCGCTGGTCATTTCAGTATGCATCTGTGGGCATTTGTTCATCCAACAGGCAGCTAAACAACTGAAATGAAGTAGGTTTGGCAAACAGTTAGGATTGGTTAATAAGAAAATGAAATTACAGTGGAGAGGTAAAGGGGCATGCGTTGTGGGGAGGTGATGCTGATGCTCCCGAAGCTGTCTCAAGGAAGTTACCCTAACATGGTAGTGATTCACTTGGAGAAGAACTACTTGGTGCTGCGTATTGACCTGGCCAGGGGCGTAGCTTAAGGAGAAGTGTTTGAGGTGTTACAACCCCAATAAATTAATTCTATAATAAATAATTGGTTACAGGTGTTTTAAAATGGGTATGGGGAGGTTTTTGTATGATTTTAATTGGGAGTTTTACATACACGTTCAGACAAAAAACACACACTCGTCTCTGTTTTAAAGGGCTTAAGAAATATTTGTTTTACAAAATATTGAGTTATAAGTACCCCTTACAATCCACACTCCTCTCCCTTCCTACTGCTCGTTAAGGCCACTGTTGTAATAAAACGAGATCTGGAAGCTGAGGTGTAAAGTTCTGTAAGATGGTTTATTTTAAGTAATATGTTTCAATAATAAGCTTGAATGATGAGCCCACCAGGAGCAGTCTCCCTGCTGCTCAGCCAATGCTCCAACTGACGCTCACAGGCACCTTAACATTCCAATACATCACCATGCACAAGCATTCCACACTTCATACTCATACCAGCTGAGCAGCAGGTATACCAGCCCCCCTCCTACCCTCCTGCCGTCCTTCTCGCATAATGTATATGTGTTATTGGGAAATCTGAACCGCACCCCCCCCTCCCCCCGAATCTTACTGACCAAGCTACCCCTGGGCCTGCCCTTATTTAAAATTATGAGCACGGACATCTAGGAGATTACAGCTTTTTGGGCAGGCACTGCAGTGGTTTGAACAGAGATTATTCCCAGGCAAGTGTGGAAGGGAGCATTTAAACAGTTTTAGATTAATGGAGAGCGCCATAAAATAAATAGAAAATGCTTAAATTTTGCAGAGAATAATGAGTAAGCAGGGTTTGTCACACAGACATATCTTTTGAGGACAAGCTGTAATTTAGAGACAACTGGGTGTGCCAGTTCTTTATGGAGGGGTACCTAGAGGAGTTGTGCAATACCTTAGCAGCAATGCTGGATTTAAAATTTTGGAAGTAGGGAGTTATTGTGAGGTAGATTGGGGGGGAGGCAAAATAAATCCCTAAGAAAAGAGGGTGTTTTTCTTGTTGTCATGTTGTGGAGCTTTAGGTTAGGATGTCTTCATGGTTGGCCTCGTTACTGGTCAGGCGGATCAGCTCATGGGGGAAAGAGGGTGTGGAGAGATTTAGGAGAGTTGTGAAACAGTTCTGGTCAGTTTTAAAAAAAAATTTGGTTAAAAAAACTGTTGCCCTTAGGACTGGATGTGTTAAGGAGTTTAAAATGTGAGCAGAAATGATAAGGTTTTTTTCAGAGAGATATCAGAGACCACTAGGAATCAGGGGGCTAGTGTTTAATGTTTAATTATGTATAGTGGGGCCATGGGTTTAGTCCGTAAAGCGGTCCACAGGGTTGTAACATGTTTTGTGATATGCGCCTGTTTCATTAACGCAGTCTTTTCCACATTTAACCGGCTGGTTCATGTGTCTGCGTATCTCGCCTAACTAGAGGACTCCACAAATGTTTGCTATTCTGCTAAGTCTTATGAGGAAAACAAGGGGAACCCAATAGATGGCCTGGGACCATGGGTGTCAAGTATTTTGAAGGAAACAAGTGGTCCTTGGCATAAACGAATAAAATTTGAGCAAAGATAATATATAGACCACAATGGGCTGCTATATGGTACAGAAATCCCTTGTCCAGCCGGACAGGGAATATTTATTTATGCAATAGGTTGTCTCAATAAAGGAATAAGACAAGTAACCAAAGACATAAAGGTTACAGTAGGGCACAGTCCTGTGCCGTACGAGAGGAGGAAGTAAAGAAGACAGTGAGTGCAAACAATATCAGGCAAACAGAGTGAGCTAACAGGCCACTGACAAGAATTCAAATTAACAGTGTGTCCTGGAGTGAATCATCCATACACTAATACAATAAATTCCTAAGTATGGGACACTCTAAAAGGAGTCGACGGACGTTTCGATCCCGAGCTCAGTTAAAGGGGGATCATCTTCAGGACTTTCACAATCATAACTTTTTCCTGAATAAAACCTTTTAACATTAAAACCGCCTGTTTTGGAAAAATGAAAAGGAAAGAAACAAGACAAGAATGCATTTAATAGTTAGAAAGACATGTACAGCTTTAGCTCTCCAGTTACAGTATTCGGAATCGCGGTGATAGGTGCATCCATAGAGGCGTGCGCATTCCGTGCAGTTTATGTGCAAAAATGTTTTGTGACCGTTTTGCTGTATCTCAGGGTGTTTTTTGTCTTGTGCATCCTGCACGTGATTGTGAAGGTGAGGTCGTGGTGGCGTGGTAGCCAGGTTGGAGATTGGAACAGGAGTGAATTGGGGTTTTGGAAACGATGGGAGTGTTATTCTCGTTAGAGAGGTGTCTAAAGAAACCGGTATATACTCAGTAATGGAACGTACCACACTTTTGTCTGTGAATAAGGTTTAATCCTGTAGGATGTCTTCAGTGGTTAGGGTAATCGGCCGACATCCTGTTCAAAAATGGAAGACCTTGTTTTAACTTATAATATTAAATTGTTAGTTTTAACAAGGAGTGGCATATGATAAAACATTTACCATGTTGGAAATTCAAATTTGAGCAGGGCTCCAAATTTATGCAGCGAGGATGAGGCTCAGGTCCGGTATAGCGCAGTACCGTGTGTAGATCTAATTGGACTGCGGGGATAAAAATAATAATACAGCCATTGTGAGGCGTATTATACTACATTAAAATCTGGGGAGGGTATTATTTCATTTGGACATTTACCTTTGAATTTAGCCCTTGGGATTTATAATTGTTGCACCGTTGAGACGCGCTTTTGAAAAGTTTTTCTAACGCTGAGATTCTTTCTATAGAATTGCTATGGAAAGATAAGCAGGTGATTAGTAACCAGTTCTCGGTTGGGGCTGGCATAAATTGCATTCTCGTGCATAGGCAAGCGGGAACCTGAGTTGATGTACAGTCGGTGAATTTATAGCATGCCGACTCGGAAAGCTGGGTTTCCGTTTTTCTGGTAGGGAGTTTCAGTCTGAATCACTGTTGTTTGGCAAGGATAAAATGTTACGCTCTAAACGAAGAAAAAAAAAAGGGAGGGGTGAGACAAAAGTTACTTTATCTTTAATATTACGTGATTTTTGGCGGGTGCGTTAAAGTGAGGCATACTTAGCTGCAGTAGTTTCGGTTTGTACTGCGGTGCTGGTAACCTTCGTTAGGGCCAGGAAATTAAAGGTCCGCTGTACTTAAAAAACCATAAAGATTTTAGTGCGGTCTGTGCAGCCTGTACGGTGCTTGTTCCTACGGGATAGTTTAGCAGAAGCTTACCTATAGGTTCCTGAGGCTGTTGGTAAGCCGGTGGCGCGTTGTGGTCAGCAGGATCGCTTCCGTGTTGGGAAGCAGAAGGCTGCTTATTGGGCAGTTAGCAAGTCACGTGTTTGTGGATTCACAGGGTCACGTGGTGAGGGACTAACGATGTCCTTGAGGGCTTCATGGTGAAAATTGGCCGTCATGTTGAAATGGTTATTTTAATGCAATACTTTAATATTTTAGCATGATAATCTACTTGGTTACACGTATAGTTTTTAAACAACAGCGCTTGCGGTTAGGCAGTCTACTCGGTGGTGGTGTTAGACCAGTGCCTTGAAACAAAAGAAATGTGCAGTTAGGGTCTGGGCAAGTGACGGAGGGGTTTGAGAACACCTTCAGTGACTTGTTTGATCTTTCGAAACAATTATTAGTTATAATTTAAGTGATCAAAAATCATAAATCAAACACATTGTGAACCATAATGCGATACAGTACGATCAGAACAGGACAAGAACTGTCACGGTTTATGCTCAATCTGTTTAGGTCCCAGTTCATACTTCTCCACTTTGCATATGGAAGGAAGAGTCAATGCCATGTTTGTCCAGCCTTAGGACTAAAGAAGGGTGGTCCAATCCTCATTCCTGTTTAAACCGGTGTGGATAGTGTCAAATTGAATAATGCTCTTTATTTCTTCGCGGTTGAGAAGTTGAGCCAGGTTGCCAACCCTTGGTGGAAGTTTGAATGTCTTTAGGATTATCCATTTGATGTCATCCGCAGAGTGTCTTAGTTCGGTAAAGTGATCCACAAGTGGTGCATTCTGTGTACCACATCTGATACGGCTTCGATGCTGGCATATGCGGGTCTTCGCTTTCTGGGTGGTCTGACCAACATACATTTTTGGGCAAGGACATAAGATTGCATAGATGACATTATGACTATTGCAATTGGTAAAACTCTTCAGTGGTACTGTCACACCATTGTGACTGAAATTTCTTGATTCAATCGTGAACTCACAGACCGTACAACATCCACACTTCACGTGCCCTAGAATTAGTTTGAAGGCCCCAGTTTGATTCAATTGTGGTGGTGGTTGTGGGGGAAGGGAGAGCAGCTCTGACCAAATGGTCCTTTAAGTTTTTACTTTTCTTAAAAGCAAAGACAGGCCTCTCTAGATGTATTGGACCTGCGGTTAGTGTAGGCCAGTGTTTAAGAATGGATTTTCGGATTTTGTTGGATATGGGAGAGAAGGTGGTTACACATGCTATTCTTTCAGTTTTGTCTCTTGTTTTAGGAGTTAGCAAGGCCTCTCGAGGACAGTACCAGGCCCTTTTAGAGGCCGTTTTGATTAGTCTTCTTGGATAACCTCGTGCTTGTAGTTTGTTAGTAAGGGTACTGGCTTCCCTGAAGTAATCAGCTTTTGTTGAACAGTTCCGCCTGATTCTCAGGAATTGGGAGTATGGTAAAGAATCTTTCAAAGCTTTAGGATGATTGCTGTCATAACTAAGGAGGGTGTTGCGTTCCATAGGTTTCCTATAAAGGCGAGTTAATAGTTCATTATCTTGATGGAAAATAGTCAGATCTAGGAAGGCTATTTGCTGTTTATTGTAAACAAGAGTAAAGTTAAGGTCAGCACAATTATTGTTCAGCCAATGGTTGAATGAGTGCAGTGTCGGGATATCGTGATTCCTAATGAGGAAAATGTTGTCGATGTAGCGACGCCATAAAACAATGCCTTCGTGGAAGGGATTACTCTCTGCTAGGATGACTCCGGTTTCCAGGGCGTCCATAAACAGGATTGCCAAGTTGGGGGCAAAAATAGCCCCCATGGAAGTCCCCTTTATCTGTTGGTAGTAGGTGTTATCAAACAAAAAATTGTTTTTTGTGAGACACAGTTCCAGAAGCTGTAGAATAAAGATAGTAGGGACCCTATGTGGACGTGGTCATGAATCTAAGATTCTCTGAATGACCAGAAGAGCCGCTGTCTGGGGAATGTTAGTATAAAGCGACTCTACGTCCATTGTACAAAGGGTGTGAACTGAAGGCTCGAAAGGGAAATGTTCCACTAGATTGATCATTTCCATGCTATCTCTCACATAGCAGGCTGTTGATGATACAAATTCCTTAATGAAGAAATCTACGTATGCTCCCAAGGGCTCTAGAATAGAGCCACACGCAGAGACAATTGGTCTGCCAGGGGGGGGAGTCAATGTTTTTATGGACCTTAGGAAGAGTGTAGATTACTGGCTGGCGTGGACTTTTTACGTTAAGGAATAGATGTTCCTTTTTACTTAAGAAGCCCTCCGAGACAGCATTTGTTGTGATTTTTAATATAGTCTCTTGGATAATTTTGGTTGGGTTGCCAGGTAGCCTTTGGTAGTGATCAGTATTACCTAATTGGCGTTTGATTTCTGTTTTATAGGAGTCGATGTCCTGAAGGACAATTCCTCCACCTTTATCGGCACTTTTTATCACCAATCCTGAATTTTTTTTAAGAGACTTTATGGCGTCTTTTTCAGCTCTCGAGATGTTATAGGGCAGATAGAGTTTTTTCTTCTCTAGAGCGCAAATGTCCTTGTGTACCAGTTTTTCGAAGGTTCGTACCTCTGTTGGTACCATACTGGCAGATGGAAGGAATGTGGAGGCTGGTCGAAATGGGGGGTATTGGCATTATAATGGTGGAAGGGTGAAGTTGAAAGAAGGCTTTTAGACAAATTAGTCTGAAAAATCTAAGTAATTCCGTTTGCAGCTCCATGAAGTTTGGACGAATAGTAGGAACAAATGACAGGCCTTTTTTTCAAAATGGCTATTTCAGGGTCCTGCAATAAATGCTGGGATAGATTGAAAATAGGTATCAATTCAGAAGTGGTGGAGGAGGGGAGGAAGGGATGGGGGAATGGGAAGGATGGGAAGAATTTAGCAAGGGTGTAATTATTTCCGGGTGATTCACCACTGATAAAAGTTGTTCTGGGTCTTGCGTTCTCCTGGGGCATTGAACCATCGTTGTGGTTTCTTTACGCGCCCCCTTTGGGGGGTGCCTGGTTGGCCCCTGCCTAAAAAATTAGACTGAGCTCCTCCTCCTCGTCTTTGGTTGCTGGCTCCTTCACCTGGATCAGAGCTATCAGAAGATTCTTCTGAAGTATCTGAGAAGCCCACAATATGTTGACGTCTATTATATCTGCCCCATGGTCTGCTGTTGGGGTTGAACTGTGGCCTGTTGGTATAAAAATCTTTTTGGAGGTAGGGGTAGGTGTTCTCAACCTTATAGTTCTTGATATCTTTTTTGATTTTATTAGATTTTTTGTTTTGTTCGATTCGGTGAAATTCAGCTACCGTTTTTTCTACCTGATCCAATAGTTTTTTACATTCTGCGGTAGGATCTGAATCACTGATTTGCTTTAATAGATCATTAATTTCTATTTCCAATGCTTTTAAAGTTTCACTGGCTATATCAATGCCCAGTGCCAACCAATGTCTGGAGCATGTAGTTCCTATGTAGCTGAAATTGGAGATGTATTTGGGGTTATCCGTGAAAATGCCCGGAATATTACGGACTTGTAGTCCAACTGGAATAATGTCAGCCTTTAAGTAATCTGTCAACATCAACACCATAAGCTGTAATCTGACCTGTTTCTTTTTGAGCTTCTCTAGTTGTTCTGGTAATGAAGAGCTGGTAACTGTTGGTACGTCAGGTGTATCAGACAGTAGGGAGGGACCTGAACATAATTGCTTGAGATATTCAGCCGTGTATAGGGGAGCATGGGCTGACATTACTTTTTAGAAATAGGAAGTATATAGTTGAGAGGTACAAAGAATAAGTGTACGATGGCACTAGGTTGGCCGACCCCGTAAGGACGGGGAAATGGGGATTTGAGGAAAACCCTGCAATCATGGGATTGCGCTTAAGTCTTATAAGGAAAACAAGGGGAACCCAATAGATGGCCTGGGACCATGGGTGTCAAGTATTTTGAAGGAAACAAGTGGTCCTTGGCATAAACGAATAAAATTTGAGCAAAGATAATATATAGACCACAATGGGCTGCTATATGGTACAGAAATCCCTTGTCCAGCCGGACAGGGAATATTTATTTATGCAATAGGTTGTCTCAATAAAGGAATAAGACAAGTAACCAAAGACATAAAGGTTACAGTAGGGCACAGTCCTGTGCCGTACGTGAGGAGGAAGTAAAGAAGACAGTGAGTGCAAACAATATCAGGCAAACAGAGTGAGCTAACAGGCCACTGACAAGAATTCAAATTAACAGTGTGTCCTGGAGTGAATCATCCATACACTAATACAATAAATTCCTAAGTATGGGACACTCTAAAAGGAGTCGACGGACGTTTCGATCCCAAGCTCAGTTAAAGGGGGATCATCTTCAGGACTTTCACAATCATAACTTTTGCCTGAATAAAACCTTTTAACATTAAAACCGCCTGTTTTGGAAAAATGAAAAGGAAAGAAACAAGACAAGAATGCAATTAATAGTTTGAAAGACATGTACAGCTTTAGCTCTCCAGATACAGTATTCGGAATCGCGGTGATAGGTGCATCCATAGAGGCGTGCGCATTCCGTGCAGTTTATGTGCAAAAACTTTTTGTGACCGTTTTGCTGTATCTCAGGGTGTTTTTTGTCTTGTGCACCATGCACGTGATTGTGAAGGTGAGGTCGTGGTGGCGTGGTAGCCGTGTTGGAGATTGGAACAGGAATTAATTGGGGTTTTGGAAACGATGGGAGTGTTATTCTCGTTAGAGAGGTGTCTAAAGAAACTGGTATATACTCAGTAATGGAACGTACCAGACTTTTGTCTGTGAATAAGGTTTAATCCTGTAGGATGTCTTCAGTGGTTAGGGTAATCGCCCGACATCCTGTTCAAAAATGGAAGACCTTGTTTTAACTTATAATATTAAATTGTTAGTTTTAACAAGGAGTGGCATATGATAAAACATTTACCATGTTGGAAATTCAAATTTGAGCAGGGCTCCAAATTTATGCAGCGAGGATGAGGCTCAGGTCTGGTATAGCGCAGTACCGTGTGTAGATCTAATTGGACTGTGGGGATAAAAATAATAATAAAGCCATTGTGAGGCGTATTATACTACATTAAAATCTGGGGAGGGTATTATTTCATTTGGACATTTACCTTTGAATTTAGCCCTTGGGATTTATAATTGTTGCTCCGTTGAGACGCGCTTTTGAAACGTTTTTTTAACGCTGAGATTCTTTCTATAAAATTGCTATGGAAAGATGAGCAGGTGATTAGTAACCAGTTCTCGGTTGGGGCTGGCATAAATTGCATTCTCGTGCATAGGCAAGCGGGAACCTGAGTTGATGTACAGTCGGTGAATTTATAGCATGCCGACTCGGAAAGCTGGGTTTCCGTTTTTCTGGTAGGGAGTTTCAGTCTGAATCACTGTTGTTTGGCAAGGATAAAATGTTACGCTCTAAACGAAAAAAAAAGGGAGGGGTGAGACAAAAGTTACTTTATCTTTAATATTACGTGATTTTTGGAGGGTGCGTTAAAGTGAGTCATACTTAGCTGCAGTAGTTTCGGTTCGTACTGCGGTGCTGGTAACCTTCGTTAGGGCCAGGAAATTAAAGGTCCGCTGTAGTTAAAAAACCATAAAGATTTTAGTGCGGTCTGTGCAGCCTGTACGGTGCTTGTTCCTACGGGATAGTTTAGCCGAAGCTTACCTAGTAGTTCCTGAGGCTGTCAGTAAGCCGGTGGTGCGTTGTGGTCAGCAGGATCGCTTCCGTGTTGGGAAGCAGAAGGTTGCTTATTGGACAGTTAGCAAGTCACGCTTGCTAACGCTTGCTAACTGCATACGTAGATTTCTTCATTAAGGAATTTATACCATCAACAGCCTGCTATGTGAGAGATAGCATGGAAATGATCAATCTAGTGGAACATTTCCCTTTCGAGCCTTCAGTTCACACCCTTTGTACAATGGACGTAGAGTCGCTTTATACTAACATTCCCCAGACAGCGGCTCTTCTGGTCATTCAGAGAATCTTAGATTCACGACCACGTCCACATAGGGTCCCTACTATCTTTATTCTACAGCTTCTGGAACTGTGTCTCACAAAAAACTATTTTTTGTTTGATAACACCTACTACCAACAGATAAAGGGGACTTCCATGGGGGCTATTTTTGCCCCCAACTTGGCAATCCTGTTTATGGACGCCCTGGAAACCGGAGTCATCCTAGCAGAGAGTAATCCCTTCCACGAAGGCATTGTGTTATGGCGTCGCTACATCGACGACATTTTCCTCATTTGGAATCTCGATATCCCGACACTGCACTCATTCAACCATTGGCTGAACAATAATTGTGCTGACCTTAACTTTACTCTTGTTTACGATAAACAGCAAATAGCCTTCCTAGATTTGACTATTTTCCATCAAGATAATTAACTATTACCTCGCCTTTATAGGAAACCTACGGAACGCAACACCCTCCTTAGTTATGACAGCAATCATCCTAAAGCTTTGAAAGATTCTTTACCATACTCCCAATTCCTGAGAATCAGGCGGAACTGTTCAACAAAAGCTGATTACTTTGGGAAGCCAGTACCCTTACTAACAAACTACAAGCACGAAGTTATCCAAGAAGACTAATTAAAACGGCCTCTAAAAGGGCCTGGTACTGTCCTCGAGAGGCCTTGCTAACTCCTAAAACAAGAGACAAAACTGAAAGAATAGCCTGTGTAACCACCTTCTCTCCCATATACAACAAAATCCGAAAATCCATTCTTAAACACTGGCCTACACTAAACGCAGTTCCAATACATCTAGAGAGGCCTGTCTTTGCTTTTAAGAAAAGTAAAAACTTAAAGGACCATTTGGTCAAAGCTGCTCTCCCTTCCCCCACGACCACCACCACAATTTAATCAAACTGGGGCCTTCCACCAATTCTAGGGCACTTGAAGTGTGGATGTTGTACGTTCTGTGAGTTCACGATTGAATCAAGAAATTTCAGTCACAATGGTGTGACAGTACCACTGAAGAGTTTTACCAATTGCAATAGTCATAATGTCATCTATGCAATCTTATGTCCTTGCCCAAAAATTTATGTTGGTCACACCACCCAGAAAGCGAAGACCCGCATATGCCAGCATCAAAGCCGTATCAGATGTGGTACACAGAATGCACCACTTGTGGATCACTTTACCGAACTAAGACACTCTGCGGATGACATCAAATGGATAATCCTAAAGACATTTAAACTTCCACCAAGGGTTGGCAACCTGGCTCAACTTCTCAACCGCGAAGAAATAAAGAGCATTATTCAATTTGACACTATCCACACCGGTTTAAACAGGAATGAGGATTGGACCACCCTTCTTTAGTCCTAAGGCTGGACAAACATGGCATTGACTCTTCCTTCCATATGCAAAGTGGAGAAGTATGAACAGGGACCTAAACAGATTGAGCATAAACCGTGACAGTTCTTGTCCTGTTCTGATCCTACTGTATCGCATTATGGTTCACAATGTGTTTGATTTATGATTTTTGATCATTTAAATTATAACTAATAATTGTTTCGAAAGATCAAACAAGTCACTGAAGGTGTTCTGAAACCCCTCCGTCACTTGCCCAGACCCTAACTGCACATTTCTTTCGTTTCAAGGCACTGGTCTAACACCACCACCGAGTAGACTTCCTAACCGCAAGCGCTGTTGTTTAAAAACGATACCTGTAACCAAGTAGATTATCATGCTAAAATATTAAAGTATTGCATTAAAATAACCATTTCAACATGGCGGCCAATTTTCACCATGAAGCCCTCAAGGACATCGTTAGTCCCTCACCACGTGACCCTGTAAATCCACAAACACGTGACTTACTAACTGCCCTATAAGCAGCCTTCTGCTTCCCAACACGGAAGTGATCCTGCTGACCACAACGCTTCACCGGCTTACCGACAGCCTCAGGAACCTCTAGGTAAGCTTCTGCTAAACTATCCCGTAGGAACAAGCACCGTACAGGCTGCACAGACCGCACTAAAATCTTTATGGTTTTTTAACTACAGCGGACCTTTAATTTCCTGGCCCTAACGAAGGTTACCAGCACCGCAGTACGAACCGAAACTACTGCAGCTAAGTATGCCTCACTTTAACGCACCCGCCAAAAATCACGTAATATTAAAGATAAAGTAACTTTTGTCTCACCCCTCCCTTTTTTTTTTCTTCGTTTAGAGCGTAACATTTTATCCTTGCCAAACAACAGTGATTCAGACTGAAACTCCCTACCAGAAAAACGGAAACCCAGCTTTCCGAGTCGGCATGCTATAAATTCACCGACTGTACATCAACTCAGGTTCCCGCTTGCCTATGCACGAGAATGCAATTTATGCCAGCCCCAACCGAGAACTGGTTACTAATCACCTGCTTATCTTTCCATAGCAATTCTATAGAAAGAATCTCAGCGTTAGACAAACTTTTCAAAAGCGCGTCTCAACGGTGCAACAATTATAAATTCCAAGGGCTAAATTCAAAGGTAAATGTCCAAATGAAATAATACCCTCCCCAGATTTTAATGTAGTATAATACGCCTCACAATGGCTTTATTATTATTTTTATCCCCACAGTCCAATTAGATCTACACACGGTACTGCGCTATACCGGACCTGAACCTCATCCTCGCTGCATAAATTTGGAGCCCTGCTCAAATTTGAATTTCCAACATGGTAAATGTTTTATCATATGCCACTCCTTGTTAAAACTAACAATTTAATATTATAAGTTAAAACAAGGTCTTCCATTTTTGAACAGGATGTCGGGCGATTACCCTAACCACTGAAGACATCCTACAGGATTAAACCTTATTCACAGACAAAAGTCTGGTACGTTCCATTACTGAGTATATACCGGTTTCTTTAGACACATCTCTAACGAGAATAACACTCCCATCGTTTCCAAAACCCCAATTCACTCCTGTTCCAATCTCCAACACGGCTACCACGCCACCACGGCCTCACCTTCACAATCACGTGCAGGGTGCACAAGACAAAAAACACCCTGAGATACAGCAAAACGGTCACAAAAAGTTTTTGCACATAAACTGCATGGAGTGCGCACGCCTCTATGGATGCACCTATCACCGCGATTCCGAATACTGTAACTGGAGAGCTAAAGCTGTACATGTCTTTCTAACTATTAATTGCATTCTTGTCTTGTTTCTTTCCTTTTTATTTTTCCAAAACAGGCGGTTTTAATGTTAAAAGGTTTTATTCAGGCAAAAGTTATGATTGTGAAAGTCCTGAAGATGATCCCCCTTTAACTGAGCTTGGGATCGAAACGTCCGTCGACTCCTTTTAGAGTGTCCCATACTTAGGAATTTATTGTATTAATGTATGGATGATTCACTCCAGGACACACTGTTAATTTGAATTCTTGTCAGTAGCCTGTTAGCTCACTCTGTTTGCCTGATATTGTTTGCACTCACTGTCTTCTTTACTTCCTCCTCACATACGGCACAGGACTGTGCCCTACTGTAACCTTTATGTCTTTGGTTACTTGTCTTATTCCTTTATTGAGACAACCTATTGCATAAATAAATATTCCCTGTCCGGCTGGACAAGGGATTTCTGTACCATAGTTCTGCTAAGGGCATCATGTCTATAAAATAAAAACCAAAATACACATATGGGAAAACTGCTTGAATTCATACAGTCCGTGCCTCCACGGATTGCAACGCAGTTTGGGAGTCACATGCTGTCTACTGTTGTTCTGTACTGGTTCCCAGCAGTTAATCATAAGGATCTTAACTTGGAGACTTATGTTGATCTGTATGAGTTGACGCCCATCAAATTCTTAGATTTGTCCGTATCAATCTCATCTAAGCCTAAGTTAGAGGGAGCACTACAACAGTGCAGTAAGTGTGGCAGGGGTATGGCAATCGATGGGCAAGTATTCACTCGGCAGGCTGAGCAAAAAGGGTAGCCGTATTATCCGCAGGGGCTAGCACTGATGTACAAAAAATAGGGTATAGTAGCAAGCAGTATAGAAATCCCGTGACAAACCAGTGGGACACCTGGAACATTGTGAATCCCTATATGAAAGATCAGGGGTCACAGATTTAAATCCGCAAATGTTTGCAGATCTCTTTCCACCTTCCATGGATAAAAAAGGGTAGGAGGCAACCAATAAACTGCCCACATGCTGCACATCGTCTGGTTCGAGTTTGTCTGGTGATCTCAGGAGTCAGGACCATGTTTTGCTAGCCAAGGAGAACCACACAAACTGAACAAATGGCCCAAACGTTGCCTGTTCTCTGCTTCACCTGTGGAGGAAATACAGGTAATGTTTATAGCCCAACTTTGCAGCACCAGTGGATCGAGAGACAGGGTGACTCGTTCCCACTTCATGAAATTCTTCCAGCTACTGGCTGCCATTAAATGCAAAATCTCTGGGGTTCCAGGTAGGATTTAAAACACATGTCTACCAGAGCATTTAAAAAGTAGCACAATTCCACTTCCAGCTCGCTAGAATCATTGAATAAAAATAACATTCCAATGAATGCCTCCAGATGGCTGTTTAGACAATAACCCTTTTCAGACTTGATTAAGGAAATTCAATACTATCAGGACTTCTGAGAAGCAGACTCAAAGCCATCCAACATTCAGAAGCTTGCCTGTTATCTAAGCAAGGACTTTATAATCTCATAACACCTGTGCTAATCAACTCAAGGCTTTCCATCTTCAAAACAACCTTTACAGCGTGGAAAGCCATCACCAATATGCCCAATTCGCATACCTAAAAAGTTCATTGTTTCTGATGGCCTGCGGGCGCTGCACAGAAAAACTTGTCGCCCTTCAAAATTCAGGAAACACAAAACCTTGATTCAATTCTTCTCTGGCTGCCCTCCTAGAATCAGAAAGGCACGTGTTGCCTTGTTGCTGAGTTGTAGCTGCCACCTAAAACTTCTGTCGTGCTTGTTCCTTCTTATTTTGCGAGAATTGGTGGTGATGCACACACACTCCTATATACATATATTTATGTGTGTGCGATAAAATATATGTATACAGAAAAAACTAAACGTTAAAGTGAATTTATGGTTGGCTTTGAGATTCCACCTGTTACATGGTTAAAAAAAACTCTGCAGTTCCCCTAAACATGCAGTTAAAGTGAAATTGTGATTTTAACTTAAAACTGAGAAATCACTGAAATTGGCATGTTATGGTGCGGACAACAATTTATGCTCGCATACCAGCTATCCAAACTAGAATGTTTGCAATGCTCATGACCTTACCCTTAATGAAACAGATGCAATTACAAATTATATATCACATTACACTTACCACTGTGACAGAGATCACTATCATTGTATTATCGTCTCTTGGTTTGAGTATGTGTTGCTATATACTATTTACTTATGTGTGTGTTAGACCTGGCCCTTTTTGCAGGTTTAGCCACAAATCTTATACCTCCTATTTTTCTGACCCTGTTTTTATTGGCTATAAAATTCCGGACACTTTACAACTGCTGATCAGTGCTAAAGTGCATATGTGTAAATTGTGATTATGATCGGTCATCCAAGATTGACATATTTGATTAACTGGTAAGTCCCTAGTCAAGTGTGCTGAGTGTGTCAGGGCCTGTAAAACAAATGCTACTACTGGGCTTGCTGCACTGGTTGTGCCACCCACATGAGAAGCCCTGTAAATGTGTCTTAGACCTACCAATGCCATGTCTGTGCGCGGAGTTGTCAACTACCATATTGACCTGGCAAGTGCAGCCTCTTGATGTGATGCAAATTGCAGCAACAGCATGCTGCGTAACCAATCGCACAACTTCAAAAGAAAGATTTGCGACATTTTCAAGTTCATTGGTTTTATTTTTATGTTTTTCCGAAATTCATTAGTTGGAGTATGCTATTCACGACAATGCTGTTCAAAAGCCCCCTTTGCTTCTCATGAGTCAGTTGTGCCCATCCAGGCCTCTTACCACTTGACGTAGGGACATTTTAATTCACAAGTAGCAGCTAAAAAACTTAATCCCAATGCATTTCGAGCCTTTATAGTGCCCTTCTTTAGGGTTAGCTGTGTAAATATAGAGATAACATAAATGCCCGTTTCAGTTTAACATGTTTAGATGCTTTCGTACATTTTGCATAAATACATTCTGTGCTAATTACATCGATCTATAAAACATAACACTCCCCATTTCAAATGTGATAAAACCCCCCAAGTGCTATTTGAGTGCTTAATCAACACAGAAACCTCCCCCGCTCCATCTTCGATGCTATACTTGCCATGCTACTCGCGTACTTAAGGAAATGCTCGCCGTGCCCGATGGTTGCTGTATTAAACTTATACTTCGAATTGCTTAACCCCCTACCTTAAACAAAAATTAATAAAAATTCAACCATGAAGCTACCCTTAATCTCGTTTAAAAAAAGAAAGAATATACCTGCTTGCCTACTACTGCGGTTAGTGACCGCTCTCAGCTCGCCTTTCTGTTTCACTGCCCTTGCTGCAGAAAGAGTAAACTGCTTTCACCTGAGCTTTACGATTTAACCTTTTGCTCGAAGCACCGTTGTCCAATCGCAACAGCATTTTAATGCATTCCTATGTTTACAACTCTTTGTAACTCTAGGAATGAGCCAAAATCATTGAGTGGATGCATGGGAACACCCATACTCTACCCAACAAACACTTCCCTGCCACATGGTAACTCAAGGCAGTGATGTGTGCTGCCTTGTGTTACTTTGGATTTATGAAATCACGCAGAGCCATGCAAGGTGTCTTTGCTTGGTTTAGTAAATGCTACTAAAGGTCTTGCGTTGCCTTACTACGACTTGCATCACGAAAAGGTAAAGCAAGGTTTTATTAAACTTGGCCCATTGTATCTTGTAACATGTGGAAGCCTTCATAAGGTAACGTGAAAAAGAAAACCATGTACCATTAACAACCATCTCACCATCAACCAAGGGCATAGAGACATCATAAGTTCCATGAGAGCTGTATGTGATGTGCCACTGGTCTTGGTCCATCGTCATCCTTGATAAACGGCAAGGCCTGCTGCCACACATGACTCACTTCATGATAGTGTCCGTCCAGCACCTCCATTTTCTGGACTCAGAATGTTGGATGAAGCAACAACTACTGGAAGCTGAGACCTTGGCCCCAGCGTCTAAGTGCCATGCTGTGCGGCTTCATGGCTTTGGAGTTTTATGAGCTGGTATCGTAAGGAGCTAGTGGGCTGTCACAAACATTAGCCACAAACTTTATTTTTATTCTGACGGTGGTGGCCTTATTTCAGCATTTTTGTTAGCTCTGTCTTACATCCAACGTCACTTTTGTTCCTTCTTATTTTGCTTGTGATATTAATGTTCCTTGTCATATTAATCTGGCCTTGGCTTGAGGCATTGGTCATACTTGAATAAAACAAAAATGTTCTTAGTGGGGGAGTTCAAAAGATGTTTTAGTCTTCTCCTGTATTTTTCAGATCTTGGATTCTATGTGCCATTCATTAAAGCTTTAATGGGAAAACGATGTCTTCCTAAACTGCCCTTATCAAGCGATAGCTAAATCTTTTGATAAAACATCTATTTAGGAAGTGGGTCCCTGATTGAATAATTAGCTAGACCATCATTTTCAGAAACACTATACACAAGTGAGTGTTGAACCACAATAGGGTATTCCTTCTACAACCTCTCATTAAAGAAGCTTCTGTCACTTGAGCTGGCATGGTGAATTAGGAATGTGAACAGGAACAGCCGACTCTGTTTTCTCATTAAAGGGTGGCATTGATGAATTCCTTGACACCAAAGTGAGCATCTCATGAAGTACATAAAACGATGGAGCCGATTCCGATTCCGTTCAGAAATCGTTCCGACCGACTCGTACAGGGAACGGATTCCGACCGACACCTACAGGCACCGTACGACCTGTGCAGTACGATGTAAAGGCCGTGAGCTACAACCGAGCCATACGGAAAACAAGCCATACGACCGAACTGTACAAAAATCAGCTATCCAGCCGGAAAATGAAAACGAGCCGCACCTACCGAGACGAACCCGGAATGAACCCGACTGAAACGGATCCGCGATGTCGGAGATGCACAGTACAATGCAAAACAAATTAAACCCGATCGATTCGCACGGAGCCCAAGCCGCACAACCAACACTGCCCGAAAATGTACCTGAAGCGAGAGACCACCGCGATCGACTCGCATGTAACACAGAGCACAATCAGCTTGACAGACACAGAGCAGCCCGCACAAGCCAACATGAGCATCCAACTTGCTCAGAAAAACGTCTCCTACATGCCCAGAAAAAACAATGGGAAAAACACAAAAAAGGACCAGTCAAGCAATGACAAAGTCAATAAATACATAAATTTAAAAAAAATAACACACAGACACACCCACAACTCCACCTATAAAAAGGCAAAAAAACTACCATGATCCTCTGTTAATACAACAGAGCAGCCAGCATAGAACAACTTGAGACACCAACCACAAACACACACACAACTCACCCATCACACAACCTACACACCATCAGCACCCCTCTAAAAGCTCTCACACATACACCTACCAAAAAAGATACCCATCCACCCACCCTCACTTGCACCCACACACCCACCCACCTACCCAATCACTCCTCACCACCACCCATCACCATGCCCCCTAAGAAGAATCCACAGTTCACAAACACTGAGCTAGAAATATTGGTAGATGAGATCCTCAGAGTGGAGCCACATTTGTTTGGCACATTGGTACAAAGGACCCCCATGTCACAGAAAACCAAGATGTGGGAGAGAATCGTGGACAAGGTGAACGCACAAGCACCAGCGTATCGCTCAAAGACTGACATCCTGAACAGGTGGTATGACGTGCGCAGGAGGGTCAAAGAGCTCCTCCAGAAGGAACACACCTTGAGCCAGCTCACTGGCAGTGGCCCTCCTGCCAAACCAGTCTACTTCAGGTCCTGGGAGGAGAAGGTGCGGGACCTCCTACAACCAGAGGGCGTCCATGGCCTACCAGACCTACCAGGTGAGTACACAACCAATACACTCAATATAGTGTCACAATACACACACATCACTGTTAAGGGGACAGTGAAACCATGCACTGATAGCAAAGGCATAGTAAACAAAAGTCAATCAGCCCAAGAAGTGTATGCTAGTCAGACAAACACAATACTGACCACATCATAGTGATTTGTAACTGTGTCATGCCATGTACAAACCTACCAACAAATAGAGCAAGCCAGTGTCAGCCATCTTGTCAGGACAGGCACACCCCCTCACAGGGAAGCAGAGTCAGAAGGAGGGAAGTGAGGGCATGCTGGGAAGGGGGGTGTAGCCCAGAGCATGGTGGGACTTGCACTCACTCACAAACCTCAGCCACCTACATGGCCCAGCAAGCCCACACTGCACCATGCTCACCTCACAGGGGGTGGAAATGGGCTGGCAGGTACCCTGGGACTGGGCGATGTTGTGGGGAACACAAGGCCCTGCTGGGTATTGGCCACCATCAAACACCAGAACTCCACTGTCTGCCATTTTGACAGCACAGGCACACACCCTCACAGGGAAGCAGAGTCAAATGTTAACAGGGATTACACTCCTGTGTCATCCACCTGATGGCCGTTGAGTACCAATGACAGTGTACATCAAAATCCATACATGAGCTGGGTGTGTGCACACATCTACTTGCACATTGAAAGGCTTAATGTTGGCAGGACAATGTGCTACCACCATATCAATCTCTGTCTGTGACGACTGAAGACAATGCAGTGTTCAGGCATGCATCCTGACGTCCTGTTGCAAATGTCATGTATATCAAACATTGTTACAAAAATCAAGGAGGGGTGAATGGTTCACTCTTCCTGGGCAACCTGGTTCAATACTTATTGTGTTGCCTCTATTGACACCCTCACATATGTACACATGCATAGTGCGTGATATCATGCGTTTCCGCAATAGTGCACTGTAGCATCATCATCATTGGCTCCCCATTGTTGCAAATATGCTGTGCCTCCCCCTGGAGGTAAAGTGGCTGGTTCCCCAGTAGTGCACAGAGATTAAAACTTAGAGTGTGTGTCTGTGCTCAAGTGTTGTGAGTCAAAAACACTCACAACACCCAAAGACAAAGGGAAAACGGTGTACATTGTGATGTATGAAGTTGCAAACAAAGGTGTTGCGTATGTAGATCCAGCTACAGATCCACCGCACCAGGGTCGGTCACTGTTGGTCAACATGTTGCAGCCCCATGCGATCCTAGAGCTAATTTCTCCTCTGCCCACTACTGGGAAAGCAGCCAGTCTACCTCCATGTGGAGGCACATCATATTTGCAACAATGGTGACCCAAAGTAAATGCTGCTACAGTACACTGGGGCAGCAATTCAAGAAGCACCGCCCCATTCCTGTATACGTATATGAGTGAATTAACTAAGGAATGAAATCATGTAGATATAATGGCTGCACAGGATGAGTGATCCCTTGCACCCTCCTTCATTGTTAGTACTACCCATTGCAAGATGAATGTATCAGTACCTCTTCCTCCCTCTTTGTTGCAATATACATAGGTTAACCATTGATGTCTGTAGTAACACAACTGACAATGTCTGTCTCTTCCAAACACAGGTGCTACCGGGGAAACAACAGCAAGTGAGGAAGAGTCCCTGGCCCAGACTCTGGTGGAGGATGAGCTCTCTTGTGTGGATCTGGCTCTGTTCTCTTTGGATGACAAAGATCAACCTGGCACCTCCAGTGTTAGACATCATGCAGCCCCACCATCACAAACACCTGCACTCCCTGCAGGTACATGAACAACATCTGGACACAGACCTAACACCCCTGCCAATACGGACAGCCACAGGTCACAAACTTCCAACAGCACAGTGACACCGGCCACCTAGGAAGCTACGAACAATGACACCAGGAGCAACACCCAAGGGGGCCCAGGGTCAACTGTGCGTGCCAACACAGATCCAGCCCATGTGTCTAGGGGTTGTGGGAGTGGTGTTAGGCAGAGGTCACGCCCTGCAGAGCAGCCTGGACTGCCTGATGACCATAAATGTTATGCATCATAGATGCCTACCAGGATAGCACCGGAGGATTCAGCCAGGTAGTGGGGAACCTCAAGGACATGCAACAGGAGCAGGCTGGCCATCATGCACGCATGGAGGCCAAGTGGGACAAACTTATTACGGTGCATAGTGACATATTGACCTGTCTCCGCCAGATCAGCAGAAATAGGTCCACACCTACCTGTGCACCAACAACATCTCTTGCAACAACATCTACAAATGCCACAGGGAGGGAGGATGAATCTGGTGGAGAGTCTGATGCACCATTGATGCCTGCACCTGAGGATCCCCCCCAAGAAGAAGAGGGGTTGTCCAAAGAAGGACAAGTGAGCCACAGTTGTCCATGCACATCCCCAGGAACTCAGAACCGGTTTTGGATATTGATCTTTGTGTGCAAAGCGTTCACCTTGTTGCACATGACACAACTCCTCAACATGACATGGAGGGTCCATGTTGTACTAATGTAAAAGATGAATGTGGACTTCACGCTGGACATTTCATCTACCAATACTTCAAACTCATCTATGAACTTTGGATTCTAAACCTCATGTACAGCATTATCTCCACACATGTATGTAAATAAACTCACCATTACACTCTACTTGCCTATGTTGTGATTAAAATGTGGTATGTGTCATGGGGATGATGAAATGGTAAAGTACACAGTGCATGCAGACTACTACAGCAATGTCATTACCGCTATGGGACTCATGTTGATGTGACACACATGAAGAGTCACACTAAAAGGACACCATAACACATACTCACCATGGACATGTGACACATTGCCTACAAAGATGTTTGACAAATGTACGGTGGGTGGAATGCACAGACACCACACCTTTCCACAGTCAATTCTAACAAGCCCACAGGTGAGGTAACCAAATGTCAATCAGATGTGTGAAGACAGACAGCACGCATAAGTAAGTGAAGCACAGGTTCATTACAAATCAGAAACAAGTTTATTGCACAACAGTAGCAAGGTGAATCCACACGACAGTGGGCACACAGTCACCAAGTGTCGACAAATAGCGCTTCAGGGGTGTCTGGTACATCACACGATGGCATAGTAGAAGTCCAAACCTGGCATTGGATTCTGGTTGTCGGTGTCAGACTTCACCAAGCAACTGGCAAAGTACCTTGGGAAGGACAGAAATGAGACACAGTCAGAAGCACACCAAAACAGGATGGAAGTGCAATACACATGTCACAAGAAACTACACAGTAACAAATTAGCATGTCTACACCATTGTGGAATACAGACCATCTGGCAGGACACATCACTGCACGCATCCAGACAAGTACCACACGGACAAACTCAAACAGGAAGTGAGCTGCACAGGCTAACTCAGGACATTGACATTACAACCCTGTAAACTCACATTCAGCTGAAGAAGTTGTTGATGAGCTGTGTTCAGACGTCACCCTCATCATCATCACTGGCCTCGTGGCCCAGGCCAGGATCCTCCACAGGTGGTGGATGTTGGTCGTCATCGTCCTGTATGAGAGGCACCTTCTTCTGCACTGCCATGTTGTGGAGCATGCAGCAGACAATAATGATCTTGCACACCTTCGCAGGTTCATATGGGAGGGCTCCTCCGGTCTTGTCCAGGCAGTAGAAGTGGCTTTTCAGGAGACCAAAGGTACGTTCTATCACTGCCTGGTCCTGCCATGTGCCTCATTGTACTGCATCTCGGACGATGTTACAGGGTTTCTGAGGGGTGTCAGCATCAGCAACCAAGGCATGTTGGGGTATCCAGAGTCACCTACATACAAAGAGTTGTGTATTGTAATGGGTGGGAGACAACATTGCCAAACACACACAATGGTAAACAGTACACACCAACAAGCCAGGCACGCTGGTTTGGCATCTGTGACATCATCAACGGTATGCAACTCCTCCTCAAGATGTAGGCATTGTGCGCAGAACCATGGAAACGTGCACACAAATGTGTAATCACCATGTCTGCCAAACATACCACCAGAGCATTGATTGAGTGGAAATGTTTCCTGTTGCGGTATGTTTGTTCATTTGCCCGTGGTGGTATCAGGACCACATGTGTGCCATTGATTGATCCAATCACATTTGGCATCCTCCCCAGTCTGTAAAAGGTATCCTTGATGTCAGCGAGTTCACCTGGGCTAGCAAACTTGATGTAGGAGTCAAGGTAATTCAACATCCCTTCCAAGACATCATGAAGCACACGGCTAAACATAGTTTGTGACATACCACCAGCACTAGCCACAGTGTGTTGGAAGGTACCAGTGGCAAAGAAGTGGAGGGCGGCCATCACCTTGACCTTTGGTGTCAGTGCTGTTGGGCATGTCCGGCCAGGTAGCAGATGTGGTGCCAACTGCTCCGCCAACTCATTTAACAGTCTCCTGGTAAGGCGGTACCGTCGGATGCTGTCGCGTTCCATCATGGTCTCAAGGTCAGTGAACGGTCTATGGACTGCTGGTGCCCTGCAGTGCAGAGATGGGTAAAGTAAGATTATACATTCAGCTGCCCATGTGGCACTCACCTTGAGAAATAATCACATGATACATCATAGCAATGCACAATTAACTGAGGTGTGTGCTGTTGGTTATGGACACATATGTCACCTTCATGCCCAGCATCTCACATATGAATGAGACATGTGTACATGTGTTCCTTGGGGTGCAATGGCAAATCATTGGGCTGTGGCACAGTACCTATGGACTGCTGTCACGTTCAAAACACACAACACAGTGACAAGTGAGGACTGATGTTTCACATGCATCACAACTCTATGTCAGGGAGATATCCGTGGTCCCTGTATTGCTACATGTGCACTGGAATGACATGTTGTATCATGGACATCCCACAACCAATCATGAGTCCCACAGTTAGTGGCACCTGTGGTCCCTGCAGGGCATACATGGACGTCCCTGAGACACACACACAGCATAAATGTGGATGCACAAGGCACATGGTGGACCCTGTTTCACATTGGGCACATGGAACCACAAACATCAGACAAAACATGCACACAGACTGTGGGGGTACATCATGATTGTGGCCATGGGTCTTGCTGTGACGTACATGACATGCAACCCTGTACACATGGTGTATGTGTCAGGTCATACACATCTCCAAACTGGTACTGTGTCCATGACTCATGCCCACAAGCCAACAGTGGACATTACCATTGTGAGGTGCACAACACAAAAACGAATCTGTCCCCATGAACCTGTGCCCAGCCTGGGAGTGGCTGCACCTAAGTGCCACACAAGACTAGAAATGTTGCCCCCCCCATACACACACAGGTGATGCAGCCTTAAATGCCATGTGATGCAGTGTGGGACATGCTGTGGTGTTGTTGGTGTGGCCATGGCAATGAAATGTGTGTGTAAACTGTCTGCAAGTCACACCAATGTGATCCGACGCGGGTGACTTGTATGCAGACACGCCGTACATGCATGGACCGAATGGTGCGCACACCTTGTCCATTGACTGCACAATGCGTATGCATTACAGTCACCCGCATCAGATCACATTGATGACAATGGGCAATGCGTGTGCACGGCTCGGTTCATGCATGAATGAGGCGAATGTAATGTAATCCGACGCGGGTGACTTCTACAGTGACGCGTCGTGCTGCTCTGGTCCAAGACATGCGCACATATACCCCATTGAATCGTATTGAGACGGATGCATTTGGTTTAAAAAATACCTGTCGTATAGTCAGTTTACCGAGCCATGCGCACTCATTGGCAATGGGTGTCATGGAGACGGACGCAAATTCAAAAATCGTTTGAGTTATGCGCAGGAAATTCAGTTGGATGCATGCAACAATGTTGCAATCCTAAGGTGTCCTGAAGGTGAGAGTTTTGAATGATGCGGAAGACGTGTAGGAGTCTTACATTTCCATGGATTGGACAGATTCATAGAATGTAACCTGTCTGGCCTATCAGTAAGGGGTAATGTCACAGAATCTGACTCTGCAGCACTGATTTAAGGCTGGCAGGCCCCCATGGATCTCACTTGCCGGCGCTACATAACACAGGACCACCTTTCAAATTCCACTGCTGCTGTCTCTGCTTTCTCTGGATCCTGCAATGGCACGTACTCTGGAGAGGGCCCCAGCATTCACAGAAGAGGAGAACCAGGCCCTGCTGGATGGGGTCCTCCCAGAGTACAGCAAGCTGTATGGGAAACCAGGGGAGCAGGTGAGTGTGCAGTCCACTGCCTATAATTTTTAGCAAGTTGTCTGACTAAAAGTAATAGAACTGTGCACAGCAGTGGGAGGCATATACACTGAGTACTTTCTGCAATCAGTTTACGTGGGTACATGGGATGAACAGGTGTCCTGCTGCAGTACTGCAGTAGTGCTAGCCTTAAATTCCTAGCCAATGTTACCATGTCAGACCTGCAGCACAAATGCACATTTATATGGGTGCACTACCTGTATACCTCTTTTAGCTTTATGATGACTACATGTATTTTCTACTGTACAGAAGCAAGAAATCTGTCTGACCATCGCCCGGGCAGTAAGATCAGTGGGGGTCTACAAGCGCCGGACCCGCAACTGCCAGAAGAAGTGGCAGGACCTGCGTGGCAGGACCCGGAGGATCGCAAGGGTCCAGCTGAAGCTGTCGCCTCCTCGCCGTAGGGGCAGACACCGGACCCTGACTCCCCACTAAGCATGGGCGAATTTTTGGAATTTGCGATCCGCGAATTTGCGGATTTGCGAATTCGCAATCCGCAAAATTCACGAATTTTTGGATTTTAGTTTTTTGCGTGTTCACGGGGATTCGCGAGCCGCTTGCATAGCGAAGTTAACCATGTAGTCGTTTATGGGAGAGAGATAGATAGATAGATAGATAGATAGATAGATAGATAGATAGATAGATAGATAGATAGATAGATAGATAGATAGATAGATAGATAGATAGATAAATAAAGAGAGGGAAAGAGAGAGGGAGAGAGAGAGAACGAGAGAGAGAAAGAGAGTCCGGATCTCTGAAGGGCCAGATTCCTGAGTTGCCCCTACAGAACATACAGCTTTTTATTTTTAGCAAAATCCATATGAAAATTGTGCTGTAAAGGTCTCTTTTAGTTTAACCCCTCCTGACAACTCAAAATGGGTGTATTTGCCATCCTCTCCCTTCTTCCTGTTTTTTATATCTGTAAGTGCTTCCTGATGAGGTTTAATTCCTTGGACAGGTTCCTCGGTGCCTACTTGTAACTATTCTCTGACCCTGCTTCAAGGGTCAGAGCAGGGTCAGAGAATAGTTGCAAGTAGGCAACGAGGCGCCAGGAAGCAATTAGCAGCAGGTGTCCATGTTGAAGTTAATTTGTTTGTAACCCTTTTGTAAAAGGTTACAAAGAAATTAGGTTCAACTTTTGCACCTGCTGCTGTAACCCTTGCTTGGCTGAAAATTCGTCCCCGCTGATTCGCGGATTTTACAGCGATTTTGCGAGATTCGCGGATCGCGAAATCGCGGAAAATCCGCAAATTCGCCCGCAAAACGGATTTTACGCCCACCCTTACTCCCCACATGCTCTGGATTCTGGCGGTGGTGTTCCTGGACATGGATGGGCAACTGAAGGTCAGACAGCGGCAAGGAGGGGGTAAGTCCATGCCTGAACAGTGAACATGTCTGAAATGGTATTTGCAGTCTTTTGGCCTGGTCACACTCCCACATTAATTTGGTCTTGGAGTCCAGGACTCATGTCCATCAATTGTGTAAGTCACACTCCTCATCTGTTGTGGCCCCTACAGTCTGTGACTTTTTTCTCTTGGTCACTGTGTCCCTTCAATCAGCTATGCTGAGGGTCCTGCACAGCATTTGTTACTGGGACTCTGATGTGTGCATCGTAGGTGGATCTATTGTTTGCACTATGCCTGGTCTCAGACATGTGTTCTGTGTGTGCCTTTCATATGTGTTCAAATTGCTGGTCTGTCTCACAACATGTGTGTGAGATTCTTAAAACATACCCATGCAGCAGGTGAGTCCATGTAGTGTCCTCAGGAGTATGTATAGGAAGTATGTCACACTAGCCCCGACACCTGCCTACTGTCCAGGCCAATACACTGTTTCAGGTTTACCTGGTCAGTCATGCCCACTCCACGTCATCGGGAGACTCTGTACTCACACTCACGTGTATGTACCTACTGATTGTGCTTCCTAAAATGTGCCATCAGGTATCTGACATAATGTCATTGTGGTGTAACTTACTTTTTGTGACAACTGGTGTGTTGAGGATTTTTGTGTTAGCAGGACATCTGAGTTGTGACAATGGGGATTATACCTGTGCAACATATAGGGGTGTGGTCAGTTGAATGTGCACAATGCTGTATGCAACAGAGACTTTCACGCAGCTGTGTGTCATTATCAGCAGACTGTGAGGTGCTCATATTCAGGTACTTGTGTTTGCAGTCACTCATATGTCCGATTTTAGTGATGTAGGTTCATCATAGTCCAAGAACAGCGTGTGGCAGGGGACAGACTGGTGCACTTGTCAGCTGAAGAGATTGGTATGGGCATGAGGTATGAATGTGACGCAGAGCTGACTGATGTTGTGCGGATGCATTGCCCCATGACATGTCACAGTGAAGACTGACTTGTCCATGTTTTACGGTTAGCAGAGAGCAATGAGCAGCTTGGTTCGAGGTACGGTGAGCGGCGAGCGGCGAGCGGCTAAGCGGCTAAAATTAAGAAACCCCTGCCAAGCTGAGACGAGCCGAAAGCCTGCAGAAAGTTGCAGCTGTAGCTGACGACTGAAGCCCGACTGAAGCCCGCCCACTGTAGCCTGCCCGCAGCCGTTTCGCATCGACCACAAACCAGTGAGCCAGTGAGCCAGGGGCCGGGCTACCTTCTTCAGCAGCAGCGGTAAGCCCTTGGATTTCTTGTGGACATTCTGTGCCGCGGAGGTGGCGGCGGTCAACGCAGGAAGGAGTATGTCTCCTCACCGCAAGCAGTAAGCGGTGGGTAGAGAGGGTTGTGAGGGTTGTGAGTGGCTGGGAGCTGGGAGCTGGCCATTTTAAAGAAAGTGGAAAGAAATTGGAAAATCGGGTATTGGCCCGGTCCTCTATCTGGCTACCCCACGACCCTACCCAGGCCCCCCCCAGTGGCAGCTTTCAACCCACCTGACCCTCTGTTCCACTGTGCTGGCGCTTAATCCAACAGGAGCTGCTGCGAGCTGTGTGCCGAGCCGAGCAGAGCAGAGCCGTGCAGCGTGGACCGAGGGAGAGAAACCTTCGGAAAACCTTCATAAAAAATTGCGGAATCTAAAAAACATCAAAAACGCAAAGCAAAGCAAAGTAACTCACTGCAGGAGCCGGGCGGCTGCAGGCAGGCAGGACCGGACACTGGGCGGTATTCAAACCCGTGACTGCAGGAGTGCTTGAGTGCTCGAGGAACCCTGCTCGACCTCTGGTAGAAACACCGGGACCGGGAACAGCCGAAGCATTCCCAGGTGTGCTCGAGAAAGACTGCTCGACCCCCGCCCGGTAGAAGCACTGGGACTGGGACTGGGACCAGCAGATGCTTTCACCCCCTCACCGCCCGTTACGTTCTCGCCCGCTTCTCTGCCAGCTACATTGACACACCCCACACCAAGAAGCTTGACCCCCGGATCTTTTGGGGACTGTGCCGGAGGAGCTAGGGGCACAGGAGGAGGGTCGGAGAGACACTGCTGCCAGAGGTGCGATAGGGGAATAACGGAGGAGTAACGGAGGCGGAGCAGAGCAGCGCTGAACTGAGCAGGGAGGAGCAGAAGAAGAACCACTCTCCCGGTGCGTGGTGGGCTGAGAACTGGGTGCAGGCAGGTTTTCTTTTGCCTACCTGTGCCTGCTGAAGAACTTGTGATACGGACAGCGTAATCTTCTGCCGGGATTTGCGAGGCGCATACCGCCACAGTTTGCCGGACCCGCTCTCCGGGTCCCGCTGCATTGACTGTCTCTGTGGGGGCAAGTGAGTACTCCAGGGCTGCGAGCGTGCAGGCAGGGACTCGATCATCCAGGAGTCCCTGCGAGGCCGATAGTCTACACCTGGCCCGCTCTCCCTGTTGACACACCCTCTTCTCACGGACCGAGTATAACTACTTCCAACTTCTGACTACAGCGGTTTCTCTTTTGCCTACCTGTGCCTGCTGAAGAACTTGTGATACGGACAGCGTAATCTTCTGCCGGGATTTGCGAGGCGTATACCGCCACAGTTTGCCAGACCCGCTCTCCGGGTCCCGCTGCATTGACTGTCTCTGTGGGGGCAAGTGAGTACTCCAGGGCTGCGAGCGTGCAGGCAGGGATTCGATCATCCAGGAGTCCCTGCGAGGCCAATAGTCTACACCTGGCCCGCTCTCCCTGTTGACACGCCCTCTGCTCACGGACCGAGTATAACTACTTCCAACTTCTGACTACGGCGGTTTCTCTTTTGCCTACCTGCGCGCTGAAGAACTTGTGATACGGACAGCGTAATCTTCTGCCAGGATTTGCGAGGCGCATACCGCCACAGTTTGCCGGACCCGCTCCGCGGGTCCCGCTGCATTGACTGTCTCTGTGGGGGCGAGTGAGTACTCCAGGGCTGCGATCGTGCAGGCAGGGACTCGATCATCCAGGAGTCCCTGCGAGGCCGATAGTCTACACCTGGCCCACTCTCCCTGTTGACGCGCCCTCTGCTAATCACGTACATATACAGCTTATTTCCCGCGTTCGTGGGACGCGCGCGGGACGAAGCGCGGAGCGAAGCGCGGAGCGAAGCCCGGGCAAAGGGCGGGCCCTCAGTGGCTGAAGTAGGCTGGGCTGGCCTACTTAATAATATTAACCTTTATTTCTATTGTAATCATATTTTGTTCTGTGTCATATATCTTATCTTCAAATATTCATTCTTTTATTGATTAACTGTGATTAAGTACATTCATCGGGGTTACGGTCTCCCCTGCTTTCCACGTATAAAGATGACGGCTAAAAAGTTACGTTCAGGGAGATTATTGGGGGGAATGTCTTGCATGAAGACAAGATCCAACCCCCTCAGAAACAAGGATTCCAATAATTTGTTATTGAAGGGCCAATGCCAGCTGCTGCAATTGTGGGAAAAACCTAAGGATAAGGAATTGTTAAATGTTGCAAGTAAAGCCTTTGACATAGCATCTCCATCTGGCACAGACCCTATGGTGGTTAAGAAGGTCCCTCTTTCGGTGAATGAAGAACATTCGGGCTCCCTGATTATTGAGGGTTCCTGCCCAGTGCCCCCTGAAATGACTGGCGACATTAAGTGCCCTGTGGGTGGGAAACAAAATAATGTGTCTGCAAATCATAAAGCGTTTTTATCTAATGTTCCTATAGGAGGTTTACTGCCAAAGGAGGACGGTAAGGGGGACTCTCATTTGTCGAGTATTGACCAGGAGCTTTGTGGTCGATACATAGCTGATGGTACTCTGAAATCACCTGAAGCTATTAAGTCCCTGATCGGTGCCACTCCGTCTGGTCTATTACTTTATAGCAGTACCCCCTCCTTAAAATCACAAGACAATTCCTCACAGTATAACATCTCAAAGAGCCCACTGCTTAATATATCTGGCATTGTTCCTATCGGCCCTCCAGGCTTTGATAAATCTGAAAAACCGATTTCAGAATCCCTGATTGCATTAGAACATTTGCTGGCATCCATTTTACTGTTATTGGGCAAATTTGTGGGAAGTTCTGACTGTATCTTGGAATTGGTTACTCAGATATTAAATGTTTTACTGTTAAAGCTCCCCGAAAAGGTTCCTGAATTAGATCCTAAGGCTGGATTTCAGGGGCCTGGGTCGGGTAGTGATCATCCAGCTGGAAATATTAATTCAGTTCAAAATAATTCAGTGGCTATTCTTAAAAATAAGCCATCCTTAGTACCCACACTTTCAGCACATAATTGTGTAAGGAATTCTGACCTCGAAATTGAAGAGGAAAGTGTCGACGTTACCGCTCCAAAATCTGAAAAAGAGCTATTCCCAATTTTTATGCCTGAAATTAAGGGGACAGGGGGGGAAGAAAAAGTAAAATCTGGAAAACATAGAAAGAACAAAGGAAAAAAGAGGAAACCAATTCGCAGATATAGGAAGAAAAGGCAGAGACAAATAATTTTTGAGGATTCTCAAGTCCCTGATATTAATGATCCTATCACTGGAGAGTCTGTGAATGGGTCCCTGTGTCAGGAAGCTGCCATTCATCCTCCCGATAAGTTGAATCCCTCTGCATCAGGCATTAAAGTTTCTTCCAATTGTTTTATTTCTCCCGTGGGAGGCCCCTTATTAGATGTAGGAGGATTGACGATCCCTCTTCCCGTAGCAGAGATGACAAGGCCAGTCCCTATTGTATCTGTGGCTCTTAATCCATCTGCTCCTGTTTTTCATGCCACAGGTGATGGAGTTGTATGGCCTCATCATGTGCCTATAAAAGTACCAGAGGTAGGGCGCTAGAGGGCGTGCTTGCGGAATGGCTGCCTAGACCTGCAGCTCCCGCTCCTTGGATATTGATCCTACACTGATCCGCTGCCACGGGGTGCCGTGTTACCCCCAGAAGCCCGGTTCCTGCAACACGAGAGTGCTCCCTGCACTCGGTCGAAGTTTGGAGCGGCTGCGAGGCTCGGAGCCGGAGATACGAGCTCCCGAAGATTGCCCGACACCTGCCCTGGAGCACACTGGGGAGGGAACCCGGCCACTGCAGCTACGCGACTCCGGGGCCCGCCACGAGGCAACCAGGCCGCACAATCTCCTTGCCTGCCTCACCCCTCTGAGCCGGAACACTGTGCAGGTCGAGAGGGTGAGCGGCACCTACTATCCTATGTTTGGTCTCCTCCCAAGCGCAGCTTTGCCGACACGGCGTGCGACCTGCTTCCACCGAGACGTCTGCTGCCTTGCTGGCGGCCGTGCCCGTCCCCAGTGTCGCTGCGGACCCGGAGCTGCGTGACGCTACCTGCCGGACTCGACCGCCGGCTTCAGCGGTAAGGAAACGAAGCTGCTGCGATTAAGTGGAGTCCCCTCGCCACTGACGGCGCTCCTTGCCCAAGGGGCACCACGGATCCTCTGAACATTGGCAGCGTGGTTGACTGCAGTCGAGAGGCCTGACTGCCCTTCCCCCAAGGGGCTACCTGGTGGGCTGCATTGCACCTTATAACGGCTGGTGAGACGTGCCCCCTGAAGTTGATCCGGAGGCTTGGCACAAGGACTGGTGCTTCGACGCAAACGTTACCTGACAGGTACCTAGGGCTGCTGCTGGGAGCGCGGCGGGCGGCTGCTGCCATAGGACAATTGCTGGCCGCGTGGCGCTACTTGTGACACTGCACGCTCTATGTGTCGCTGCTGAGCTCCAGCCTTGAGACACTCATGGTGTGCAGCTGGTTGCTGACCGCCCGCTTGGCTACTACTACCTTTGCCATCCTATCTGGACCCTCACCTGCTTGGAGGTACCGCCATGGGGCGTCCTGACGCTCGTCAGCCCAAACTGAGCTTTGATAGCACTCGCAAGGGCCACACATCGACGCAGACGCGCCCGGGTCCCAGTGAGCCACCCCCGCAGCCTGCCCCGCCTGATGCCCCTGCTGCGGATATTGCAAACCTGCTACAGGAAATGCGGCAGGGATTCGCTACCGTGGTGGAGAAGGTGGATGGAGTCACGGCCCGGCTGGACGCCTTGGTCCATAAAGTGGATTGCCATGAGGAACGCCTTACAACTGCGGAACAAAGGATCTCCGACAACACCGACGCCGCCGCGACCCACGCGACACAGTTAGCGAGAATGGATAACCTCCTCCGCATAATTGCGGCAAAGAATGAGGACTTGGAAGCGCGGAGCCGCCGCAATAACATTCGCATTACCAATGTGCCGGAATCCACTGCCACAGGCAGAATGGAACTCTATGTGGAGAAATTGCTCAAGGGCTCTATCGGGGAGGACGCCTTCTCCTCCCAGTTCATAGTGGAGAGGGCTCATCGATCACTGGCGCCTATGCCCCAGCCTGGCCTGCCACCGAGACCCATAATCGCTCGACTTCTGAATTACCGAGACCACGACACGGCCCTTCGAGCAGCCCGGACACAGAGATCGCTGAGGTATGAAGGCATCACCTTTTCCATCTATCCTGATTTTACACCGATGGTTCAGGATGAGAGGCGCAAATTCCTTCCAATAAAAAAGAAACTGCGGGAAGCCCAGATAGACTATGCACTTTTGTATCCGGCAAAGCTGAGGGTTACTCACCAGGGCAAACAACGCTTCTTCACCAACCCGCAGAAAGCCGAGGATTACTTTAAATCCATCCGGAGAGCACGCAGAGACGACCAGGCACCTGAGAACGGCCTAGAGATCGATGACTTGCCTCCTGAACGCCAAGAGGATTAATTGCCTTCATGACCTTCGACCTAAGACAACAATGTACTTATTTACTGGTCGGCGCTGACTCACCATTTGGTGGATAGGCAGAATCACGAGGATCGGACTTACTGGACATCGCACCCCCCGTGGTAACGTATACCAAGGACCGCTTTCTCGGCCCTAGCCTCCACCAAGGGCGGTACAGACTGGAGCTATGGGCCGGATAGTGGCAGCGCGCACCTTTAGATGATCCCTAGTTGGGTATTCCCCGCTGATCTATTGTATGTTTGGCCATTTGCCACTCTGAAGTTGGGGGGGAGGGGGATGAGGGGGGGAAGTTTTTGGGGATTTCATGGCTGCTGGCATGTTTGGGATGCTGGGGTGGGTGGGGGGGGATCGGACTTCATGAGGTTACTATTGCATGGACTGTGTATGCATATACTGATGTGGTGTGGGGCTTGGCGCTTCTGGTGCGGGTATGATTCCATGCTTTGGCCCGATTGGGCGCCTTATTCTTTAATGTCGATGTGCTCATGGCTGCGGTGAACTCGACTGCGCGATTAACATGTCTTTCATGGAATGTTCGGGGGTTGAACGATGCTCGGAAATGCAGGAATGTTATCGCCTACTTGAATAGACATCATGTACAAGTAGCTCTGCTACAAGAGACACACTTGCCCGTGCGCAGGGACGCCCCGTTTGGACTGAAATGGGCGGGTACCCGCGCTTTTTCCTCCTATTCGTCTTATGCCAGGGGTGTGGCGATTCTTGTCGCCCGTGGTGTACCTTTCCTTCACATGGGAGAGGTGGCGGACAAAGAGGGAAGATATGTTTTGTTGTGGGGGAGAGTGGGACATGACACCTATCTATTTGTCTCAATGTATGCACCCAATATTGACTCACCTGTTTTTTTTTCCACACTGTGGGGCAAAATTGTTTCCATCGGGGCAAGACATATCATTTGGGGAGGTGATTTTAATCTGGCCCTGGTGCCCTCACTAGATAGGGCAGACGGTGTTAACTCTTACAAGCCCCGAGCTAGGGAGGTTTTGGAGGGAGTGATGGAGGAGGGTGGACTATTCGACGCCTGGCGACAGCTACATCCCCACGGGCGGGAGGGCACGCACTTTACACATCACACCGGGACCTGGGCGCGCTTGGATTATTTTTTGGTAACCCGGGACGTCACTGGGGAACTGTTGGAGGTCGACCATCTGCCTAGAACCTATTCAGATCACAGCCCTGTTAGACTACAGTTCCGTACTCCTGGGTGGGATAGTCCAAGACCGCAGTGGAGGCTGAGCCCAGATACGCTCCTTGATGAGCTTTTTCGCACGGAGTTGGGTGAGGAGATCAGGGACTTCTTCCCTAGAAACAAGGGTTCAGTAGAGTCAGTGGAACACATATGGGAGGCTTTCAAAGTCACTATTCGGGGCTTCTGCATTTCTAAGAGCCATGGGGTCCTGCGGGATATTCTGCGTACCATTACCACATTGGAAAGTGAGTTGCGTGCACTAGAGCTCCGAATGGTGGCAAGTGATGACCCACACCTACAGGTGACCTTTAGGGACACACTATCCAAGTATGAGGAGGAGGTTGCCAGGGAGGCGAAATACCGGGGCAAACACTGGGTGGCCCGGAAATACTGTGAGGGGGATAGGCCTGGCAAGGTGCTAGCCTCACTCACGCGCGCGCCACGAGTACACAACACCATATTAGAGCTTACTGATGAGACTGGCACTGTCACTGGAGAGTCGGATGAGATACTGACTACATTCACGACGCACTACTCTACACTATACACTTCCACGGCAGAAGCGGATGCTCCATACGCTGACTATATGAACGACGTGGCGCTATGCTGGCTCAGTGATAGCGATAGGGAGTTCCTGGCGGCGCCTTTTGGACTCGAGGAATTTCGAGAGGCCATTATGTCCCTACAGAATGGGAAGGCCCCAGGGCTCGATGGCATCCCAGCCGAATTCTACAAAGCTTATATTGATATTATGGCACCCGTGCTTAACGAAGTCTTCACTGAATCGTTAGCTGACGGTAAGCTACCTCGATCTATGCGCGAAGTGGTTATCACCTCCCTTCTGAAACCTGGCAAGGCCCCTACTTCCTGTGACTCTTACCGTCCACTCTCCCTTCTAAATTGTGATGTGAAGATCCTTGCTAAGGTTCTCGCCACGAGACTCTCACTGCTAATGACTAGAATCGTCCTGCCCGACCAATCTGGCTTCGTGGCAGGCAGATCCACTTCCCATAATTTACGCACCCTGTTTTCTCTGCTACGCTCTGTCCACCCTGATGTCCCAGTGGCGGCTGTGTTCCTTGACGCCACCAAGGCGTTCGACTCCGTCGAGTGGCCCTACCTCTTCTCGGTTCTGGGGCGCATGGGGTTCCCTAAACTGTTCTTGGCCTGGGTGCGCCTCCTCTACACGGACCCCACGGCGAAAGTACTGATCAATGGGAAGCTATCGTCACCTATCAGTCTTACAAGAGGCACTCGCCAGGGGTGCCCGCTCTCACCCCTATTGTTTGCTATTGCGGTCGAACCACTAGCGTGCCGCCTGCGCCAATTACACCGAGAGGGAGCGATTCAATGCTTGCAGCGGCAAATCGATGTGTCCCTCTATGCGGATGACATCACACTATATGTCAAGTACCCGGAGCTACACCTTAACCCCCTACTCCGTGAATTCGTCCTGTTCGGTGGACTATCAGGTGTTCATATTAACTGGACCAAATCACAATTTTTTCCCCTTACTGACGCGGTGAGTGTTTTCCCATTAGATTATCCGTTGGTGTGGTGCCAAGATGATCTTCGCTACTTGGGGATCCGCGTAGCACGGGATAAAGATGAGACACTTCGCTCCAATTATGGAGTGGCCATAACCAAACTGGCCGCTTCTGTCGACAGGTGGATCACGATGCCACTCTCCATGGCTGGCAGAGCCTCCCTCATAAAAATGGTGATATTGCCCCGCTTTCTGTACTTTTTCCTAAATATCCCCTATTACCCAGGGGCTTTCTTCTTCAGGACACTCCGCGCCGAACTGCGCAGACTCTTTTGGGGTGGCAAATCTCCCCGGCTAAAGTGGTCCACGTTGACCCTTCCCTACGACCAAGGCGGCTTCGACATCCCTGATTTCGAGGCGTACTACCTGTGCGCACAAGCGCATTTTGCCTACCACTGGATGGCTCCTACCCCCTTCATGCCTCACATAGCAGTGGAAGATTGGATAGCACACCCACTCCCATTGAACGGTCTGATGCACTGTCCCGAGAATTCCATCTCTACAGCGAATACCTCGATCTCCTGCACCCTGGACGCGTGGCGACGAATCGCCCGGCGACTCCTCTGCGCGCTGCCCTACTCTCCTAAGCTTCCTCTGGCCTATCACCCAGAACTTGCCTTGCTATCGGAAATAGGGTTTCGTCAGCTCTGTAGCAAACTTCACATCTCCTTTTGGGGTGACCTGTTCCACAACGGACTTTTCAAAACAGCGGATCTTTTCTTCCAATCGCATGCCCACACGCCCCTTGAGCTGTTTTACTATATTCGATTGCGCGCGGGGATGCGGGACATCCTTCCGGATGACCCTGCTGAACCTGTGACCTTGCCTCCGCTACACCACCTCCTAGAATCTCAAGATGGGGCCCATTTGGTCTCTGGGCTCTACCGCCAATGTCGAGGAGCTGCTCCCCTACCGGTCTCTGCTGCCAGACTGCACTGGTCAGCGGAACTTGACACAGAGGTCTCGGACGACCAATGGCAATACTGCTGTACATTGACTTCCCGCATCTCTGCCAGCTGCAGGTTGAAAATAATACATTATAAATACCTGCAGAGGGTCTACTACACACCGGTCCGGAAATACAGATTCGGGCTGGCCGATAGTGACCGCTGTGAACGATGTCGCGCAGAACACGCTGACTTTCTCCACTTAGCATGGTCCTGCCCCCAGGTTGCTGACTACTGGCGACAGGTCATCGAGGCTGTTGTGCAGATGGTGGAAGAGGAGATTCCCGCGGACCCTTTGGTGGCCATCCTTGGATACACAAAGCACATATCCAAGGAAAGCAGAAAATTCATCGATATAGCATTCCTCCTAGCCAAGCGACGTGTCGCCTGCCGCTGGAGCAGAGGCAGAGCGCCCAAGTTCAAAGATTGGCTAACTGACCTAACATATTGCCAGGATCAGCACAACACCTTTTCTGAATTATTGCCTCTCACGAGTAGACCTAGGAATGTTTGGGACCCACTGGTACACTACCTGCTCAAACGCTCGGACGATGATACAACGTCGGGCGATGGGCTCGTTGCTCCCCAATCACATTAGCACTCTTGATCACCTTATTGCTACCTGGCTATACACGACACATGCTGTTTTCCTCCACCTGTGGGACCCCTATGCCCCTGCAGTCTCCTCATGGAATGTGTGGCACTAGCCTCCACGGTACCGCCCCCCTCGCCTCCCCTTCCTGCGACCATCTTCCCCTTCCGACGAGCCACAGGATGTCCCCCCCTCCATCTGGAGAGTGCTGTCCTGCATACCACTGGCAGCTCTGCACTGTCGCCCCACGGACTACCAATGCCTTAGGTCCTTGAACCCGGGACACTCACCGCCCCGCGCACTAGCGCCTAGCAGAACCACCACACTACACCACTACCGTACATTGTTATCGCACTGTAATGCACCACCGCACACACGTAACCTCGTTGAGAAGTTGGGGTTTTCTCTTTTTCTTTTCCTTGTTCTACTCGTTACAAAAATTAGGAGTAAGATGCTCTTCTTGCTCACACAAAACCTGTTCAACTGCAGCACATCCTTCCTTGGCCTGCCGCGCCGGACGGCGTAGTGAAAAGCTTTCTCCCTGTGATGTGCCGCCGGGTCCCCGGGATGCCGGCTACAAGGCTGTGTACTGTTGCTCCGCTATTGCTGCCGGCCTCCGGGTTGTAGGCACCTCAAGCTGTGTATCCTTATGTGCTCTTATCAATAAAGCAGTTTGAACGCCAAAAAAAAAAAAAAAAAAGTACCAGAGGTTTTTGTAGATACATTGACTGTGGATTTTCTATCGTTATTTGATTTTGATCTGCCTTTAAATAAAGCATGGTTACTCAAAAGTTTCAAAGACATAGAGAGTTTAAAATTAATTCAATCGAACGATATTGATTTAGTCTCCATATCAGGTACAGTTGCCACGCCTTATGTTAGGGTAAAGTTCTATTCCAAACTTATAGTAAATCTTATATTGCAACAGGCTGAGAATTTTCAGTGTAGGGGAATTGATGTATTACCTGTTTTGTCTTCTGGAAGAGATAATTTCCCTCATAATAGACTCTCTCAGCAGGGCACTGGTCAAGTTGGTCCCCCTATATGGGTTTCGAAAAGCACACGTCTTGTGACGCATGTAATGCCTGCCCCGTTAATTCAGAACTGTCTCCCAATAGAAGATAACCAGCGGTGGAACTGGCTGCCCGGTGCTTTGTCTAGTAAATCCACAAATAACCCTAAACTTTTCCAACATTTTTAGCAGTAATTTGAAAGTCCTCTCTTGGAATGCCGCCGGGTTAAACAATAGTCCAGAGAAATTACAATATTTGTTCTCTCTGAACGCTAATGTGATTTGCATCCAAGAGACCTGGTGTGCTAGTAGATTGTGTGTAGGCAGAGATTATTTTGTCCTAGAGGCAGTGGCCTCTCCCTCGAAGAAAGGGCATGCAAAAGGGGGAATTGCGTGCCTTCTGTCCAATAGATTAAAGTGGAACTTCACTCATTATGTTGATCCAAGCAACCTCTTTCAGGCGGTGACTCTTTGTTGTTTAACCAGTATGGGAAACAATAATTCCCTGGTAATAATAAACGCTTACATTCCCCCCGATGAATGTTTTAACATTTTATTGAAGCAAGTCTTTTCGTACATTAAACAGATTAAAGAGTTAGAGCCTCCCCCCTATGTGTTGTTAGTAGGTGATTTTAATTGTAAAGTTTCTAATTCTAGCTTAGAGCTATTTAGAAACAAATTTAAAGAAGAAGCCTATCTTATTCCTCAATCCCTCTTCCCAAATAAAATGAAAACTAATAAGAGAGGGAAGCTGTTGCTGGAAGAACTTTCAGCGGCGGAGGGGTTAATAGTGAACGATAGGCTTCCCTCTGATGTCCCCGCAAAATGTACTCATAGATCCTCCCAGAGTGAGTCCATTCTGTACTATGTAATCACCGACTATAGTATTTTCTCCCTAGTGAAGGATCTGGTGGTCACGCCGACATTATTTAGCGACCACAACATGATTACTATAAGCCTCTCATTACAACCTCCTAATTCCGATCCATGGTCCCTTAACAGTGACGTAGTAAACTTTGGTAGGGTGTTGAAATATCGATTACTAAAATATAGTTGACATAAATATAGTTGTAAAAATATTGTTTACAAAAATATCGACACCCTATACTTAAACAGGTAAGTACATAAATATCTACTCAAAAATATCGTTGTAATAAATATAGATGTAAAAAATATCGACTTTTTAAATTAATTAAAATTACATTAAATAATAAATAAATATAAGTACTATTAACAAAATACATTACATTACTTTTATTTTTTAACTTTTTAAAACAAATTAACTGCACTTTTTCATTATAAACTTAATAAATGTGTACATATACATATATTTAACACATTACTTTATATAACAACAATAATACATACATATAATTAAAATATATAATATATTATTAGTTAAAACATTTGATAGCGTAGGCTTAAAAATTACTATTCCCACTCCAGAGGGTGCAACAGTAGGGAAAGCGTTGGATAGCGTAGGGGTAAACATTACTATTCCCACTCCAGAGGGTGCAACAGTAGGGAAAGCGTTGGATAGCGTAGGAGTAAAAATTACTATTCCCACTCCAGAGGGTGCAACAGTAGGTAAAGCGTTGGATAGCGTAGGGGTAAAAATTACTATTCCCACTCCAGAGGGTGCAACAGTAGGGAAAGCGTTGGATAGCGTAGGAGTAAAAATTACTATTCCCACTCCAGAGGGTGCAACAGTAGGGAAAGCGTTGGATAGCGTAGGGGTAAAAATTACTATTCCCACTGCAGAGGGTGCAACAGTAGGGAAAGCGTTGGATAGCGTAGGGGTAAAAATTACTATTCCCACTCCAGAGGGTGCAACAGTAGGGAAAGCGTTGGACTGTGTAGGGGTAAAAATTACTATTCCCACTCCAGAGGGTGCAACAGTAGGGAAAGCGTTGGATAGCGTAGGGGTAAAAATTACTATTCCCACTCCAGAGGGTGCAACAGTAGGGAAAGAGTTGGATAGCGTAGGGGTAAAAATTACTATTCCCACTCCAGAAGGTGCAACAGTAGGGAAAGTGTTGGATAGTGTAGGTGTAAAAATTACTAAATGTATTTAGTCATTTATAAAATAACAAATCTTTATTTTTATTTAATTAATCATTAATTAAATAATTATTCAATTAAATTGTAATTAATTTACTACATTTTCACTAAAAAATTCCAGTACACACCTAAAATTAATTAAACAATTAACATAATTAATTACATAATTATTAATCAATTAACTAATTGAAATTAATTAACTAATATTTAATACACTATTTATATTCATTTAAAACATTAATTAATCTATTATTTTATTATATTGAAATTACTTCCCACCCTACTCCCCTATAAACCCACAACCCGCTACGGAACTATTAATACTAAATTCAACATAAAATACATTATTAACTAATAAAATACTACAAAAAATACTACTTTGACAACAAATACTCATTAAAAACACTATGGGCCAGATGCATCAAGCATCCATTTTGCGATTCCTTATTAGCGAAAAATAAGGAATCTCTAATAAGGAATAGCAAAATGGAATGCATCAAGCAATCACTATAAAAATAGCGATTCCTTAGAATTCCTTAATTGCGACTCGCAAATTGCGAGTCGCAATTAATGAATACCTCCCCATTAATTCCTATGGGCCTAGAGGCCCATAGGAATGAATGGGAAGACAATCTCAATTTGCGAATCGCAATTAGCGATTCGCAAATTGAGATTGCGAGTTCAAGGGTGCAGGGGTGTCCAAAGGACACCCTGTTACACCCCTGAATGTGATCTGTGCACATATGTTGCGCACACACATGCCCTTAGGGCATGTGTGTGCGCAACATGAAACTTTGAAAAATGCACAAAAGTGCATTTTTCAAAGTTTTTGCAAATTACCATGAAGTTGTACTTCGTGGTAATTTGCGTGCCCTATTAACGAATTCGCTATTTTTGATACTTTCATGCATTGCATTTAAGGAATCTCAATTTGAGATTCCTTAAATGCAAACAATCGCAATTTAGCGAATTCTCTATTTGCGATTTTTGCATTTGGGATGATGCATCCCAAATGCAAAAATTGCACTCGCAAAGGGCCAGATTCTGAGAATCTGGCCCTTTTGAGAGCGCATTTCGCTTGATGCATCTGGCCCTACATTACTTATAATTATTTAAAAAACGATATTTTTGTAAACTATGTTTTTGTAAACGATATTTATTACAACTGTATTAATGTTATCGATATTACTTACCTGTCTGTCGATATTCTGGTCAGACTATATTTTTGTCATCGATATTTCTTCCTTTAGATATTTTTGCAGCGATATTTATGTTAGTCGATATTTTTGCGACGATATTCCCGTTCTGTACCGTAAACTTTCATAAGGACTCTGGAAGATGCTTCTGGAATTTTAAAGCTAAGAAGGGCCTGGAGTGTATTCTAGGTAAAACAATACTAGACTTACGTACCTGCCGCCACCACCGAGAGTCAAGCACTGCCACTTACCTGAGCCTACCTGTGCAGATATCCCAGCCGCCACCGCCGAGAGTCATTCCAGGGCAATACAACTTACCTGAGCTAACGCCTTAGCCGCCACCGCCGAGAGTCCATCCAGGGCATTGGAATCCGCGCCGGCACTCCGGGGGACTACAACTCCCGGCAGGCCTCGCGGCGGCGCGTGGAGGTGACGCAACGCGTCAGCGAGCGCTTCCAGGCTGCCTAAAGGGAGAAGGAGCCCGGCAGAGCGGGGGAGACTTACGTACCTGCCGCCACCGCCGAGAGTCAAGCGCTGCCACTTACCTGAGCCTACCTGTGCAGATATCCCAGCCGCCACCGCCGAGAGTCATTCCAGGGCAATACAACTTACCTGAGCTAACGCCTTAGCCGCCACCGCCAAGAGTCCATCCAGGGCATTGGAATCCGCGCCGCCGCTCCGGGGGACTACAACTCCCGGCAGGCCTCGCAGCGGCGCGTGGAGGTGACGCAACGCGCCAGCGAGCGCTTCCAGGCTGCATAAAGGGAGAAGGAGCCCGGCAGAGCGGGGGAGACTTACGTACCTGCCGCCACCGCCGAGAGTCAAGCGCTGCCACTTACCTGAGCCTACCTGTGCAGATATCCCAGCCGCCACTGCCGAGAGTCATTCCAGGGCAATACAACTTACCTGAGCTAGCGCCTTAGCCGCCACCGCCGAGAGTCCATCCAGGGCATTGGAATCCGCGCCACCGCTCCGGGGGACTACAACTCCCGGCAGGCCTCCCGGCGGCGCGTGGAGGTGACGCAACGCGCCAGCGAGCGCTTCCAGGCTGCATAAAGGGAGAAGGAGCCCGGCAGAGCGGGGGAGACTTACGTACCTGCCGCCACCGCCGAGAGTCAAGCGCTGCCACTTACCTGAGCCTACCTGTGCAGATATCCCAGCCGCCACCGCCTAGAGTCATTCCAGGGCAATACAACTTACCTGAGCTAACGCCTTAGCCGCCACCGCCGAGAGTCCATCCAGGGCTTTGGAATCCGCGCCGCAGCTCCGGGGGACTACAACTCCCGGCAGGCCTCGCGGCGGCGTGTGGAGGTGACGCAACGCGCCAGCGAGCGCTTCCAGGCTGCATAAAGGGAGAAGGAGCCCCGCGTCGCGGGAAGCGAGCGGGACGCCCGGGGCGAAGCCCGGGCAAAGGGCGGGCCCTCTACGGCCCTCATCGGCCAGATGAGGCTGGGCTGGGCCAGAGGTCTTGGTTTTCGTCTTCCGTAAGTTGTGATTGTAATTTTCTACTAAGTTCGCTAATATTTTTCAGTGCATGATGGCCATGGCTGTTACCAGTCCTGCTATTGCCGGTTTTGAAAAAAATGGGGGCACGTTAAACCGAACCCTGGACGATTATTTTCTTAAATCTGTACCTGAGGGAAACAAGGAGCTGCTGCTAGCAGAGAGGAGGGCAGAACGCCGTCGTTCAATTGAACGTATTAAAAATAGAACCTTTTCCGAACCTACAATGTCTGTCACCTTGGATGATGACCTGAACTCTACATTAGTAGATAATCTATCACTAACTGCTAGTGTACCCTTACTCCTTAAAGAATGTCTAGCTCCCGCCGTGTCACCCACGCTAACCCAACAAGAGCTACCATTTGTGACTAATGACTCTGATAGCATAGCCAAAACTTCTAATACCCTGATTTCACCTACAATCAGACCTGGCAAGGTTGTAAGAGGTAAAAGCACGAGGCCATTGCCACATAAAATACATGGGCCTCCACCACCCAAAAGGAGACGGAAAACAACAACTATGAATAAGTCAAAATTAAGTCACACCGAGTTTGGAAAAAAGGCGAACACTGCTACCATAATGACTACGGGAGTCCCTGTTACTAAGCAGGCAACAGTACCTGTCTCTACCACCCCTACACCTGAGACATTGTCAACCCAAGTCATAGAGCCGGATATTATCCATATCCCAATGGAAGAAGATCTACCACCAGCTTCCCCTAAGTCTCTATTGGACAACATAGAACTAATTGTACGTAGTTACATGCTTGCATTAGCAGACAGATTCAAGGGAATGGAAACAAGGGTGGGCAAAATAGAGGGGGATCTGACAAAATTGGGGGATTTTCTCAGGTCACAAGGGCCCCATAAAGTGCTACACCCACAAAAAGTTGCAATAACAACGCACACCCTCACAAAAGACGCCATGGCTTCTACTCCCTCTACATGCTCTATTGGTAAAAATCAGGCAGCAGCAACCTTTGCTGCCTCCAACCATTCGCATGTGGGTGTGTCAATATCTGATGGCAAAATTACTGATAAACCTAAGCTAATAGAGCCAACAGTAGCCTTGGGTAAACCAACCACAACATCAAATAGTAACAATGTCATCCCAGTTAACACCTTGACCGGGGAACCAAGTATCCCCCCAAATAGACCCTTAAGACCTGAAGGGAATGAGTCCACCCGGGGGAGTGGAGGGGAGACTAGGAGACCACCTGTGGAACTCCCACCGGAAGCACTTCCGTATGTGGTAGTGCTTACCGGAGTTCCTGAATTGACAAACGGAAAACAAGAGGGATATTTTCAATTAAAAAATAAGATAATGCACTGGCTCTCTCTGTATAGACCCAAACCCAACCTGGTAAACGGAGATATAGTCCATGTTCGTCGCTTGTCCTGGTTGGGGAAAGAGCGAAGGATATAGGGGGTGATATTGTTGTTATAAATTTCAGGGACAGAAAAGCAGTTCAACATATTCTGAATTGGCCTTTTGGTAATGAAAATAATTGCATTGTACCACGTCCCTTGACGTATTTTTATCCCAGGTCTACAGTTTTTCCCCCACAACATTTGTCTAATAATACCCATTTTACCACCCTCTTCCTTAATAAGGAGTCTGCCCTGAATCCTGCATATTTGCATCAACCAGCCCCAACCCCTGTGTTGCAAGGGTGGAGTACTATACCGTTTAGCCGTAATATAGGCGAAAACGGTAATATGGCCAATTTGATCCCATTTACTCCCCTAGAGCTATCCAACAGATATGAGGCATTTAGTGGTTTGGACAAATGCGATTGATGCTCAAGGCGCATAGAGGGTGTTGGGAGGACTGAAAATGTCTTATGTATGTCAAGGTTACATGATGAGAAGGGTCCCTGCCGCCAAAAGACAGGACCACGTACTGCTGCAACATATGCTGACATAAACTGTAGCTTGCCAGTTGTTTTACCCACAATATCTCATGGGAAAAACAAGTGTACTTTTTTGGCCATATCTGATACGTGGTCAGAAAGTAGTATTTCTGTAAGAGGTACTGAAGAGGGCGCATGTACTGTAGGTTATCATGAAGACCACTCTAGTAATTTACTGCTAATTTTGGACCCCCCGTCCAAACATGACAACCTCCATGTTTTGCCTGTGGTCCATAATCCTACCCTGGCTCACTTAGAACCAGATGTAGCAAGCCCCGTGGACCCGGGGGACACATACACAGAGATACCTACCCCAATGTCTGCTCTAATCACCAGAGAAAGTCTTACATGTACAGTTTCTGATGATTGTATGAATCTAATCTCCTGGAACATAGCTGGCTTGGCCGATAAGATATGTGATCCAGCATGGTTATTAACTATCAAAAAATACACTATCATATGTCTTCAGGAGACCTGGATGGAGGATAAAAATGTCCACATTGAGGGTTTCCAAAGTTTCATTATACCAGCAGTTGCATCAACCAGGGGCAGAGCAAAGGGAGGCCTGGCCATTTTTATTAATCTGGGCATGCTCTGTAAAATAAGTGTCTGTCATAATGATAACCGGAACATCCAGTTGATTGACTTAAAAAAAGGCAAGAATGTATTGACCCTGGTTAATTTTTATAATGCTAATGGTGGTAATGGTGACTGTAACATTGTGTCCCTAATAGAATCATTGAGAATAATTGCATGTACCGTGCCACGGAAATTGATGATAGTAGGTGATTTTAATGTTCACCCCTGTGGCAACCCAGTCTCTACTCCAATGGGCTCTCTGGGTTGTAATAACGTTGAAGGTTTTCATTTTGCTCATACCAGGGGAGGTAAGAACCTAAATGATTTAATGAACGAAAATAACCTAATTGCAGCTATGTCTATGGTTCCTGACACAAACATTTTTGATGTCCCAACCTTCAAAGGACATGGGCAGGGATCCTTTATAGATCACATATTAGTATATTTTTTGATCTTGCAAATTGGGTCTCGAACTTCACCATCCTTCTGAGTGTCTATAGTGATCACAATCCCTTATCTATTAGTATAGGTGGGTCTCTATTCACAAAGCGAATGTCTCGTAACGACCTGGGCATGATGAGCTGTACAAATGGCAGACGCCGCATTAAGTGGACACTGATAAATCAAGACAATTTATATACTAAAATAAACAGTGCATGCGAGGAGGAGCTGTCGGCATGCTCATCTTTTGACTCATCCCCTGTGAACACTTTGACCGGGTTTTTGGGGTTAGTTGTAAAAATTGGCCTCATGTTAACAGCTCCAGCAAAGGGTCAAAACGGAAAAATCTCTAAATGGTTTGACCACAACTGTTCTAAGGCAAGTAGAGATCTGAAGAATGCCCTAAAAACTAAACCTAGAGACTCTGATCTGATAAAAAATCTTCGCCTGACCTATAAGAAGGCATTAGCTGATCGGAAAAAGGAAATTAAGGCTATCACTATAGAATCCCTCCTTGATCCCTCAGTGCTGGGGAACAGTGGCAGGTTCTGGCAAATTATCAACAAACCTTTGTTTGATAACCCCAATGATATAGCCCTTGGTACTAATATTCCAGAGGGGGAGTGGGTGACTCACTTCAGTACAATTTTCAAGAGTAACGAGCACCGGGCAGAAAATGCTTTTTTAACCCCATTTGCAAACCCATTGTGCTTTTCAGTTAATGAGGTTGTAAGGGGTATCCAGGGCCTGACTAGCAATAAGGCCCCGGGCCCGGACGGTTTACCTCCGGACCTTTTTAAGTCTAATATTCCCTTTTGGGCTCCCATTCTCACGGCGGTAGTGAATGCAGCAGTGATTACGGGGTGCCCAAAAGCGTGGGGGCTATCGACCATAGTCCCTGTTTTTAAAAAGGGCGATCGCAGCAGCCCATTATGTTACAGGCCGATATCTCTAATTAATTCAGTGGCTAAAGTGGTAGGGGGGTAATTTTAAATAGGCTATCCACATGGGCTAAAGATAACAATATTCTATCATCTATACAGTATGGATTCAGACCCGGTCACTCGACCATTACACAGTGTCTGAACTTATATCTGATCTTAAGTAAATACACCCTGGCTAGACAAGGAACTGTTTACATGGCATTTATGGACTTGTCGTCCGCTTTTGACTGTGTGGACAGAGGCACATTATGGGCTACCTTGATAAAAATGGGCGTTGAGAGGAATCTTGTCAACTTCTTAGCCGATCTGCATTCGGATACAAGAGCTAATGTCCGATACACCCAAGATCTTAAAGTAACAGATGAATTTAGAATAAATCGGGGAGTACGACAAGGATGCATTTTGGCCCCATTCCTCTTTAATTTGTATATTAATGAACTGGAGGAATTTCTTTTAAACACTGAAGCAGACTACCCCTTTGTTGAGCGCAAGGGGGTTCCAGTGCTGCTTTATGCAGACGATGCTGTTCTTATATCCAGAACAGCAATCGGTCTTAAGAAATTATTAAATTCCTTTTATAAATTCATGGAGTCCCGTGGCCTAAGCATTAACAATTCCAAGTCCTATGTCATGAAAATAGGTAAGGGTACAGGGAAAATTAATTCCTTCAGTATAAATGGGGAGAACATCCCTACTACTAACACCTTTTCATACCTTGGGGTCCTCTTAGATCATAAACTATCCTGGGGCCCCGCAGTCTCCAAAAAGAAGGGCGAAGCAACACGGGTAAATGCGGCCATACTTGGCTTTGCAAAAAAAATTGGGAACTGTCCAATGGCCGCTTTGCTCAAATTATACCAGGCAAAAAGTGTCGCTGTCGCCTGTTATGGAAGCGAGCTCTGGGGCTACTGCAAGACAAAGGACCTAGAGGTTACAGAAAATAATGTTTTGAAAAAAATACTGAGGTTGCCAAGGGGTATCGGGAACTTCTCTGTACACGAAGAGTTGGGGGTTCCCTACTTAAGTGATAGAATAGCAGTAAACCCGGTTCTATGTTGGCTGAACTGTTGGCTCAACTCCGATATTCCGCTCACCCACGCTATTTTGAAAGAAGCCTTAACACTAGATGGGAGGTTTAAAGTTCCGTGGTTGAAGTATATAAAGGACTGTTTGACGGCAATTGGCCGACCTGATCTGTTTTTTGCTCCCAACTTGATTACAAAACCCGATGTTATCTTGGTAAAAAATGCCATATTATTATTAAGATGTACAGACCGAGAAGAGGCTGAGATACAGAAGGTCAGTGTCAGGAAACACCTACTACTTAAAACCTGCCTACGCATGGAACCTTATCTATCATGGCCTATGACTGGCTATGAACGCTTTCTTCTGACAAGGTTCCGTTTTGACCTATTTCATCTCCTATTGGCGGTCCCAAGTGGGGCTCAACGGGGTGAAGTGTTGCCAGCTTGTGGCTACGACGGGAAGTCTCCTCAAGACTTGGCACACTTTCTTTTTATTTGTCCTTACTATACTATACCACGGAAACTATATCTTAAACCGTGTCTCAAAAAATTGCATTTTGCACAAATCAAACCCGCACTTTACTACCTTCAATTACTGAACTGTGACTGCACTTTATTTGTCTGTAACTTTTTTAAAAAAGCCATCTCCTTCAGGAAAAGTATGGATGGTTAACTATGCTGTGAATGTTTTAGGTACTTTTAATTAATATAGTAATTTATGTTTTTATTACACATTGAATATTGGTCATGCTTATATTGCCCGTTGCTCTCCTTTTTCTTTCTTGTACTGTATGTTGTGTCTCTTATACGTTACATGAAATGATTTATCTGGATTGTTTTTAACTGTTTACTTATGTGATGTACTTTTATGATTGTAAAACCTACAATCGAATAAAGATTTTGAACTGAACTGAACTACTAGAGTTGAATGATTGGCAGGGTTCCGAAATAATTCACTTTGAGAATTTTATGAAGGAGGTCATCTTGGTTGCCAAAAGGTCTAGCTCCTTAGCAAAAAAGACTTATGTTTCTAGACCGATTACCCTCTTAAATAAGGAAATAAATAAATTAGTACGGGAGCAATTTTTGCGTAGATCTATTGAAATATATAATAAAATATCCCTGTTAAAAAGAAGGAGAAGTAGAATCAGGAAGAAACTTAAAAAAGAATAAGAAGACTCACTCTGCATAAGTCTACGGGAGGCCGCAGTTCATGGTAAAATTAGACAATTCTGGTCACTCATTGGTGAGGGTTGTGGAGCAAGAGTTAGCCCCCTCCCCATTCCCATTGCTGAATCATCATGGGTCAATTTCATTTCCAACTTGTATGCTGGGAATGGTACAAGGGTAGAATGTAAGGGGACTAATAAAGAAGATGTGCTTCCTATTGACTCCCCATCGGAGAAAACCATTGAAATGGCCATTAAGGACATGCGCTCCTCCGGAGAAATTGAGGAAATATAAATTCTGTGGTCAAGTTGTGTTCCCTAGCGTGTACCCCACCGTCTCCATGTACCAGCTTAAAGTGCATGTAACTTCCCTCCTGTGCCAGCTATGAAGACGCAAATACATTTGCGTCCAACGTTAACATGTCCTCTTTCAGACCCACCCTGAATGGGTTAAATAGTCCGTTCCTAAGTATGCTATGCCAACGTCTTTTTGTAGTATACCTTACACGTTTTTCAGCTCTGGCAAAGTAGGCCCTGAATTTCTGCCATCAAGCCTTTTTCCTGGCTTCTGACTCTGAAAGCCTCAGCCCAGGCTGCCTCTGTACCCGTGAACTCTGACTTACTCCCAGCGCGGCTCACCGCGCTTAGCTCAGCCTGCTGCCTGCCAAGACTAACTACAACCTTCAAATTATCTGTTCCGCTCCTCGAAAATACATTCCTGCCTACTAGTTCAAGTAAACATTTCCCAGCTGCAGAGCCAAAGGGCCGGCCTGTCTCCATGCAAGTAATTCATAGCCTCTGTTACCATGCTCCCCTGGAAGGCCCATGCCCCCACGCTTCTCATGCAGACACTCAGGCGCTTATACACGCACTCACAGTCAGTATAGAATAGCTTCTGCCCCAGAGACCTTTTCCGTTCAGATAATATGGTTCCCAAACATCAGATATCAGATATGATAGAAGTACGAGTTGATCTGACATGCCAGACTTCTGTCTCTTTCCGTCAGTGTAAATGTCAAGCCCCCTGCACCCTCCAGTTTCACGTCAATCACACGTCAGGCAGCTGCGCGCGCATCCAAGCTTCCGATTTCTGCTGACATTGCAACATTTCTGTTTAGTGCCACCCCCTTGTGACACCTACCTGTGACGTTTCTAGTACACACCTCTAGTTCACGCCTAGTCCACGCCTACTGATTACGTACTAGTAACACGTGGATGCTGTTATCTTGTCTTCTCTCAGCTGTTACGCCTACTATATTGCTTTCTATGGTGTAAATTAAGTATATAAGCTATGTATTGTCAATAAAACTTTGCTCTATCCCTTCTTCCACCCCTGTGGTGGGAAGAACATGATATCCAGGTCTTGACCATTCCTTTTTAAGGAATAAAACCCCTAAGAACTCTAACACCACGGACTCTGTTTTTTTCTTTCCGATTTGAGTTATTATTGATTAAGTACTTACCTGCATAGAAATTAAGACGGTAAATTATATATTTACAACATTTTGGCGCCCGAACAGGGACCCCTCCCCCACCTCACGCGCCGGTTGGTGCGTTGCAAGCTCTGTCCCCTGCCATCAGTTAGAAGGAAACTACGCGTACCGGCAGGATTTCCTGTATCTCCCTCTGGCCCACGGAGGTGACGAAGACTGCGATCAGTACCCAGACGAGGCGGTGAGGAGTGCGGAGGATCCCGACCAGAGCCTAGCCGAAAGAAGCAAGGTCCGAGGTGTCGAGAGGCCCACCAGTTTTCCAAAGTTTTCCGAAGTTTTCCGAAGTATCCAGGTGTCGAGTCGAGTCCAGTCCAGTCGAGTTTTCCGAGGCCTTCTGTTTCCGTGCTTCCCGGTGAGTACCATTGCTGGGACGTATCTAGACGGGTTTGGGTACACAAGTCCGGTCTGCACTGTTTTTAGACAGTGTATCTGTACTGTTTAGCAGTACATCCGTTATTTCAAGTTTCTGCACTGTTTTAGCAGTGTATCTGTGCTGTTTAGCAGTACATCCGGTATAGGGGGTAGTCATATATGTCTCAAATGTCTTTTTCGTGTGATTAATGTCGTGGTATGAGTGTGACTGTTTTCAATGTGTATTATTGTGTTCTTGTATAACTAGCTGTATCCAGTATTAAGTAGCAAGGATTGAGCATTCCGTACTAAGTAAACAAGATGCCGTTTTTCAACAAGTTAAAGCAGATAGGAACTAGGAAAGGGATACTAGAGGAAGAAATTCCTATCCCCCCTAGGGACACTCCAGGAAATTTTATGTACCACAAGCATGGCATAGATGCCATATTATATCTAGACTTATGGGCCGAGTATACTAAACATCTAGACGAAAGACACAGATGGCCTGTTACCGGAACATGGGATGCCGAGTGCATCATGAAGGTAGAGGAAGCACTATGGAAAAAGAAAGCCAGACAATCTCAGAAAGACGCCATAGAGTTTTGGCGTAAGGAATCACATAAGCGTGCTGAAAAAGAATTACGTAGAGAAGACAGACTTAGAGAATCAGATAAGGCCCAAGAAAACGAATTAGTTACTGAAGGGATCCGAGTAAAATCAGAGCAAGTAGACCGCGCACGAAACAATCTCGTAAACGGTATGTATCTCGCGGCCGAGGGTTCGCCTGAGGCCATTTCAGAAATACCGAAAAATCTGCCGCCACCATTGGTTCCAACTAAAGTAACTCATAGGACCACTAAAGACATATTCCTGAATTCCTATCTAGAGGATGTAGCACCCGCTTACACCAATCTGCCTGTCCGCGCCCTGCCTAACGACAGGGACGGGGGTGGTAACCCGCCCCAAGATCATATTCCGCCAGAACCACAACAGATTCCTCCTGTTCCACCACCTCCACCACTTCCCGTACCTAAAATTGATCTACCGAAACCACGTCTACCTGACCCTACTAAAAGACAAATTCAAGTTCAAATACAGACTCCACAGAGAGATAATGTTCAAGCTTCCGCTTCAGGAGGTGCGATGGGGGGTCTCAGGACCCCGCCATTAACACACAGAGTAAACCTTAGGGATATGCAGAGTCCTTTCACGTTCAAATCACCCCGCCTTGACATACTCAAAGAAAACCTTTCAGTTTGCAGATATGATCCAGTACCCGGCAAAGACGATAGAATGATGATGGCATCACTATGGTTAAGATCTGCTACTGATTTCCTGCTGTACTTTGCAGGGATGAAGGAGCGCCTAGATAGAATATATAAGTTTGTTCAGACTGGGAAAGACCCTGACAGTATTAAGGATGCCATGGAGCATCAGAAAGTGGACGTTCAAGCACAGATACTACGTTTTTTCATAAATTGCGTAATAAGAGAACGAGACAGGCCTGGGACAGATCAGAGCGAATTAGATGCACTGAACAAGTGGGGTCAAAATATATCTGAAGGAAAACACGACAAGGGGACTTGCATAGCCAGTATGTACAGGAAAATAAGAAAAGAAGTGATAGAAATACACAAAGAAGAGAAAGAAAAGGCTTCCTCCGAGGAGGAAGAAGAACCTGAAGAACAAGAAAGAACTACAGACACTATAGCGTATGTAGGTAAGGGAACCTACCTTAGGAAAGGCACTCGTCCAGAAAGCAAGGGAGTTTTTCTCTCTGCCTTAACAAACCCGAATTCTTCTGAACATCAGTTCCAGGAGACTGATAAAAGGCTCCGAGAGAGAATGGGGTACCATGTACTCAATTCTATGGATGAACAAGAACTAGCCCGGTCAGCCATATTATGGACTGAAAATCCGGATATATATAATGATGACACCGTAGCGCAGACATTCCTGAACCTTTCCCCAGACGAGCAGAAATTAGCAGGTGTATACATGATTCAGCACCTCCTCACGAAATACAGAAATCAACATTCTGATCCAGGTCCCTTACATGAAACATTAGAAGCACTACTCATGGATAGATGGAGAGGTCTCAGTACCAAGCTAATACAAATAATTCTAGAACAACGACATAGATATAACACTTTCATAAGCTCTGAATATGTTCCCGCTCTGCCCCCAGAAAGAAAAATGTATCATATGGAACGCCTGAGTGGCATTGAAAGTCAGAACCCCTTACGAGAAGTGCACCCAGTTATGGGTGAGGATCATAACTTGAAACGTGTGTATGTACACACGCCACTGACTAAGTTAGAACTGTTAGAAATTAAGAAACTAGTCCCGTGCCATGATAAAGACCCTGCAGGTTTTCACTGAGAGCTTAAAGACATGTTACTAATGGGGGATTACACATATGAAGATATCATGAAAATGTTAAAGGTACTGCTGCCCACGGGCATCTACGAGAAATTAAAGGAAAAAGAATGGGAGGTGGGAGAGAAAAAGATTGCATGGGCAGAAATAGAAGACGAAGAGAACAAACGTGTCCCAGGGGTAGGCCTTGGGGACAAAACTAAAGCATTACCAGGTTTGATAGTACAGGTTCTGCCAAGATTATTGACAACTAGAAAAGAAGACTGGGACGCAATCTCAGCATGTAAACAGAAACCCGACGAAGATACTAGTGACTTCTATTCAAGATTCGAGAAATGTTTTATTATTAATAGTGGTCTTAAACCAAGTAGCGAGTCGTACCCGCATCTTTTTGTATCCAAGTTAGTTGAGAATTCCCTGTTAGCAGTCAAGAATCGTGTATACAAGGTTGAGAGTACATGGCAAGCAAATACGTCATCACAGATGTTACAAATGTTACAATACCATCAGAACAGAATTAGAGAAGAACAGGATCAGGAACAAAAACGTATGAAAGACACGAAAATGAAAATGTTAGTAGCCCAGTCGGTCCCTACCGACGGCCACAGAAAGGGTACGACCCAGACAGGTCACGCCGCAGCTCCCGTTAAAGGGACATGCAATTATTGCAAGCAGCCAGGTCACTATGTACATGAATGTCCAGTTCTGAAACATAACATATCAACAGGTAAAACTAAAGAGAGACCGCATCCACCAAGACAAGATCAGGTCCAGCAACAGACCTCACAGAATGTACAGCCCATGCAGAACACACAGCCTATGCATGCTTCACCTCATACAGCACAGACAGTAGCGGTATCACAGCCACAGCCTCTTGCCGCAACTCAGCAAGTTTCACAACAAATGTATCAGTATGCCCAGTCCGCTTACCCCGATTACCAACGATACGCATGAAACAGCCTAGAGAGGGAGATGGGTTTGCCTCTTATTGAAATTCCTGTAGATCAAGAAGGTCCTTATGTACACAGTCAAGTATTGGGAAAAGACAGAAAGTTTTTAATTGACACAGGGGCAAGCCGCACCACCATAAGCCATGACGAAGTCCCAGGGGCACCCCTCTCAGGCTCACAGAATGTTTCCCTTGGTTTTTCAGGACAGCCCATTGTAAATGAAGTATCAGAACCAGTCCCCCTGGCTGTGGGTCCATTATCACGAGTTACAGACTTGTTACTTACGAAATCATGTCCAGAAAATCTGTTAGGAATAAAAACGTTGAAGGCTCTAGGAGCCATAATTTGCTGTTCCCCGGAGGGAGTTAGACTCTTTCTGCGGGATTTCAAGGGTCATTACGTTTTACGAGAATTTGACGTCAGATTGAAAAATGTACCAGATCACTTGTGGGCAAAAGGCCCAACTGATGTAGGTTGTATGCATATCACACCATACCGTGTTACACTCAAGACAGGAGTTGTTCTACCACGAATCAGACAATACAAGTTACCACCCGATGCTGTAGTGGCTTTACTGGAAATCATTGAAGAGCTCATTGCCCAAGGAGTGGTCGTAGAGACCGACTCCAATATCTGTAATTCACCCATCATTCCAATTCTTAAACGTACTGATCCCAATGCACCGCCAGTATATCGGCTGGTGATTGATCTGCGAGAGCTGAATAAATGTATTGTACCACAGTACCCTGTGGTCCCTGATATCTCTTCCCTATTGACTGCTATTGATTCAGAAGCAACGTTCTTTACTGTAATTGATCTCAAGAACGCTTTCTTCAGTGTACCTATTGATCCAGAGAGCCAATATCTCTTCGGATTCAGTTTAAATGGACGAAGTTTCAAATTTTCCCGTGCACCTCAAGGATTCACAGAAAGCCCCAGCATCTATAGTCAAGCACTGAAAAGACAACTAGATTGTATTCAAATGCCAGTTAACACCGCTTTACTGCAATACGTCGATGATCTATTGATCACCGCACGAAGTGAGCCCGAATGTGAACAAGCATCACTGACAGTTTTACATTTCCTGGCAGACAAGGGACACAAGGTGTCTCCTTCGAAGCTACAATTCTGTGTTCAGCAAGTGGTGTACTTGGGTCACTTGCTGTCCAAAGTGGGGAGACAGCTCACTCCCGATCGCATTCAGTTAATTGTAAATATGCCACAACCCCAGACACAAAAGGAAGTGCGGGCCTTTATAGGCCTCACCTCGTACTGCAGACAATGGATTCCTCAATATGCATTTCTAGCTAAACCACTCATCCAGTTAACGACACAGGAGGCAGCGACTTCGACTGTCCTCCCTTGGACTCAGGAACACACACAAGCCTTTGAGGAATTAAAGAAAGCATTATGCCGAACACCAGTTTTAGCAACACCATGTTACAGCAAACCGTTTACACTTTTTGTTACAGAACGTGATGGCACAGCATTGTCTGTCCTCACTCAAGACCAAGCAGGTTCACATAAGCCTTGCGCTTATTTTTCAAGTACATTGGATTCAGTAGCCCAGGCACTCCCTGCGTGCTTAAAGTCAGTAGCAGCAACAGCACTAGCGATCAGACAGAGCGATTCAATTGTTTTAGGCCATCAGTTAACAGTACAAGTTCCACATTCTGTAGAGGTTCTTTTAAACAGAACCCAGACTCAGCACTTGACCATAGCACGACTGACAGGTTACGAATTAACGCTATTCCAGCCACACATAGAAATCAGACGCTGCAGCATTCTGAACCCCGCAACACTGTTACCTTCAATTAGGACAGATCCAGCCCCGCATGATTGTATAGAAATCATTAATGCAGTAACAAAGCCCCGACGAGACTTAACAGATGTTCCACTGACAAATCCGGACCTGACACTTTATGTGGATGGTTCATGTATGAGAACAAGTACAGGAGAATTAGTGGCCGCATATGCAGTGACCACTGAAACCGAAGTAAAGGAAACACATCGTATTGACACACTGTCCGCTCAAGCGGCAGAGCTTATTGCTCTGACCGGAGCCTGTATTCGAGCCAAGAACAGAAATGTCAACATATACACTGATTTCCGTTATGCGTTCGGAGTAGTACACGACTTCGGCATGTTATGGCAAGAACGGGGTTTTCTGACCTCTCATGGTGCCAAGATCCAACACGGTCCCCTCATTCAAGCACTGTTAGAAGCAATACATCTGCCTTCAGGCATATCCGTCATGAAGTGTAAAGCACATACTAAAGTTACAGATTCTGTTTCCCAGGGTAACGACCTGGCAGACCAGACAGCAAAACATACAGCACTGACGCACACTCAGACAACTGACGTGACAAAGACAATAGGACCGACAAATTGTATGACAGTCAGGGATCCCACACTAGATGTTATCGATATTCAGACACATGCTACCCCAGATGAAATAAAGAAATGGATTGAACTAGGAGGGATCCAGACAGATCAAGGTTGGATGACGAAGGGAAAATCTACATGGTTTCTCCCTGACTCGATGGTTCAAGTCATAATAAATACAGCACATAGTCCAGCACATCTAGGAGAAAAAGCGATGTTAGACAGTTTACAAAATCTTTGGAGCAATAAACACTTACGAGCAGCAGCAAAACAGAAAGTGCGTACTTGCATGATCTGTTGTCAGTTCAATCCAGGTAAAAGCGTCCCTGTAGAGCAAGGTGGATTTCATCCTCCCGATCACCCTTTTGAAGTCCTCCAGATGGATTATATCCAGATGGACCGTTGTCGAGGATTCAAATATGTCCTCGTAATTGTTTGTGCACTGTCCCGTTGGACCGAAGCATATCCAGTCCCAGATTACACTGCTCCGACCACTGCCAGGCAGCTGGTTCGTGAATTCTTCCCACGGTACGGCATGCCTCGTGTCGTGTACTCAGATAATGGTCAGCCATTCTCATCCGAATTAATGAAGCAAGTTTCCTTGCTGCTAGGATATCAATGGAAATTCCATTGTGTCCGACATCCCGAAGCCGCAGGCCTTGTAGAGAGGCATAATCAGACATTAAAGACCCGCCTTGGAAAAATATGTCAAGAGAAAGGGGTCGACTGGATAGTCGCCCTGCCAGTGGCACTGTTCTATATGAGAATGGTTGCCCACTCGAGATCAGGACTATCCCCGTACGAAGTGGTCTTCGGCAGACCACCGAATATGTGGGGGACGCCCATTCCTAAGAAAATTACTGATGTTGATTGCAATATGTTGACAGATTACCTTGCCTCCTTGATGTCTGCACTCCAATCATGTCGTTCACAGGTTGCCGCAGCCTTCCCTGACAACACTGATGTAAAGCCGCATGATGTCCGACCAGGCGACCTGGTGTTAATAAGGAACTTTGACAGAAAAAGTCCGCTGGAGCCCCGCTGGAAAGCGCCGAAGACCGTTCTACTTACTACGAGGACAGCGGTGAAAGTGGAGGGCCGAAAGGGGTGGATCCACACGAGCCATGTTAAACTATGCAATGAACTGAAACCCGACCCAGGCTCGTCCACCCCTTCCAAAGACTGTATCGAGCCCAGTGACTTTAAAGTTTCCGAACGAGAGAAAACTCCACAAGAAGAGTACAGATCAAAGCTCCGATCTAGCAAGTCAGACAGTTTAATTGTTTAAGTCCTCCCCTAGGTGAATCGGTTAAATAGTTTCTGACATGTATCCCCTAGATCGAGATAGAGAGAGAGAGAGACAATTCAAGAAACGTACATACTGCAAATCACTGCGTAGTCACTGTATAGTGACATTGTTAATAATGTTTTTTCTAAGTCTTCTGATTATTGTTGCAAGTATACTTCTTCCTATCTATTGCCCTATTTTCAAGCGTGAACAATCTGCTTACAATGTTTCTGCTGAACATACTTTTAGCGAGTTACCTCCACATGAACTTTCTTACAGACTTGCGCTGCGCAACAACACTTTCATTAGTATGCTTCATCATTCCCATCAGACTAATAATGCTACAAATTGCTGGATATGTGGCCGACTCCCTCCCTACCAGAATTATAAGGGAGCTCTGCCCCTCTTTCCGTATCCGTTCACTCACAACGGCTCCTGTGGTGCATGGTTTAAAATAATTAATTCCTTAGATCCTGATATTGCTGTTTTCGACGGGAGCTGGGTTTGGGGAAACTTGAACTTGGTCCTGCTCGACGTCTGTTACCCTGATAAAGAGGGACTACCCATTAGAATAGGAACTGATCTAGAAAATGAAGTATATGGATTAAGTAATTACACAATTAACCTTATGATTCTTACTGTTGAATCCGAAGCTGCACCAGTTCTGCCCGCTATGTCAGTATTACCAGTCACTGGTGAATTATGTGTCAGGAAGAAAGGTTCAGTACACTTGGGCCATAGTAAATGTACTACTGTGGTCGAATTCAGTGATCATGGTAAATCGTCCTTTAAAGCTATCCGTCATTCCTATTTTGTTTGTGGTCATACCGCATACATACGCTTACCTTCAGATTGGGATGGTACCTGTTATATTGCATTCCTTCTGCCACCTGTTTTTCTAGCTCCTCCTGATTATCACAGAAATACAAATCTAGTAAAGAATAGACTCAGAAGAGATATCCCGCTTATCGACTACACAGAAACGGCATGGGAACAATACACCGATTTTAATAAAGGATTCTTTTTCTTTTTAGGCCCTGTCCAAAATAGTAAACTAATACGCAGATTAACTAGAACACTTGAAGCAGTAGTGAATGAAACTGCCTCCGCCCTAGGTAACCTAACCGAAGAGCAGTCCGCCATGCGGGTTGTTGTCCTTCAGAATCGTCTTGGTATTGACGTCATCTTGGCAGATAGAGGTGGAGCCTGTAAGGTCATCGGGTCAAGTTGCTGTGTTTTCATTCCAGAAAACGCGCCATCTGTATACAAAGCTATTACACGTCTTCATAAAATTGCTAATCTGATACATCAGAATCCAGGCACCTGGACTTGGTCCGGTTGGTTCTGGACAACGTTAGCCGCTTGGGGATGGAAGATCCTATCCTTCCTAGGCATTGGCCTAGTCCTAGTATTCAGTTGCTGCCTGTGCTTGCAGTGTGGGCCAGCGATTTGTGGACTGTGCGCCACTTCATGCATTGAACATTCCAGTTTCCTTTCAAGACGTAAAAGAAAGAAAGAAGAGCAAATGATGTTACAAGAACAAACTGATCGATTCATGAGGATCGATATATCATGAAGGGTCCGTAGGGAACAAGGAGGGAATGAGGAAATATAAATTCTGTGGTCAAGTTGTGTTCCCTAGCGTGCACCCCACCGTCTCCATGTACCAGCTTAAAGTGCATGTAACTTCCCTCCTGTGCCAGCTATGAAGACGCAAATACATTTGCGTCCAACGTTAACATGTCCTCTTTCAGACCCACCCTGAATGGGTTAAATAGTCCGTTCCTAAGTATGCTATGCCAACGTCTTTTTGTAGTATACCTTACACGTTTTTCAGCTCTGGCAAAGTAGGCCCTGAATTTCTGCCATCGAGCCTTTTTCCTGGCTTCTGACTCAAAGCCTCAGCCCAGGCTGCCTCTGTACCCGTGAACTCTGACTTACTCCCAGCGCGGCTCACCGCGCTTAGCTCAGCCTGCTGCCTGCCAAGACTGACTACAACCTTCAAATTATCTGTTCCGCTCCTCGAAAATACATTCCTGCCTACTAGTTCAAGTAAACATTTCCCAGCTGCAGAGCCAAAGGGCCGGCCTGTCTCCATGCAAGTAATTCATAGCCTCTGTTACCATGCTCCCCTGGAAGGCCCATGCCCCCACGCTTCTCATGCAGACACTCAGGCGCTTATACACGCACTCACAGTCAGTATAGAATAGCTTCTGCCCCAGAGACCTTTTCCGTTCAGATAATATGGTTCCCAAACATCAGATATCAGATATGATAGAAGTACGAGTTGATCTGACATGCCAGACTTCTGTCTCTTTCCGTCAGTGTAAATGTCAAGCCCCCTGCACCCTCCAGTTTCACGTCAATCACACGTCAGGCAGCTGCGCGCGCATCCAAGCTTCCGATTTCTGCTGACATTGCAACATTTCTGTTTAGTGCCACCCCCTTGTGACACCTACCTGTGACGTTTCTAGTACACACCTCTAGTTCACGCCTAGTCCACGCCTACTGATTACGTACTAGTAACACGTGGATGCTGTTATCTTGTCTTCTCTCAGCTGTTACGCCTACTATATTGCTTTCTATGGTGTAAATTAAGTATATAAGCTATGTATTGTCAATAAAACTTTGCTCTATCCCTTCTTCCACCCCTGTGGTGGGAAGAACATGATATCCAGGTCTTGACCATTCCTTTTTAAGGAATAAAACCCCTAAGAACTCTAACACCACGGACTCTGTTTTTTTCTTTCCGATTTGAGTTATTATTGATTAAGTACTTACCTGCATAGAAATTAAGACGGTAAATTATATATTTACAACAAAATGGGGCCTGATGAACTTCCTATATCGGTACTAAAGCAGGACCCTGTCTCTTGGAGCAAGATCCTCTTTCCATTATTTAGATCTTGCTTCATTAATAAAATTGTGCCCTCTTCTTGGAAGGGGAGCATATTGGTTCCATTATTCAAGAAGGGCGAGAGGGATAAGCCTATGAATTATCGCCAGATAGCCCTCCTTGATGCCATTGGAAAAGTCTTTTCTAAATGTCTTCTATCGCTAATTACTGATTGGGTAGATGAGAATCAGATATTACCCCTTGAACAAACTGGTTTCCGTAAGGTGCATGGTACATTGGATAACCTCACAGCCCTTCAGGTTATTTCGGACAAATATATAAGAGTCCGGGGGGGGAGGAGTGTACGCGGCCTTTATTGATTTCTCCACAGCATTCGACAAAGTTGACCGTCCCTTGCTGTGGAGAAAGCTATCTGATTTGGGTATGCCTCCTCTCCTATTAGATCTGGTGCGATCTCTACATACGGACACCTGGTGCCGAGTGCTACAAGGGGGAGAAAGGGGCTTATCGCAGGTTATTCCCTCCATAAATGGATTAAAACAGGGTTGCCTTCTGGCCCCAATACTTTTCTCCCTGTATATTGCTGACCTTCCAGCTTCGCTTTCAGCTTGTGTTGGCATAGCCCCGGTAGTGAGGGGATCTTCTATTTCCTGCCTGCTATATGCAGACGATATCCTTATCCTAGACTTAACCCCCAAGGGTTTGGCCAACCGTCTGCAGGTTTTACATCTGTTTGCAGAAACCCACTACATGAGGATAAATGCCACAAAAAGCAAAATTATGTGCATTACAGGGAAGAAAAAATCTAAATCAGAGAATTTTGGTTGGTCAGTCGGTGGTCAGAAATTGGAGGTGGTTAAGACATATACCTTTTCAGGAAAAATAATTTCTGCCAACCTGAGTGAGAAGCCTCACATTGATAATAATTCCCGTAAAGCCCTATCCCAAGACAAGAGTCTGAGTGCCCTTTATTCCGCCACAGGTTGAAGACATTTTGCTTGTCTACTGGAGGTTTTTAGGGCAAAAATCCCCTCAACCCTCCTGTATGGAATGGAACTGGTTGACTTAAAGCATTGTTTTTTTTTACAGACGGTAGAAGGAAAATTGTTAAGGTCTATAACTTCTCTCAATCCCGCCTGTTCTGTGACTTCCTGTAGACTTGAATTCGGTCTCCGCAGTAGTTGGGCACAGGGCCTGTCAACTCTTGTTCGATGGGTTGCTAGCCTGGCTAGAGGAGAAACGGGGTCTCTGAGATCGCTTCTCAAGGGGGAATTGTTGGGTAGCTTAAAAGAGTACTCCCAAACTGTTAAGAACTTTAGAAAGGCTGTGGCACTTCTTGAATTGGAAGAGAGTACACTTTTTACCATCTCTCCTACCCAGCTAAAATCTCTTTTGAAACAGGCTTCATGGGATCTTTGCTTCTCATTGGACAAGAAGTCCATGCAAGTAAAAAGGGGAGGTGATCTCCTTGTTAACACATTCTCAATGAAGCTTTCCCAACCCTATGTCGCCTGGAATTTACCACATGGCATTCGGAGATTTTGGTTCCTCCTAAGGCAGGACTTGCTGCCCCTAAACATTCTCTTGGCAAAATGGTATGGGTCCTCTCCCATATGTAACTTCTGTAATATGTCTGCTCAGGATTGCTCTCATGTACTGTTTGTATGTCCTGCATTGCGTCCACTTCGGTTGAAGTGGTTAAGATCAATATGCTTGCAATTGGGTATCCTTAATGTGAATTCTTTTTTCTAAAGGTTTTTTATCCATCTATTGATTAAATATGGAGATATGTGTCGCTGATTACCTTGTTAAGTGGAAAATGTTGTAGTTGTTAATTTTACTTAGAGAATGTGTATTTGTATTTGTGTATCTTGTTTTATGTGGACCTCTTCGGAGTGCCAAAACATAATAAAATAAATTGAATTGGCTGACTTACCATGCATGTCTGTGCCAGGGCATTGACTTGAGAAGAGGGATCCTGCATTGGAGTCAGAGGTGCTCCATGCACCCCATTGTGTCATTAACTTTCAGGACACAAGGACATCATTGTGTGTTGTGCTGCTAGGCATCACAAGATTGTGAAATATGAGTCTGGGCATACATTCATCTAGACACCTGTACTGAGTGAGTGGCATGTGATGTGATGTATATTAATAGTAATGTACTTCTGCATGATCATTTGCATGTCCAACAACTGTGTATGTGGTGCATGTGTGCACTCTGGGGTATTACCAGCCAGCATGCAACAGACATATGGGTACAGGTCCAGGAGGGATACGAGTGCCATGGTTGATGTTCAGACTGGCTATTGCCATATGTACACCTCTGTGGACATTTTGAGCAAATATCAGCTAAGGATGCCAGTACATGCCCTGTAATGTGCTGTATTGACAGTGCTGTGTGCGAGCAAACGGAGCAGGTCGCTCTTTCCAAACAATTAACTTGTTTGAGAAATCTGACTACAAACTATGAGGTCGTCATTCATGTGAGACGACGTGCTTGATATATCAGAGCCGGTCGCTCCTTCCGAACAAACAAACTTCTCATGATCTATACCATTGAATCACGAGGCCGTTATTTATACTTACAGGTCCAAGAAAACTTTTCCACTGGTTGCGTTTAAGATGCATTCTCATGTGAAGAATCCCGGCATTTTTTAGGCCATCTAACCGCAACGACACACGAGTTACGTTCAAGTGCCATGTTCAGTTTCGGCTCCATCCAGTCTGTGTCCTGAGGAGAACCCATACTAATATTGTGGTTCGAAACGTGTTGACCCCAAGCCTGGGAAAAAGAAGAAGGGTGCCACTAGGGTCGTTTAAAACTTAAAACATTCTGTTATCCCCAGTGTTGCAATCCTATAACTCACTTCCTGATCCCCGGCCTAGTAAGACAGGCAGGCAGTGCCCATAAACTGTTTGTCCGCTTGTCTTCTTGTACCTAATACAAAGGACTGGTTCCTAGCGTGGATTAATTGTTAGGTATCTGATTAAATTGTTTTTGGTGTTGTTTCATAACAAATGATAGTATTGATTGTAAGGATTTTGCATATTTGTATATATTATGCACATTTTATGTGTCTGTATGTATTTTTCACTGTTTGATAACTGTCTGTTTGATGATATATGTAAATCAAATGAGAAAATGTCTCGCTAAAAACATACAAAAATACTAAAATAAAATAGTTGATCCCCCAGAACTGACAGGCTGGGTGGTATCGAATACTCAAAAGTAAATCTGTCTGGCTACTTTCAGCCTGATTCATCATTTTCCTGTTTTGCGAGCCCCTAATAGCGATTTATAACGAATCGCTATTAAGGACTTGCAAAACGGGATTCATGTAGGAATTGCAATAATTATTGCGATTCCTACATGTTCCTTATTTGCGATTAGCTAATTGCTAATCGCTAATAAGGAATAACTCCCCATGCATTCCTATGGGCCTACAGGCCCATAGGAATGCATGGGGAGTTATTCCTTATTTGCGATTAGCAATTAGCTAATCGCAAATAAGGATGCGATTTCAAGGGTGCAGGGGTGTCCAAAGGACACCCTGTAGCACCCCTGAAATGTAATCTACATTGGTGTTGCGCACACACATGTCCAAAGGACATGTGTGTGTGTAACATGCAACTTAGAAAAATGCATTTAAATGCATTTTTCTAAGTTTTTGCTATTTACCGAGAGGTCTGACCTCTCGGTAAATAGCGGCCCAAAATTGCCATTTCGCAATTTTAAAATGCTTCATGAATTGCATTTAAGGAATCTCAAATAGAGATTCCTTAAATTCAATTCTTCGCAAATGTGCGAATTCTTAAATAGCGAAATTTGCATTTGGGATGATGAATCCCAAATGCAAAAATTGCACTCGCAAAAGGCAAGATTCTGAGAATCTTGCCCTTTGCGAGTGCAATTTAGTTGATGAATCAGGCGGGTTGTTTGTTGTGCATAATTGAGTGGTCCAAGCCAGTTCAGATACAGGACCCAAACCTTCTTCCTTGCCCTATGGGTGGGGTGGCATCAGTGATAGTGAACATGACACATATGGGTGGGGTGGCATCAGTGATAGGAAACATGCCCCTATGGGTGGGGTGGCATCAGTGATAGGCAACATGACCCATATGGGTGGGGTGACATCAGTGATAGAGAACATGACAGCTATGGGTGGGGTGCCATCAGTGATAGAAAACATGCCCCTATGGGTGGGGTGACTTCAGTGATAGGAAAAATGCCCCTATGGGTGGGGGGGGGGGCATCAGTGATAGGCAACATGCCCCTATGAGTGGGGTGGCATCAGTGATAGGAAACATGCCCCTATGGGTGGGTTAGCATCAGTGATAGGAAACATAAGACTTATGGGTGGGGTAGCATCAGTGATCGGAAACATGCCGCTATGGGTGGGGTGGCATCAGTGATAGACAACATGCCCCTATGGGTGGGGTGGCATCAGTGATAGGAAACATGCCCCTATGGGTGGGGTGGCATCAGTGATAGGCAACATGGCACATATGGGTGGGGTAGCATCAGTGATAGGAAACATGAAACATATGAGTGGGGTGGCATCAGTGACAGGAAACATGCCCCTATGGGTGGGGTGGCATCAGTGATAGGCAACATGACACATATGGGTGGGGTGGCATCAGTGATAGGGAACATGACACATATCGGTGGGGTGCCATCAGTGATAGGAAACATGCCCCTATGGGTGGGGTGGCATCAGTGATAGGCAACATGCCCCTATGGGTGGGGTAGCATCAGTGATAGGAAACATGCTCCTATGGGCGTGGTGGCATCAGGGATTGGCAATATGCCCCTATGGGTGGGGTGGCATCAGTGATAGGAAACATGCCCCTATGGGTGGGGTGGCATCAGTGATAGGCAACATGCCTCTATGGTTGGGGTGGCATCAGTGATAGGCAACATGACACATATGGGTGGGGAAGCATCCGTGATAGGAAACATGCCCTATGGGTGGGGTGGCATCAGTGATAGTCCACATGCCCCTATGGGTGGCGGGGCATCAGTGATAGGAAACATGCCCTATGGGTGGGGTGGCATAAGTGATAGGCCACATGCCCCTATGGGTGGCGGGGCATCAGTGATAGGAAACATGCCCCTATGGGTGGGGGCCATCAGTGATAGGCAACATGACACATATAGGTGGGGTTGCATCAGTGATAGGAAACATGCCCCTATGGGTGGGGTGGCGCCAGTGCTAGGCAACATGACACATATGGGTTAGTTGGCATCAGTGATAGGAAACATGCCCCTATGGGTGGGTTGGCATCAGTGATAGTGAACATGACACATATGGGTGGAGTGGCATCAGTGATAGGAAACATGCCCCTATGGGTGGGGTGGCATCAGTGATAGGCAACATGTCCCTATGGGTGGGTGACATCAGTGATAGGAAATATGCCCCTATGGGTGGGGTGGCATCAGTGATAGGCAACATGACACACATGGGTGGGGTGGCATCAGTGATAGGAAACCTGACATATATAGGTGGGATGGCATCAGTGATAGGAAACATGCCCCTATGGGTGGGGTGGCATCAGTGATAGGCAACATGACACATATGGGTAGGGTGGCATCAGAGATAGGCAACATGACACATATGGGTGGGGTGGCATCAGTGATAGGGAACATGACACATATGGGTGGGGTGCCATAAGTGATAGAAAACATGCCCCTATGGGTGGGGTGGCATCAGTGATAGGCAAAATGCCCCTATGGGTGGGGTGGCATCAGTGATAGGAAACATGCCCCTATGGGTGGGGTGGCATCAGTGATAAGCAACATGCCCCTATGGGTGGGGTGGCATCAGTGATAGGAAACATGCCCCTATGGGTGGGGTGGTACAAAAGGGGGTGGTGATGGACGGAGCATCTGAATCAATCAGACACTCACACCCAGTCAAAAGATCTGGGTTTAATCCATCACCGTTCTTTAGCCCACTCTGCCACCCCAGTTCAGACATGGCTATATGCAAATCAGTCTGACCCTGTGCCTCATGGGAACAGTCCAGCCCGAACTGCCAAGCCATGTCGTCCCTGGACCGGAAACAAGCTTCCGAGGACCGGTTTCTGGCATTCCAGCTGTCTTCAGCCCGGCTTGCTTTAATCCAGTGGCAAAGTGAGCAAGGGACTCACGTTTGAGCATACCCAGCCACACTTATGGCGGCCAAAAGCGGTACAAAAGGGGGTGGTGATGAACGGAGCATCTGAATCAATCAAACACTCACACCCAGTCAAAAGATCTGGGTTTAATCCATCACCGTTTTTTGGCATCAGTGATAAAAAACATGCCCCTATGGGTGGGGTGGCATCAGTGATAGGCAACATGCCCCTATGGGTGGGGTGGCATCAGTGATAGGCAACATGACACATATGGGTGGGGTGAAAATTACAAAAAACAATTTGATGAACAGAATGTAGATCAATGTCTTACATTCACCCCAGTACAATGATCTGGGCCTAAATCCATCGTTTTTTGCACTGCACACCACCCTGGGTTAGATAATGGCTTTATGCAAATCAGCTCTGACCCTGTGCCCCATGGGAACAGTCCAGTCCGAACTACACAGCCATATCTTTCCCAGATCGGAATCAAGCAGCCGAGGACCGGACCGGTTTCGAGGTAACACCTCTCATCAGCCCGGCTAGCTTGACTCCAGTGGTGTGGAGGCTCTGGGACCCACGTCTGAGCTACCCCAGTACACTCAGGGAGAAAATTACAAAAAACAATTTGATGGACAGAATGTAGATCAATGTCTTACATTCACCCCAGTACAATGATCTGGGCCTAAATCCATCGTTTTTTGCACTCCACACCACCCTGGGTTAGATAATGGCTTTATGCAAATCAGCTCTGACCCTGTGCCCCATGGGAACAGTCCAGTCCGAACTACACAGCCATATCTTTCCCAGACCGGAATCAAGCATCCGAGGGCCGGACCAGTTTCGAGGTAACACCTCTCATCAGCCCGGCTAGCTTGACTCCAGTGGTGTGGAGGCTCTGGGACCCACGTCTGAGATACCCCAGTACACTCAGGGAGAAAATTACAAAAAACAATTTGATGGACAGAATGTAGATCAATGTCTTACATTCACCCCAGTACAATGATCTGGGCCTAAATCCATCGTTTTTTGCACTCCACACCACCCTGGGTTAGATAATGGCTTTATGCAAATCAGCTCTGACCCTGTGCCCCATGGGAACAGTCCAGTCCGAACTACACAGCCATATCTTTCCCAGACCGGAATCAAGCATCCGAGGACTGGACCGGTTTCGAGGTAACACCTCTCATCAGCCCGGCTAGCTTGACTCCAGTGGTGTGGAGGCTCTGGGACCCACGTCTGAGCTACCCCAGTACACTCAGGGAGAAAATTACAAAAAACAATTTGATGGACAGAATGTAGATCAATGTCTTACATTCACCCCAGTACAATGATCTGGGCCTAAATCCATCGTTTTTTGCACTCCACACCACCCTGGGTTAGATAATGGCTTTATGCAAATCAGCTCTGACCCTGTGCCCCATGGGAACAGTCCAGTCCGAACTACACAGCCATATCTTTCCCAGACCGGAATCAAGCATCCGAGGACCGGACCGGTTTCGAGGTAACACCTCTCATCAGCCCGGCTAGCTTGACTCCAGTGGTGTGGAGGCTCTGGGACCCACGTCTGAGCTACCCCAGTACACTCAGGGAGAAAATTACAAAAAACTATTTGATGGACAGGATGTAGATCAATGTCTTACATTAAAAAAAACGATGGATTTGGGCCCAGATCTTTTGACTGGGGGAGTGTGTGACATTGATCCACATTCAGTCCATCACTTGTTGTTTTTGCAATTGCCGCCCTAAGTGCGCTGGGGATGCCCAGACGTGGGTCCCAGGCACTCCACACCACTTGGAGTCAAGCTAGCCGGGCTGATGAGAGGTGTTACCTCGAAACCGGTCCGGTCCTCGGATGCTTGATTCCGTTCTGGGAAGGACATGGCTTTTGTAGTTCGGACTGGACTGTTCCCATGGGGCAACAGGGTCAGAGCTGATTTGCATATCGCCATTGTCTAACCCAGGGTGGTGTGGAGTGCAAAAAAACGATGGATTTGGGCCCAGATCTTTTGACTGGGGGAGTGTGTGACATTGATCCACATTCAGTCCATCACTTGTTGTTTTTGCAATTGCCGCCCTAAGTGCGCTGGGGATGCCCAGACGTGGGTGCCAGGCACTCCACACCACTTGGAGTCAAGCTAGCCGGGCTGATGAGAGGTGTTACCTCGAAACCGGTCCGGTCCTCGGATGCTTGATTCCGTTCTGGGAAGGACATGGCTTTTGTAGTTCGGACTGGACTGTTCCCATGGGGCAACAGGGTCAGGGCTGATTTGCATATCGCCATTGTCTAACCCAGGGTGGTGTGGAGTGCAAAAAAACGATGGATTTGGGCCCAGATCTTTTGACTGGGGGAGTGTGTGACATTGATCCACATTCAGCCCATCACTTGTTGTTTTTACATATGGGTGGGGTGGCATCACTGATAGGAAACATGACACAAATGGGTGGCTGGGCATCAGTGATAGGAAACATGCTCCTATGGGTGGGGTGGCAGTAGTGGTGCCCATGGGTTCCCTAAGGAGGCGTGGTGCTGGTGGACAGGGTCTTGACCCCTGGTTGTGCGTGACATTTGGCGGGTAATTGTCATTTGTTTATATGGTGGGTGTCCGACTTACCGTCTGCGCTGTCCGCTTCTGTTCCTGATCCGGTCATATATGTACAGGACTGGTATGACCTGCACGATTGGATTTATGCTCCATCTTGATCCGTTGCTAGGCGCTCCTTTTCGAATCCATGGATTGGGTTACTGGCGCCATTTGGAGTTGATATGCATTTCTTCCGGGTGTTGTGACGTGCTGTATGTGGCGACTCGTCCGGAACGTAGGGAGTAGAGTTTATGGTGCCGTCTGGCGCAAAGTGAGTGTTTTCGGGTCTGGCTCAGATGGAAATTGTGGATGGAGTCGGAGAGTGCGTATCGGTCGGGCATTAGGCACTTTTCCGCATCGTACTTCCTCGCCCGGACGGTCACACTCCTAGTGCAGTTCGGCCGTAAGGTAAGGCTACTGACACGTCTCGGAGGGCTGACCGACCGAGATCGGAATCAGCCCCTATCAAGTAAATAAAAAACAAGTGGTTGTCAAAACAGACAAATAGCGCAACAGCAGACTACATGACCGAATGGAACCTGCATTGATTTTTGGTAAATAGACATCAGAAAAAGACATAAAAAATGAAAAGGTCCATCAGGCACTTGGAAGGGAAGGAGGCAACATTTTAAATGATACATTATTCAATGGAGAAGTCCAAAGGGTAAATATGGAAAGCCTAATTTGCCCAGGCCTTTGCTTTTTTCAATTATAAGATTACACCAGTTGGGATACCTCATCTAATAAACACTAATAACACAGGGTGTAGTATTTTTATGGTGGGATATAAAGTGTGACATTTGTGCACTAATTGTATGTAACCCAATCTGGATTCAGACTTCAGATTGCTGCTAAATCGAGATACCAGGGTGCACCGATTGAGTCTGACAGAGTGAAAAATACAGAAAGCAATGTGCCACTTCATGTCTACTCCTGTGTTGTTTGATGATATGCACAGACAACATTTGCATTATAGCAGGAGCATCTAAAAAAAGATACTGGTCATAGTACAGCATGGTGTCATATGAGATGTGATAACAGAAATCAGGTGGGGCATAGAATTAAGACAGTCACTTATTTTTGCATCACAGATAATTACAAAGGGAGAGACAGTCACTTTCCCATTTTTTGGTGAAGTGTCAAAGCCAGGATTATCGCACAGGTGTTCCGTAGGTCAGTGGATTGGTCAACAGACAAATCTACTTCCACTAGCAAATATTATTTCCAGAAATGAACTTGTTGGAAACTGGGTTACTGGTTGAGGGTGGTGAAACTCGTCTTAATTAGCAGCCGCAAGTTCTGTCAGGGGATTTCCAACAGAACTCAATAAGATATTAGCTTTTGCATGTGAAATGTGTGACTGCAGAGGCTAGGCAGGGTTGTACCCAGTTGATATTCAGACAAAATATTGTGACATCAAAATATCGAAGTCAAGAATACCAATGTCAAGAATATCGATTTGAAGGTAAGAAATATCGATTTTTAAGAAATTGTTGTTTAGAATATCTTTTTTTAATTATTTTTATGTATTTTAGTATATATTTTGAAAGTATATGCTGTACTTTTCTTTGTGTAAGTATTGTTTATGTGTTATTAACCCCTTCCCTGCGCTGTGAATTCCGCCGCTGCACGGGGGGTATAGGAGGGTGAGCGTGGCGCTTCCGACCAACATCTTCGGTTTCCATTCCAACCACAGTAATATGTATACGGAGGTTGGATTGGCCGGTGATTCCGGCTGGTGTGCGATGGGCTCAAGGAGCCGTCGGCCAGTCGGAACCGGCATGTAATCCTTTAAGGACAGCGTTTGCACCGTCTGGATTACGATGTTGGTTTCCCACAGGCTTTTCATGTCGGGCTTTCCGACATGAAAAAAGCCTGTCGGAGAGTGACTTTGGGGGCCCCTAGAAGGGCCCCCTTGCAACAGCGGCCTCTGTTTGGTGGTTCGGGGGGCACATATGGTGCCCCATGTCAATCCCTGCACCGAGTGGCAGGCACTGTCTAGTGCCTGCAATATGGTGCAGGGATTGACAAAAAAACTCCATTCCTCTATGGGAGCTATTGCTGTGGCCCGTTTCCGATAGTAGCACAAGCTTGAATAGAGAAACGGGAGTGTGCGACCGCACCATGTGCAGTCACATCCTAATACTCCTGCCCGGACCAACAACCGGAGATCGGTCGGTCCTGATTCCGGAACACGTCCGCCCGACATCGTAATGAGGCCCTTAGTAATTAAAATTAATTAATTCTTTGATAATTAAGTCTGTTTAATAAAAAAATAGGTGTGGGTTGTAGGGTTTATAGTGGTAAAGGATGTTGAGTAAATTCATTTAAAATTAATTAATAATTAGTTGTTAAATACTATACATTTATTATTTGACAATAATTGTTTTAATTATGTAAATTTTGTTGTTTGTTTTTAGGTGTGGGTTATGAGGTTTATTGTGGTAAGGGTGGGGAGTTATTTAATTTAGACGAATTCATATTCAGTTTTTAATAAATAATATTGTTTAATTGATAATTTATTGTGTTATTAAATTATTTGTTTTAGATTGTATATGTGGGTTGTGATTTTTGTAGGGCATTCAGTGGGAAGGAAATTCATTTAAAGTAATTATTAATTTCTTTAAATTATTATTATTAATTAATACTTCGATAATTAATTATGTTAATCATGTGAATTATTTTTGATAAATTAATAGTTAATATTGTATTAATAATAATTTCTTTGTTGTTAAATATTTGTATTATTAGTGTACACGTTTTAAATTACATTTGTTGGTGCATTAAAGTTATGTAATACAAATGTATTACTAATAAATCATTTTTAAATACAAAAGTTTATTTGTATGAAAATTATTTGGGGAATTTTATGTATAATAATGTGTGCAGGAATTTGTGTTATATATTTAAAATTTTAATTTTTTGTAATTTGTTTTGTTAAATACATTTGTATATTCTTTCAATATATTTATATTTTTTTACTAATTGTTTTTAGGTTTAAAGTATTTTATTAAGGTACAAAAAACATGGGGAAGGGAATAGGAGGTCAAGCGAACATACAATACAAGACGTGAAACGTTGCAGTGATTCAGAGGGAAAGTAGGGAGGCAGGAAGCCCCGGAGGGCAACAAGGCATAAGTCATAAGGCAATAAGGCAGTGCAAATGACCCTCCAGTAGACCCCCATTCCCCGAGCAAGGCCGAGCTAGAGTAGCGTCCCGCAACACAGGAAAAAAACACACCATCCCTCCAACCCCCCGTCCCCGGAAAAATAGAAGAAAGAAAAGCAAAGGAGAAAAAAGGAAAAAACAATACCCCAACGTCCTCGTCCGAAAGTCAGCATTAGAAGCATGTAACCCCGCCTCCCACCCCCAGCCCCAAACCCCTGATCCCACCACATTCACTCCGCTGGAGCCGCCGGCGGCGTCAGCCGAAGGAGTCGCAGGTACCGTGGACATGTGAGCTCGCGAAATTCCGTGGACAGCAGCGCTAAAAAGGGGTGCCAGAGCTCTTCAAATTGGTCCACATTCCCAGCCACTGTTAGCGACATCTTCTCCATACCCAGCACCTGCCAGAGCCTATGTAGCCAGCCAGTGATAGAGGAGGCAGTGGGGGTACGCCAGAGTACAAGGATGTTTTGAACCGCTGAGCCTAGCGCAATCGCGATCTGTCTACCCCTGCGGGACTTCAGCGGGTACATCAGGTCATTGGGGAGGCCTAGCAAGACATACGCAGGGAAGCGCGGGAGTTCTATCTCAAAATGCCTGTCTACCTCGTCCAAGACCTCCTTCCAATAGGCCGACAGCACCGGGCACTCCCAAAGAATGTGCGTGAGGGTACCTTCCTGTCCGCAGCCGCGCCAGCAACCTTTATCGCCAATTTTGTGCATCTCGTAGAGCCTCTCCGGGGTGTAGTACCAATAGGTGGACACCTTAGTAAAGGTCTCCGTCAGCCCAGTGTGGTACGCAGAGTGCCTCGCCCGATACGCGATCCTGTCCCACTCCTTGTGGCTCAAGGTCCTGCCCAATTCCCTGTGCCAGCGCTCTCTCCCTGGGTTATGGTAATGAAACGGCGGGGGTTGGAGAAACTTATACAAGTCGGTGATAAGCTTGGCATCCGAGGTCCGGGTTACCAGCCATCGCTCATAGGGCGTAATCGAACGGGCAGCAACGTCGCGCACTGGGGGTTGAAGAGCCCAGTGGCGAACTTGCATGTAACGCAGCCTGTCCCCCTCCGTCAGGCCAAACTCCTGTCGGAGCTGCCGGAAGGGGAGCACACCCTCCGGCCCGTAGATCTGGAAAAGTGCCCTACAACCTGCGCTCACCCAGTGGGAAAAGGCTCCCGGTTCCAGGCCCGGAGTGAAGTCTGGATTGCCAGCAATGGGAGTGAACGGTGACGGAAAAGTGGTGAGCTCACGAAGCTCACACACCGCGTCCCACACTCGCAGCGGAACTCGGGTGATAAAGGAGGCGTAGAGATTAGGCGGGCGGTGAGTGCGCCGCAGGAACGGGACTTCCTGGAGGGTACGGCCCGCAACTGCCTGGTCCTGAAAGAGCCAGTGCTTGTCCGATTCCCACCGGCTCCACTGCACCAAATATCGGAGTTGCGCCGCTTGAAAGTACTTCCGGAGGTCCGGGACACCGAGACCCCCCGCCTCCGGGGCAAGCATGGAGAGGACCCGTTTCATTCGAGGCTTACGGCCCTGCCACACAAAGCGGGAGATGTCAGCCTGCGCCTGCCGTATCCAACCTACAGGGGGCTGGAGAGGTAGAGCGCGAAAAAGATACAGGATCTGAGGCAATATCGTCATCTTCACCGCTGCGATACGGCCCAGCCACGAGAGCAGGCCTTTGTTCCATCGGCCGAGTTCCTCCTTGATCTTTTTGCCCAGGGAGGAATAATTAGCTGCGACCATTGCAGGTAGGGAGGGTGCAAGCAAAATCCCCAGGTAAGGCACCGTGGAGGAGGACCATTGCAGAGGAAAAAGACGCTGGAGGTCCCGCCTGGTGTCGACAGAAAGCGACACATCCAGGGCAGCCGATTTAGACATATTCATTTTGAAGCCCGCCACGCGGGCAAAGGAGTTCAGTTCCTGGACGCAGGCAGGGAGCGACCGCTTGGGGTCATCCAGGGTCAGCAAGACATCGTCCGCATATAAGCTGACAGTATGTGTGTATTGCCCCATCTTCACCCCAATAGCGTCCGGGTTATCGCGAATCCTCTGGGCAAACGGCTCCATATATAGGGCAAACAGGAGCGGCGAAAGGGGGCATCCCTGTCTCGTGCCGCGCTCAATGGCAAAGCTGCTGGAGCTATGTCCATTGACACGCACTGATGCTGACGGCCTCCTATAACAATTAAAAACCATAGTGCGGAACTTCTCGCCGATCCCCAGTTTCCGGAGAACCAGCTCGAGGTACGGCCAATGAACCCTATCAAAGGCCTTTTCCGCGTCGACCGACAGCAGCATCCGCTCCCCCGGGACGCGTGAGGCCTTTTCTAGCACGTGCGTCACCCTCTTAGTGTTGTCGACCGTCTGCCTGCCGGGTACAAAACCGGCCTGGTCCGCTTCCACCAAACCTGGCAGGTGCAGACCCAGTCTGGCCGCCAAGATCCCCGTGTATACTAATTGTTTTTGAAGTCATTTTATTTTGTTTTAAGATATATTGTTGTTTTTTGTTTCATTAATTGGAGTGGAAATTAATGCATTTTAATTAATAAATGTTACCCCTCCGCTATCCAACACTTTCCCTAATGTTGCATTTACTGTAGTGGGAATTGTATATATAACCCCTCTGCAATCCAACACTTTCCCTACTGTACTTGCTGGAGGGAGAATAGTAAGTTTTACCCCAACACTAGCAACAATTTCCCTACTGTTGTATTGGCTGTGGTGGGAATAGTACATTTTACCGCTCCGCGAACCAACACTTTCCCTACTGTTGTTTTGATTGGAGGGGGAGTATTACATTTTACCCTTCTGTATTGCAACAGTTTCCCTTCTGTTGTACTGGCTCAAATGGTTATAGTAAATAAACCCTTACTGGAATTAAATATTTTTACTATTATTGTTTTTATTGGAGGGAGATTAGTAAATTTTACTACTTTTTTTTATTTTTGCATTGCGTTAAGTGGGAATTGTCATTTTTAAAAATATATTTATCATAATACTTTAGGTAGTTTTAAATAAATTGTAGTGGGAATAGTAGATGTATTAGGCTTTATATGAAAAAATATTTGATATTGTTATAATTTATATTATTGTCTTTTTGTTTACTTAAAATTATATTATTTTTAATTATTTTTAATTATTGATGATTTTGTATGTGAATTTTTTTACTACGTCTTAAAAATTTTAAGTTGTTTAGTTATTTAATTTAGTTGGATTTTATTTTGAACGTATTTTATTAGTATATGTTTAAATATCTTTATTTTTTATATTACATGTATTTTTATTTTTTGATTATTAATATTTAATGTATTAATATTTATTAATGCATTGTATATATTTAAAAAATGATATTTTAGTACAACAATATTAATTACATCTATAATTCTTTTCTCGATTTTTTTTGTACTTACTATTATAAAGATATGATGAGGATATTTTTGTCATTGATATTTTGGTCGCAATATTATTGCACTGTAATAATCAAGGGGATATTCTGTCAGTGACCCTGCCCATTTTGGATTACCAAATAGGCAAAGTAGGCACCAGCCTATGGGCCCCATTCCTTTTAGGGGCCCGAGATATTGTTTCCAAAAGATAGAAAAAAATGAATCAACTCAAAGAAAGTGGAACTTTACATTAAAGAAAAAATACTGTATTCATGTAATGTACCCATTAACAACTTAAAGTACATAAACCAGACATCACACTCCCATAACAGTTTGTCTCTTAAAAGCTCATCTTCTGGCAGCTGTCTGTTTGTAAATAAATCCGTTGCATTGGGTTTTAGGAGATACTTTTCGACTGCCTAGGGGGCTCCACAGGATTTAAACCGGCACTGGTTGTGCCAAGTTAGCTTTTTAAAATGAGAAGTGCTGATATAGCCTAATTGAAGTGCAGATTTACTAGGATTGTGTGGAGGAACTTGCATGATTGCTAAGCAGCCCTTTCCCATGCAAAGTCAAGAAAATGGCAGCACATATCTACTTTCCTGTGAGAAGGCTATTTCGCACTGAAAGTGGCTGTTGCTACAGCACAAAAAAAGTGCCAACCCTTGATAGTGTAAGCAAAGAGTGTGAACGGAGTGCAACCCATCTAATAAACCATGTAGCTTTACTACATTAGTGTGATCTGGCATTGCGTGAAATGCTATCACAAAACAAACTATGTGCAGAGAATGAGCAAGCAGAATCTCACGTCATATTCCTTTAAGTAAAGTGTAATTTCATTGAAGATAACCATTTTACGTGGCTTACACTTAACCGCTTGCCATTCCATAGAACATTGAACTAGAAGGTGTACTATCAGTGCAAATCTAATGCAAGACAGCAATGGCTCTTAAAATCTATAAGGCGTTATTTAGAATTGCACAAAAATGGCAAATTTGGGGGGGCATGATTGGTTACACCATCTAAGCACAACTCTTTGTGAATATGATGTGCAAAACAAATTTGTAGAGAGTGCAATGCAACTCTGCAGATTTTCACTCAATGCTGCACAACCTTAGTAAATCTGGAAGTGTGCGGTTTCATGGTAAACACAGCCAGATGTTCACCAACAGACTGAGCATGGATCACTATACAGAGGGGAAAGAGCTTTCACACCATAGGAGGGGATGAAAGATTGGAGGGTAGGTCTCAGATAGAGATGTAGGAGATGTAGGAGAGTACACTTCCCTAGTGCCTGCTAAACAATGATCATGTGATCAGATATGGCCTTTTAACAAGTCCTCTTATTCCCAATCGTTCTACGATGGTTTAGTCCATTATTTCGTAATAGAAATTAGACAAATATGTACTTCTAGTCAAGTTAACTCTTCAGCTAGTAATATTGTCCTCAAACACCATCCACAGGTTCTTTAAAACTGTTTCCTAATTTCCCATTAAGTGCTGCACATCAATTTATCAAGAAATGAAAATCAGTCTTCCCTTAATCTAATTCCCATACAAATTTTGCACACTGAAAGTTTTGAATTAAGAAAGCTAAGTCTCTGGATTATCTTTCCTTAAACTCTGGCATAGTTCCAACTGAACTGAAACAGGGGGTTATTACACCCTTCTTGAAAAAGCGCAATCTAAACCCCAATCTCATATCTAAATATTGCCCCATTTAGTTTTTTCCAGCAATAGCCATAGTCAGGGGCCAAGCACCTACCTTCATTCTTGAGGAATACTCACTACCTAATGGTGTACAAAAGGGCTTTCATTCCATTAGGAGTACTCAATTTGCCCTGTGCCACTTCTTTATGATCTCCACATGGCTACTAATTATAACAATCCGGACATTCTAATTCTATTTCACTTATCGGCGGCATTTGATACCAACGATCACCACATACTGATCTCTAGACTCGTCAGCAGCAGAATCAAAGGATGTCAGCAAGTCTTTTTTTATACTTTAACACAGTTTTCATTCACCATAAACACTGGTGTTCCTCAGGGATCCATTCTCTCTCTCTTTATTTATTCTCTATTTTTTTAATGTTCACACATTTGATCAGAAAGTTTGGATGCAAATTCCACATTTCCACAGATGACAGCCAACTAAAACGTTTTCTCAGAGAAACCAACGCAAAATCTGATATCTTAAAAGAAAGCCTATGCACTGTGAAGGTTTGGATGGACAATGAGATGAAAATTAACATGGAAAGACAGAAATTTTGATGGTGGTAAAGGACCCCTCTGTTTGGTCGTCTACAATTTGGCCAGCATACTTAGGCTTGCTCCAACCTAAGCCCAATGTCAAGACCCTTGGAATCAATTTAGACACCACACTTAAAATAGACACCCGTTACAGCTGTCGTCCCCCATACCTTGCATACGTGAAAACTGAGGCCAATGCTTGTCATTCTTTCAGCAGGGAATAGAAGATCATCTGTAGCTTCTCTGATAGGTTCCAGATTAGATTATTGTCCTTTACTGTATCTCAGCATATCTAAATATCCGATACAAAGATTATCACAATACAAAATCAAGCTGTAAGGTTGGCACCAAGCTTTTTCCAATCTGGCTTCCCCACCCACCGATGAAATAGGCAACTTTTAGAGTTAAAAAGAACTTCTGAATCTTATCACAGATTCAGTAATTTAATATGTCCTTCCTTAATATATTCAAGGACAAGAGACACCCGGGCGTACCTCCTAAATATCCCGATGTGTATCTCAGAAACTTAACCCCTTGCCTGCTCATGACGGAACCACGCTGTCATGAACCACGGGCGGCGTGTGCTCATGACGGCGTGGTTCTGTCATGCTGTGGTTGCTCCACCCACGGGGCACTGATTCCCTGCGCGGGCGAATTGATGAGCGGGCGTGTTCATGACGGAACCACGCCATCATGAGCACACGCCACCCATGACTCATGACGGTGTGGTTACGTCCTGAGCATGGAAGCGCCATGCTCACCCCCCAGCACCCTCCCCGCGCTGTGGCGGAATTCGCGGCGCAGGGAAGGAGTTAAACCTTTATCACAACTTCAGACTATTTTCTCATGTTATCCCTAATATATACTGCGCCAAGAGACACCTGGGTGTACCTTGTGCTCTATAAATATCCCAGTGTGCCTCCAGAATATCAAGATGGGTATCTCGATGGATACAAAATACTGTGACCAAAAAATTTAGGCTGAAATATTGAAAGGTAAGTAGAGATTTTCTATATCTAACTGCACCTAAATGTAACTTAATGAGAAATAAATATAAGATGTTGAGTTAAGAATAGCGAATTTATACTTCCTCTATATGCATTTATGCATATATTAATTTCCCTTTTGATATTTTAATGATCGATATTTTGTCCCAAATATTCTGATAACACAATGTTCCTATGCTCAATATTCCGTAGTACAATCGAATATCCCAACTACAAATAGGTCTATTAAAATCCTAAACAACTATCTATATAATTAACTAACTAACCTGGCACACCAAAACAGTTGCTTGGGGTGGTCAGAGTTAAAGGGTTACAAAACCTTTTTATTTTTGGGAATCATGTCATGCAAGTCCGATTGTACTAAAGCTGATGCGCCTATACCAGACACAACAGTTGTTAAATAGATTGATTTGCTGTGATCTGACCATCACCATCAACTGATTACCTTATTTAAAAATAATAAATGCAGTACCATTGACCTTCTGACTGTTAGAGGACAGTGGACGTTTTAAATGGGCAAACTCGGGTACCTTCCAAGCTCACTTTCCTTTTATATGTATAAGATATCCAGGTGATTTACAATAGGTGAGTGCCTTCCCTGTATTTCTGTGTGTGAAAGCATTTATTTTATTATTTGTTCAGCGGGCAAGCATCTGGGATGCTGCTCCAGAGGCTTGTAAAAATGCACTATGACCAAATATCTTACAACCAATGTCATATATATTTTTAATGAATCCCTTATAGCATATTTATGAGTTTGACATATTTATGATAACATAAGCAGATAGCTTCTTACAGTAATCTCTGCATTCTTTGACCTGTGTTTTATCATTGCATGGCAGGATTACAAGTGATCATTATTTGTGCAACTTGAGGGGGTCAAGGTAAAAAAATAATATTTGTTTTTCGAAAACTCACTAAAATATTTTGCACATGATCAGCATTTTACACCTTTTACCTAAAACGTATAATTTCCTGACATAATCCTCAACATTATCATTTCAGTTGTCTGCATTTCAATGAAATCATTCCTGTCAAAGAAGAGGACTCTCTAAACGCTGAAAGGTTGAGAGCTATACAGCAGGCAGACGTGTGAAAAGAGGTGCAAGGCTGGTGAAAAGGATGTGCTTTCTTATGGTTATGGCCATATCGGTTGTGATTGCTCTGTGGGATGATATATCTTTATTTTTAAAGAGCTCTGAAGTCTACGTGTATCTTTCCAAAATTATATTAATAATGGTCCTGGTAAAGTTGCGACATACATGTCAAATATGTAGTCGATATTGTTGTGTGTCGCCTAGGATATCAAAGTTCAGGGCGGGCCCTACTTGTGATACAGAGTAATCGGCTGACTGTATGCTATATCAACCAGTAGTCACTACATAAAGCCCAAATAAAAGTTCCATGAAAAGTCTACACCAGTGTCAGCTTTTTTGGTAACACCCAGATCATTTTAAAAATGGATAGGGTGGAAGACCTCTTCAATTCAGAACTTTATAAATACCTCTGTGCTATAAGCACATAGATGATGAATAACCATTGAAATCTTAATACAGCAAAAACAGAGATTACGGCATAGATGCATCAAGCTAAAATCCGCTCGCAAAGGGGCAGATTCTCAGAATCTGCCCCTTTGAGACCGGTATTTTTGCATTTGGGCTGTTTCATCCCAAATGCAAAAATCGCAATTTAAGAAATCGCAAAATTGCGATTACTTGCATTTAAGGAATCTTCATGGTAATTTGCAAAAACTTTGAAAAATGCACTAAAGTGCATTTTTCAAAGTTCCATATTACACACGAACATGCCCTTAGGGCATGTGTGTGTGCAAGATGTACCCATAGGCAGATTTCAGGGGTGCAACAGGGTGTCCTTTTGACACCCTGGCACCCTTGAAATTGCAATCTCAATTTGCGATTCTCTAATTGAGAATCACAAATTGAGATTGTCTTCCCATTCATTCTTATGGGCCCCTAGGCCCATAGGAATGAATGGGGAGGTATTCCTTAATTGCGACTCGCAATTTGCGAGTCGCAATTAAGGAATTTTAAGAAATCACAATTTTTTGGGTGATTTCTTCATGCATAGCCTTTTGCTTTTCCTTATTAGCGAATCCTTATTTTTTGTGAATAAGGAATAGCAAAATGGGTGCTTGATGCATCTGGGGGTTGGGCTCTTCAGCTAACTGTGGAAAGATATCAACAATCTTAGGCATTGGATGACAGTCAAGATATTTTTATTTAAGGGCCTGTTCACAAACTGACATCAGTTCACAAACTGATTTTGTTGTCTTTTTTTAGCCACCACAAATGTGGAAATCCAGGCTGAGGAGTAAATAGGGTTGATTACACCAGCCTTCTCAAGCTGACTTAAATGCTCAAAACCCCTGACATACCTTAACTTGTCATTAAAAACATTCTTGTATGCATCTAAGATTTCTTCGCAACCACTATTTTCCAAAGTTATGAGAGAATTGACTTTAACCTGTAACAAGCCTCACAACTATCCCAAAAGTGCCCTGATCTCTCCAACCAAGTACGTTGTAGCCATTTTTTGCAACAAACACCTAGGTAAAAAATCTGTCAAGCCTTAAAGAAAATCTTTTTCAAAAATAACCCAACTCATGAACAGTGAATGTGATCAAGCAGAACTTGGGGACGCATCAAGCAACGTTGTGCAAGCATCATTTCAACAATGTGCCGTCGCTGAAATGCTGAGGAGAATAAAGTGGAGCATGCAGCTTTGGGGGCTGTGGCCCGGCTGAGTCAAGTTGAGGCTGTGCTGAGGCCTGGCTGAGAAAGTGAGCGAGGCCGAGTGATGCAGTAGCCCCATTGGGGATCTCAAAGGAGCAAGCTACGAGAGCTGTGGAGAGGTGGTGAGGTGGCTCAGAGGATAAGAGGATGACAAGAGAATTACAGCAGGAACTGTGGAGGCAGCCCAAGCAGTAAGAAGAGAACGCATGCCGGATTCGTGCTGGTAGCTCCCGTTGATTCGGCATGCTGCCACTCCATCCACACTGTCGGCGCCACTTAGCCCACCACAGTGGCCCGCACTGTGAGTACTTATGTGGCCTGCCCTAGCTGCTCACTCATTACCCACTACCTGACTACCAGTCACTATACAATTGGATTCAATACTATGATCCTGCAATCATTAATTTTTTTTTAAATTAAATTTGTACTTTTTTGCACCTTTGATGTAAGCACACAGCACTCATCCCCTACAACCCGGAGGCCGGCGGCAGCAATAAATATCCTCTAGGACAATGGGCAGTAGCAGCATACACAGCTGTAGTGCCAGCATCCCGAAGGCCTGGCGGTGTAGACAGAAAAAAAACGTTCTGCAGAGATAACTTTGACATTATCAAAAGTGAAATAGTTAATGCTGGCATCGACACCCACGACCATAGATTGATGTACAAAGACAATGCAGGTAGCTCGACTGTGCAAACAAAGTCTCGGATTCATGGAGACAAGTTACCTAGAAAAAGGGGGAAAAGTGCAATAAACCCACATCCAAACAAACCCCCTATCCCCCAAACAAGCCAGCCTACCCGTACCTGTGTCCACCCACCCACCTGCTATGACTGCTGATCCTACAGCTGAACAATGCACCTATAGCCAAGGACCCGTGGGCCCAAAGGTGCAATGGAGAGTTCTAAAGGGACCACTGAGACCACCCTCCCTACGCAACCTCCCCGGGGGCTCACACCCCTGACATCTCGACTAGCAGCAACAAGGAACCAGGTGACCACCTCAGGAGAAAGAACAATCAAACATGTAGCATGTCAACCTCCGCGCCTCCACCCCACCCTCCTGCAGCTCATCCAACTCCTCCCCCTCAGGGTCTGACTCACCGCCCCCCTTGGCACACTGATATTCCCTATATAGCCCCCAGAAATTCTTAGGGAGACTCTTTGGGGGAAGCAGCTCATTATACACCTCAGACTGAGTACAGCAGTACAGCAAATCCGTCTCCCAGCGCCTTTTAGTGGGAACCGGTCCCCTCATCCAGCACAACGCAACCAGGCGCTTGGCCGTCAGCAGAGCAATATCAGCCAAGCGCCGTACCGCCACTGGCAACGGTTTGGAGAAACCCAGCAGCGCCAGAGCCGGGCACGGCAGTACCTCCAGTCCCAACATCATACTAAGTTCCGAGAATACCCCCTGCCAATATGAATGAATACTAGGGCAAGTCCAGGACATGTGTAAGAAATCAGCCGAGGGAAAGTGGCACCGCTCGCATTCCGCTGACTCCCGCAATCTGTACCTGTGCAATCTTTCCGGTGTGTAGTAGACCCGCTGTAAATACTTAAAATGTATCAAACGATGTCTACTATTAAGTGAGATCTTTCTAGTGTTCGTACAACAGTAGTGCCACATCTTATCCGAGATCGTCAACTGGAGATCACACTGCCAAGCCAATCTGGCCTTGGAGAGTGGGTACTGCCGGTGCCGGTCCCCCAATTTCTTAAGATTCGTTACCAACTTACTGGACGACGGGCTCTTAATAACATATGTGAGCTCCGGCACCTCCTGCGGCTCTGACAATTCCGGGCCCAGCAACACCTGCAGCGCCCTACGGACACGATGATATTGGAAGCTGTGCAGCAGCGTCTTCCCAGAGTGGGATTGTAGGACCTGCTGCAATGTCTTCACTGTGCCGTTCAAAAAGAAATCCCCCATCTTTTCAATGCCCAAGTCCTGTAACGCCTTAAGGACCCCCTTCTCTGTCAGCGGGGCCAACCACACCGCCCATTCCACCCGCATAGAAGTAGAGTACAGCAGCTCGCTATCCCGGGAGCGGACTAGCTCATGCCAAGCGTGGTTCGTGGCTGCAATAGAGTCCAAATTACCAACCCTGCGATCAACAGGGCAGCATATTGTGGCCGGGAGCGGGGTGGGATCCGCGAAGAGGCGCTCCCGTTTCACATGCGGGATGCCAGGGTCCCCATGGATCCAAGTGTGTAGATGAGCCCCCTGCGCTATTCTGTAGTACCGTTCTAGATCTGGGGCCCCAAAGAGAAAGAGGAACCTGGGGAGGACCACCATCTTCATTATTGCGATTCTGCCCATCAGGGACAGCGGGAGCCTGCACCACACCTCCACATCATCCACTAGTCTAGAGTACGCAACACCATAGTTCTCGCGCACCAGAATCTCAGGATCCGTGTGAATACGGATCCCCAAGTAACGGATAGAGTCCGTGGTCCATTGCAGTGGGTATTCCGAGTCAAACGGGAGGGTCACCGGGGTCAGAGGGAGCGCCACAGACTTGTTCCAGTTGACCCGCAGGCCAGATAGGGCTCCAAACCTTACCACTTCCCGCAATACAGACGACAGGTTCTCCTCCGGTTCTCGAACATATAACAGGGTGTCGTCAGCGTACGTTGAAATGCCAATCTGATAGGTAGGGAAGTTGAATTCCTCAAACCCATGGTATTCCCTAATAGCGCAAGCCAGAGGTTCCGCAACTAAAGCGTACAGAAGCGGGGAGAGGGGGCAACCCTGTCGGGTGCCCCTGCCAATCTCAATCGGAGCAGTGACCGAGTTCCCTATCTTTAATCGTGCATTCGGCTTATAGTACAGGGCCCCTAGCATCTGTAAGAAAGGTTCGCCGAGCCCATACTTACGCAGAACCCTGAGCATAAACGGCCACTCCACTGAGTCAAAGGCCTTTTCCATGTCCAGGAAAATAGCCACAGCCTTGTTCTCCTGCCGGACATGCTGAATGGTGCCTAGCACCGTACAAATATTGTATGTCAAGTTCCGAGCGGGGACAAACCCAGCCTGCTCCGGAGCAACCAAGTCTGGGACAAGTAGAGCCAAACGCGCTGCCAGAACTTTTGCATATAATTTGGCATCTACGTTAATCAGGGAGAGCGGCCTATACGAGCCACACTCATTGGGGGGTTTGCCCGGCTTCGGGATGGTGATGAGAAGTGCCTCCCTCATAGATTTCGGCATGCTACCCTGTTGACAAATGTCATCAAAGAGCAGCATCAAGTAGGGTACCAGTTTGTCTTGGAAAGCCTTATAGAAGGCCACCGTAAGGCCATCAGTTCCCGGAGCGCTACCTGACCTCATCCCCTCCAGCGCTTCCGTAATCTCCTCTTTCTGGAATAGTGCCATAAGAAATTCTCGCTGCCAATTGGCTAAGAAGGGCATCTGGATGTAGCTCAGATAGTCATCTATTTCCTCCTCTAGGTGACCTGACCGCGATTTATACAGTTCAGTGTAATAAGCATGGAATTCCGCCAGCACATCCTTTTCCTCCGTTACCACCTCACCACTAGATGTCAATAACTCCTCAATCACCAATGGCGGTCTGCTATTCCGCATCAGTTTAGCCAACAGGGAGCCAGGGCGGTCCCGTTCCCCGTATGTGCGTGCCGTGGCGTACTTCCCCATATGTTGTATCTCCCTATCCGCCTCATCATGGAATTCCGATAGCAGGGACTTAAGCCTCTCATGTGTGTCAGTGCCCTCTACACCCTCCGCTTGTCGCTCCAGATCAGACAGTTGTGTTTCCAAGTATTTCAATCGCTGCCTGATAGCTTTAAGCACCCCTGAGTGCTTGGCCATCGTCATCCCACGTATGTACACCTTGAATGCATCCCAAAGTACCTAGACACTATCCACAGACCCCACATTAGTTGAGAAGTAAGTGTCTATATCCTCAGCTAATTCCCCTCTGAAGGCCTCATCCAGGAGTGAATACGGGGGGAACCTCCAGGTGAACGGGGGTATCCGTCTAGCCGGTGCCTCCAGCAGCAAAAGCAGCGGTGAATGGTCAGATAACGTGCGGGGCAATACTGCACATCCCTTCACTGAATTAAGGAGGGAGTGGGAGGCAAACCAATAATCAATCCTCGTGTGTATATTATGATAGGCAGAGTAATGAGTGAAACCACCCTTCCCCGGGTGCCTATGACGCCACACATCAAACAAATCAAGCTTCACCAGCTCCGCCTGCATGAGTAATGCGGAGGCCGCTGGGCTTTTAGAAGCACCAGCCGACCTGTCCAGCTCCGGATTTAACACGAAATTGAAATCTCCCCCCCACAGCAACCTGGAGCCCTCATACTGTCTACATAGGTCCGCCAACGAGGTGTAAAAGGTAGGTGTGTCGTAATTGGGGCCATACACATTCACAACCAACAAGTCGTGGCCTTTCCCCACACAACGGGCAACAGCATACCGACCCTCCGGGTAAACAACAACCGTCTACAGTGTCAATTGTGATTTGGGATTAGCCCACGTGAGCACACCCCTCGCATGTGTAGTGAACCCTGCAGCAACACAAGCACTCCCAAGACCCTTGGTCAACAGCATAGGACTAGTCAGAGGGAGGTGGGTTTCCTGGAGCAGGGCGAGATCAACCCTGTGTCGCTGTAAGTATGCTAGTACCCTCCGGAGTTTACGGAAATCATTCAGCCCCCTCACATTCCAAGATAACATTCTGATAGAGTTGGGGCCACTTTCTGGCCCTAGAATCTCAACGTTCACCATTGCAGGACAGGGAGCGAATCAGCTTCGCACAGGTGGCACAGCAGACACAATCCAGTAGTAGGCCGAACAAAACCCTCCCCCCAACAGACCCCAATTGACATATGTACCATGGTCAACAAAAGAAGAATAGAACAACCACCCACCCACCCACAGCCGACCAACCCCAACCCGGTCAGACAGGTCCCACCACCACCCACCATCCCCCTCCCCAAAACCACCAGTAGAATCTACAGACCCAAGGGGCCCTCAGGAGAGCCAAAAGCCAAAGGCGCAGGGTCAGAGGTTCCCAGCCAGACGACAGTACAATTGGGTCTAGGACCTTAAACCTCAGTCACTCCACCACCCCGCCCCCCGTACCATTCGGCACCCTCACTAGCTCAAAAACACACCATGAAAGAGCTAAGCTCCCGCGCGCGGGAGGGCCCTCCCCAAAGCAACCAGCAAATAGTAAAACGTGCTGCCACTAAACCCCCAGCGCATTCTTATGCGGTCAACCAGTAGCAAGATCTCACCCCACAATTTCGACAAAGTAGGCTCACCGCATCTGCACCAAAGTCAAAAGTACGGAAGGGCACAGTCGACCCAGAAAGGAGTCCACACACTCGATTACCCCTGACCGTCCATGGTAGCAGCTGCATCAACGTCCTCCCGACTACTCCTCGGGCTGTTGCGTTGTTCCTTAGACCACTCCTTCAGGGATTTTTTCAATTCCGCAGGGTCTGTGAAAAAGTGTGAATGCCCCTGCCTGTTGATTCGGAGTCTCGCAGGGTACAACATGGCGTAGTCCAGCCCAAGGTCTCTCATCTGTTTCTTATATGGGGCGAAGCGCTTCCTTTCCTCCTGCACTCTCGCCGTGAAGTCCGGATAGAGGGAGATATTCATGCCCTCGAATTGCAAATTTCCTTTCTCCCTTGCCAGCCGAAGCGCCAGATCCCTGTCTCTATAGTTCAAGAGCTTTGCAATAATCGGCCGCGGTGGGAGTCCTGGTTGTGGTTTCGGCCCCAGAGTGCGGTGAGCCCTCTCGACGATGAACATAGGGGAGAAGACCTCTTCCCCCAACAGTGTCCGAAGCAGCTTCTCCACAAACAGCTCCATTTTGCCAGTGTTGGTAGATTCCGCCACCCCAGTAATGCGAACGTTGGAGCGCCGTGAGCGCGCCTCCAAATCCTCCGTCTTGTCTTGAATAACTTGGAGTAGGCGTCCGAACTGCTTGCGGTCTTTATCCCATTCCGTTTGGGCCTCCTCCGCCTCCGTCAGCCGCCTTTCTGCCATATCCAGCCGTTCAGCATGCTTATCCACTCTCTCAGACATGCGGTCCATCCTGAATGACAGGGCATCGATTTTAGTGCCAATCGCCGCCATGCTGTCCTGCAAGCCTTTCTCCATAGCGCCCAGCATTTCACGAATGTCCGCACACAGTGAGCTGTCGGATGCCGTAGGCCGCGGCGAGGCATCCGGGGCCGGCCCCTCTGCACCCTTTGTTTTCCGCTGATCAAACGACAGTTTGGGCTGGGTCTTGTCGCCCATTCAGACAAGGCGCCCAACCGCCAGCGAGAAATCGCCAGCGAATGTTAGGGGAGTGGAAAGGAGACGGTGGGGGAGCAGGCTCCAAAGGACAAGTTGTTGCACAGCAAGAAATGCGTCCAAGATGGCGGCTAATCGCACGGCAGTACGAGTAGGCCAAGTCGCCAAGAGGCACACCACAGAGCACTCCTCTATAACCGGACCACACCAAAATCGAGCAGTTGGGTCACCACACTCCAGAATTCTTCAAATCCACAGCCCCACAACTGTCCGTGAGATGCGCAGGGTTCAGGCACAGGCCGATAGATCTCTCCCCAAGGAGGTTGGCGGCCAGCTAGCAACGTCCTCCAGCGTCCATTAGCACCTTAAGGCACCAGCACTTCTGCTCCCATCGAGTGCACAATCAAAGGCCAGTCCGCCACAACTTCGCTCGGGGTCAGGGCGTGATATCGCGAAGCAGGACCAGCTGTGTAGTCGCAGGAGAGGTAGACCGGCAGCACTCCAGAATCGCAGGCCGCACGTAGCGTGACGCAGCTCGGGCAGCCACTCAGGATAGACCGCGGACTACGGCCTGGTCCGCCACCGCACCCCTCTCCAAGCAGCAGAGCAACACCACACCGGATTTCGACCGGGGAAGGGCCCCCCACCAGGCCGGGGCACCGATAGAGAGTCCGCCTCAGCTTCCAGAGCTAGCTAGGCGCCGAAAGGATAGTTTTGTCGAAGTTTGATGGGGCTCAGGCGAGGAGCTCAGCGCTCACACGTCTTTCATGAACGCCGGCAAGCTCCGCCCCCCCTGCAATCATTAAATTATCACTCTAGATGCAGCTGTGATTGTGCTCCGCCCCCTTTTCAAACAAATGGGGCACAGCTGTGTATCACTGTTTCACTAGCATGTTGGTATCTTCACCAGGCCTTGACAGCTGGCTCCTCTCCTCCACAGGTTGCCAATAATATATACATTAAGGGCCCGATTCACAGAACTAACTTAAGACAGACAGAAGGTGAAGTAGTGTGGCTCACTGGTTAGAGGCGGCAGACCCGAGAGCAGAGGGCGGCCCGGGACCAGGGTTCGATTCCCGGCGCGGCAGGTTTCTGGACCAGGGTCAGCGGACTCGATAATTCACTCGCTTTGGTGCCCACTCTGATCAGCGATCACACTCGGCAACTCTGGGCATTAGCTTGCCTCATCTTCACTAACGGCCCCACCAGACCGCCGGGGATGCCTGGTCTCACCCTGGAGATACCCATTAAGGGACCATCTCTCAGGGAAGCCAGGAAGGGTTTCGCAGCGGTCGAAGCGCCTTGGGACCCTCCGGGTAAGTAGTGCGCTATATAAATGCCTATAAATTTACATTTACAATCCTAAACTTACTACTTTTGGTATTCACAGAGGTTAGGATTTTGTCTTAAGTTTGTCTTAAGACAGACTTAAGACAGAATCCTAACTTAAGTCTGTCTTAAGTCTGTCTTAAGACAAAATCCTAACTTCTGTTAATACCAAAAGTAGTAAGTTTAGGATTTTGTCTTCAGTTAGTTCTGTGAATCAGGCCCTAAGTACTTTGCTATCAGCTTTGGATAGTATAGTTACTTAAGTAGGAACTATAGCCTACCATCCCATTCACACAAATAACTTTGTAAAGGAAGCTACTTTACAACCACCAAGTAAAAACCCAATGATGAATGAACCAATGCACTTGACTGGTTAAATAACACATCAGATCAAACTTAATACTTCATCTAATACAGCTGGAATCTCTGATCTAAAATCTCACGAGCTGCCAAATGAAAAATAACATGAACAACATCATGCTTGAATAGCAATCTATGTATGTAAGGAAGAAGGGGTATCCCCGACTAGAGTTCCTAATTCGGGATGGGTATATTATTTGAAAAGAAATAATTAGGAACTAATATTTAGACAAAGGACATAAGCGGACTAGTGACAGCACAAACTGTGATTATACAAAATGCATGGTACAAAATTATTTTATTAAATATTCATTATGGTAAAAAAAACGTTGTTGTTTAAGTATACATGATTATTGTGTGCATGCCTCCATTATATATGTGACTTTATCTACATATACAGACATATATTGTTAAATCTTATACATATTTCATGATTGACAAAGCGGAGGTTTGTTTTGGCACATATGTACATTAAAACATGGCTAAGTATGTCTTCTACGCGCGTTTCGGCTGAGGGCCTTCGTCAGGGAGCCATGTAGGTATCCAAGTGGACCTATGCATATAGAGAGATATAAACAGTAACAGTGCTTGTCAATGTCCTTAAGGTGTCCTAAATATATACATGTTAAAGAAACATAAAGTGAACTTTGTGATGACACATTTATACAGTGGTGCAACATCAGACAGTGGTGTCATGAAAAAATACTTGAACCTGACCTAATATTTACAGTTATGTACAATTTTGCTGGCTATTTCAGATCAATGCATTTGATGAGAATAGCAATCTATGTCCTTTGTCAAAAAGATAGCGGAAATGGCTAGAAATAAAAATCCTCTGGTACAAAGTCTTCAAAACACAGTTAGCCCAATCATACTTTTTACCATGTTTGAATAAAAGATAAGACAAGATAAATCAAAGGAGAATCAATTTGACTAAACAAGTCAAAACCTTTAGATGCCAAACTGATGAACTAAATCATAACGGACAAGAAATAGTTCTAAATATCTCCATACTGCAAGTAGTTTCATCACAAAGCTCAACACAAACCACCTTCGTGTAACACATACCACCATTGAGGATAAAGGAAAATATAACATTGGGAGCCCTTTCTAAACTAGCAAAAAGCAAAACATAAACAACTACCTTACAGCAGCCTCTAATCCACGGGTCTCCAAACTTTTCTGTAATAAGAGATGTTCAGTAACAATCTCCTGGAATTACTAATATTATTAGAGCTGTGTTAGTACTAATATTATTAGAGCTGTCTAAGTAACCACATCTGAAAAGATGACATTATCGGCTGCCATAGGCAAGATTACCTGCAGCGACAACCTCCTGCATCACGCGTGGTTGCAATGCTTAGTCAATTTAAAATGCCTCTACATGGGTAATACACAGCAGCCTTAGCATCAATGCCCCTAGCACTAAGGTAAAAGAAAGTAGTAATAGTTTCCCTACCATGTTTTAAATATTAAATCAACCGTTAAGCCTACAATGGACTATTTTTCTCTCTTCTTTTTCTTTCTCTTTGCACTAGGTGGTTGGTTGTTTTTCTATTGCTGGCTTTGGAATTTCATTTGGACACTGCCTTCTCTCTTTCGATTTGGGATTCTTTTAACGGTTGATTTAATATTTAAAACATGCCTTTGGCAGAATATGTTTTAGATCTATGTAGTTGAATTTGTGTAATATGGTTTAAATATTCATACATATTCGATTTCCATTTTGTTTGTAGCCCTGATGAAGTCATTGGGAGACTGTTCCCGTGACGAAACACGTGTTGGCTTTGCTTTCATTGGCTACGCTTGCTGTACATTGTACTGTTGATGAACTATGGAATGATGAAACCTTGAAGAAGATAAAACAGGATAAAGAAAATAAAAAAGACTGTCGAATATTTGAAAAACGGATACGTTGATTCTTTCATCATAATTTTGTGTGATTGTGCTCGGGGACTGTATCATTTTGCTTGTATTCCCTGTTTACAGAGAAACCGTGGGGACGTTAGTGGCCGTTTTTCCCTTGTTCCCTAGAGCCACAGATTTGAGATAGAAAAGATAAAAAGAAGTAATTTGCGCACTACTAACCCAGCCACCTATTCATAATTAACTTCAATTATAACTAGCAAGTCCTAGTGTCATGGAGAGGAGCCATCGCACACTCTATACATAACAAGCATTGGCATAGCCAATAGATCTCGGTAGGGTGTAAAAATATCGATTACAAAAATATAGTTGACATAAATATAGTTGTAAAAATATAGTTTACAAAAATATCGACTCCCTATACTTAAACAGGTAAGTACATAAATATCTACTCAAAAATATCGTTGTAATAAATATCGATGTAAAAAATATCGACTTTTTAAATTAATTAAAATTACATTAAATAATAAATAAATATAAGTACTATTAACAAAATACATTACATTACTTTTATTTTTTAACTATTTAAAAAAAATTAACTACACTTTTTCATTATAAACTTAATAAATATGTACATATACATATATTTAACACATTACTTTATATAACAACAATAATACATACATATAATTAAAATATACAATATATTATTAGGTAAAACATTTGATAGCGTAGGTGTAAAAATACTATTCCCACTCCAGAGGGTGCAACAGTAGGGAAAGCGTTGGTTAGCGTAGGGGTAAAAATTACTATTCCCACTCCAGAGGGTGCAACAGTAGGGAAAGCGTTGGATAGTGTAGGGGTAAAAATTACTATTCCCACTCCAGAGGGTGCAACAGTAGGGAAAGCGTTGGATAGGGTAGGGGTAAAAATTACTATTCCCACTCCAGATGGTGCAACAGTAGGGAAAGCGTTGGATAGCGTAGGGGTAAAAATTACTATTCCCACTCCAGAGGGTGCAACAGTAGGGAAAGCGTTGGATAGCATAGGAGTAAAAATTACTATTCCCACTCCAGAGGGTGCAACAGTAGGGAAAGCGTTGGATAGCGTAGGGGTAAAAATTACTATTCCCACTCCACAAGGTGCAACAGTAGGGAAAGCGTTGGATAGTGTAGGTGTAAAAATTACTAAATGCATTTAGTCATTTATAAAATAACAATTTTTTTAAATTTAATTAATCATTAATTAAATAATTATTCAATTAAAATGTAATTAATTTACTACATTTTCACTAAAAAATTCCAGTACACACACCTAAAATTAATTAAACAATTAACATAATTAATTACATAATTATTAATCAATTAACTAATTGAAATTAATTAACTATTATTTATTACACTATTTATATTCATTTAAAACATTAATTAATCTATTATTTTATTATATTTAAAATACTTCCCACCCTACTCCCATATAAACCCACAACCCGCTACGGAACTATTAACACTAAATTCAACATAAAATACATTATTAACTAATAAAATACTACAAAAAATACTACTTTGACAGCAAATACTCATTAAAAACACTACATTACTTATAATTATTTAAAAAACGATATTTTTGTAAACTATGTTTTTGTAAACGATATTTATTACAACTATATTAATGTTATCGATATTACTTACCTGTCTGTCGATATTCTGGTCAGACTATATTTTTCTCAACGATATTTCTTCCTGTAGATATTTTTGCGGCGATATTTAGGTTAGTCGATATTTTTACGACGATATTCCCGTTCTGTACCATAGATCTCGCCTTTGGGACCTTACAAGTGTTTAGCCATGCAACAGTTGATGTTGCACCAAGGATATTGTGCTGCATAACTAAATACTTATAAGGTCCCAAATGTGAGACCTATTGGCCATTTCAATGCTTGTTTGAGCTGCCTTTGATTTACACATCCATGTAAATCTGGGGCAGTGGCAAAAACCACTGGGCGTTGAGGTGGATCTCCCACAGCAACACCCATTGCATGCCCCTTTCATGCAGATACCTGCATGAAAGGTTACCATATTTCCACAGCGACGTTAAGCCACAAAAAGTGGCTTAACGCCACTTCATAAATAGAGTGCAGGGTATTGGGCCCCTGGAACGTCCTAAAAAAGTGACGTTCCGGTGGTGCAATCCGCTTGTAAATATACCCCTGTGTCTGCTGTTTCTTGGCCTGGGATTACTAGATCTGGTAATTTTTGTTCCTGTAATCCCAGGCCTGGAAACACGTGGCCTGGAGTGATGCACCCCGCCATGGATACCGATCAAGGCCACTCATTATAAGGACATCTGTCTAATACCCATATGTCTGCAATTTCCAATGTGCTCAAATTGCGCATAAGTAACACAATTTATGCACAGCCCCTCCCAAGCTGTACATAATAGAGATTCAATGCAAAATGTTTGACCTAGATATTATTATACAAATGCCAGTTTACAGTCACCATTCCATACCTCAGGCCTGAGAGGCAAACAGGACCATAATTGGGGAAGGCCACAAGGTAGGACAGCGGAGGAAACACAGTGGAGCACGGCTCCATAGAGGCTTGGGAAAAATGCAGTGAAAAATGGGTCTATGAGAGGATGGGGCAGGAATTGGATGGGAGGGGCAGTGAGATATCATGAGGCAATCGTAGGAAGGTATGGGGAATAGGGGTGTGCACATTTTTTCTCTTGAGAACTTCCACAATTTTGTGAAACCCATATTTAAAAGCTAAAGTTTGTGACTTTTTCTTTATCTGTGGCCTTTTACATTAAAATGACGACGTGTGCGCTCCCTTTACGTTTTTTAGAGATAAGAGATCACTGACATTGACAGTCAGTTTGCGAGAAAATGCATGTCCAATTGCAGCATCAACAACCACTCAGTTGCAAAACATGGCACACACACCCCTAGTAGGTACAACAAGCCTGAAAGGTAGCAGGAAGAAAATGTACACAAATGTAGGGGAGCGAAAATGATATAGAAATGATATAGTGTGACACTAGGGGAAAACTAAGCCTGAACATGGATGCAAAGAGATGGGGCAGTGACGGAAGGCACAACAAAAGGTGAGAAGCGAGGCTGGAGGGGACACACAGATGGGGTGGAGATAGCAGGAGAGTGCTTAAAGAAAGCTAAAAGGTGATGTTTGGCATGTTTGATCTGTAGAATAAGGCTCTCTACCTTATTGAAGCTGCATACCGTGGACATGTTACCTTGCTGAGCTCTATGTATGGAAGACCAGAAAGCTGTTAAAGGTGGAAATGAACTTGGGAAGGAATATGGTACATGGAAGATTGTGCTGTGCATGACAGGCACTTCCATGCCTTAGAGGGAGTCAGGGAGCTGGAAGATGGTATTGTGAGTGATGGAACGGTGCCTAGGAGGAGTAGTTAAATCTGTGAGGTAGTGTCCTACCTACTATGTAATGCTGAACTTGAAGATAGCTCTGGACAACTGAGATGGTTCTGATGGGTTTGGGAAGCAATACTGTACACAGTAGGCAGAGGTAGCCCTCAAAGGCAATGATGGTGTAACTTGGAGATACGCCTGTGCTTTAATAACAATGATGCATAAGCACTTTCTGACCCAAATGACTCCATTTGAAACTGGTGGTTCACAAAGCAAGGTAGGAGTTCATTGAACATTTATTATGTGAAAACGCAAGACTGAAGGAGGCAGTACCATTGACACTATGTTAGAAAGAGCTGCTGGGCTTGCTTCCAACAAGAGAGAATTAATGGAACGCAGATTATCATTGGATTTTAGGAGGTCGTCAGCATCCCTGGCTGATGGAGAACATGTGCCCAGTAAAGCCAAGCACAGGTTAGCTCTGTAACTTAACACCTCATGTTTAAACATAAGTACTGCCTTGGGGAACAGCTTAGACCCACCAGATCCTGTGATAACAACAGCGGCTCCCTGCCCTCCCATTGGCAGCGCAGAAATAAAAGTAACACCGCGGCCGTAAAAGCGAAAGTCATCGCAATCACTCTGAAAGTGAAAGTGATCGCGATGACATGCTACAGCACCCTAGAGATGCGCGCGCAGCAGCGCACGCGCTTGTGCGTGTGACAGTAAGCTGATGGCTGCTTTGAAAGCACTTTTAAAAGCAGCTACTGAATGTCTCGGCCAGACTGGCGCATGCGCTGCATCAGGCCGAGACCTAAAAAGGGCAAATAAATCGAAACCTGAGAATTATAGACTAATTACCTTTTTAGACATCGAGGCAAAAAGGGCAAATAAATCGAAACCTGAGAATTATAGACTAATTACCTTTTTAGACATCGAGGCAAAATATTTTGCAAATGTATTGTTCCAAGACCTGGAAGTTTGCAGAACGGACTAAAATGTAGTTCCAATAAATCATATAGGGTTTCACTCAGACTTGGGAACAGCATCAACTATAGTTGAGCTGTCTTAAACTATTGAGAAAACCATTGGAAGCCACTCTTCCTTATCCTCTTGTTTTGCACACTTTAAGGCATTGATTGCGAGGCTGACTCGCCGGGCGAGGTAGCGGTGGGCCAGTCCCTGCCTTACGCGCGGTCCGACTGCCCCATTAGGACTGTGGCAGTTGGACCACCATTGCAACACCCGAAACTGCTTGCCACAGCGGTCTGAGGGCTGCAATATGCTTGGTGGTGCCCTGAGCCACTGCTAAGCATATTATGACTTTTTTCAATGCCGGTGGGATCATGGAGATTCTTCCTCCATGTAACTACTGGTAGTGAGGAAAGAAAGGGGCCCCTACGGGTCCCCTCTTGTCCCTGTACACAAGGAATCATGCAAGGGGGCACCTGTTGTGCCCCTCTGTAGTTATGCACTCAAGTTCCTACATGGGATGGAATGCACAACATGGTGCATTTCTTACCGTGCAGGAACGTGCACTGGCATTCCCATGGTGGTGCTGTTTATGCTTATAATGAGCCTTTATATAGCACTGCCGCAGGACCGCCACACCACCCGCCTGCCAGACCACAAAATTACTTGCAATCTGGCGGCAAGGGGGTGGAGACTGTTGGCGATGTGTGGGTGCAGTGGTAGCATGTCGCCAGCTCCTGCACTGACAAAAGTCTTAATCAGGCCCTAAGTTTGCATTTGACAGGGTGCCAAGAGAAGGATTACGGGCAAAACTGTTCTGCGGCGGAATTGAATCCAATCTATTAAAACACATCTAAGTACTTTATAATGACACTTGCATGCATCTTAAAATCGGAGCTGGCCGAAAACAGTTTCAGCAAAAGTACATATAACATGTGGTCTAAAGCCTGGTTGTGTCCTGGCACCACCATAATTTAATCTGTACATACAGATGCAACAGCAATGAATGAAATAAAGGAGCACCAACTGAAGCTGGGTTTTGAAGCAATTATCAAGTCTACCATGTAGTTCTGCTTAGTAGAACTCACATTGGCTTGTTCTGCTTCGTAGAATTCAAATTGGCTTGCAAATTCACTATACCAAAACCAACCAGATGGGACTGAACCTGTGTAAAACAAAGGTGTATATCTTCGGTAATCAAAAATAAAAAGAATGTGGCTTATGGAACTTAAATGAAAAGCCAATTGCCAAAGAACCAGATTTAAATACCTGGGTAATGTATTTGATAACTGTAGCAGCTGTTTGGCATATAAAATCTACAACGCATACTTAAGGGATAGCCTTTTAAGTCCTTTTTAAGAACTTTTGTGGTCCATCACTAGTACCCATTCTAAGAATTATCAGAGGAAAACTTAGAAGGGAGACACATATATTGGACACAGTCAACATATATAGGCATTTGTTCCAAAAACCTCTCAATTCCAAATATGATTTGAGTTGGGCTTATTTTAACATGTGTTTCAAACTCGGAAGTTCAAAACACCAAACCGCTTTTCCTTTTAATTTGGTCATAAATAATGAGCTCAGAGAAAAAAACTCTGCAAGATACTATTTTGAAAAGGTTTTTCAAAACTTGCAAATTGGGGAACTTTGGTGAATGCCTGTAAGATTTAATGGATTCAAAAACTACTAAATAAAAGTATAAAAGTGACATGTCTTCTCCAAGATTAAGAAGCTTGTCATCAAGTGGTCTCATGCTTGGATGACCCTTAATAGCTATCGTTCATCAAGCTGGTAGAATTACCAAGATAAAAGTTTCTCAAAATTTCTGAAACACAAGTTAACGATATACAGATTCCAATGTCTTTCTAAAGCTGACCTCAACCCTCCGTGGATTAAACTGTTGGATTGCAACAATTGCAGAGTGTGCAATCAAAAGGCATGATCTTTTTTACATACTGTTTGTATATAGCCTGCCTTAGCAACTAAACAGAGAAGTTTGTTGTTACCAACATTTAATCAGTTGTTAAACCGTACCTGTCAGCATGCATTAATTGAATACTTATAGGGAGAGAATACGCAATAAAATTTATGGTTTGCAAAATTCATGACCCTGGTAGAAAGGAAGCTGGAAGGCCAAATGATGAACGCCATTATCACCTGTACAGCTGAAATATGCTTGCAACACCTTTTTTTTTATCTTGCTTTGGTATTTGGCATTACTTATTTTCCTTTCAGCATAAAACATAAAGGGCTCTCACAAATATGTTTCACCAGGAAACTTCTATAGGACTTTTTTTGGGGAGGGCCTCAGCCTAAATCCTCATCAAATATGGTTTACAATAATCTTGCCATTGCCTCATTTGTTAACTAAAGTAAACAGTCTTTGACTTTATTTATTTATTTAGTTGGATTTGTATTGCGCATAGCTGCCCCAGCGACGGGCGTCCCAGTAACACCAAAGACCATAGACGCGAGCCAAAGGAGGAAAATTTAGAATTAGACAGGGAAGAGCCAGGTCTTTATGGCTTTACGGAAAGCAAGGTGGTTCTGGATCGCTCTGATGGAAACAGAGAGCGAATTCCAGAATTTCGCAGCAAGTCTGCAAAAAGATCGACCTCCAGCTCTAGCTTTCAGAACTCGAGGAATGCTGATCAACGCTTGGTCAGCAGATCTAAAGGAACTCTGCGGCACATAAAACTCTAAACAATTGGCCAGCCCTAAAGGTGCCTGAATTAAAAAAAATGCTAAAACTCAAATACGGTAATCTTTAAGGTATAATCTGTAATCCAAACTTTAAATAAATGATTTACTCAACCAACACCTCAATTTTACTTTCATTTAATACCAATGGCTGTATATCAGAACAATTGAAAAAAAGAATTGTTTATCAACCATTGTTATGGGAGACCATAATCAGCTCTAACACATAAAGACAAATTCCAAATCACAGCATCACAGACAGACTTTCCCACATTGGTATTCTCACCACCAGTCTGACAGATAAAACAAGTTTATGCATATCAAAGTCTTGGGCAGGATCCTATGAGATCTGTTACACCTTTTCACCTCTTCAAACGTCGTGCTGGACTTTGCTGCTGCAGAGGGATACCTGAGCTCTGTTCTCCAAGACCTCGCGGAACCCGCTTCGCGGGTCCCGCAGCGCTAAAAGGATTTGCTGGGAGTGAGGGGCTGAGAGAGGATCATCACCAGCAGGCAAGGCTGCGAGCGTAAGGGGCCGGACTTCGTGTCCCAGAAGTCCCGGCTACCCTCGCCTCCCGCCATCGGGCCGCTCTCCTTGCTTGCCACGCCCCCCTCACAATCATTCAAAAAAGGTCGCTGTACCTGGTAGCAGCGGGACACCTTTTCACCTCTTCAAACGTCGTGCTGGACTTTGCTGCTGCAGAGGGATACCTGAGCTTTGTACTCCAAGACCTCGCGGAACCCGCTTCGCGGGTCCCGCAGCGCTAAAAGAATTTGCTGGGAGTGAGGGGCTGAGAGAGGATCATCACCAGCAGGCAAGGCTGCGAGCGTAAGGGGCCGGACTTCGTGTCCCAGAAGTCCCGGCTACCCTCGCCTCCCGCCATCGGGCCGCTCTTCTTGCTTGCCACGCCCCCCTCACAATCATTCAAAAAAGGTCGCTGTACCTGGTAGCAGCGGGACACCTTTTCACCTCTTCAAACGTCGTGTTGGACTTTGCTGCTGCAGAGGGATACCTGAGCTTTGTTCTCCAAGACCTCGCGGAACCCGCTTCGCGGGTCCTGAAGCGCTAAAAGGATTTGCTGGGAGTGAGGGGCTGAGAGAGGATCATCACCAGCAGGCAAGGCTGCGAGCGTAAGGGGCCGGACTTCGTGTCCCAGAAGTCCCGGCTACCCTCACCTCCCGCCATCGGGCCGCTCTCCTTGCTTGCCACGCCCCCTTCTCTCCTCATTTGCCCACATATTTAAGGGAGGACTCAGCCCCGCGGCGCGGGAGCGTCCCGGGAGAAGCCCGGGACAAGGGCGGGACCGTCTGTGGCCGTCCGGGGCCGTAGGAGGCCGGGCAGGGCCAGGTTACTGTTATTTGTATATATTCAGTGTCCACTGTTCAACAGTTTGTCACTAGTGTACTAAGAGTGTAATCTGGGCCAGATAGTATACTTAGCTCAGTCTAGATATGAGCCATTCCGCCCCCCCAGGCGTGGGTGTTTCTGTACTCGGCCCACTTGATACATTTTTTAAGAAATCTACCAAGGAATTAGATATGGATCTTCTCTTTGCCGAGAGAAGAGCTGAGCGACGACGCTCAATTGAGCATCTAAAGAAAATTCCGCTGCCTACCCTATCAGACCCAAACTTCACCCAAGAAACGGCTGCCCAAGGGTTGAGCTCCATTGAAGATGATATAACTGACATTAATCTAACCCCCAGTATATTTAGGTTTCCAATTATTTCCCCACCGTGTGTTAGTGCTACCAGCGGAGGCCATTTAGATTGTCCCCCTATTGATCATTCTAGCCTCATTGATTTAAACAACCCTGTTATCCAGATTACGGAATCCAAATCTCGTCCTACGTTGGCCAACCAGTCATTGGTCTGCGTAGATCCTGGCGAGAATCTGTTACCAACGAGTGTGTGTGACGCTGGAATCAAGCCTGACAAGGCTAAGAGGGTTGTGCGTTCCCCACCTAGAAAAAAAAGGAGAAAGGGCGGGGTAAAAATGAAAGGCCAAAGTCGACAATCACCTCTCCCGTCTCTACTCAAACCAAACACTGAGCTACCGGTCCCACCCAATTTTGAGATTGACCTATACGATTTGGTTACCCCTGAGACAGTTATTGAAGGGTTTAATGAGGTGTCCTATGCCATCCTAGAGAAGCTTATCAAATCATATATGTTACCTTTGCTGGAGCGTGTTAGGATAATGGGCGACAAAATGGATCGCCTACTGGCGTCCGTTGAGCTAACACATCCCTCTAGCTCTGATAAGGACTCGGGACCATCCATTAAACCACATGGTACAACCCATGTTGCTGGCAATACAAATACTATCTTTAGCCAACAACCTAAAAGTACAGCTAATGTAGGCACTACTTCAAATAAAACATCAGCTTTGGCTGTTAAACCTCCTAGAGCAGCTAGCTCTGCCAAAGCGAATCCTGGGGTGGTCGCTAATAAACCATCTACTAAGGGAGTAATGCCTCAGGTAAAGAATGGGGTGGGCAAATCCGCAAACACTAACATTAAATTTCACAAATCCCTACCTCGGAGGAACAATGTAGATTTGCCTCCGGATTCTATGAACTATGTTATTGTAATGACGGGTGTGCCACCAGTTTCGGAGGGGGATCGGGAAAATAACAAAAGCCTAAAAAACAAAGTCATTTTCTGGCTGAAAACAAATAGACCCCTTCCTGTTCATCTTAATGGGGATATTGTTTCGGTCGGAAGATGTAAGTGGGTGGGGGTACGCCCCAAGGATATAGAGGGGGATATAGTGATCATCAACTTTAGGGACCACAGAGTAGTATCCCATCTCTCAGATTGGTATGTGGGAAGTAATGAGGGAGGGATATCCACGAGGAACCTCAGTTATTTTTATCCCGAGACCCTGATTAATCCAACTGATCAACCTCCTGCCAAAAATACTAAAAGTTCCCTCAAATGGTCCAACTTTACATCCAGTTTTCATGGACCCCAATTTAACCCTGAGGCACGGTACCGCTCCTACACACATTCTAGCTATAATAGTTCCCTACGAACACCGGGTTGGGCTAAGGTTAAGCCTCAGCCTTTTGGCCCCTCAGCCTTATCGGACTTCCCACTCCATAATAAGACTCCGTACCCTTTGGCTCCCCCCACCCCTGTTTTTCCACAGTTTCAACAGCCCCCAAGTTTCTATCCAGCATGTCAATATCCAAATAGGTTCACTCAGCCCAACGAGTATTGGAACATCCCGCTGAGGAACCTCTATGACCCACTATCAGGGCTGTCGTCTAATGACTGACCAGCTTTTCCAACAAGGGACGATGAGTCTAACTCTGATTGTATGGGTGTTGGAGCTGCCCTGGGTAATCCACTATATACTGTTAAAGGCTTTGAAGACCAACTTCATTATTGTGTGAAAGGGGGTATGGTCTATTCAAGAGAGCCTGATATATTGGCTATGGTACCCACCTCAATGTCTTCCAAGGACGTCACCACTGAGAGCGTTAATTCAGAGCCAATCACCCAGGTTGGGTCAACGTGTATGCCAATGGAAGGTACGAATAAAGTAGCCCCCGAGCTTGAAGAACCCCTTCCCCAGCCCAACGAATCCCAACCTCTAGATATAAATAAATCATGTGACCGAGTATGTATAAAGGGTACTACTTTGGGATGTTGGAATATAGCGGGAATTGAATCTCGTATTTGCATTCCTGATTGGGTTGATTTTATCTGTCGAGGCGATGTATGGTCTTTTCAAGAGACCTGGGCAACCTCACCAGTGTTTCTTTCAGGTTTCTTGAACTTTAACAAACCAGCCTTTAGAAGTCATAGAGGTCGGGCCATGGGTGGCCTCACAATCTGGGTTCGCCAATTTGAAGGTGTGTCTGTTAAGGAAGTTTTTATTGACTGTCCAGATATATTGATAGTTAGTATCAAAACAAAAAGTGAGATGGATATACTGCTGATCAATGTATATGCTAGAGGTATCTTGGGTGGCAGAGTTTCAACCACCCTTCTCTGTTTGGATGACTTCCTAAGTACTACCTCAAAAGCTGGTCATGTGGTTGTTATGGGTGACCTAAACACTTGTTTTGAACCTCTAAGTAAAGACGATGGTTTATTAACTAAAGCAGAGGATCTGGTTTGGGGGGTTCCTCAACTTGATATACCCCCGATCAATAAGTGGTCCCAAGCAGCTACATTTATTAAAGGTCTCTGTCTGAACTGGGGGTTACATGCCCTTAACGGACGAGTATGCTCGGACAGGATGGGTAAACACACATTTTTCAATGGTAGACATAGCAGTCGTATTGACTACATCCTAGTAGATATTAAATTGTGGCCTGTGGTATCTGACATGGTAGTCAAGCCACGTCCAGAAAGCGACCACGAACCTCTGGTAGCGGAACTGAAGGATTTTAGTTTTGCAGGGCCGGTTGAATGACAGCTAAACCCTGTACAGGAGGCTGTCGTACTTACAAATGACTTGAGGAGGGTTCGCTGGCCAAAGGTTTCTGTGGATGTGGAAGCACGTAAAAAGATCAGAGCCCTGGTTTCCAACTCACTGATAGAAATTGATAAGTGTGAAAACCAGGCAATGATCAACACAAATATCACAGACATTCATGCTAGCTTGTTTTTTTCTCTTAAATCATTGTTTATTAAGTATGTTGCCAATAAGGGTAGAGGGAAGGTTAGGAAACCCGCTAATTGGTTCAACGACGTTTGCCGACAGACCCATGCGGATCTGTTTAAAGCTTTAAAACTAAAGAACCCAGCCCTAATCAAAGCAAGTAGGAAGGCTTTCAACGATGCTAAACGCTCTGCCAAAGCCGCCTGGGATGATGAGCGTTGGACATCACTAGCTGAGGCCTGTGGCTCTAGGAACCTACAGCAGTTTTGGCACCTTCTCAGATGGGGTTTGTCACAGGATGATCGCCCAAGCTCCGCATACGTTGAACAACAGAAATGGGTGTCCCACTTTGAGGAACAATTTACATGCCGCAGCAATACGCAAGATTCCATTAGTTGGCCATTATCGTTAGACTCACTTGAGTTCTCGGCCGGAGAAGTCAAAATAGTCCTGAAAGCTATCCCTAGGGGAAAAGCGCCTGGTCCCGACTGCATACCAGCGGACATATTTCAACAGGACCTTGATCTATGGGTACCATACTTAGTGCGGTTGGTAAATGCACTGGCAATGGGTGCTAGGGTACCTGATTCATGGGCAGGTGCAGAAATATTGCCTATTTTTAAGAAGGGTGATCGGTCGGTTCCATCCAACTACCGGCCGATCAGTCTTATTGACGCGGTACAGAAGATCATAACCCGTCTTGTTCTTTCCAGGATTCAGGCATGGATAGAGGAGCATGACATCCTTACTCCTCTTCAAGCTGGGTTTAGACCCCACGTGAGTACCCTGGATCAGGCATTCCGTTTCATGCTTTTGCATTGGAAGACGGTCACCTTGGGCAAAGGCAACCTATACCCGGCCTTCGTGGACTTAAGGTCAGCATTTGACCTTGTCCCGAGGGCCGGGTTATGGAAATGCCTATTAGATATGGGCATGCCCCCCACCTTAGTACGACTTATAGTGAACCTACATGCACATACCTTTGCCTTTGTGCGCTGGGGTAAACCGGGTGAGGTGACGGAGAATTTTCCAGTGGCCAAAGGTGTCAGGCAAGGTTGCGTGCTGGCACCCACCCTGTTTTCTCTATATATAAATAGAGTTACCAAGTATTATGATAATTTTTCCACGGATGCCCCAAATCTGGCTGGAATGAAAATCCCCTTGCTCATGTTCGCTGACGATACACTCTTGATCTCACGAACCAGACAGGGTTTGCAGAAAGCCCTGTCGAGGTTCGAGAGTTTCTGCAGCGAACATGAGCTAGAGGTGAACGTGTCCAAAACCAAATTTATGGTTCTAAGAGGGCATAAACAAATTAATGCCAGGGTTTCCATGGGGGAAATCCCCCTGGAGCAGACAAAGCATTTCACCTACTTGGGAGTTACCTTTAGTGAGACTTTGAGCTGGTCCCATCAGGTTGAGCTCATGACCTTGAAGCATCAGCAGCTGGGAGGGGCACTGATTAAGGAACATAAAGGTTCATTTACCAGGCCAATGCCTCCGCTTATTAAGATATATGGCGGTAAGGTTTTACCAGCAGTCCTATATGGAGCAGAACTCTGGGGTGGTAGCAATTTGGACCCGTTAAGACATGCTCAAAATACATTTTTAAGAATGGCAACAGGTCTGCCTCAGTCATCACCACTAATTCCCCTTTTCTATGATTTAGGGTGCCAACCGGTGGAGGACCAAGCAAAACTTCGCCCTCTAACTTTCTGGCGTCGTCTATGGACAACGCCGGAACTTCACCACTATGCAAAAGCCTGTTTGGAGGTTAGAAACAGCTTTGGTGCCACAAACATAGGCTGGTTTAGAGACCTTAAGGCTACCCTAATAGCTCTGGGGTATGGTGACCTGTGGTCCTCCCCCGAGTCAGCCAATTTCTCATCTAAAAAGGATTTCAAACAGTGTTATTGGGAATGGGTGACACATAACAGGCATTCAAAAATGTGCTCGAGTAGCCTTACTGGTCTGTTCATTCTTTACAAGGATGCGCCCAAGTTGGAAAGGTATTGGGATATTATAACAAGTAAGAATTGTTCACATGAGAACCGTACCTGAAACAAAATCTCTGTGTTTGGTTTACCTTGTTAGATTTTGTGGCATCCTCTGTATTAGGCGACAGTTTAGGTGCTACAGACACCGATCCTATGGAAAGAAGAAACTACTTGTATACAATCTGTTGGGTTCTTTTGTGGCCACAACAGAAGACTCACTTCTTTTAGTAATATCAGCAGTTTCATCAACAAAAGGATTCCTACAGCACAATAGTATTTGTATGCTTTCTTATAAAAACATCCAAGGATAATTTAATGTCTCAAATACTGATTTATAAAACCCTCAAAGTCAATTTAGCAACAAAATTATCAATACTTTGGTTGGCCACTTAGTGCCATGTAAACAAAAGTTGTTTTTCAACCACAATGGCGCTGTTTACGATGGCCACCGATGAACACCGACATCTGCCCCTGCTGTCTGCCTGCCATATTACGATACGGCCGGCCTCAGGCGGAGAGTCTGTCCGCGGCGCTTCCGGTGCATCGGAAAGACACCATAATCCCCTAATGATGGCAGCTCTGCCATTGGGTTGATGATGTCATTTTCCAACGGCCTTTCCATGTTGGCCTTTCTGACATGGAAAGGCTGTAGGAAAATGACTTTGGGAGGCCCCCAGCAGGGCCCTATATCCCTGACCCTCCTCTATGGGTCATGGGGGGCACATATGTGTGAGGTTGCTCCCCCACGCTAATTTAATGAAGACGCAGACTCCGAGGGCTTAGGGGAAATTATGTCTTCGCAAGAAGAGCGCTGAGCGTCTTATTCTCCGACACTCCGGTCGCTCGCGCCTGCGCACATCGCCCGCTAGCGCGTCTTTGCATGTTGCATCTTCACGCGACACAGCAAAGACTAGAGCGCAACTCTACATATCTCCCCTTTTTATACACACAAAAAAGAGTCCTTTGAGTCCACAGGGTTTAACATCCCCCCAGTTCAAAGTCTCTGAAATGAGCGGGTCTAACCACCACTCTTCCCGCACGTGTGCGTCTTACCGACGTGGAGTCTTCCCGGGCACCGTTCTCTACAGGGCTCACCATCCTGTCTCTCTGATGACTCTGCACCTTTCTTTTGGGTGTCATACTCTTCTCAGCCTGCGCTTCCTCCGCACTGGGCACTTCCTGATCTTCCCCATCTTCATACGATTCTCCTTCCACCGGGCGTTCTCCTTCCGCAGTTGTACTGTCTTCACTTCCTCTCGGTCCTTGATCTTCTCGGTCTCTCTCTTCCTCCGCAGGATCTTGTTGATTTTTGCCATGTGGTCTTGGGACCACACGTTTCCGTCACTGAGTAACGCAGCCCTCTCGTATACTTCTTCCATTTGCATAGGTGGGCTGTTCTTGCTCTCTCCTTTTCTTTTCAGCACTGCCAGCTTGACTCTCACCCACTCCCCTTTTTCAAGGGCTGCATCCTTCACGTTCTTCCTCCGATTATAATGTTCAAAATATACTTTTTGAGCCTTCTCCAGGTTATGCTGTACTACTGCAGGTGACCATTTGCTGGTGATGGTCTTTTCCCTCCAGACCACATTGTCTTTAGTAAAGGGGTGCCTGCCTCTCAGGATTTGAAAGGGGCTGTACCCCGTGGAGGTGGGGGTGATCCGGTAAGCCCATATCATACTCTGGATCTCTTTTTCCCAGTCTTTGCCCTTCATGATGGCAGCTTGGATGGACCCCATGATGACCCGATTGAATCTTTCCACCTGTCCATTGCTCGATGGGTGGTATATAGAAGTGTGTTTGGTTTTAATCCCATTCCTTTCTGCATACTTGTACCACTTCTCAGAGGTAAATTGTGGGCCATTGTCACTCAGGATTGTTCTCTGGATCCCTTCTCTCAGGAAAACTGAGGTGAGAAACTTCATCACTGTTTCGGAGTCTATTTCCTCTTGGATGTGAACTTCCGGCTATTTTGAGTATTTGTCCACCAAGACACCAAAGTATTTCGGCATTCCCTGGTTGTCCAAACCGGTCCTAAAATGTCGACAGAGACATCTTCCCAGGGGTTGCGAGGCTGATCAAATTTTCCCAAAGCGGGTCTTAGTGGCTTCAATATCTTGTCTGCTCCTTGGCACTGATCACAGTCTCTCACATGCTTTTCCACCTGTATGTCCAGTCCAGGCCACCAGTACATTTGCTTCACCCTCAGTTTAGTCTTTACAATGCCAACGTGTCCCTCATGTATCTGGCTCAGTAAGAGCTGGATCAACTTCATGGGAGGTACCACTTTGTCTCCTCAGTACAAAAAGATTCCGGAGTCGCTCATCGACAGTTCCTCACGTACTTCATAGAACATCCGAGCACCTCTTTTAACTGCCTCTTCTCGGGCCAACCACTGATTAGGCATTCCTTGACCTTACAGATGTCCTCGTCTTCATCATATGCCAGGGCCCACTCTTGCTTGCTGATCACCCTTTCTGCCTCCTCCATCACCGCTATCATCTCTTCATTATCCCCCAAGGGGTTCGGAGCTTCTTCCATGGCTGACGCTGGGCTGAGGTAATCAGCTACTTTGTTGCATGTCCCTGGTATGTATTCCACATCATATCTGTATTCGGTGGAGCTAGGCTCACCTGATCTCCCCCCAGGCTTGTTGGGCAAGTGGTGTGTCCTAAAGACGCTCGGAGAAGGGTCTCCTATTGGTGTAGGAAGTTGTGGGTGGAGCAGGAGGTGATTTAGGTGGGATGGATTATGGAGACGGCCTCTTTGACCATCGTCGCAACCAAGGGCAGGGCAGCTAGATTAGTGACTTTTCGCCCTCCGACCCCGTATTTTTGCCTGGGTTCTTCATGGTTTGTGGGAGTCAAATTCAATGTTATTCTTCTTTGTTTTAGTAGGACATGTCGTTACTTTTATTTTGTATTTGTTTAGTTTGTTGCTGGTAGACAGGTCTGGCGCTGTAAGTAGGCATGGCAACAGGACAATTGTTGTGTGGGGCTCACAGAGCTCACAGAGGTCGGGATATAGTCAAAGACCAATGGAATGGATTGGGCAAATGTAACAGGGGTGTGTTTTGGTGACATCAGTGGGAAAGGAGTTGTATGACAGGTTTGGGGTGTGAAGAGAGGAGTGTAGAGGGAAGGGATCAATTAGATTTTAGAAAGGTGAGTGTCGGAAATGCTTCACTCCTGCGACATGTTGCAGCATGGGCAGAGCCGAACAAGTTTAAAACCACCCGAACACATGGAAGCAGCACCTCACATTCTAGCTCCGCCAGCGTCTCCTTCACGTCCGGGTAAATCAACCTCGTTCTGGGTTATCGCGGCTTCCTAGCTGATCTACCTCGCTCCTTACGCTCATGTATCCAGGTGGCAGTCATCGGTTTCGGCATCCTTCGCTCACTGGAACTTCCTGGACTTGTGGTACTGGGGCTGCTTATGGGTGCCTTGTCACCAGTCACTCCTGCTGATATTTCTGTGGAAAGAAAAAGAAAGAATCGCTAAAGGATCAAAGCCTCTACTGATGGTGGTAAGGCGATTGCGATGCAGCAAATATCTGAGGGGCATATTATCAAGGGGGTTTATCTCCGCTTTTTTGGCTTTAAAAGCCAAGAAAGCGGAGATAAAATTATCTCCCTATTACCAAGCTGTCGCTAACACCAGTTAGTGACAGCTAATAGGAGATAGCGACCATCTTGGGCCCCGCTTTGCATGTCAGTGATATTTATCACTAATGACATGCAAAGTGGGCGTGCCAAGATGTTAGCGACTGGAAACAGTCCCTAACATCGCTATCTCCTATTACCAACTTTTGGAGATATTCGCGCTAAGCGCGAATATCTCCAAAAGCTAACACCTGCCCTGAGCAGTTCTTAGTCATGTTATCCAATGGGAGGTGGATAACATGGCTAAGAGCATTTGCTCGATAATGCATGAATATCGCTGACTTTTCAGCGATATTCATGCATTGCGGCCGTTTTTTATCGCATTTGCGATAAACCTTGCTAATAGCAAGGTTTATCTGCGATAAAAATCGCCGATGTGCGGCGATAATTTTTGTCTCTAAACAAGTTAGAGACAAAAATTATCGCTAGTTGTTGGTAATATGCCCCTGAATGCTTAAAACTAAGGCAAAATACAAACTTATCTGAATGAAATCCCCTTGGCTCTTTCTGAAGGGCATCTGTATTCTTTTTTTTGCTCATTGAAGACTGTGCCTGATCATTGCAGTCTGTGAAAAGTTTCCAGCAGTTAAGGAAATATTATTTTAGCCTGCATATTTTTTGCATCTTTTATTTTTACGCACTTCTCAATATACATGTATCATTCACATCAATCGATTATATGTATCAAGATAATTATTTTTTGTGCTATACTTTTTGTTTTCCCTTTTCTACATTAAGGGTAAGAAAGTTGCCATACATACTTAAATTGCATAAGGAATATGCATACAGTGGCTTATCTCTGTCTTTGTATTTCGACTTTTCACTACAGGCCTATTTTAACCCTTGAAGAAATCCTTTTAGATTATAGTGGAAGAGGGAAGTAAATCAGGCATTGAAGATAGTTACTTACCTAGTCACATACATCCTGCTACTCTCTTCCCCTTACAAGGTCTTATTCTTGTTCTCTATTTCAGGGTTTGCACATATCTCCCAGTGATGACATCTTGCTGCCGCCATGGTCACACCGAGAGACCTTCTTCATGTCTCCTTCCCTTTTTTCCCCTCTTCCCCTTGTACACTGGTCTTGCTTGACTACGTTGGGCATACTAACTGATAAAGGGAAGTGGGGACCTGCTCTTCAGCTTCTTGCATCTCATTCCTGCAGAAACTTCAGGTGAGCCGTGATAGTGGATTGGCTTAGGAATTTTAGAATGTATTAGTGAGGTTATTATCAGTTTTGTAAAGCATTTCGCCTAGGGTTTTTGCTGTAATGATTATGTTTCCAGACCTGCTCTATTAATGCGGTCTATTACCCTTATAACAGAGTAGAATGTCTTCTGTGTGAGACGTCTTGACCGATGACATCCATGTGCTAACATGTAGACAACTAGGTTAGCTTGTCTTGGTTGATTATGCCACGGTGCAGAGACAGAATATCGAGTGATAAATATAGAGTTGCACAAATATTGAGGCAGAAATATTGTGGGTCAGAAAGCTTGACATCAAGAATATCGAATTTAAGGTAAGTAATATCGATTTTAAAAATATAGAAGTGTTTAATATCGTTTTTACTGTTATGTATTTTAGTATATATTTTATATCTATGTGATGTGTGTTTTTTTGTATAAGAATTTTTTGTATTTTTAATATATGTGGTACATGTTTAGTAGCTTTTTTTATTTGAATTTTGCACTTTGAGTTCTGTAGCAGGTTGTGGGTTTATAGGGTAATAGGGTGGGAAGTAATTTAATTGTATTAATGTTATTAATTTATTTTTGTTTGAATTTTACATTTTTAGTTCCATAGCAGGTTGTGGGTTTATAGGGGAATAGGGTGGGAAGTAATTTAATTGTATTAATGTTATTAATTTATTTTTGTTTGAATTTTACATTTTTAGTTCCATAGCGGGTTGTGGGTTTATAGGGGAATAGGGTGGGAAGTAATTTAATTATATTAATTGTATTGATTAATTAATATTGATTATTATTTATTAAAGTATTGTATTAATATGCGTTTAATTGAAATGTTATAGTGTTAAATGTGTAAAGTAAATTATAATTAATTCATAATTGGTTGTTAATTAAATTTAATTAATTAATTGGTAATTAATTATGGTAATTGTGTAATTCATTTTAGGTGTGTATTGTGGTGTTTATAGGTGTAGAGGGTGGGAAGCAATTAATTTTTAATTTATGAATTAATAAATGGTACATTCATTTTAATTGATTATTTGGTTATTAATTTTGGTAATTGTGTAATTAATTTTAGGTGTGCGTTGTAGTGTTTATAGGATTAAAGGGTTGTAAATAATTTGTGTTTAATTAATTAATATTAGTTATTTGATATTTATTTTGGGTATATGTTTATTTTTTTGTGTGTTGTTTTTACTTGTAAATGGGTAATAGGTGGGTATTAAATTAAATTATTTAATTATTAGTTGTTAATAGTAGTAGTTTTAAATTTTAAAATACGTTTTATTTATGTTTTATTATTTTATAATTTAAGTTAGGTGTGCATTGTGGATATTATAGTGTTAAAGTTTGTGTAGTTAATTAATGTTTATTCATTGTTTTATTATTAATTATGTTAATACATTTAATTTAAAATGTTAAAGAGTTGTGTTATTTGTGTGGTGTCATAGGATAGGAAATAAAAGAAAGAAATGAATTTGAATAATTTTTTTGTTTTTTAAATATTTTCTAGTTCAATTTTTTTTGTAAATGTATTTTTAATTATATTTCTAGGTTTTTGTTATACGTGTAATTAATATTTAATATATGTTATTTTCATATTTTTAATATATTTATGTTTAATATTGTTTATTTTTTATTTTAATCAATTTTTTTGTCTAAGTATTTGAGTGTGAATAGTAAAAATGAAATCCCAGCTAATTTTTACCCCTCCGCTATCCAACACGTTCCCTAGTGTTGCCCTCACTGGAGTGGGAACCCCTCCGGTATCCAACACTTTCCCTACTGTTGCCCTTAATGGAGTGCAAATAGTATATTTTTTCTCTTCCACATTCAAACACTTTCCCTACTATTGTTCTCACTAAAGTGGAATAGTCATTTTTACCCCTCCACTATCCAACACTTTCCCTACTGTTGCACTCACTGGAGTGGGAATAGTAATTTTTACATCTCCGCTATCCAACACTTTCCCTACTGTTGCACTCACTGGAGTGGAAATAGTAATTTTTACACCTTCACTATCCAACACTTTCCCTACATTTGCTCATACTGGAGTGGGAATAGTAATTTTTACCTCTCCAATATCCAACACTTACCCTACTGTTGCACTTACTGGAGTGGGAATAGTAATTTTTTCCCCTTCGATATCCAACACTTTCCCTACTGTTGCTCTTACTGGAGCGGGAATAGTAATGTTTACCCCTCCGCTATCCAACACTTTCCCTACTGTTGCACTTACTGGAGTGGGAATAGTAATTTTTACCCTTCTGCTATCCAACACTTTCCCTATGGTAGCAGTCACTGGAGTTGGAGTAGTAATTTTTACATCTTTGCTATCCAACACTTGCCCTACTGTGGCACCCACTGGAGTTGCAATAGTACATTTATTTTGTTTGCTATCAAACACTTTCTCTACTGTTGCACCTATTGTATTAGGCAATTTAAGTTTATATATTTGTTTGAAAGTTTAATGTTTGAATTTATTCTAGAATTTGTTTTATATTGTACATTTATATATGTATTATTTTTATATAATCTTTAAAATAAATTAAAGATAATAGTTTATAAATGTTTTTGAAGTAAATATATGTATAAATTACTGTTTGTGTGTTTATTTTTTAATTAAGTTTATGTGTTATATTTTGTAAAACTGTATATTACATTGAATTTATTTTGTTAAAATTAACAATAATATTTAATATATTTAATATATATTATTTTATTTTATATATATATATATATATATATATATATATATATATATATATATATAATCGATATTTTTTACATTTATGTTTTTTACACCGATATTTTGGATTCCATATTTTTGTACTTACCTGTAAGTATAGGGAGTCGATATTTTTGCATTCTGTATTTTAACATCAATATTTTTTACTTCTATATTTTCAAGTTCGATATTATGTCAGTGAACCCAAAATGTAAAGAAGTATCAGCACTTAGAAAAGAGTAAAAAAGAACTAAGGATTAAAGAGTGCAGTCTCCATGAAGAAACACCAGCCACCATACAGAGCTTCTCACGGCACAGCTCTTTCCAACAGCCAAAGATACTTAACATGCATCATAACAATGACATTCCATGCACTGATGGCAGAAGCAGCATCAGTGGAAGACATAACACCCTCCCTGTTGCACAGTCATCCTGCAACCTGTAAATATGAGTCACACTGTTTCTTTTATGTCCTGTGAGCTATGCTGAAATGAAATTGTCCCTTTCAGTTGTGCTGCTTGCGTTACACACTGTGTCTGAATGGTCTTTTTGTTTGACATTTATTGTGTAAACGCTGTTGCTCATTAATTGAATTAATGATTGAATGAACAAAACCATTGATGAATCAAATGCTAGTTGCAATATTAAGGCTGTTTCAAGAAGGTACCTCATAGCGCCGCACATGTGCCATATTACAATAAAGTCACCAGGGGAGTGGGAGAGCCCAAATAGCAAAATATCATTTTGCCTGGAGTTCGGAAAATTCATGCAGCTCAGTTCACCCATTCTCAAACAAAATCACATGAAGGTAGTCAGGGAGGCTACATATCTTTGTAAACACATACATGGTGTTGTACCTGTCAGCATTAGGGTGGTTTCTCCCCCCCAACTTTGTTCCTGCATCCTCCATTTTTTCTCACTTTGTTTTTGCTAGTCTTAGGACTCTGAGCACTTTATCAGTGCAATCCAGTGCCAAAGTGCATGTGCTGTCTCCTCTAAACATGGTAATATTGGCTCATACCCAATGGGCATATTTGATTCACTTATAAGTCCCTAGTAAAGAGCATTACATGTGCCCACGGCCTGTAAAATGCTACTAGTCAGCATGTAGCACTGATTGTACCACTCGCTTAAGTAGCTCTTTGAACATGACTCAGGTCTGGCACTGCAGAGCCCGTGTGTGTAGTCTAACCTGCCATTTCGACCTTGCAAAATAAACCTCTTTCCAGGCCCAAACCTTCCTTCTCAATACATATGGGTCACCCCTAGGGTGGGCCCTGGACAGCCCAGAGGGCAGTGTGCAATGTATTATTTAAAAAGCAGGATATGTGCTTTTAAGCTTTACATGTTGGTGTGTCAGACACAGATTGGTGTGTCAGACACTGTGCTGACATGGATTACATCGTTCCTGTCCAATAGATCCCAAACGGTTTCACTAGGCCCCTACCTCTCCAGAGAAAGACCAATCACATCAGGAGTCCCCCAGGGGTCCATACTTAGCCCTCTTTTTTTTAACATTTACATGGCCCCCCTCCTCGCAGTGATAGAATCCCACGGAATCCTCGTCATATCGTATGCTGATGACACTCAGCTTGTCGTCACCATCGATAAAAAATGCACGGATGCAGCCCTTAGATTTAAGAATTGTCTCTCTGAGGTTTTTCTATGGCTGAATAGAAATCACCTCAGATGTAACAGTGCCAAGACTGAGATTATACCCTTAGGGAAAGACTTGTCCTTTTCCCCAAAAGACTGGTGGCCAAAAAACTCAGAAGCCCCGCCGAGTGCTGTTTCCTCGGCACGTAATCTTGGCATCCAATTCGACGCATCCCTCAGCTTTGATGATCATGTCCGCATCACTGCTGGGTGCTGTTTTAGCCTCATCAGAACACTGAAGAAATTCTTTGACTTCCTCCCCATCTCAGCCAGAAAATCAGTTGCGGTTGCTCTAATCCTCTCCCGACTTGATTATTGCAACGGACTAATGCCAGGAGTGAAGAAGTCCACCGTCAGGAAACTGCAAAGCGTTCAACACGCGGCGGCCAGACTCGTTCTTAAACTCCCAAGAAGGTCCTCAGCCTCAGCAGCCCTTAACACCCTCCACTGGCTACCTCTTCACAAAAGAATTTTGTTTAAACTTCTGCTCACTGCATTTAAAGCCACTAGGAAAACAGGCCCCCTGTATTTCACTAAGAGCTTTATGCATTACAATCCCACGCGCTGCCTGAGATCCTCAGAAACCAACCTTGTCGTTATCCCAAGATTTAAGTTAAAAACGCGAGGGGGGAAAACCTTCTCTTTCCTAGCAGCAAGAGCTTGGAACAACCTCCCCGTTAATCTCAGGCTAGCTGATACTGAGAGCCACTTCAGGAAACTCTTGAAAACCTGGGTATTTCAGCAATCCGACTCCTCGGTTTTCACAGCCATCTGATTCATTCATCACTATGTTTCCTTCTTCTGCACGCTCAGAGCCAAGATGCTCCTTCCGGAGCGATAGCCGCGCTTTACAAAATCCTATAAATATCAAATATCAAATGTCCTGATCGTGAAGAACTCTCAAATTAGATTTTCACGAAGGTATGTCATTACATCGCATACTAATACCAAGCATACCATTACGCTGCAGGTATTACTACGCAATGTCAATGACAACGACATGCCATTACATCGCAAACTATTACCACGAGTATGCCTTTACCACACATGCCATTACAACCGAAAGGCATGCGTGGTAAAGCTATACTTGTGATTAAGGTTTGCAAGGTAAGTGACAACCCTACCCCTACACAACCCTCCCCCCGACCCCCAGACCTCTCCCTACAATAAAACTACACTACCCTGCACGACCCCCTGACACTACCCTAAAACACTAACTACAACACTACCCTAGAACACTACACTACACAAATACTACAACACTGCTCTAAACCCTAAAACACTACACTACACAAACACTACAACACTACCCTAAACCCTAATGCACTACACTACTCAAACAATACAACACTACCCTAAAGCCTAAAACACTACACTACACAAACACTACAACACCACCCTAAACCCTAAAACACTACACTACTACACTACCCTAAAGCCAAAAACACTACACTACACAAAGACTACAACACTACCCTAAAGCCTGAAACACTACACAACACAAACACTACAACACTACCCACACTACTCCCACCTCTACACTACCCTAAACCCTAAAACACTATTACACTACAACACTACCCACACTACTCCCACCCCTACACAACCCCTAACCCTAAAACACTATGACACTACCCTACCCTAAACAACTACCAACACTACTCCCACCCCTACACTACCCTAAACCCTAAAACACTATGGCACTACAACACTACCCACACTACTTCCACCCCTACACTACCCCTAAACCTGAAACACTACGACAATACCCTACCCTAAACCACTACCCACACTACTCCGACCCCTACACTACCCTAAACCCTAAAACACTACGACACTACCCACACTACTCCCAACACTACACTACCCCTAACCCTAAAACACAACACTACCCTACCCTAAACCACTACCAACACTACTCCCACCTCTACACTACCCTAAACCTTAAGACACTACAACACTACCCACACTACTCCCACCCATACACTACACTAAAGACTACCCCCACCCCAAGCACAATCAACCTTACCTCTTTCATCGTGGAACGTGGATTTACATTGCATGCGTTGTAAAAGCGCAAGCGATGTAATGGTATGCGTAGTTTTTACTACGCATTGCAACATCACATACGTTGTAACGTTGGCGATGTAATACAATGCGTAGGAAAAGTTGTGTTGTGTTGGCTGTTCCCCGATTTTCACTACTGCAAGGCCCATATCTCCCATAGGATAACATAACATTGGGAATACCTTATTTAATTTTATAAGTGCAATTTCCAAATGTGAAGATATGAGTGATTCAAGTTTGGTGTCTCTGGAATCCTAATTTAAAATCCTGAAGGGGGTGACTTATCCATTTGAGTGGAGGAGCGTAAAATGGCCTGCAATTGCAGGATTGCAGCTGCCGATGCAGTGTGCATGTCGGGTTGGCTGCCTATTTTGCTACGATAATGATAAGAAAAACAATGGTTTTGGGTGGCCTCAAAAGGTCCTCGTAAGGTGGAGTATAACTATAGTACTAGAATTAATCCTGGGAGAAAGTTTTGTAAGGTAGCATACATATAGAATACTTTATTTATGTTTTTACAATTATGTTTTTCAGGTGCTCACACATGTGACAAGGTGCTTAAAGTGACTGAGTGAAATTTTTTTTAAAAACTATATACAAGGTGTCACAAACAAGGGTATTCCCCAAAGAATTATATACAGTAAGGTAGGGGAGTTTCCTCGAATGGGTCGACGGCATTTCGATCTAAACATTTTTAGATCATCATCAGGACGTGAGCTTTCTTTGCAAGGATGGTTGGATTCTTTTCCATCAGGTATTGGAGATCAAAGTTCAATAGGCTGTTGTGAATAAATCCAACTGCTCTGCGTGTTCTTGGCAAAGCTAGAGAAATTAATTCAGGGTGAGGTTTGGTCTAGTTATAAAGTTTTCAACATTCCCAATAAAATTCCGTTATTGGTGGCAGGAGTTAAATAATAAATATGAGCCGGATTGGATCCGATGATAATGGCTGTCCAAACGTCCCGGCGGGAATTAATCTCCGTGGTACGCGGCTCCGCTATCTCTGCCTCACCTATTTTGCTACAGCCTGCCCGACATGCTCAGTGCACACCCAGCAATCCCCTGGCAGCTCAAAATGAGCACTGGGTTAGCCTGCTCTCACCAATCCTAGAGCTGCTTTCAGCATGAGAGCAGCTCCAGGATTGGTTGTATTGGTGTCCACTGAGCAGGAAAGAAGTCCTTCCCTTTCCTGCGTGTGGATGCTGATTGGGAGAGAGGTGCGCACCGGGAGAAAAGTATATAGTGAGTTTGGTACCGTAGCGCTCACCATATGTTTATACCTGTAGCCGCCACTGAAATCCTAACGTATGGTGAATTCAGATTTAAAATTACAATTCGGAAAATGCCACTTTTAGAACCTGCAAAAAGAACAATTGATGGACAGAATGCTGCACAATGTCAAATGTTCACCCCAGTACAGAGATCTGGGACTAAATCCATTGTTTTTTTGCTTGCTCCCCATGCCATTCCATTTCAGACCCAGACATATGCAAATCAGTCTTGACCCTGTTCCCCATGGGAACAGTCCAGCTCAAACTGACAGGCCAGGTCTTCCCTGGACTGGAAACCAGCATCCTAGGACCGGTTTCAGGGCATCACCCCTCATTAGACAGACTAGCTTGACTCTAGTGTCATGGGTAGCACAGGGCTATGTCTGGGCATACTAAGGGGACGAATGCAAAAAGAACAATTGATGGACAGAATGCTGCACAATGTCAAACATTCACCCCAGTACAGAGATATGGGCCTAAATCCATCGTTTTTTTGCTCCCCATGTATTTCAGTTCAGACCCAGCCATATGCAAATCAGTCTTGACCCTGTTGCCAATGGGAACAGTCCAGCGCGACTGCCAAGCTAGGTCTCCCTGAACTGGAATCAAGCATCCTGGAAGCAGTTTCGGGCAACACCCTCATCAGCCAGGCTAGCTTAACTCTAGTGGCATGGAGAGCATGCAACCCACATCTGGGCATACCCGTCCCACTCAGGGTGACAAATGCATAAAGAAAAATTGATGGACAGAATGCTGCACAATGTCAAACATTCACCCCAGTGCAGAGTTCTGGGTCTAAATCCATCATTTTTTTGCTCCCCATGCCATTCCAGTTCAGACCAAGCCATATGCAAATCAGTCTTGACCCTGTTCCTCATGGGAACAGTCCAGCCCGAACTGCCAGGCCAGGTCCTCCCTGGACTGGAAACAAGCATCCTGGGACCGGTTTCGGGGCATCACCCCTCATCAGCCAGGCTAGTTTGACTCTAGTCAATTCAAGCTAGCCTGGCTGATGTGGGGTGTTACCCCGAAACTGGTCCTGGGATGCTTGTTTCCGGTTCAGGGAAGACCTGGCTTGGCAATTCGACTCAACTGTTCCCATGAGGCACAGGGTCAAGACTGATTTGCATATTGCTGGGTCTGAACTGAGGTGGCGAAGTGAGCTAAAGAACAATGATGGATTCACCCAGATCTGTGACGGGGGATGATTGTCTGAAAAGTTTCAGCGCTCTGTCTATATTCTCCTTGTGTTTACTTTTAGAAAGTTAGCATTTTTCTGCCTTAGCTATTTAGTGCCTGCAGCCTGTTTTTGGACACTTGACTGGGTGTAGTTGGCAGTTGGGCTTTGTGTATTCCCACTAGACAGCCACACACAATTGGAGCTTAGATGTGACTGAGTGGGCCATTACGGGCAGGATGAGCGGGAGGAGTTGGGCCCAGTCCCAAATACACCTGAATAGGCTGTGTTCTGTCCCCAGACAAAAGGCTGTCTACCCCTGTATTTAGTCTGGAGTGGTGGTATGGAAGGCATTGCATCCGTGCACTTCAAAGTCATGCCTCTAGATGCTTCTTCCCACTTCAGAGGCACTACTGTGTATAAAAGAAGAAGGACTGCTGTGCTGCTGAAGGCCTGCCACTCTGTAGACTGCCCTCCTCTGGACTCCTGTTTTGCTTTGCTGATCTGCTGACTGCTGCTCTCTTGCTTGAGTGAGAAGGACTGGACCTGTGTCTCTTAAACCCAAAACCAAGAGTGGCTCCAATGTCTAGTTGGCTGGCCTACTGATCTGAAGCCGCAGGAATATAACAGGTTTCCAACCTCCTCCATCTGTGAGTCTATCGTACTAAGTGGTGCCACCCGAATCCTGGACCCTTGGAAGTGGGTCTAAGGTGTTTGCCAGGGAAACTGACTCATCTACTCTGCCAAGTGGCGCATCCCAGAGCAGAACCAACAGATCTGCTCGCTGAATGGCACATCCCCGAGAAGATTTGAAGGATTGCTGCCACTGCGTGGATTGGACCTATTGTAAAGACATGCACCACCTCCTCAGTCCTTGGAACATGTGCATCGCTCCAACGATGTAGCGCATTCAAAGTCCAGGCCCTTGCATCTCTCATCGAAGGCAGCCTTGACAAGGAAGATGCCTCTTCATCGCAGCCTCGCAGCTCCTCAAAACTGTGTACTGCATCCCGACCCCGAACTTCAGATCAGAATTCCCATCGAAAGGACCCTCGACGACGGTGCAACAGGACCTCGTACCACAGCCTCACCACATCTCGGAACCAATGCATTGCTTTAGCTGTGCAGCACATCTTCGACATGGATCCGCGCAACACTCTGCAACCAGGAGTTAAGTTACTCTGTTCAGGGGTCCTACCTTGGTCCCTATAGCCGTCCCAGGCTCCATCAAGTTCAGCCTGAACTTGTGACTTTGTCCTGGTTTGGCGCAACGATATATCCCCAATTGGCGCTTTGTGCATTTTGGTGCCATTTTCATCACAAACTTTAAAATGTAATATCTCCAGTTATACCAATTCGATATTTTTTTTAGTTTTGGTCTTGTTTTATTTATTCAAATATACTCCTTTCTTCGATACCTGTTGTGGGCTCCTTTTGTGGTGTATGTTCACTGTTTTCCTTTTTGAAGTGTTGCACACATACTTTACACATTGGCTCTAAGTAAAGCCTGACTGCTCTGTACCAAGCTACTAAATTTGTGAGAACAGGTTAATTTGAGGTTTGCTTGGGCCTTACTTTGCCAAAGATTGTGGTTGCTACTTGGCCAGGGCTTACACTCCAGTCGACTAACAACCCAATTTCTTACACATTTGCTCTATATGAACATTGTGCGCACATACATATGGAGCATGTCTCCCACTGAGGAGAGATGAGGGAGGAAGTGTTGTTGTTAGATAGTTAAAGGAGAAGGGTATAAGAACGACTACAGAACCAAGCTTTACGCAAGGACATCGGGGCATATTACCAAGGGCATTATCGCCGCATTAGCGGGACTTTTTCCCGCTAATGCGGTGATAATTTTATCGCCCTATTACCAAGCTGTCGCTAACACCAGTTAGCGACAGCTGGTAGGCGATAGCGGGCATTTAGGGGCCCACTTTGCATGTCAGCGATAATTATCGCTAATGACATGCAAAGTGGGCGTGCCAAGATGTTAGCGACTGAAAACAGTCGCTAACATCTCTAACGCCTATTAACAACTTTTGGAAATATTCGCGCTAAGCCCGAATATCTCCAAAAGCTAACGCCTGCTAAAAGCAGTTCTTAGCCATGTTATCCAATGGAAGATGGATAACGTGGCTAAGAGCTTTGTCACGATAATGCATGAATATCGCTGATTTTTCAGCGATATTCATGCATTTCGCAGGATTTTTACCGCTTTTGAGATAAACCTTGATAATATCAAGGTATCTCAGCGGTAAAAATCCTCGGTGCTCGGCGATATTTTTTTCCCGCTAACCAAGCAATAGCGATAATTATCGCTATTGCTATTATCGCTATTGCTTGGTAATATGCCCCATCATTACTTGACCTGTCTCATACTTTTCATATACAGCAATCTACTGAGTTATTTATTGGGAACCCCTAAGACGTCTAGGACGAGACCGCTGCAACATCATTCCAACACCAGGGGCTGTTCCTCAATGGGGGGAATTGGGGCATAGACGCACTGTATTTATTGCCTCCACTGCCCCAGTATTAAAAATACGTTCTAGAATATAACATAATAAATAATGTTCTGTAATCTTGGAAGTTTTTTAATTTTTTTTATTGCTCCCACAGTAGTACTTTTATTTCTTCTGTGGGCTGACCGGGTCAAGACATGGTGCACATTGTAGGCATTCTACCAGTGCAGAATCATCATGATTGTGTGGGTGGGGTGGTGCTTTACTATTGACAGCACAGAAGGCTGCCTCATCTGTGCTCTTAACTGAAGTGCACATGTCGGGTTGGATGGGTGTCTTTCTGAGACCAGCCCTACATTTGCAATGGAGACCTCTCCTACCTCCACAAATCAGTGAGTCAGGGATCACAGTCTCACAGACACAGCCTACCAGGTCTCCTAAGGAGCGCTGGGTGTGCCTGCTCCAGCCATTTCTAGTGCTGCTCTCATGCGGTTTGTTAATATAAACAGCAAGGGAGCAGTGTCTAGAATAGCTCAGGGAGGCCAGTAGGCTGAGTTCCAGTCGTCTCTTGACAACCAGCGGCAGGAGGTTTGGGTTCGCAGAACGTGGCCAATCAGTGCGAGGCTTTACATGAATTGTCACGTCCTCTTCACATTTACGGTGACTACTATTGTATGGTGACAGTATCTTGGCTATTCTTCTTTCCCTACACATCATAATAGATGATGAGATCTGTTTTCTATGGCTCCTGGATATCCACCATCTTTAGCCAGTATATTAAGTTGACCTTTTTGCTTGCAGGCCAGTTGTTGTGAAGATAGTGAGCACCTCGCATGTGCACAGCTCATTTATATAAATTTTGAGTGGATGGTTTTCGACCACACAGTTAATCTGCACAGACAGTGCCCTGATAAACTTCTGAAACGCGCATCTGCAGAATTCTGTATATATGGGTTTCCACATGTTGTATCAAATATTGGTCTCATTATAATATAATAAGTTATGAGCAACAATGTTTTACTTCTTCTTCTGATTTTCGTGTTTCACAATGTTCTGTTTATGTGATTATCGTGATGTATAGTTTTTTATGTATGTTATTTTGTTACCACTGTATTGTTATAAGTTATATGTCCAGTGTTTGTTCCGTATTGAAATTTAATTACTGTCTTATTTGCTCCTTTTTTTCTTCTTTGTGTGGTGCTCACCAAATTTGTATCCCAAACATGTATAGCTATTTTCACAACTACAAGTACTATGAATTCTGATTTTATATGTATAAAAAATTGAATATATGAAAAATGGTACTGTAAATGAATAAAACATAAAGAATCTACTGGTCCGATTTATGGCTTATGTATATTATAAACATATGGTTTTGTTCATTTAGATTTGGAGAAGGTTCTGTTTTGTTTGTTTACGTGAATATATTCTGCTTTCTTCTCCAACTATACAGTTAGTAAATGTAAATGTATTGGCATTTATATAGCGCACTACTTACCCGTAGGGTCCCAAGGCACTTCGACCGCTGCGAAACCCTTCCTGGTTTCCCTGAGAGATGGTCCCTTAATGGGTATCTCCAGGGTGAGACCAGGCATCCCCGGTGGTCTGGTGGGGCCGTTAGTGAAGATGAGGCAAGCTAATGCCCAGAGTTGCCGAGTGTGATCGCCGAGGCGAGAGAATTATCGAGTCCGCTGACCCTGGTCCACAACCCTGCCGCGTCGGGAATCGAACCCTGGTCCCGGGCCGTCCTCTGCTCTCGGGTCTGCCGCCTCTAACCAGTGAGCCACACTACTTCACTAGTTAGTCAGGGACCCTCTCTGGTATTTTGCAGTGTAAGAAGGGTGACACAACAACACTTTATGATTTTATGAATTAAATATAAATTAGAGTTTCCTCACACTTTATGGACGACGGGGAAATTACGGTGAAACTTTAGACTTTATGCAGCTGCGGTCTGCAGTCCATAATTCAGGTTTGCGGTCCATAATTCAGCTATTGCAACATTATCACATCACATTATCCCAGAGGCTCCCTTTAAACCTATAGTATTTCGCCTTGAAAATAAAGAAGCAGAATAACCAAACCAGATCCAGTGGTTCTGGTTAAACTGAAAGTCTAATGTTTTCCCTTATCCACCCTACATTACTTGTTTCTTAGTTTTCTAAGTGGGAACCCACCCACCCCCCACTCCCCTCCCAATCTACCTTTTTGCCCGTCGGGCTTCGCAGGTGACATAACACTCAACCACAACTTTTATGTCCCACCATTTTAAAATGTCAACACTTGCCACTGTCCGGCACTAAATGCTATAATGTCCTAATCTCAATTAATCGGCCCTGTGAATGATGCCCTTAAAAATTACATATATAATATTTAATAATATATAATTGTGGCACGAAGGTTAATTGAAATACCGTTTTTTTCCTTTTATATATAAAATCAGGCGAAGAACCAGTCTGTTTTCCCACTATTTTTTGTGAATAAATATGAGTAAAAAGAAAAAAAAACACCTGCTTTGTGACACACTGAAATAAAAGCACTGCGTGACCTTCCGTAAAAGTTGCTTCTGTCTTCTTAGCTGTGCAGTTACATGGCTGACAGAATTGGCCTCATTGTGATTCCGTTTATCAAAAGGAGATAGGACACTTGTGACCACTTATTCCAAGAGATTTGAAAAAGCCCTCATAAACGCTGCGTATCTCGAGAAGCGGTATATCTTATTCTCCGCCCCACGCGAGCGTTGTGGCAACAGTCATTGGGCTTATTCTGTCAGTGTCTTGCCAGCCTCACCCGAGGCGATCTCTGGTTTTATCGTGGCAGTATCCAGAGAAAAGCGAGTTACCCCACTGAAGCTGAGTGATAAAATAAAAAAGTGTGCAAATGGTCACAAGTGTCCTATCTCCTTTTGATAAACTGTACCTTGTTTCGGGGAACCGATAGGACAGCCATTCCTCTTCCTTCCTATTGATAAACTTACTCATTGTGATTCCGGCTGTCCTCACAATGGTCTCATGAGACCACTCTCTTCAATATAACTATACACAGGGGTAGAAAGGTTTGTATCATGATGCCGAAAATGTTGTTTTACTTTACTTCACCATTCATTAGTTCAAAAAAATGACAGCGCGTGAAATGCGCAGTAACGAGCTGAGGTGTTAGAGTGTGTGCGCTGCAAACTCCAGTGTGTGTAGGTAAGTAGGGCACATGCATGTCACAGGGGAGGATTGTTATCGGATTGACAGCACTAGCACACACTAAGGGAACCGTGCACCCAACAAGCGTGAGTACACCCAGGGCCACCCTTAAAAAGTAAACAAACACCAAAATGCAGCCCTGGACGGCCCACAACAGACAGACTGCTCGTAACGTGTCCAATGAAAAACTCAAGCAGGATACAGGACGATATGCTACTTTTAGGACTAAATTGGTACACAATTTTCTTACATGTACATATTGTGGAAAAAAATATCGTAATACAAGAATATTGTGTTAAAAATATTTTCAAGTCAAAAATATTGTGGGACAGAATATAGAAGGTAAAAATATCATTTTGTTAGGTATATAATATCGATTTTTTTAAAATACAGTTTTACACTAAGGGCTCTATTATAAAGTAATATCGATTTTTTTTAAAATACAGTTTTACACTAAGGGCTCTATTATAAAGTCGGTCGTAAAGCCTCCGACCTGTGGTCGGAGGCTTTCCGACCGACATCATAGATTTCACTTTCGACCGCCGTATCACAATGATGGTGGTCAGAAGTGAAACCGGCTGGCTTCCATTGGGCTCAAGGAGCCTGTCAGCCAGTTGAAACCGGCACATAATCCCTTCACGAAAGCGTTTCCACCGTTGGGATTACGATGTGGGTTTCCCACTGGCTTTCCAGTCTGAAAGCGACTTTGGCCCCATTCTCCCAGCAGCCTCCGGTTGGGGGCTGAGGCCGTTAATCCCTGCACCGTGTGGTAGACACTGTGAGGTGCCTGCCACATGGTGCAGTGTTTAACAGAAACTCCCCCATTTCTCTTGCTTGTGCTGCGACCGGTTTAACGTTTTTTACAATGAATTAGTAATTTTTAATTTAGTAGAGTAACAGATTGTTAGATTTGCAGGGGACTGGGGTGGGAAGTTTTCAAAATTATAATTATTGCTTTTGATGTTTCATACATTTTTTAATGTAATTTAATAATAAATAAACAATGAATTGTGTACATTTTTCATTTGAATATTTGTTGTTTTATTTATTTTAGCATAGTTTGCAGTTTTTATTGTGTAATTAAAATGTATTAAAACCTAACTAGTAATGTTTGATCTAGTAGTGGGTTGTTGGAATTGAAGGGGATTAGAGTGGAAAGTTGTTGAAAATATAAATAACTGTTATGTTATGTTATGTTATATTATGTTATAAAATGGCTCTTCTATAGCGCACGGCTACTCCTTGGAGTGTCCCGGCGCTTTGGCAAAGAGAGATAGAAGAAAAGTACACAACACAACGTCCTCCGCAGGCCGGCACAGAATTACTGGGAGAAGAGCCAAGTCTTCAATTCTTTTCGAAAAACAAGCAAGTTAGAGGCAGTTCTCAAAGCAAAGGGAAGCTCGTTCCAACAACGAGGTGCCAGATACCGGAAGGAGCGGCCTCCTGTACGAGCACGTCTAATAGTGGGAGCATCTGCTTTGGCCTGCAGAGCGGACCTTAAAGACCTCCTGGGAGCATAGAAGGCCATCCGCTTTAATAAATCTTAAATAATTTGAATGCTAATTAAATATATAGTTGGTAAATATTTATGTAAATCATGTAATGGATTAATTGCTATTCTAATTATTTTAAGAAAGTTTGTAGTTTTTAACATGTAATTGATTTTTTTCAATTTAATTAGTAAAATGTAATTTACTCGTGGGTTGTTGGGTTTGTAGGGGATTAGATTAGGAAGTTGCTAAAATTTTTAATTATTGATATTTAAGATCTTGTTAGGTTAATTAAACAATTAATTGGCAATTACTTATGTAAATTATTTAGTTGATAAAATGTTACACTTACTCTTTGTTGTTTTAATGAATTGTTAATTCGATGATCAGCTAAAAAATAACATTTTGAAATTGTTTTTTATACTTATTATTTGTATTAATTGTATTTGTTGTATTTAATAATTGTATATTATTAGTAATGTTTATTTATAATTTTAATTTTGTTATGTTGGTGTTTCTGTGGTAGGAGGGTAGAAAATGCCTTTATTTTAAATATTTGTAAGTTATTTTATATTTGTAACTAATTATATAGTAGGACATTGTTTTATATTACATTCAATTAAATTTACCAAAAATGAATATATAGTATCTATTATCCCAAACGTTACCTACTGTTGCTTAGACTGGAGTGGGAATAGTAAACCTAAACCCTCCAAAGTCCAACACTTTTCCTGCTTTTGCGTTCATTGGAGTGGGAATAGTAAATTCACCCTTTCAAAGCCCAGCACAGTCCCTTCTGTTGTTCAGGTTGGAGTAGGAAAAGGAAATCTACCCCCTTTAAAGTCTAACACTTTCTTTATTGCTACACAAATTGAAGTGGGAATAATAAGTCTAACCCCTTCAAAATCCATTACTTTCCCTACTGTTGCTTAGTTTGGAGAGGGAATATGTGGTGTCCATAAATAACCACGAGAGATAGACTTCAAGTAGGTTCTTCAGTTTAATGTAAAGAGAAACGAGCCACCGAACCACTCTCTGGTACAGAGGGTTACCAACTGTCCTGCACAGAACTGGAACCCTACCAGCCCCATGACAACAGAGATATTCCAGAGGGCGAGGCTAACAAGCACATGTAAATACAACATTATCTCTTTTTTTTTATAAAAACACATAAAAAAACAAGTGAAGAAAACAAAAAAAAAACAAAAGGAAAATAAACACAAAAAAATAAAATGTTCCACGAAGGAAACATGGAAGGAAAGAACAAAGTTTAATGTAGCTTCCAAGGAAGACGGGTCACACGTGTAGATTTTCTCACAACAGAAGAGCGTAACTTATTGGGAGGAGATACAATTTGAGACCCACACCCAATGGGACTCTTGGTTTGTGGAGCATACAACATGGAACTGTTTGGACAGGACAAGTCGTCACAACTTCCTTTCACCTTGACAATTTTACCAACATTCCACCAATGTCCACCTTTCACCATGACAGCATTACCACACACTTTCTCAATGCAAACAGCTTCACCAAAAGCATCACAACCTTTCCTGATAGTCCTATAGTTTTTGACACGCACCAAATCACCAGGTGAAACATCAATTACTTTAGTCGATTTCTTAGAATTATATCTGACAGCCATTTTATCTTGGGCATTTTTGACACGTGTTTCTAACTCATCATTGTCATAACGACAAGAAATCCTTTGAGAACCCGTTCTCATCAGCCAACCAGGATAAAGAGTTGAAGTCGGTAACCTTCCCCTGAGGGAAACAAATGGTGCAATTTTAGTGATGGAATGTGGGTTGTGCGATAAAACCAAATCATTGATCTCACAGCATTTTCCACATCAAAGTTGTTATTCTTTCCCCATTTTATTCACTCCATAACCACACGGTTCATTCTCTCAACGAAACCATTTGTTTGAGGATGTCCCACAGAACTCCTCAAATGCTTCACACCAGACTCCGACAGATAATCACGCATTTCAGAATAGACAAATTGAACACCATTATCCGAAACTAGGGATTCAGGAAACCCTTCCCTCATGAAAATTTCTCTAAGAAAGAGAATGGCACAGTTAGCAGTGGGGTTAGCACAAAACTTTACCTCAGGCCATTTGCTATGAAAGTCCATTAGCACAAAAGCAAAACGAAGGTGATTGGGAAGAAAGTTGAAGGGTCCTACCAGGTCAATACCGACCTTTAACCAAGGTTTCGAGGGAAAAAGAATGGGTTGTAGGGGGGGAACAGCAACCTTCAAACCCTTTTCTGCACTGGCACACACACAACACTCCTTGACTCTTTCATCAACATCGCAATCCATCGACGGCCACCAATAATGTAGTCTCAACCGCCTTTTAGTCATAATAACTCCAAGGTGACCATCATGTGCACAATCTATTAACTTCATCCATAACTTCATAGGAGGAATACATCTCCCATCTCTCATGACAACACCATCCTCAATAGATAAATCTTCAGAGACCTTCCAAAAGGGATGAATATTAAAAGGTACACTCTTTTCCTTTGGCCAACCGGCCACAATATACTCTTTGACTTTCAAGAGAGTGGCATCAGCATTCTGAGCATCTATCCATTCATTCTCACTGCAACACACATTCTCTGCAGCATCTAAAGCAGCTATAAAACAGTCTTCCCTATCTTCTTCTAAATCCAAACATTCATTATCTATCAAAGGAAGTCTGGAAAGCATGTCTGCAGTGAGATTCTCTTTGCCGGGAATGTGTTTAGTAACAAGTCATATTGGAGCAGTTTGGTCGTGAGACGCGCAATGCGAGGAGTGGCATACTTGATCCGATCACCACTTAAAATGTAAACTAAAGGCTTGTGGTCAGTTTGAATTACAAACTTTCTGTCCCAAATATAGGTCCGAAACTTCTCACAAGCCCAATAGCAGGCTAAAAGTTCCTTTTCGATCACCGAGTAATTTGACTCGGGATCCCTTAACACTCTAGAGGCATAACTGATGGTAACATCTTTTCCATCTGACCTTTGGGTTAGAACAGCCCCTAAACCATATTTGCTCGCATCAACCGTGATCGTACAACTGACATTAGGGTCATAAGCCTTCAAGGCCTTAGCATTGACCATCTCTGCCTTAACTAGGTCAAATGTCTATTGACAAACTTCATCCCACACAAAAGCGTCACTTGATCTGAGCATGTTAGAAAGTGCCTTCATCTTGCTGGCATAATCTGGAATGAAACGTGAATAAAATTCACATGAGCCCAAAAATGAGCGTAGCTCATCTTTATTCTTAGGTACAGGACAATCAACTACAGCCTGGATTAAACCAGGTCTGAGAGAAACACCATTCCCCAGAGACCTTGGGCCATATGTAGCAAGACTTTTGTGATTCGCAAAGGCCGAAATTCGCAGAATTTCGGCCTTTGCGAATCGCAAACGGCCTTTTTGCATGTTTTGGGATGTATGAAACATTCCCAAAATAAGGAATTGCAAACTTGTGGGATTCCTTATTTTGCCATAGCATTTAGGGAATCGCAATTTTGCGATTCCTTAAATGCTATGTATGTAGCATTTTTGGCTAGCGAATTTTGGTTAAGAAATCGCAAATTACCAGCAACTTGTAGTTGGTGGTAATTTGCGATTTCTTGTAAATATGCACAGTTGTGCATTTGTGAGGGCAGCATATGACGCACATACATGCCCATTGGGCATGTATGTGCGCCATATGCACACACATGTAATTTACAGGGGTGCAGCAGGGTGTCCTTGAGACACCCCTGCACCCTCGCAATAATTCTCAAATTGCGATTAGCAAATTGCGAATTCGCAATTTGAGAATTATTTGGAAATCATTCTTATGGGCCTCCTGGCCCATAGGAATGCATTGGAAGTTATTCCTTAATTGTGAATTCGCAAAATGCGAATTCGCAATTAAGGAAGCTTAAGGAATCGCTAATAAAAAGCGATTTTCTTCATACATACCATTTTGCGATTCCTAAATAGCGATTCCTTAAAAATTGCTATTTAGGAATCGCAAAACGGAACTATGATACATATGGCCCCAAGTTCCTAGGAACTCCACTTCCCTCTTCCAAAATTCACACTTGCTCTTCTTCACAACAATACCTTTCTCTTCAAACTTCCTGAGAACTGCCTTGAGAGTGTGATCATGTTGTTCTAAAAACTTCTTAAAAATCAGTACATTGTCTTGAAAAATAACTACACCTTTGACATCCTTAAGCACAATCTGCATAACCCTTTGGAACACCGAGGCCGCAGAAGCTAGCCCAAACGGCATCCTACAAAATTGAACGGTACCAAATGGAGAATTGAAGGCGGTGTAGTGCCTAGACTCTACATCCAACGCAATTTGGTGGTACTCCGAGGCTAAATCGATTTTCGAAAACCACTGCGCATCTCTCAACTCCTCCAATAGATCTCCTATTTTAGGAAGTGAGTGAGCATCCACCCAAATCTCCTTATTGAGACTCCTGAGATCAATGCATAGACGAATCTCCCCGTTTCTCTTCCGCGCAACCACCAAGGGACTAAGCCACAAACTAGACTCAATAGGCGCAATTATACCAATTTTCTCCAATCTCTCTAATTCCGCTTTAAGATCAGCCCTTAAACTAAAAGGAACAGATCTGACCTTGTGTTTCACAGGTACCGCATTGCTCTTCACCTTAATCCTATGTTTGAAACCAGCAATTTTCCCTAGCGAATCAGAGAAGAAACCTGGAAACTCTTTCTTGAGACACAGCGGATCGGGCATATCTTGCACAACAAGCACCTGTTCCTTAGCACCAGGCCTCAACACCATGCCAAACAGACTCTGGTGGTACCAACCAAGAATGTTTAGGCCTCGTACGGCTACATACATTTTCCCATGTATCTTTCTTCCCCTAAATTCTAAAATGTCCTCAATGTAGCCTTCCAAATCAATCTTGCGACCCTCATAAGAGACAGGCGCCCTATCAGGAGGAAACAATTTCCTATCTTCCCAAGACTGTTTGAACAAATCCAAAGTGATCATTGTTATCCTAGCTCCAGAATCCACAAGGAGTTTTAAACAGACATCACCAACCAAAATATCCACATAGGGATCCACACATTCAGAAGGATCACCCGACACAATCCCCTCATCCGTAATAGTGACTATCATGTCCTTGAAGTCTTGGACAATATCGCTTTCAGACACATGTTCATCATCCACTACACAACTAACCTTCTCAGGTCTACTCACATTAGCTTGGCAGACTTAAGCCAAGTGACCAAACTTGCCACACTTATAGCATTTAGCATTCTTGCCAAGACAAAAACGATTGTCCGTAGTGTGTGGAGAGTAGCCACACCTGTAGCATAATTTATTCTTAAAGAAACCCTTCTCATTTACCTTTTCTCTCCTCGAATTACTAGTCTTAGACACAGAAGAAACAACAGCATTTACACTTTGTTTGTGAACACTCAACGTACTTGATTCTTTTATAGAGGTTTGGGCGAGTTCAAGACTCTTAGCGACTTTTATAATTTCTTCTAACGAGGGATTGCCCATAGTGAGCAGCTTCTGCTGTATGTGTTTATCAATGCAATGCGCAATAAATTGATCTCTCACTAGCTAATCACGAAATTCACCAAACTGGCACTCAGCACACAACTTACGTGAAGCACTTAGATACGAATCAACATCCTCACTTTGAAGTTGTGCTCTCTTAAAAAATTTGTGCCTCAGCACAACCAAACTTGGCTGTACATCAAACTTAATAAAAAGTTTCTTTACAGTTTCTTGATATTCATCAAGTATTTTACCTTCCCCAAGAACCAAGTTCGGTAAGTACTTGTACACTTCCCTCCCTTCAAACCCCAAACAGTTCAGAAGTAAATATTTTTTTCTTTCTGCCCTTTATCTTGAAGCGCCAATGGCACCAATGTATGTCTCAAATGCGTCGAACCACTGTCGCCATTGAATTTGTGGCGTTCCAGGGCTTTCTAAGAAAGGAGGTAGTTGATTAACAGATTGCATTGTAGAAGTCTAGACCCATACAACTCGTTAAACGTGTTCAGAAAAAGAAAATTACAGTACACAGAGCAGCAGATAGTCCAATACCCTAATGTTCCAAATGTACACCAGTAGATCAAATTCTTCCAGAAACCGACAAATAAAAACAGAGCACAGTCACTAGAAAGGACATCCAGCTCGTCAAAGAGTATATTATCTCTTACTTCTCAAACGGTGTTGCATTAAGCTCTCACACTGGAAAATCGCCGAGTCCTCTTCCGTTTCCTGAGACGATACGCGACCTCTGGACGTCAAGCGCATATGCACAGCGTCATGACAAACAGGGTCACAGGCAATGTGCTCCAGGTTGGATGACGCGCATTGCCTCAGCTGAATCCCCCAGCACGTTCTAATGCGTCATCATTTGTAGCAGTCACTCGGCGAGGAAGGACCTTGTAGTTTAATGGACACTGTGTGCTCACAAGAGCTGCTCTGATCCACACATCCGGGCAAAGAGGTAAAACAGCTCCCCGTGTAGATTTACTCACGCCAGCATATCCTTTTACTTCTCAAACCCACCCCTCGTCCTCCTCACCTTCAATTCTGCTTACCACTGAATCTGCCGCTGGGGAAAAACCTTTCCCTACCGTTCTCAACTGCCGCTGGAGAAGGTAAGAGGGGTAGAATTCTTTGATTTATTCTGCAATAGTTAGTTAGGCTGAAAACAACGCACCACTTGGGAATACGCAAATCTTTTAAGGGAACTGCGCAGGAAGAAATCTGTAGCAGTGGCTCGTGACACAAGGGGTCCTCTTCGTCAAAAATAATGTGGTGTCCATAAATAACCATGAGAGATAGACTTCATGTAGGTTCTTCAGTTTAATGTAAAGAGAAACGAGCCACCACACCACTCTCTAGTACAGAGGGTTACCAACTGTCCAGCACAGAACTGGAACCCTACCAGCCCCATGACAACAGAGATATTCCAGATGGCGAGGCTACCAAGCACATGTAAATACAACAGAATAGTAAACCTAAAACTTCCTAAGTCCAACACTTTCCCTACTTTTGCCTACTTTGTATTGGGAATATGATAATTCACCCCTCCAAAGTCCATTACCATCCCTGCTTTTGAGGGAATTGTAAACCCTGCCCCATCAACATCCAACACCTACCCTAATGTTGCTTAGTTTTGACTGGGATTAGTAAATCTAACCCCTCCAAAGTCCTTTTTCTAGTATTGCTTATGATGGATTGATATTACTGTACTGAAATGTAATTTGTGCTGATTTTGTATATTTTTGTAATCAAGTTTGATATATTTTGTTATATATGTTCACATTTTTAAATTGTTTTTAATGTTTTTGATGTAATATTAATTACATTGTTTAAATATATTTTTTATATTTTCAAATTATATATAAATATATATATGTAATTTATTTTACATTCATATTTAAAAACATGTATTTTTAATTATATTATTTTATTGTTCATATTTTAAATGAATTACATATACTACTGTATATATTTATATTTCGATTAAGTTACCATTTTTGATCATATTTTAATATACAATATTATTGACACAATATTTTGATACGTTACATGCAAAGTATTTAACCTCAATATTTTTGTTGACTATATTTTTGATACAATATTCATTCTTGAGTCACAACATTTTTGTTCCCGATATTTTGTCATACAAGCTAGACATACACATGATTTGTAGGTTCAGAGAAGTGGTGATAGGTAGAGTGCTCCATCTTTGTTATGTTATGTTATAAGTTTTATAGAGTGCATAGCTGCCCCAGCAAAGGGGCATCCCAGCACTAATCACCAACTGACATAGAGCAGACAGAGAGACTCATAGAAAGACAAATTAAATAGAGAAAAGATGGGTTTTTATGGCTTCACGGAATAGCATGTGATTTTGGATGCTTCTAATACCAGCAGGGAAGGATTCCCAAAGTTTAGGGGAAAGAACAAGAAAGGAGTGCCCTCCTGCCCGCACTCTCTTGACTCGAGGAACAATCACCAGGTGCTGGCTGATAGAACGCAGCTGGCGGGTGGGTGTATAGGGTGTAAGCAGATTGGCTAAGATGTCGGACGATTGGAGATTCATGATTCTATGAGAGAAACAGAGACCTTTGAAACGGATACGTTTCTCCACTGGAAGCAGCGCTGAATTGGTAACACGGGCACTCGGGCAATGCCCGTGGGGCCGGTGTCCGAGCTCCGGCTCTGGGCTGCTTTTTTGAGCAGTCTGGGGAGCCGATTTGGGTGGTGTCTGTGTTCTTCAGATGTCGCCAGCAGCCCAGTGGGTGTCTGAATAGCCTTTCTGGAGGTAGATGGGCATCCATTACCTCTCTTTTATAAACGGGCAGAGGTGTCACCCCCTTTCTCTCGCTAGGCCGGCCCATTAATGTATGCAGATTGAGTGGGGGCAGAGGGCCTGAGCAGAAGTATCCTCACTTGTTTTCAAGTGTGTTTTACCAGTGTAAACTAATTTGTGCATTTTTTACCCCCCTTTTTTAATACAATCTCGCCGAAGCAGTGTTTTGCCGAAAGATAATATACAAATGTGGGCCACTTTTTTTAGTGTGCTCGGGACGATTTGTTATCCCAATCCAACCCTGACTGGAAGCCAATGTAATCTACAGATGGAGACAGAGGTAGAGCCGGATCTCAGCAGACCGAGGAGCAACCAAACCGCAGCATTTTGTGCCCTGTGGAGGCGATGTATCTCTGCTCTGTTTGCCCCTAGGTACAGGGAGTTCGCATAGTCCAGCCTAGATAGTACAGTGCCTGGATGATCACCTAACGGATGGTAGGATCAAAAAAACTCAACAGGGGTTTGAGACCATGTAGAAGTCCAAAACAGACACCAGTTACCTATTTAGTTTGAGCCTAAAAGGTCAAGGCAGAGTTGACCGACACTCCAAGATTTTTGACTGTCTGCTTTGGGGTAGGCGGGAGCTCCAGAGTGGATGGCCAGGCCACCAATGCTCGCTGCACAGATGATTATCTTTACCCACCAACAGAATCTCAGATTTACTGGCATTCCGTTCAAGACAGTTAGAGGTCATCCAATCTGCGATAACTGTTAGATCATCTTTGAACTTAAGCATATCCTGTGCAGAGTTGTCAGATAGTGCAACCACCAATTAGGTGTTATCTGCATAAGATACCACAGTTAATCCCCTGTTCCTAGCTACTACTAAAAACAAATTGTCCCTTGGTTCACTCAATCAACAAGAACACCGTATCAATAGTGCCGGGGGTTGAATCTAGATGTTAAATAAGGTTGGACTCAAGGTAGAGACCCCCGAGGAATCTCTTGATACACAGTATGCGTCTGAGAAAAGAAGGTGGGACAGACACTTGGAAGGACCTCTCAGATAGAAAAGAAGTGAACCAGCCCAAGGCCAGGCCACCAATACTGGTATCCTCCTGGTGCTGCAGAAGGATCAGATGGGACACTGTATAAAATGCAGCACTTAGATCCAAAAGGATCAGTGCTGAAGTACGTCCTACATCTAGAGAGCTCTGTATATAGTCCGTTACAGCCAGAAGGGCAGTTTCAGTGCTATGACGTGGTCAGAATCCATTTTGAGAGGGGTACATCAGGTTGTTGGCTTCGATGAATGCCTTTAGGACCCGATTTCATAAAAAAAGTCTTAAATCTACACCTTTATACTATAATATTGAATGGGTACAGGTTTGTCTAATTTAAACACAATGTCATTGACTAAAATTAATTGAAACAAATTTTTATTGAAAATATCATTTAATTTAAGGGATTTCATTTATAGGTTCTCCTATAGCTTAGAGCCTGATTACAAATTTAGCAGTTCAGGAGTGGCCTCCCACTCTAGGACTGCCAAACTTGACCGCCGCCCGCCATATTACAAGTAATCTCACAGTCTGCTGGGTGGTCATTTGGCATTCCCATGGTGGTGCCTATTAAAAAGGCACTGCAATGGGAACGCCAAAGCTCATTCATGCCTGGCATGGACTGTAAAGTCCATGCCATGCAGGAAATAGGGTGACTGCACACAAGCGGGCACAAGCTGTGTCCCTTGTAGGCACCCCTTGGCCCTGAGGCAACAGTTTTCATGGCGGCCTCACCACCATTAAAACTGTGGCGGTCAGGAAACTCCTAATATGCTTGGCGGTGTTGCAGCGGCACCGCAGAGCATATTAGGGCCTCTGACTGCCACGGGATCAATGATCCCTGGCGGTTGTGGTGGTCCTGTAGTGGATGCACCGCCATATTCATGATACGGTGGGTGGACCGCCAATCTGGGGATCCAGGGACCACCACCATGGGTTTGGTGGTCCGATGGACTGCCAAACTAGTAATTAGGCCCATAGTGTTATTATGTCTTTCTAGAATTTCTATGGAAGTGTGTTGTAGTACCAGTGGTTGGCTATGTGTGGTGCTTGACTTACTCTAAGACAGGACTGGAGTAGATTTGAGTCTGTTTTTAAGTAGTACTACTGTATTAGACCTAAATATATATGTTGTGAATCGCAATATTCTTACTCTTATGTGGGTCTGTTTTATATTAGCATGTCTCTCCCTAACCCCCTTCTACGATTTCGCTCACCAATTTTGCAGTAATTATTCCCTATTTTTCAACCACCACCCCTCCCCTTGATTAAGAAACACAAACCAGTAAATTCTATACATGATTATGAGGAGGTCTCCAATGCTGGGACAGGTATTACCGTGCAGAAAAGATAGAAGAAGTGGAGATCTCGGAACGGAAATGTATGAGTTGTTTTTGTGGAGTACAGAAAGCAATACCGAAAGTAGAGATTTCCAGCCCTAGGTTTAGGAGCTGCATTTTGGTGTATGTCATGTAATAATACCCTATGTACTCCAAAATAGTGTTAGTGAATAAACCACATAATTGATGTTTCGAAAATCTTAAAATACCAGCCTGGTTTTGAAACACTTTGAGACAATATTAAATAATGACAATTACAATTCAACAAAGCCAGAAGGTGACATCGCAAACTAATATAACTTCTTCTCTGGCCAAATTATGGAAATCTACTTAATTAAGGTCCTACATTTTCCTCTTAAGAAATGTATTTGTTTTGCCACATTTTGAAAATGTGTGAAAATGATGGATCACACCTCTATGTGATCTCAAAGTTGTACTCCCTGGAGCTGGATTCCAATCAAAATATATTCATCAGCTTTAGTTTCATGATCCTGGCAAATAGTCATATTTAAGTCAACAATGCCCAGAAATTGACAGAGGAGCTACGACACCAACCAAGATGGCCGCATCGTCTCCCGGCTCCGCTGACCCCCGTCCTCCGCTCGTTTATCCTGTCGAATATCCTGATCTCCTGCCCCGGATTCGTGTGGGTGAACTAGTCTGCATCCCGATGGTGTGATCGCGGAATTTTTCTGATGTTCTGGTGTGAAGTAACATCGAAAATGTTTTGAGGCCTAACCCAGACTGGAAGCCGGGGTCTCGATTTCTGGTCTACCCGGGTCCAAAGTGAACAACAACGGACTGCCGAGGGTGGTTGGGTCCGGTCCCTAGAACTTTCGAAAATTTCTCTGAACTACTTTGCAACCATCTGCTGCCTGGTGCTGTACCTGAGGTGAGGCGACGGGTGGTGCGCGGTGCTGCGTCGCGGGGGGCCCCGGCCCGGAGGCCCGGCACTAGCACCGCTGGTGCCCCGGGGTAGGGGTCCCGCCGCGCGTTGCTGCATGTTGCTGACCCGTCTCTCACGGCCTGTTTCTGCTCCGGCGTATCCTGCCCCGGAGAGGGAGCCTCTCCGTGGGGATCGTTATGCCTGCGGCCGAATGGAACCTGGCGGAACGGACTCAATGTGGCCCTTCCTTGCGGATGGTAATGGCGGAAGTTGCGGCGCTTCACGCGATGGTGAGGGCCCAGGTCAATCATTGGCTGTCGGCAACAGATGGAATCATAGGAACGGGAACGAGCCCTGACTTGCTCTTTGAGACCCGGCATCCGACTTGCCCCCTGTTGGAAGCCCTACTGTTGTGTTTGGACCCGGTGCTGGAAGCTGTGCCTGCCCCCGAAGAAACGGAATTCATCGTGTGTGCTGAGATTGGTGACTCTCTTAAGTTCTCGGAAACATCGGTCCTACAGTTATCGGAGCATTTCACTGCTTCCCCCATCCTGGACACTGTTGGCCCACACTTTGATCTGTGTCAGAACGAGTCGCACCCCCTCCCCAATCGGTCTTCCAATATGTCGGATGGAACGATGCTTGGCTTCGGGGATGGGGAGGGACATTGTTGGTGCAAGCTGTGTGCGTTGGGACCTGCTATTCCTCTCCTAATTGCTGACTCAAGCTCCGGCTGCTTCTGTGTGAACTTTGACTTTCCGGGGATGTGGCTTTTCTTATCCGAGGGACACGGCAACTTTGTTAGACGGGGCCAAGGCTGAGATTGTGGGTTGAATCGTTTACGATGGATCTATTGGTAACAAGACTGCTTCATCAACAGACAGATTCCGGGGCGGGGGGTTTGTGTTTCCCCCCGGGGTATTTTTATGGTGGACAACTTTACTTGTGTTGGCTTAGGGGGGCCCCTTTGATAGGGCGGGGGGGAGAGACCGGGAGCGCATAGACTATCGCCCTCCTCCGCTTCCCCGTTAGGTGGGGTTTCCTTTCTTTCTCTTTTTTCTCTTCTTCTTCTATATTTCGGGTTTGGTTCTCGGGCGACAGGCACATTGCTGGGGGAGGGCCGTAGTCATCTGCAGGGGTGCAGGGTGGGGGGGTGGGGGGGGGATCTGTCATTTTTATTTTTGTTTCTATGGCCTTTTTTCTCTTCTCTTATCTTTCTTTGTCTTTTTCTTTTCTGGGTCAGTGCAGTGGGTTTCCTTTGTCATCAATCCCTGCTTTTTCATCCGTGCCTCAATTTTCGTGGTGTTTTTTGGGTCTTAGGGCAGGTAACTGCAGGCGTGAATTGACCGTAATATTTCCTCACATCCTGACTTCTTGTTTCAGCGCCATTGCTTTGATCGATTACTGTTCATTGTCGATACGTTTGCTATTCTGCCTGCCATTTTCGCTGCTGGGAAATTGTTCGGCACCTGATCCTTCCATCTTATATTATAAAATGAAAGCCTTTTATATCCTGTTTTTCTAATTGTACTGTTCAGTGGCCAAGAGTACGCTAGCATGGAGATTCTGCTCCCCGAGGTGCTGCATGTGATTAAAATTGCTCTCTGTTAATCTAACTGCTTAGCGGCCGGCCCCCGGGGTTGTAGGCCCATATTTGTATTTGGTTTAAATGTCAATAAAGGTTTAAAAAAAAAAAAACAATGCCCAGAAATTGCGATTAAATCAATGTTTACACATGTAAAAATTTGCAAATAGATGAATGTGGCATTTTCCAGAAATTTTTGTTCGTTTCCAAGCATCGTCGTGGAACACGTATCTCAGTATATATTAGCACTTATGGATGGTTGCCAAATGTCCACTCAATACATGGCTGATTGCGAAAACAAAATCATCTGAATTGCAGATTTTGGTATAGACAATAGGCTTGAGAAATATGCTGCATTAAAAGCAAAGAAAGAATATTTGGACCACCCTTGCCAATAACTGCTTCAGAGAGCTTCTTTACTCTTTTCAAAAATGTGTGATGATGTGTTGTTGTACTTCCATATTAAAGTTAAGGTCCACCATTACAGCAGGCAACAAGTTGACTTTAGTGGGAAAACAAGCACATGTGCCACCAAGTCACTGCTAAACATTCAAAATCCGAAGCGATCAAGATTTTAAGCATAAGATCATCAGTTTCACATTAAGGCATGCTAGGACAGCTTCTACAGGCACCACACCTTGTAAATAACAATCACAGGTTTTTTTTACGTAGACTTGGTGTTCACACCCTCAGACAGCTCTCGACCCTACTGGGGAGGAATAGGCTGCTCAGTGCTTCGAGGTCTGATTTTCATATCATTCACTATGGGCACAGCCGTTATTATCAGCAGACACTAAATTGTCCTCGGCCTTTAGAAATACTTAGGGGCTGATGACGATGTCGGAAGGACCGCTACCGACCGATGGTCGGTGGCGGTCCTTCCAACATCTGCCCCTGCTGTCCGCCTGACGCATTGCGTTGGGCGGAGGCATCGGGTGGAGGGACAATCCGTGTCGCTTCCGATGGGCTCAAGGAGCCCATCGGTGCGTCGGAAGGTACAATAATCCCCTAATGATGGCGGAGCCAGGCTCGGCTCCGCTTTCGGGATTATTATGGCACTTTTCAACAGCCTTTTCATGTCGGTCTTTCTGACATGGAAAGGATGCTAGAAAGTGTCTTTGGTTGGCACCTAGCAGGGCCCCCTTCCACCCTGGCCCTCTGCTATGGGGCCTGCTGGGGGCCACCAAGGGTGCCCCTAAACATCCCTGCACCATGTGGCAGGCACAGTGAACAGTTCTGTTTCGGGGGAAGGCCGCTAGCCACTTAATCACAGTTCCAGCGATTTCTATTTGTACCAATCTGTTATCAGTGTTGGATAAGAGACCACATCAAAAGCAGCCCTCATAAGCAGAAGGATAAGGGCTGCAGATACTCCATTACTTAGAATGACTCTAAGGTTTTCAGCAGCCGCTAAGAGTACTGTCTCTGTAATATTTCCTACTCTGAAACCAGTTTGGTATGGGTGTAGGATATTATTTTCCTCCAGGTAGGAAGCCAAGGTATGATTTGCATATTTTTCCAAGACTTTATTAGGTCCTGGCAACAAGGAAATCTGGCAGTAATTTTCATTTGTTAGTGGGTTGCCATAGACCTTTTTTAACAAAGGCTTTACTATGGTATGTTTCCATGCTGCAGGTACAGTGCCTGAATTTAGGGAAAAGTTAAATATATTGGTAAGGGTACATAGGAGTGGTTCGCCTCTTTTTAATAAAATGTCTGGGGGAGGTCGGTCAATTGGTGACCCTGATATGAGAGAGGAGGGAATCTCTGTGGTTTTCTCAACCGTCATCTCTAAAAATGTACACAATTGTCTGTGAGTTGAATAGTCCGTTAGTGGAATCCCTTCGACTCCGCCCAGGGTTTGACAAATATTATTAACTTTTCCATAAACATTTTTACTTATTCATTACAGTGATCTTCTGATGTTAAAGACCTATCAGTATTCTTGGGAGTTGTCAGGTTATTTACTATTGTATATATTTCTTTTAAAGAGTGTGGGGCAGTCTTGATTTTTGCTGCTAAATATCTAGTTCTTTTTTTTTTTTGAAACAACAAGAGGAACGGAGATAGGACGATATTTAATGGGGTCCAGTGTACATGTCCTAGTATAGAGCACACAGAAGGATACACAGTTCCCCGGGGAGAGTGCTACAGTGTGGAGAAGGAAAAGAAGTGCAGAGTCAAGGAACTAGGAATGTTCCCTTGTCAGAACTAGAGAGCCTCACACACCCAGAGCGTTAGGTGTGAAACACACCCTGACTGTAGGATGTCCCGTTTCATCATCGGCTCACTGCTCCTCGTCAGACCGGCGCTGCAATGTCTGACGGAATGCCGAAAGGCACTCTTTTGGCGGAGTTCTTTTGTTTCTTGCCGATGGTGTGTGTGAGTGAAAAAAAGAGAAAAGGTGTAGTCGGTGCAAAGTGAGTGAATATTAAAACAGGGTAAGCAGTCCACAATGGATTTTATTGATGTGGCTGATTCCCTGATTAAAAGGGGTGAGAGGGGAGCTAGAAACTGTGGAGGTGTACAGAAAACTAACTCAACCCCCTGGTGTGGTCGGTGTGGTCAACATGTTTCTCGCCAACCGGCGATTCGTCAGGACCTAAACAAGGTACTACACAAGAGGAAAGGTGATACAATGCTCATTCAGGAAGTAAAAAGCAAATGTAAATACAACCTCACTGGGTCAGGTAAAAAGAGGGCCAAGGGGTCTTGCTCTAATTAGGCGACCTAAAGGTAGGAGGAAAAAGTAATTAAAAGAGAGCGGGTCAAATCATATCTCAATATAGTGATTATACATTTAGATGATATGGGGTGACTTTTAGTAAATGCTCTCCACACTGTGGGGGGTCAGGGGGGCGTGCAGGGAAAACATTCATACCGAACACAGGGTGGATGAGAATTTCCCTTCATAATCGGTCTAAAGATGGCGCGACTATTATCTCTCATTGGAGAAACCAAAGTGAAAGTTAAACACTAGTCTAAAGTGTATAGCCGAATCTATCAAAACCACACCCATTCCAGGGAGAAGAAAGGAGGGTTCTTACCCTAAGGAAGAGTAACACAGGCCTCGCAGCATGCTCCCGTGAGGCCAGCGCTGTCTGGTGGGTGTACCTGCAGGGTATAGAAGGGAAGGAGTGATTTGTGTATTGCAAATCACAGGGTAGTGGATTGGTGCCTGGTGGTAAAGGCTAATTCAAATGGTGGAATGGGGAGGACCGGGCTCATGCCATAGCATAGCCACGCTGGGGGCGCAGGGGTAAGCGCCCCGCTGTCCTCCAGGGCTAGTTTACCCAATACCACTTATGCAGTCATCGGGTGGGCGGGGAGCCGACCACTCTGTCCGTGTAAGGCATCAACAGACCAAAGGAGCTCCCAGCGCAGAGTCCGACTCGCATAGTCAGCACCAATACAACACTGCATGCTCACAAGCCGTGAGCACAAGCGAGGACAGTGCCAAGATACGGCGGAGTACCGCGCAGGTAACAGCCCTCAGAGTGCAGCCTAAAGGGCGTAAGTGAGACAGGGGAGAGGCGGGCGCTCCCTCCCTCTAATCCGCTGGCCGCATTGTGGCGAATGGGCGGGGGGCCCGGGCGGAGCTGAGAGCCACCCCCGTCACCGCCTTGTGCTGTGGGGCTGCAAGCATTGATACGAGCCTCAGGTCATCGGGGCATGGAGACAAGGCTTACCTGTGTACAGAGGCTGGGACAGCGGCAACACCTACCCCTCACGCTCGCGGCACCTGGTCAGGGTGCGGAGCAGCTGGTGGTGTATCCCGGTAGGGTCCATCTTTAAGCAGGCTGTCCGCTACCTCGCCAAAGCGCCGCGGGTATGGTGGCGCCTTCCGCGTATCATGCGCATGCGCCCAGGTAGCACGGGAACTAGAGCAGTTACCGGGCAATAATGGCAAATGTGGCGGCCATGTTGGAAAGGTCGCTATTACCGGCAGACAGCGGATGCATTGTCTGCTAGGGGTTGGAGTAGCACTGGGTTGCTACTAATGATGGATATCATTGAGGTATTGGAAAAGAATAAATAAATAAGACCTAACAGACTACAGACAGACAGACTACTGTAGGAAGGGGGGCTACTACCAGTCAACAGCCCGAGGGATGGAGTAGGCTCCCTGATAGTGAATTGGTTGCTAGGCTCGTGTAAGAGACAACAAGGGTCAGTCAGGTCCTAGGAGGGCCATCGTGTTGGGATACCTCGTTTGTGAATCATCGAGGGTAGGACAGAGACCCTCTGGAGGGGTGAATCGGCAATGTAGTGGGATGGCCTGTGCCGAGCTAGGGTGTCTGTGATGTATAGGGTGAGAAGGTACAGGAGCTAGCTAGGAAGTGTCATCTGGAAACGGTAGCCCAGGGGACTGCATCGTTTTTTTTTTGGTTTTTTTTTTGTCCTCATTAGCCCTTGGCTCGGTCCAATTGTGCTCCTGACCACATAGCCATCGGGGCGGCTCTCTACTCAACACCGCGAAGCCCATCAATGAACTCCCAGTACACAGAAAGTCCGCCCCGATGTCGCCCGCAGAGCTTGGACGTACCTTCTCCCTTCAGGCCAGTTTGACCAGTTGTCCAAAATCTGTACTGTGCCTCCCTTTGGACAAGGAGATTTTAGGCCTAATCATCGGACCCGGGGAAAAAAAAAATAAAAAAAAACCCCGGGTTGACTAACTGTCCCTTTTCCAATTGACCAAAAAATCCCAAAATCTCACCGATCGGGGGCTACATGTTCTGGATAAGTCCTGCTTTGATATTACATATAATGAAGACAGCCACTCTGCATGTGTTGGGGGGTTTATGCTTATCCAATTTTTGCAGATCTCCCTTCTTGCCAATAAGATGGCGTAAAACAGAAATTCTCTTTCTAGTCCCTTAATGTTATCGTTGGTTCCAAAAATGATCAGCAGCCATGAGCACCGGATGGATAAGCCAAGAATAGATTCAAGTGTTGCTCTAACTTCGTTCCAGAAAGTAGCAATGTTCGGGCATTCCCAAAACATGTGGAGGTCTGAGGCAGCTGGAAGAGAGCATTTGGGACAGCACTTCCCTGGTTGAAATTTTGACAGGCGTTTAGGAGAATAATATGCTCTATGAAGTGTATAAAAATGGTTACGCCGCAACCATGCAGGCTTGATAATTTTATAAAGAAGGAGAAAAGATTCCTCCCATGTGTCCTCCATATGTGCTTCCCCCTCCGCACCCCAGAGTTTTTCCGGTAAGTTGAGGTCCCTCTCTCCATCCTCTATGATATGCCAATAAAAAAGTGCTACTTCCTTTTTCCCAGGAGGTCTTTCAACTAGGGTGTTTTCTAGCAAGCTCTCCTCGCCCATCATTGCTTTCTTCTTGGTTTGAGCCCGAAGCCAGCTACTTAATTGCCAATATACTAACCAAGAGAGTGTTGATGTTACCTTATGCTTGAAAATATCCCAGCTTATGATTGATCTTTCCACCAGTATATCGCCCCACTGTGTGATATCCGCATCTAACAAAACTCTTTTGACTGTGTTGGCTTCTTGTGATGTTAATCCCGGTAAATCCCAAATCGGGGCATGTTTGGATAGGTAACCTATCCCAATTTTAGATTTTATTCGAAACCATTCTTTTACATTGCCTGATAATATTTTTAATCTAATTTTTTTGAAGAACTTCTGGTGCCCGAACTTGAAAAGGAATCCGTTCACAGGAAGGTCCGAACCTATTAGCATAGCCTTATACATAAGCCCATTTGCATTTTCCCAAGGGATCTTAAGCAGCATCCTAGAGTGGGTCAGATGGAATGCCCAGGAGTAGTATTCTAGATCTGGCAATGCGAGCCCCCCTTTTTCTCTTCTCCTTCTCAGTTTTTTCCAGGATAATCTGCTGGATTTATACCCCCAGACAAATGAATTTATGTTTTGCTGACATTTTACAAGCTGTTTAGTATCAAAAGATAACGGGATAGAATTAAAAATAAAAGTAAATTTCGGAAGGATACTCATTTTTATCAGGCTGGTTCTCCCATAGATGGTAAGCGGGAGAAAGGACCAAGCTTTCATCAAGGTTTGAGATTCTCGAGAAATACGAGCTAAATTGTTTTGGGCCAAATGTTGTAACTCTTTAGTGATTGTAATTCCCAGATACCTCAACGAAGATTTTATCGGAAGCTGAAGATTTTGAATGTTCCAGACCATAATTTCGGTTTTCCCTGCGTTAATTTCATATCCTGAAAATCTACCGAAGTCCTCCGCTCTCTTTATAATAATTGGATATGCCAACGCAGGATCAGTTGTGTAAATGATTATATCATCGGCGTACAAACCAATCTTTTTTTCCCAACCCGAAAAATTAAAATATGGTATGTTAGTATCCTGCCTAATAGACTGAGCAAAAGGTTCTACATACAAATTAAAAAGAAGTGGGGATAAGGGACAGCGCTGCCTTGTTCCTCGACTAATTTTAAAAGGAGTGGTCCGTGTACCATTAATTAATAGGGAAGCTCTGGGATTATTATATAATAAACTTATAGCCCTGCAAAACTAAGGGCCCAGATGGTATTTTTTCATAATTAAGTTTAAATATTCCCAGTTTACCCTATCAAATGCTTTAGTAGCATCTAGGGTCATGATAGCCAGGGGTAGACCGAAAGTTGAGGCAATATCCACAGCTCCCACCAAGTCATAGGTTAAGTCGGCCAGTTGCCGGCCCCTAATAAATCCCTTTTGATCAGGGTTGATAATTGTGCCAATCTCGCTTCCCAATCTCTCGGCCAAGATTGAAGTAAAGATTTTGTAATCGTTATTGAGAAGCGAGATTGGGCGGTATGATCCACACTCAGCTGGGTCTTTACCTGTTTTCAATATTAAAGCTATATTGGCTTCTCCCCAGGAGCTTGGTGGTGTCTCTCCCCTAATCATTATGTTGTTAAAAAGATTCGTAAGGACAGGGGTAAGAGTAGAATTAAGTACCCTATATAATTCTCCTGGGAGGCCATCTGGGCCCGCAGCTTTGCCCTGAGCTAGTAGCTTAATGGTGTTAGAAACTTCCAACTCTGTTATGGCTTTATCTATTTTTTCCATTTGGTGATTTTCCAATTCTGGGAGAGTTATTTTACTCAACCATTCGTTCCTTTCGTTCAGGTTAACATTGAGCTCCTCTGTGTAGATATTCTGAAAGAACTCATTAAAAGCTTCGCCAATAGCTGTGTCTGTAGACCTACTATTGGCTTCCCCAGCAACCCTCACTTCCTTAATATGGTTCCTGGACTGATCAGCTTTGATTTTCCAAGCCAACACCTTGCCAGCCGATTCACCATATTCAAAATGGGCAATTTTGCTTGCCTGCCATCTTTTATTTATCCTTTCCTGCAATATTGTATCCAACTTGGCCTTTAATTCTATTTTCTTCTCCTGGTTATCGAATGAAAACTGGTCTGATGATTCTAATTGTGACAATTCTTGCTCTATTTGACTAATCCCCTCTTCATATTTCTTTCTCCTGAAAGAAGCCCTACTTGTAATACAACCCCTAATAAAGGCCTTCCAAGCCTCCCATACGTTGACCAGAGAGGCAGAACCTATGTTTTGCTCTACAAAGAAAACCGTTTCCTGCATCAAATATTCTTTTTCCTCATCATCCAGTAGAATTGTTCTATCAAAAGACCAGGATCGATGAGCAACTTTCTGCTCTAATTTTAGCGAAAAGATAATGGCAGAGTGATCTGACATATGTAGAGGCAGATATGTTATGTTTTTAACCAGATCCTTAATTGAAAGACTGAATAGGGCATAATCAATACGCGATTTGTGTCTATATTTATAATTGTGATATGAGACGCCCATAGCGCTCCCAGCTCTTTGTCTCCATAAATCTATCAACCCATGATTTGACATAGATCTAAGCAATGTCTCCCTCATATTACTATGTACTATGGCCCTAGAAGTTGCCGATTTATCTAATTTTGGATCTAAAACGAGATTGAAGTCTCCTAGCCATATTATAGGGTCAGGGCAAGAGATCAGTTGGTTTTGTAAAATATTTAAATAAGACGGATTATCCTGGTTAGGCCCATAATAACTGATGATAGTAACAGGCCTTGAATATAGTTGAGCATTGGCTATCAGCCATCTACCGCTAGCATCTGTTTTCCAGTTCATAATCTGGGCCTTAGCTGTTTTTTTTAAAAATAATGGCGTTGCCACGAATACTAGCATTGTGGTCCGTAGTTATAAATTTATCGACCCATTTGAGCTTCTTAAATATATCGGTTATTTCCTGTTTATTCAGATGTGTTTCTTGGATCGCAATTATCTGCGCGGGTGAATCTCGTAAGTATTGTAAAATTCTATTCCTTCTAGTCCTAACACGCAGACCATTTACGTTCCAAGATAAAAATTTAATGTCTGGCATTAATTTTGAAGCTCTTTAGCACTATATCCCTGTCCTTGATTCTCTTAATTATCTTAACAGATATTTTATCCTGAACTATATCACTACTAGTTTTGGCCAAACGATATCTTTGAGGCACAATTGGATCTATTTTGTTCGTTATTGTAAACTTCGTTTTATGAGGACTTTTATTCTTTGCCTTCCCTCCCCCCTCCCTCCCGCCCCTGGAAACCCCCCCCCGACTTACTCTGGCATGCTGGTTTGCCAGCTTGTCATCTCTGACATGTTCCCGCTCCATACCCAGATGTCTACCTTTTACATTTTCTTTCCTGGTCACTATAATTACGGTGTAAGTAATGGTGGTTCGTAGGTGGAATCATATATCTTTTATCTATTAACGCTTCCATGACGTATTATTACTATTCATAATACTCTAATACGGAGAACAGTAGATTAGGGTAGATTGGGGTAGTAATGTGGGAATCATGAATAGACATCATTACAACCTATAGGTTCAGAAATTTTAACGTGAATATATTGTGTTGAAGGTCCATAGTAAAATTTCCGATTGATACTCCTTATAGTGAATCCCCCAATGGTGTATTAGTGGGAAGATTGTGAACCCTCACCCATGTGCTGAATACTTAAGTGTTAGTTATTCATTTATTTATTCCTTTTATTTTTTATTTTTTTTTTGGTTATTATTTTTTTTCTTTTTATCATTTCTTTCCCCCTCTTTTTTTTTTTTTTACCTCTTGTTTGTTTTGTTTTTGTATTTTCCCACAATCTGCCTTTTTTATTTTTTTTTAATTATTCTTTTCCGCCATTTATTATTTATATTATTTTTATTATTTTTATTATTTTTTCCATTTTCCCATTTTTATTTAAACTCTGATTACAGAAGCTCACAAAAATGTCATCCCCGGTCCGGGTGGTTTGCGTGTTCGCTAATCTCAGCAAGCAGCTCGTCTGCCTCCAGGGGGGACTTAGCATTGTACATTTTATTATTGTACATTATCCTTAGAAAGGCAGGAAATCTTAATTGCACTGTGGCTCCCAGGCTTCTGAACTTCTCCATCCGTTGACCCAATTCCCACTGCCTATCCAGCGTTGTTCTAGAGAGATCCGATCTCACTTCAAAAGAAAAATCAGATACTTTCACAGTCTTGGCTTTCAACGCTGCGGTCAAGATCTTCTCTTTCATGGAATATGTTAAGAAGTTTACTAAGATCTTCCTAGGCTTGTCTCTGCCCTGTTTAAGGCGGAACGGATCCCGATGTACCCTCTGAATATCTAGCTCTATCTCGGTCAAAGATTCGTCCAAACTCAGTGACTCTTTTAGTAGAGCTGCGACAAACTTTTTTAAATCTCCTCCTTCCTTTCCCTCCGGTATTTTTAGAAGTCTTAGGTTGTTCCTTCTGGAAAAAATTTCGAGAGACTCTACCCTCTCCTTGACTGAGTTCCCTTCTCGTCGTAGAGACTGGATCTTCCCTTCTGCGGTCTCCAATTTAGCCTTTAGCTCATCAACGCAATTCTCTAGTCCCCCGGTTCTTAGTGTAAGACCATCTACTTTAGATTCTAGATCTTCACACATTGTGCAGATCTCTGATTGAGTGTGTCTGGACTCTTCAAAAGATCTCTTTGACTCTTCAAACCCATTTCTGATCTCTTCTCTCATACTAAGAAGTATGGCTTGAATAGTATCGTCACTGCCGGAGTTTTCACTTCCTCCACTGTCTTGTTCCAGCCCTTTATTCTCACTCGCTGTTCCTGAGATCATTACTTGCTGTTCAGGCAAAGAAACTGCATTAATATCACCCTCTGCTGGGTCTCCCATCCCTGTGCCGCAAGTTCGCACACCAACCTCTACTGCTTCTCCTTCTTTCTCTTTCAATTGGAGTGTGGAAAGTGTGGAGAGTGTAGAAGTTATTGTGACCCCAATGTCACCTGCTGATGGGGGTGCAAGTAAAGTAGAGTGTGGGTTTTGGGGCTCTTGATTTATATTTAAGACCTGAGGGAGAACCTTAAAATACGACTTCAACGAAGGTGTAATTCGGGAGGTTTTACTAGCTTTTGTTATAGATCTCCCCTTACTCAAGCTAGCCTTATGTGGCAGCTCCTTCGGAGCAGTATACCGCAGCTGGCGTTCTTTTCCCCTTTTTGATACCCTTAACTCAGGAGGTTGAAAAGTGTCGCCTGTTAACTCCCGCTCGAGTTCAGACCCGGACTCTATGGAGGGCTGCTCTTCTAGGGCTCCCTCTGCAGCTAGTGTTTGCCCAGTATCATTGGGGTCTATAGGGACAGTTAATTCTTTGTCCTTATTGCAGCCCTTTCCTTTCCCCTTAGCCTTCCGCTTCCCCAGGGTTCTCTCAGTAGTTAAACACAGAGATTGTGCATTAAATCTAAAAAGACCTGGTGAAGGGTCCAAATTTTGTGAAGAGTAACAACCCCTTGTATCTATAGACTTCTGGATTTCAACAGGCTCAGCTTCCCCCCCAAAAGGGTTTAACCAACTTGCCTGCTCCCTCTGTTGAGCCCCCTTACCGCACAATACAGTTGTTGCCAGCTTTTTTGATGAAGCGCTGTACACTGCAGCTCTTCTGCTTCTTCGAAGCTCCACAGCTGCGTTACTCCAGCGATGGAGTGCAGGGAGGAGAACCTGTTCCAAACACATTGACAGTGTTTCTCCCTTTTACTAGAACGCAGTCTTTGCTGATTTTCAATGTTCTACAGCCTGCAGCTCTACAAGGAATGGCTCTTGTTCTGCTGACTGTTCTGGTTTTCTGAAGTTTCTGGAGCTTCATAGGCTTCAGAGGCATTGGGTGCACCGTTTTTTTATTTTTTTTATTTACCCTCACCGTAAGCCGACCTGTGAGCACCTGCTAAACAAATCCGTTAACAGGTAATCTAATGGCACCGAAGTGTTGGTGTTTCTAATATGTAGCGCCAATTCAATGCGGGCTAGCGGAGCTCCGCCAGCCCGCCTGCCTGCACCTGCTCTCCTCTCCCCTCCTCTCCGGAGATCCGAGTCCGCTGCAGTCCGCAACTCAGCGCCGTCAACACCGAACACCGCAGCTCACCTCGTCTCACCCCGCTGCTCGGCTCGGCTCGCCTCCCCCCTCCTCACCGGAGATCCGAGCCCGCTGCAGTCTGCAGCTCAGCGCCGTCAACGCCAAACGCCGAAACACCGCAGCTGCAACGCCTCACCTCGCTGCTCGGCTGCCTTGACTTTCCACACCTGGGCCAGTAACTGCTTCTGCTTCACCTTCTGGTGCGAAAATCACCACTCACGCCATGTTGATCGCCGTAATCTCAGCTACCTCTGGGCATGTCAGTGGGAACTGCGAGAGACGAGCGCGCCGCCCTAGCTAGCGGCCGCCATGTTTCCTCACCCAGGGGACTGCATCGTTGAGCCCTACTGTATCAAGCTGAAGGCGGTACACCCATTTCTGTTCAAGCCTAAACAGTGCCTGCCTGGTCATGGCTGGTTGGGACTCGAGCACTAACCACTGGATGCTGTCTGCAGAATGATTGCGTAGTTGATAGCGTTCATACAGTCTCGTATGGGTCCTGGAGCACCCTATGTTGCTTTTGTGCTCCGTTATTCTGAGCTTCACCTGTCTCATGGTCATACCTACATAGAATTTGTCACAAGGACAAATCAGGAGGTAGATGCATTTAGTACTGAGACAATTGGTGTGTCTGTTAAGTTGCCACGTAAAGGAATCAGTGAGCTTGATTTCTTTACATTGTCTGCACTGGGGACACACCGCACAGCTGCCACAAGGGTAGTGTCCAACAACGGGGGGGAGGTACCACAATGTCTGCTGCCCACTGCTGTTTTATTTCTTGGGGCGTGTATGTATCAGGGAGTCTTTAAGGTTGGCCGTCCGTTTAAAAACGAACCTCGGTTTGGGTAACTCAACGCCCCCTCAGTTAAGGATGCCCCAATGTTTGTTCACAGTTTTTTAATAAAGTTGGAGTTTCTGGTAAAACTAGTGACGCAAGTGATCAGGTCATCACGCTCCTTTTGGTGTACTTCAAGGAGGGCCTCCCTAGTTCCTTGACTCTGCACTTCTTTTCCTTCTCCACACTGTAGCACTCTCCCCGGGGAAATATCTAGTTCTGCCATCCCTAATAGCATAATGACATTTCCTAATTGCATCCTTATAAGTGAGTTTCATAGTCCCATCATAGTTTTTCCTTCAAGCTCTTTCTAGTCTTTTACTTTCTTTTTTCAATTGCAGGAGTCCCAACGTAAACTTTCCTTTCCATGCGGGGTGTCTCCCGTAGTTGGACAGGCAGCACCACGTTAAAGGGGTTATGTATCCATTTAACAAAGGAACTGTTTCTATTTCCTAGATCCTCCTCTAAATCCAGGTTGGTATTTGCAAGTAAAATTTCCCAATCTCTCAGGTTAAGCATTGACCAGTTGCACTCAATATTGTCCTAATGGAATCTGGCAGCTTCAGTATTAGGTTTAATGAAGCAAAAAGGTATGAATGTACTGTCCAACCAGTAAATCTCGATTGGTGCACCTGCTGTTAGGTCTGGAGAGTTGGAAAAGTTGGGATTTATTAAATGGCCTTGATTGTGGGTAGAAGAGTTGAGATGCAGTGTAAGCTGAATGGCTCCGAGGTCTGAGATAAAGTTTTTACTACTGTCATTGTTCTTATTATCCACGTGCAGATTAAGGTCTCCTAGAATTGAGAAGTTGATAGATTTTATACTGTATTCTGCGGGGGTGCCGCTCGTAGTTGGGGAACTTTGCATTTCGTTTCACTGGTGTTCATTTTACCCTCGATCCTGTACTTACCGGGACTGCTGCTGACCTAAAAGCCAGACCCCTGCTTGATTGTTGGACCTGCTGCTGGGTTTGCCAATTTCTTCATTTCCATCGGGGGGGATAACAATAACGGCGGTGCGGGACTGCGAGGCCCAGAGGTCTTTGCGCTTTGCCAACCTTGCGCACCTGGTGCCTCTTCGGGCCGCTCCTCCCGGCTGTTCCCTGCCGTCCTCAAAAACGACTCGCAGCCCCCTCTCCGTGGGAGCCGCTCGTAGTCGTGGAACTTTGCATTTCGTTTCACTGGTGTTCATTTTACCCTCGCTTCTGTACTTACTGGGACTGCTGCTGACCTAAAAGCCAGACCCCTGCTTGATTGTTGGACCTGCTGCTGGGTTTGCCGATTTCTTCATTTCCATCTGGGTGATAACGATAACGGGGGTGCGGGACTGCGAGGCCCAGAGGTCTTTGCGCTTTGCCAACCTTGCGCACCTGGTGCCTCTTCCCGGCTGTTCCCTGCAGTCCTCAAAATTGACTTGCGGCCTCCGCTCCGCAGGAGCCGCTCGTAGTCGTGGAACTTTGCATTTCGTTTCACTGGTGTTCATTTTATCCTCGCTCCTGTACTTACTGGGACTGCTGCTGACCTAAAAGCCAGACCCCTGCTTGATTGTTGGACCTGCTGCTGGGTTTGCCGATTCCTTCATTTCCATCTGGGCGATAACAATAACGGGGGTGCGGGACTGCGAGACCCAAAGGTCTTTGCACTTTGCAAACCTTGCGCACCTGGTGCCTCTTCCCGCCCCTCCTCCTCCTAATTAAGGAACGCCCTTTACGCTACAGCGGGACGCATGCGGGACGAAGCACGGGGCGAAGCCCGGGCAAAGGGCGGGCCGTCTAAGGCCGTCCAAGGTCGACTAAGGCCGGCTGGGCACCCCCTTTTACATTTGTTCTTTTATAACAACTCGTAGATACCCACTCATTCAGTGAAATCATTGTCGTGAACAGGTTCTTTGGTGTGTTATTTTCTAAAGTGTTATTTAGTACTGGTTGTAAGTAATTATGTCTCTTCGGTCCGGAAAAAACAGTACTATTACCCTTGCTACTTCAAATGGGGTGGCTACTGGAACCCTGGATCACTGCTTTAAGAGAGCTTCAACTATACTCGAAAAGGAAATTGCTTATGTGGAGAAGCGTCTCTCATTGGATTTAGTTACGGGGAAACGATCTTCTTTAGGGCAAATAGGGACTGTGGCCTCTCCGGTGTCGACAAACCACATAGGGGAGGAAATTAGGTTGGAGGACGTCGAGGACGCTGAGGAAGAGTTGGATGGCTCTGGAATTGTCTCACCTCCTCTGAGTCTGTCTTCTAGCAGTGATAATACTGCTTTATCGAATTCTCCGAGGCTATCTATTCCATCCCCACCCAACTTGAGTCAGAGGGCTCCAGTCAAGACCAAACCCACTAGCAAAAAAAGAGAGGGTGGCCCTTTAAAGGCCCGCAAAGCAAAAGTACAAAAGAAAAATTCGACCTCGACATTGCTAGTTGCTACTCAGCCTCCTATTCCTCCGAGGGCTCCTTTAATACCAATCTATCCCCCTGATTGTCCTACTGATGAGAGTAGCCTCTTGGGAAAAATTGAAATTTTGGTGAAATCCCTGATGTTCCCACTCCTTGAGAGAACCAGGATGATCAATTCAAAGTTGGATCAGATAGAGAAACAGGTCGGAGGCAATACACTTCTATTAGCCGACCTGGCAAAAGGTCTGATCATCACCAATCCTTCGGTTAAACCTGTAAATTCGACGGTGCCCACTAAACAATGCTCCCCTTGTCCTATAGTCCCCACAAATGCTAATCATGTACCCAAAAAGTCACTACATAAGTCCCCCAAAAAAGTACAGACTTCTACTTTATCACAGAAGACGACAGCCCTGAAAGTAGTACCTAAACGAAATACGAGCCAACAAAGGGGGGATAAAACGGAACCAGGGGAAAAAATGGAACTCTCCCAAGGTAAGATTGACAAGGATAATGGGACTAATGTCCCACAAAATACATATAGACCATCTAACAGAAGAGTAGACTTACCGCCAGAATCCGCCCCCTATGTGGTTGTCATGGCGGGAGTTCCTGAGCTCCCCATGGGAACAAGGGAAGACCAACGAGCCCTAAGAAATAAAGTAATATACTGGTTGCGTAATAATAGACCCCTGCCCGCCCACATAAATGGAGAAATTTTGAATGTAAGGCGTGTACATTGGGTCGGTTCACGTCCAAAAGACAGAAAGGGGGATGCTATTATCATTAACTTTAAAAATCATAGAGCAGTGAGGCATATTGGCGACTGGTATGATGCGAGAGGCAGTGACTCTATCTCTACGCATTATCTTAGCTACTTTTACCCGCAGACGTCAGCTCCATATCCCAAAGAATGTCTATTAGGAAAGCAGTTCCCAAATAGACACAGCATAGTATACCATGGTCTGAATCAAGCATCTTTTAATTACCCAAATAGATTTTCTCTAAACCAGGGTATCCACAATTTTAACACAGTACATCAAGGTTTTAACTTACCCACTTTCAATAATTTTTCAATGCTTTACGGATTGGAAGATGTGGACTGACTTCACCTGATTGCCACTGGGAAATCCACTATCCCTCTTAAACCCGCAGTGCTTGAAATCTCTATGGCAGGAGGTTTAGATGATCAGAAAGAAGATACCAGGGACAAACGCCCATTAATAAAATTAATTCAGAATGCAAATATCATGGGAGTTGAAAATAAAGTCGGAACCCCTATGGGAGGTCCCATCAGATTTATAGAAGAAAGCCCAGTGGAGACACATGTAGACGAGGTCCAGCAAGGTGCCCATTGTATCCCTTTGGAGGATAGTTTACCTTCAAATGAAGGGCAATCACTTAAACTCATGTCCTGGAACATCGCGGGCCTCCGTACAAAGATTGACGATGGTAGTGCCCTAAACTTTGTTCAAAACCATGGTGTTATCTGTGTCCAGGACACATGGGCCATGACAGAATTGCACTTGGTGGGATATAAGACCTACTTTACATCCGCAATAGGATCCATCTCAGGTCGGGCGAAGGGAGGTTTGTCGATCTTCATAGCCAACACAATTGGGGGACTGAAAACAAAGGTTCTACACCTGGATTCAAATTACCAGTTGCTTAGTCTTTTGTTTAATAACAAAGAGACCATCCTCCTGCTTAATTTTTATAATAATCTAGTGGAAGGACAGGCCCTAAATGTTCTGGGTTCCTTACGTCACAAGCTCTCCAAGCTGACACAGAAGGTAGGAGGTAGAGCTAGTGTAAGCATTATTTGGGGGGGGGTGATTTTAATCAGCACCCCTGCACTCGCAATAATAGTAATATTTGTGGGTTGGTGGATGAATAAAACGAGCCAATCCAGCATTTTAGCCATAATCCTACTGGGATATATCTAAATGAAGTGCTTTCAGACCTGGGGCTCATGATGGCGAATGAAGTGAATATGATTTCCCAACGGCTAGACCCAACCTTTTTAGGGAGGGGCTGTGAGACTACAATAGATTTTATCTTAGTATCAAACACACTGGCAAATAGAGTGCAGAGTTTTGAATTATTGGTGAACACATTAAGTGATCATAGTGCTCTCAGCCTAGAACTCTTTCTAGATCATGCTCAGCAGCCCGCACAGATTATAGCCAGTGCTTTAACCCAGAATACCTTACACTTAGCCAAGATAAACGGATATACGCTAAGATGGGAGAAGGTAGATTCTGGGGAAATAACTAGAAAAGTGATATGCGCAGTATATCCCTCCATACTTAAATGCCTAGATCTGGGAGTTTCGGAGGAGGAAGTCCTATATCACTTTGAACTAATTATGCGGGAAACAAATGAACTATTGACGGCCAAACTAAAAAGTGACCGACCCAGGAAAATAGGATGGTTTAATCATAAATGCACGGCAGCACATAAAAAACTGAAATCAGCCCTAAAAAGAACAAACAGAGACCAAGAAGAAATAAGGACTCTAAGAAAGGACTATAATATAGTATGTAAAGAAAGGAAAGCCAAATTAAACCAAGATCTATGGGATCAACTGCATGAAAGTTCTCTAGACAAGAATAGTGAGGCATTCTGGAGAGTGGTAAAAGCGCCCTTTTTAGCAGATCGTAAAAATTCCCCAACCATAGAAGTAGCTATTGAGGGATCAGACTGGGTGGATCATTTTTCGAGAATATTTAAGAGAGGTCCGGAACCAGCAGGGGTTGACGCAGTACCTAGTGATAGTCCCGAGACGGCAGCTTATCCCATTTTGTTAGAACTCAATATAACCGAGGTTCTCCAAGCGTTAAACGCAAGCAGAAATGGGAAAACCCCGGGCCCAGATGGGGTTCCCGTAGACTTTTGTAAGCATAAAATAGACATGTGGGCCCCAATATTGACTAGGGTGTTCGGGTCAGTAATGAAGTACGGTCTGCTGGCCTCCTGGACCAAATCCATCATGGTCCCTATATATAAGAAAGGAGACAGGCAAGAAGTGTCCTGCTATCGCCCGATCTCACTGTTGGACTCGCTGGGCAAGGTGGTGGGGAGAGTAGTGCTTGAGCGTTTACAACAGTGGGCCGACGATGGTGGAATTCTCTCTGATCTCCAGTTTGGATTCCAGGAGGGTTTTGGGACTACTGAGCAAGCCCTAAATCTATCAATGCTGCTGGGTAAATACGTTTCTGCAAAGCAGGGCAGGTTATACATGGTGTATGTGGACCTGACCGCTGCTTTTGACTGCGTCTCCCATACGAAATTGTGGTCCGTCCTTTTAGAAATGGGCGTTGATGCCCCCCTGATTGGCTTTTTAAGGGAACTGTACATGAATGCCTCAGAGAGGGTACACTTTGGTGTAAAAGGCGAGCTGTCTGAGTCGTTCAGAGTAGAGCGTGGTGTCCGGCAGGGTTGTGTCCTGGCACGCTTTCTCTTTTCACTTTATACAAATGGACTGGAGGTGGCAATGTTGAAGGGGGCCCAGGATATATCGCAAGTAAGACACCGCCCGACACCCGCTCTGCTCTACGCGGACGACGCTTGATACTGGCCCGTACTCCTCGCGAACTGCAGAAGGCGCTGGATAGGTATGCAACGTTTATGGGAAACCTTGATCTGCGAATAAACATTAAAAAAACGTATGTAATGGCAGCCGGCTCAGGGAAAAAGGGGGGCAAAGATATAATCCTTGATAAAGAAAGACTCGAAGTTACTGGCCATTACCCCTATCTAGGCATCATAATTGATGACAAAATAAATTGGAAACATGCAATTGAGGCCATGAAACATCACTTAATACGAACGATTGCGGCGCTCATAAGTTTTTCGCAGAAGTTGGGACAAAGGCCACCCCAGAATTGTTGCATATTTATAGAGCCAAATGCCAAACTACAGCCCTCGTTGGAGCTGGATTGTGGGGGCATACCAATACTAGCTCCTTACAAATAGCAGAGAACACTTTTTAAAGATTTTTATTAGCTTATGTATGTGAAAAAGTTTTTGACCGACCTAGGGCTTGGAAACTATTACTTTGCCCCTGTAAAGATCTCTGAATTATCCAGAAAGGAATTGAAAGTAAGGGCATTGAGTCATATAGAAGAGCTGCGTATCCCCATTGAAGCAAAAAAAGCTTCAGTCCAACATTCAATGGCGATCCAGACTTCCCCTACAATTCAACCATATTTAACTTATGTTTTGTCACAATTTGAGTGATTTCTTCTGGTAAGATTCAGATTAAACATCTTCCATCGACTGGTGGCATTCCCAGCCCAAAACAGTTGGGATCGAATCCTATTCCCCTGTCCATGTGATGGAATATCAGAACAATAAACTATCCATTCTATTCTGTTCTGTAACTATTACGTTAGTCATTGTAAGCTTTGGTTGTTGCCGTTGTTAAAAAAAATGGGCTTTAGAAGATGTCGCCCAGCCATGCTGCGACTGCAATTCCTAGAGTCTGAACGGATCTGTAAATACATCGTGACATTTCTGAAATGTATTTTTAAACATAGACAAAATCTATGATAAGTTTTCCTCATCCTATTGATATATATGAATTATCAGAAAACAAGAATACTGATGTATTAGTCACCATGGCTAGGGTTTCCCTACGTTCAGTATGGATATTATGTCCTTCTTTTTATTAATTGTAAAAAAAAATGTTTATCTATGTATAATGATGTTTTTATCTGTGAGAATGCTTTTATGGTTTTTTATGTACTTTAAAAACCGAATAAAGAAAGACTTACTTACTTACTGTATTCTGCAACAATTTCAGGAAGAGCATCCAGAAGCTGACTGGCGGAGCCAGAGGGGCGCTATATGAGGAGCCCTGAGAAGGTGGACACAGGTGCCAATTTCTAGCATGAACGTAAACACTCACACCTCAGGAGAGTTATGGGTTTAAATGTTGCCTTTATTTCTTTTTTATAAATCAGGGCTAAGCCTCCTACTCTCTTCTCTCCTTCTCTATCTTTTCTATTGTTACTGCAACCACACCTATAAACTGCTTATTTTTGGGGTTCCAACTCTCGGCGAATGGCTCACCTGTAGCCAGATTAAATGTGTTCAATTCCTTTGTGCATATCTGGGTAAACCTTTGTCCGTACAGACAGGGGGCTGATGGGCTGATGGGCCAGTGTCATGCCCTCTGTGTGATCCAAGCTCCGGGGCACATTCAGTAGCCAGGCCAGCGGCACAAACAAACAACTGGAGCGGTAATAAAGATGGCGTCCAAAATTGGAACAGGTGAGGCACTGAACACGACCCACCCTGAACTAAAAAGTATATCCCTTTCCCTACAAGAATGAGGAGATTAAAATAACAAATGTTTTAGCAGCAGTACATGAAGGTTTCTCCCCTCTGCTCTCACGTCAGCGCTCCGGGGCAAATTAAGTAGCCGGGCCGGGCGAACGAATGACTGGACTGTAACAAAGATGGGGCCTAAAATTGGAACAGGTAAGGCTACCCTGAACCTACCCTGAACTAAAAAGTAATTCCCTACAAGTTTAATTAAAAAGAGTAAAAATTGTAGTTAGAATTAAAACTCATTAGAATTAGGAAATGGCAGATTTACAAGCCCCTTGCGCCTCATTTACGCCGTCACTTTTGTGACGCAGCGGCAGCGCAAATTGTACGCCATGGTGCAGGGTACTTACAACGTAACGCGTCTGGGAGATGCATCACGTTGTAAAGCCCTGCGCCACATGTAGGCGTTCCTGCGGAGGTGGGGTTGTTCCGGCGCAGGAACGCCTCCTAAAAGTGGTAGAGTGAAATCTACAAGATTTCACTCAGTCCCTTTTAGGCCCATCCTGCGTCAAAACCCTGCGCCTGCCTGAAGCAGGCGTAAGGATTGACGCAGCATTAACTAGATAGGGCCCCCAGAGCATTGCTGGAGCTGCATCGCGCTTGCGACTCAACTCCAGCAATGCGTCACTTTCACGGCGCAGATGCGTTACGCATCTGTGCCGTTTTTGCCCCATGGTGCGCCGCATTGTAAATGTGGTGCATCCATGATGTCGGAGCTGTGGAGCTTAATAACTGGCGCATCCCTGCTGATATGCAGGGATGCGCCAGTTATTGTAAATATGCCCCTCAATGTTTTAGTAGCAGTAGACGAAAGTTACTTCCCTCTGCTCTCACATCCACGCTCCAGGGCACATTAAGTAGCAGGGATGGGCGAACTAACGACTGGAGAAGTAACAAAACTAAAAATATATCTCCCTTTCCCAACAAGTTTAAAATATGCAAGTCCAATTTATGCTATTACTAGCAGGTGACAGTGGTAGCCAACAACTCAGTGCCATATACATATCCAAAAAGGATTCCAATCAAACTGACTGTTCATCAGCTCATCAGAAACGGAGACCCCACTCTTGGGCCCCAAGGATAATGCTTCCACCTTGATACCCTGCACAAGTTCCTAGAAGCCCTTAAAGCTCTTCCGAGGTCCAACACTGAGGCTCAAACCCTCTTACAAAACCTCAACACACAGTCAAGACAGGAGATACCCATACTCTGTTAAAATGTTGAAGCGTGAAACCCTAACTGTCCACCTGTTTTTACAACAATATTTTCATACCTGCTAATGACATTTCTGGTGATGGAAATGAAAGAAGCCTCACAGAGCAGTTCGGCATTACCACCCTGCAACAGCACTTTTTCACTTAGAGACAATTAACCACTAAATTCCCGGTCTCATACTCAGCCCTGCCAGGTGCCAGGCACCTCGGGATAAAAGAACTCATTTAAGTTTAATCTTCTCATTACTGCAGGGTCACAGCTTTGAATTTGAATTTAAATTTGAATTTAAAAATGCTTATATAGGGCTCTACTACCAAGCGGTTTCTTGGCGCTTTGTCACGTTTATCAGCTGTTTAAAGCTGACAGGGTGTTCAATAATAGTTTCAGTTTTTTCCTGCCTTTGACTTTCCCATCCTTCTCAAGCTGGTTAAACTAATCCCAGAGACCTTTACTCCCCTAAATTAAACGTGGACATTTTTCCCAGCGGTGTGCTGCCACTGCAGTGGCTGCTTTAAGATCTGCAGTGCGCGTTCACACACAGGGCTGGTTCCACACGCCCTGGCAGGCACAACATGTGCGCGTTCTAGTGCTCGCCCTTAGCAGACTAATTACTCACTGTGTCTGGCAGCTGCAATACACTTTTCACGAGATGGAAGTAAATGCATTCGACTAGATTGCTGCCAAGGAGAACACAAGCTAACGAGCACTGGAGAAGTGAGGCATACCAGGTAACTCAAACCCCTTGATTGTGGCAAAGTACAGCCGGTGTGTGGTAAAGGTGGGTGTCAGAGTACTCTCAAATCATGAAAACTAGAGCGAAGGGAAATGAAATACGTTAGTTTAAATTGATCCTGTCATGAGTTGTGTGACAAGATGGCTTAATGTCACTGGAACAGCACTTTTCCATTCCTGAACTTTGCTTTTACTTATCAGTATTATTAGGTTATTGATCCAATTAGCTGATCCAAATGAACGAAAACTACAACCCCTAGAAGGCATTGTAAATGCAAAGTCCAGGAATGGAAAAGTGGTGTTCATGTGACATAGACCCACCCATCTGGGCACTCCATTCATGATGCTCAGCTTCAGTGATGAAGGAACGTTTCCACTGTTTATTTTATTGCTACAGAAGCAACACACTCACAAAACAAGAGCAATCCGGGTGCTGGGTTGCATTTGCATGGCACTGAAATACTACACAGCCTGAAGGGAGGAAGTGCGCTTATGCAGAACTTTGGAGCTACAAAGGTAGGTGTGCGCCAACTGCCTGAAGCTTATCTGTCAGGTAACTCACAAGAGTCACTTTAAACAAGTACCATTTTAGTCAATATCACTAAGCATCATGGGACTTAGGGGCAGATGTATCAAGCATTTTTGCGTTTGCAAACGGTAGATTCGCAGAAAAATTGCTTTTCCGATGCAGCAAACCTAATTATGCGATTTGGTAACCTGTTACCGAATCGCAAAATGGAGTTGTGATTCGGTATGAGGAAGGGGTGTGTTCAGGGCATCCCTTCCTAATACCGAATTGCATCGGTATGTATGAATGTTTTGTGACCGCAATTGCGGGCACAAAACATTCGCATTTTACCACCTCCTTCAAGTAGGTGGTAACCCATTCGCAAATGGAGAGAAGGCCCTAAGGGACCCCTTCCCCTTTGTTAATGTTTGTAAAATCATTTTTTAGATTAGGCATTGGTCCCAGGGACCACTGCTTGCTCTTAAAAAAGGAAAAGAAAACTTTTCATTTTTTGTTTTGTAAAGTATCTCGTTTTCCTTTAAGGAAAACGGGCTGCTTTACAAAAAAAATAGATTGCTTTATTGAAAAGCAATCGTGGACATGGTGGTTTGCTGATCTCAGCAGGCCACCATCCCCGTGATTTTTGCGATTCCTAGGGGGTCGCAAATTGCGACCTACCTCATTAATATTCATGAGGTGGGTCATTTGCGACCCCCTAGGTATCGTAAAAGGTGTAATATACACTTTTATACATTGCATTTTTTGATTTCCTAATTGCGAATCCCTGTGATTTGCAATTAGAGAATTGCAAAATGCTAGCTACATACATCTGGCCCTTCTAGTTTCACTTTATGTCTCAGTATGCTTAGTGAAATCTTTAAAAAAACAGAACTTGCTGAAACAGTGCACAGTTAAAATAGCTTCAGCCTGCAGCACTGATCCAAAATCTGACAGTCCAGAATGTGAAAAAGTGGGTGAATACCATGAGCAAGGCCATTTCCTCAAAGGTAACCTGGAAATATTACATGAATCTTGTTCTTGTTGAGTCGTTTGGAGGAGCATATTGTGGCACCTAAGTTCAACGTCAGACCCCGTTCAAGGAGACCATAGGGCAAGCAGGAACTATTGATCCTCAACCATGGGAGTTGAGGTGGTTTACCACTTTATTTTATTTTTTATTTTTAGTGTTTTGTATAGCACAAAACAGATCCTGTCAATCCAGGGTATCAGAGCACCTCACAGTATAGAGCAAAGAATTCTAAAACAGTTTAGTAGAGTCCTACAGATAGATAACTAGCATATATGATGGGTGGGTAAAAGTACATTTGATAAAAAAACATTCTTAATAAAATAGGTTGTTAAATTCAGAGCAATACGACGTGTTCAAGTACAAACTGATCATATTTAGAAAGCCTGTCCTCGCTAGGTATCATAGAAACAAGTTTAGTATATAGGATAGTTAATAGCAAGCAAACATGTTATCGAAAGTGGAGCTCCCTCCAGGAGTCAGATCTCACAATAGCCAAAATAGGGAGAATCACTTCACGAGAAGAGCAGATCGAGAGATTATCTGTTGGAATTTATAGAGTCAAGGTGAGTAAGAACTGCTGAGGATTTAAGGGAGGAATTTGCTCACCAGAAAGGACTTAGCTTCCTTTTTAGGTCTCGTGCAAGCAGCACGCATGCGCTGTCTCTGCAAGAGACATCCAGTATTCCGTATAGCGATGGGAATCCCGCCTGCTGCTTGCCTCCTGCTTGTAATTGGCTTATTTACGATTACCGTGGTTTTCCGGCCTTCCTATTGGTTGCTGGTCCGATGAGTCACGTCTGTTTTTATCGGAAGCAGCACCGACCAACTACAGTTCTTTTACGCTGTGGGGCTTTGTCAGTTTCGGTTTTGGGACTACTTGGGCTTTTCTTTTTAATCACTGCAGCGCCGGCTTCATGGGCTGTGGCGATTTCAAATAACACACCTAAAACAGATGCATACCAACAAATTGTCACGGCGAGCCCGGTTCAATCTACAATGACAGTGTTACGCACTTTTCAACAAACACATCTCCTTTAATTTGATAGGAAGCAGGGCCTAAGGAGGACATTGGCGACTGACCCGATAATTGGTCATACCTTGAATGGTCTCCTATCACACTCTGTATGGCTGCACGGACACTGAGAGGCAGGGACTTCGCCATGGATGGAATTTAGCTTACTTACACCGCCTGCGTAAAAAGAGGCCTGATGCCCTGCACGTCAATGAAGATCACCTCAGTATTTAGTGAATGGAACAGATTGGAGTATCCGGACTGGTCACTGCTAAACCTTCCAGCAGCCTTTGTCACTGCGATAGGTCCAGTTGAATGAACAAAATAAAAGGATGCGAGCAACAGTAACTGAAAGCGCAGATGCTTTTGTAAACGCTTTTCGTCGTTTAGCTGCCAGCATTTAAGGGATTGGTGACCGTTCTTGCTCCCCGCCCGCCCGCGTCATGTTTGTGTGGCCACATGCACCACAATTCTGGAATAGTAGCGTTTTGTGTGACTATTGTGTTCTACTTGAAGCGAAAACGAAGCCGATGCCTGATTGCGCCTTGTGAAGCTGCTGGCCGAAGAATTACAGCATGCGTTTTGCAGGTCTGCATGCATATGTAGCATGCCATTCTGGCAATACCTTAAGAGAGTTCACACGGCAGTTACAGGTCGGAAACCCGCATTGACAAACGCGTTTATGCCTGCAGCAGGTGATAAAATACAGCTGGTGGATGTCAAGTTTATGTTCGATATTTCAAAAAAGCAAACTATCCTGCTGAATGTTTGCAGCCGCTGCTAGTTTAAGGTCCGGCAACTGATGTTTATGTAAGGATGTCATACTTTTTGGGTTGTTGCCTTGTACTGAGTCGGCTTGGCATTCGTACACCACTGCTTTTGTGTAGAAAGCTTTACACAAAAAGCATGAGGAATACTATCCCACGCCTCCGTTTATTCAAATCGCGCCTGCATGGACTTCCTGCATCTTATTTGCTGCATCCATATGAAGTGTGTGTGTGAGCGCTGTGATCTTCTATCCAAGAGGAGCTGGCATTGTTCCATATTGGTCTAAAACAACCAAGACTGTGGGCTGATGCACCACCTGTTTTTGCCGCCCACTCCGCCAAATTGAAAAACTTAACAGCTGGTTATATTTGCAGCACCTTCTCATTGCTCGCAGTAGGAAACCAAATTAGTCAATTACCTTTATCGTGTTTTCCTGAGAAAGACAATCTGCACATTGCCATTTTACATGCCGCAAAACTAAAATATGAAGTTAAATTACGTTAATCTATCAGAAAACACTCAGCCCGAATGAAAACATATTTTAGCGATCATTTCTTTTCCTCACGTTTGCTGGGAATGATTCATATTCGCACCTGTTGTTGACATAGACAACATCCTCCTACCAGAAACCCCCAAACGGATGCCAATGATTGTTGTCGAAGGAAGCCGTAGAGATGCAATCCCCACATCGTCATGTGACCACTCCCAGCCCAGAGGCTGCAAGAAGTAATGCTTTATTCATCTTTACTGGTTTACTTAAGTGCAAGGCTTGCCCCTCAGAGCAGCACAGAAACATACCAAGCACAAATGCAAAGAACGACAAGATCGCTAAAGCAACTGCCCTACAGATTTCTGTAAGCGAATGCGCTCCATTCCTCTTACGCTACTGCAAGTATTAAAAAATAAAAAAGGAATATCAGATTAACACAAATACATTTTCACCACAGTATTTTAGGAACACAATGAGAAAACATTTTTTTTTTGTTACTTCCTGTCTACATAATAGTGATGAAATTGAAGAAATGTTGAAAAGAAGTCCAAACCTCAGAAGGTATATTATAATGAGAAGCAGTCTGGCATTAACCCAATCAGGCTACAGACTGCTACATCAAAGGCTCTAAGGCTATTTCCATGCTGGTCTCTGACCCTTTCCTTGGATAAAGGTAACAGTGTTTCTAAAGCTGTGTTGCACAATGAGAATGCTTCTCCCTCCCAGTCGCCTTGTAAACAAATGCTGCTCACTTGCAGGGACTTCTGCGCTGGTAATGATAACACCCTTCAAGATATGACAACATTATTGCAACATTACCCCCTCATGGAGTCCTCCTTGTCCTAGTCATTAACATATGAGGTGACCTCCAGGGGCATAGCACAAGGGGGGGGCTGGAGTGTTACACCCCCCAAGTGTATTATTTAATTGATAGTTGGGTAGAGTAGTTTTCTGTTCGGTAGAGTAAGGTGTCTGTCAGTTTTCACCTGGGACTGTTAAATACTGAGACAAAATCAGACACAGACACTCTTTCACCTCTATTTTGAAGGTGTTAAAATATGTTTATTTTACAAAATACTGTGTTTTAAGTATCCCCTCACTGCCCCCCTCATGCTCTGTTTCTCATGATGTGTCAGCTTAATTGTTGGTAAATCTGAAGCTCACACCCACCAATCTAATTGAACAAGCTACGCCCCTGCATGCCTCCACAACAGCTAATCACACGTAAATTCAGTTTTCCAGATAATATCTGGAAGTCACATCTTTATGCTCATGACTACTGTAAAGCATCACCTTTCCTCCTCACTATAATTAGTAATAAACAAACATTTACAATGGCACAGGTCGCACATTACAGAAGGTTTGAGCTACTGGTGTTGCATTATTATTTGCAACGCCAATAGCTCAAACTTTCAGTAATGCGAGACCTATTGCATTGCAAATGCTTGTTGTATACTGTCGTTGATGAGATTCTTTTGATACTCAGAGGGAGCGAGTTCCACATTCTTGGTGCAGCTCCAGAGATTGCTCTATCATATGTTTTTTTCTTGCTGAAGAATGAAGGTTTCAGGAGAAGATTACCAGCGCTCCTAGAGAGTCTGCTTCCTCCATATATCATACGTTTCTGGGCTAGATACTGGGGAGTTTTGTAGTGTATTGTTTTATATGTGATGCAGGCCATCTTTAGTTGTGTACTCGCTTCATAAGGCAGCCAGTTGAGCGCCTTCAGGTGTGGCATGATGAGGTCAAAATTTCTAGATCCTGTTTTATTTTATTTTATTTTTATTTTTATTTCTTATATAGCGCAGGAATCAATCCCGAAAGGGTATCTCCGCGCTTTGCCAGCTAAGACGGTTATTAGGTAGAGCAGCCTGAGGTTTATGTGGATGGAAATGCTTCTTGGAAAAGAAGGGTTTTAATGCCTTTCTGAAGGACAAGTGATTTATGGTGGTTCTTAGATTAATGGGAAGGTTGTTCCAAAGGGCAGGACCAACAGCGGAGAAAGCACGGTCACCATGTCTAGTCTTCTTTGTATTGGGAGGTTTTAACAGGGCTTGGTTGCAGGAGCGCAGGGACCTGCTAGGCTGGTACAGTTCAAGAGACTGGGCTAGGTATTTAGGGCTTGCACCATACAGACATTTGTGTACCGTACAGCAGATCTTAAAGTGGATGCGCTGTCGTATGGGAAGCCAGTGCAGTTCTTTCAGCAAGGGCTTGGAAGGAGTCCTGGCAGGTGCACCCATGACCAATCTGGCTGCCGTATTCTTGACCACCTGTAAACGGCCTACTGCATCCGTACTGGCTAATGTCAGCAGGCCGTTACAGTAGTCCAGGCGGCTGGTTACCAAAGCCTGTACAAGTGTCTTTCTGCATGTGGCAGGAAGAAAAGGAAAGACACGCCTGAGTAGACCAATGGTGTGAAAACACAGACCCGCGATGTAGTTGGTGTGTTCTTTCATGGTCAGTTTTTGATCAAACTTCACTCCAAGATTTTTACCATGTGTTTTGGGTACAGGTACTGGGCCAAGGTCGAGTGGCCACCAGTCAGGGGTCCAAAGGATACTTGCTTTGCCAAAGAGCAAGACCTCAGTCTTTGTTACATTACACTGGAGGCAGTTCCTCGCCATCCAGTGTGACACCGCTCTCATACCCTCAGCAAAATTCCCCTTGATTTTAGGGTCAAGGGAGCTGAAAGGGTAGAGGAGCTGAGTGTCATCAGCGTAGGAGACCGGCATGAACCCGTATTTCCGCACAATCTCAGCAAGGGGGGCCACATAGACATTGAACAATGTAGGGCTAAGGCATGAGCCCTGTGGCACCCCCTTCGTGAGCCCCCTTGAGATGGAACGAAAGGGGCCCAGGCTGATAGATTGTGATCTCCCGGCGAGGAAACTCTCCAACCAAGATAGTGCTACGCCTCCGATTCCTACTCCCTGCAACCGGTTCAGTAGGGTGTTATGAGACACGGTATCAAAGGCTGCGGACAGGTCCAACAGCACTAGAATCATAGAGCCCCCTCTATCTTGTGACATTTTGATCTGATCTGTCACAGAGAGGAGGGCTGATTCAGTGCTGTGGTTGGGCCTGAATCCAGATTGGGATTGGTCCAGGCCCCCTGTCGCTTCGATGAAATTGGAGAGGGTGGTGTTGACGTGCTTCTCTGCCAGTTTGCTGATGAAGGGAAGGAGAGAAATCAGGCGAAGGTTGGAGAGTGTAGACCAGGGCATGGTGGAATTTTTGCGAATAGGGTTCACTACCGCTTCCTTCCAGGCAGATGGAAGTTGGCCTTTGGCAAAAGACAAATTAAGTAGGTTCTGAATATGAGGACCCAATATCTCGATTAGCGGGGGGATGAATTTAGCTGGTATCAGATCAGAGGGAGAACCAGATTTAGTTTGGTTAATGAGAGTGGTCAGGTCCTTAGTAGTAATTTTTGGGATGTCCAGAAGAGTTTCACCAGAAGTCAGTTGCGGAGCAGTTTCAGGGACCTCAGTCCCCAGAGTGTCAGAGACTGTAGTGATTTTTTTATATATTGCTTCAATTTTTTCCTCAAAGAACTGAGATATTTCATCGCATAGTTCTTGGGTGAAGGTGTCTGGACTTTCACATACTTCAGGACTAGTGAAGGTTTGAATGATTTTAAATAACTCTCTAGTAGAGTTGCCTACCTCTGCAATTTGAGTGGCCAGACTCATTTTCCTAGCTTTTTTGACATTTTTGTAGTAGGAGGACATGGCCTCCAGGTAGCAGCTCTTGTCTTCCCTATTACCTCTACGTCTCCACAATTTTTCCATTTTTCTGCATTTCTTCTTTTCACTTTTGAGAGCTTCCGTATACCATGTTTCCCTTTTCGCTATAGTGGGTTTTTTGGCATTTTTCTGTGGAGCTAGAGAGTCAATAGCTGTCATCAGCGTAGAATTGAACATGGAGAGAGCAGTGTCAATGTTATCGAGATTGGTAAGTGGAGGCTGTTCCCAAATTTGAGTGAGTTTGGGAAGAGTGATTTTGTGCCATGGCCTACGTTTAATAGAGTGAGTAGCCGGGCGGTTAGTGGAGTTGGATAGGTGTGGTATGGAGAAGTCAATACGTTTATGGTCCGACCAATTAATATGTTTAGGGGGGTGGCAATGGACATTAGGTTGGGTAGTAAGGATCAGGTCTAATGTGTGACCACCTGAATGAGTGGGGCCACTATTTCTAGGGTGTAAACCTAGCAAAGCAAGGTCAGAAAGAAATGCATTGGTATCCTGATGGTCAGCAATGTCAGTATGAAAATTGAAATCTCCAAGTAAAAGGAAGTTTTCCTTAGCTTTCAAATAGGGGGCTAGTAGTTCAGTGAGAGCAAGGGAAAAGCCAGCATTGGGTCCAGGTGGACGGTAAACCAAGGCTCCTTTCCATTGTGTTTTAGAGTTGATTTTTAAATGGAAGATGAGTACTTCCATAGTAGGGAGCATCACCTGTTCTAAAACTCTAATACTCAGGGTGTCTCTGTATATGATAGCGATTCCACCTCCCACCTTCACAGGGCGGTCGAGGCGAAGGATTTTATATCCCATGGGTATCCCTAGGGTGATGGTAGGGATAGTGTGAGGTTTCAACCATGTTTCAGTTAGGAAACATATCTTGGGTTGAGTGTTATAAATAGTGTCCCACAGTTCTATACAGTGCTTGGGGAGTGATCTGACATTTAGCAAAAAGCTATCCCAGTTTCCCTGGTCGTCAGTATAATCTGTAGGCCGTCCAGAAATGACATGGGAAGGCAAGGCTTGAAAACCGCATTTGATACAGGAAAAAGGACCCTCAGGACACGGGAGCGCTTTGTTGTTACAGCAGTATTGTTGTGGGGGTTGTAGTGCCCTAAGTGCTTGAGGAGCATAACTGATACAAAGAGTGGGGGAGGCGCAATCCATAATGGCAAGGACAAGGAGGGTGGCCCCTGGCCCCGTCCAGTCGTGGACGGGCGCAGACGGGCTACTCTTGGGCTAGTCTTCGGCGTTGTCTTCGGCTCCCCAGCGCGCGACCGCTGCGCGCTCTGTAGGGGGCGAGGGCTAAATAGCCCCGGTACACTCAACTGCTAGAGCGCTAACCGCCAGCAGTTCAACAGGTAGTGGTGTCCTCCCCCTCAATCCGAGGGAAGACGAATCAGCGCTCTAGGTGCGTTTTTCAGTCTCCAGAAGTGCACAAACGTCAAGGATGAAAAGAAGTGTGTGCAAGAATGCGATCAGCGGTAATTTTAACACACATCAACTGTTAGGAGTCTTGGGGCTGCTTTGAGCCAGGCTTTTAAAGGGCTGTTGAGATCTTGGGAAGACCTGATAGAGTTGTGCATCCGTATTCCAACCTTGAGAGGACTAATGCCTGAACTGCAGTTTTGCGGTCCGGAATTTCGATGTACGGTTTCATTTTTCTACGATAGCTGAGGTGAAAGCGGGCATTTTTAGTCATCATGTTGATGTGTGTTTTTTCATATTTATGGTCTTATCGACCAAAGAGTTTTTTGAGGGGAGATTAAAAAGAATTCAGTTTTTGCAAGTTTTTGCTTAAGGTAATTGAGTGTTAGCCAGTGGACAGTCTTTTCTAAAGCTAGGCATGTGATCTTGATATACAACTATGTGTCATCCACGTGGAAAAAGGTATTCACCTGCTGTAATAATTCAGTTACAGGTTCGACATAGACGTTAAATAGCGCAGGGGATAATGTAGAGCCTTGTGGTACTCCTAATGGATTAGTGGATGAAGGAGATAGATTTTGATTAACCATAAACCTTTATGTTCTGTTTTCTAAGAAGGATTTGAACCATTGAACCATTGAAGGACTGTGCCCAATAGTCCCATCCTGTTTTCTAGTCTCTCTATTATTTTGCCATGATTAACAGTATCAAAAGCAGAGTGAGAGGTCGAGCAGCACTGGCAGACCAGTTTCATTACGATCGAGAGCGAGTATGGTGGCGTCCACTATTGTTAGTATTGCTGTTTCATTGCTGTGCCCAGGTCTGAATCATTAATTGGCAGTCATCCAGTAGCTTGAATTCCGTGATGTGTTGGCTTAGTTGTTGTTGAACACATTTTTCCAAAACCTTGGCTAGCATGGGTATGTTGGTTAACGGTCGGAAGTTATTAGCGTCCGAGGGGTTTTCTGTAGGATGTTTTAGGATGGGGGTGACTTGACTAATTTTTAGGCAATCTGGGATGGAACCTTGTGATAGCGATGGTCCAGAGAGGAGTGACGATATGGTAGATAGGAGACAGGCATTTTGAAGGGAGAGGGCCATACAAGCGTTTTTTGGGTTTGATAGTCAATAAGGTTTTTGTAATATCTCTGTGATATTAAAGTTTGAAGGTTGAACATTCAGCTTTATTTTTGGGCATTGACAGAGCAGGTTGGATTAGACAATCAGCTAGAGAGTTCTTTAGGGTTGTTGAGTTGTTTGCGGCCGTCATGAGCTCATTCTCTAGGGAGTTGGCTTTAGCTGGGAAGAAGGAAGAACATTCTTCACTACTCAGCTGCGATTTTGAAGTTTTGGGCCAATTTGTTTGATTGCTGTTTTAAAATTTCTAAGAGTTTCTTCGGTCTGTTTTTGGCATTGCAAAGTTCTGATCTAAAAAAGCATTTTTTGATTTTAGAATACCTTTGTTATAGTATTTTCTAGACTTTCTTAGCAGTTTGAGTTGAGGGGAAGAGAAATGTTAACTCCATTTCTGTTCAGTTAGTCTCAGTTTACGTCTTTCTTCATTAAGAGCTCCGTTGAACCACAGGTTTTTGTCTTTGTCCAGTATTCTTTTGAGTTTTGTTGGTGTTCTTTTGAGTTTTGTTGGTGCTAAGTGGTCAATTAGTTTGGTCATCATGGAGTTGTAGTGATCTGTGAGTTCATTGACGTCAGACATGTTATTAGGAGGAAGAAGTTATTTCTCGCAATAAGTTGCTAGATTGTCCCCTTTAAGGTTTTTCATGTCTCTAATCCCTTGTCTGGGTTTGATTTGTTGTGAGGAAGGTTTCCTTTTTCTTGCGGGTATTTGGAAAGTAATATTATGGGGGTCTGACCAATCGCAGGGGACTATTGAGATAGATTCTACCACTGACGTCCAGCTGTCTGTCCTACTAAGGCTCTGCAAATTAGGCCAAGAACAATCCCTTCCACACTTAACTCTCAGGGTAGTGAGTGTGAGTAGTTACAAGTTTCTCATGGAAGTAGTGTGGGGTAACTCAATCTCAGCACCCAACATTCGACCAACAGATGCAATAATCTAAATTTCCAGCCACATGGCAGTATCCATGACAGATTGGATCGGACCAGAGATAGATTGAGCCCTAGACAGGCTATGGCATTTGGAAGCTGCAGCCCTCATCTGAATCTACTGTAATCACACAGTTCCAGCCCTCGTCTGGGCCTATGGAAATTACACATTTGCAGCTCTTATTAGGGCCTAAAACAATCATGCAAGTCCGGACTGAGCTGATGATAAGCCCCGCTTTGTGGTTACAACCAGAATGAGATGACAGGGTGGCCCTCATGGACCTCAGGTCCTCCCTAGTTTCCTCTCATCTAGTCAGCTCCAACTGAACATCCCACAGCAACTGACATTGCACTAGGATTCTCTCCATCTGCACTGTCTAGCCTCCAGCAGGGCCAAGCAGACTCCTTCCTTCTCTCAGCAAACAGAAGGCACATAGTTTCTTCATACAGATACACCGCTGCTCTTAAGAATGAACAGACTTCACATGATGTCTTCTCATATATGGGAGACGACTATGGGAGCAGACAACAGCCCTGGGACCCACTTTCATACACTATTTCTAGACAGGGTATGTGGATCCACAGTATCAAACTGTTGAAACAATTTGTAGTGGTTCTTCTTTTAATTGTCCTCCTCAGGCTTTTCTCAAAAGAAAGCCTTTGGGTAGAGTGATGTTTCTCACAGCAGGAAGCACTGGAGCTGTTTCCATCCGGGAGCCCCTACAACAGAGGTACAAAGAGGTTTGAAACTAAGCGTGGGCGTAAAATCGTTTCGTTCGCGGAATTTGCGGATTTTTGGCAAATTCGTGGTCTGCAAATCACGCAAATTTGCCCAAAAATCTGCAAATTCGCAAGCTGCAAATTATTTTGGTTGGTCGCACTTGAAAAATACAACATCGCGCACGCGGCGTTGACTTACCGTGATTCTGAGTCCGCCGAGTTGTTTTTCTCCCGGTTTGCGTGTGCTGCGCCATTTTTGATCTTGCTGCGTGATCGCGCAAGAGTTTTTTGAACGCAATTACGTCATTGCGGCTCGCCATCTTGCACAGCGAGAGTTTGACAACGCGAGTACATCATAAGGGCCCGCGATTACGCATTGCGGGAGTAAACAATGCCGAACACGTAGATGCGGCGCGCAGCTGACTTCCGGCGGGAGATTTGAACAGCTCGCTTTCCCGAAATTGCAAAAATTGCAATTCTGCACAAGAAATCCACCGCAGGAAGCAAAAACCTTCTGAAAATGATGATTTTGATCAGAATAACTCCTCAGATTGACATTTGGCTGCACTTTTTGGTGCAAGGAGTCCATTTTTGGGGGAGGGGGTGGGAGGAAGGAAGTGCCCCAGTGTCTCCACCTTCCTGTTCCTGTCCAGCAGACTCCCCCCAGTGATTTGTCCATGTCCTGGTCACTTTTGATTTGGATCTGGAGCTGGAAGGATTACTTTTTGTGACTGCTGCTGGATATTTGTATTTGAGGACTTTTTGGACTTTGGAGTTTGGATCACTTTTGGGCTTGAGATTTTACAAGTAAGTTGGTGTTGTTTGTTTGGGGTATTGCAGTTGCTGCAACTACAGTTTTAAAACTTTTTTCACAACGTAAACAAAATATATATTGGGGGTAGCCACAGTACCCAGTAGGCCCAGGGTTAGTCATGGGTGCATGATACAACTGTTTCTGTGATTTTTTTTAAACTTAATTCTCATTTATGTCATGGAATTTTATCTCACTGTTATATGATGATTTAAAAAAAAAATTGGGGTGCCTGAAAAGCCTCACTAGCCAGTAGGCCCAGGGGTAGTGAGTGGTGCATGGACCAAGTCTTTCTGTGGGGTGTCTTGAATTTAAACATTATTGAGGGCATGGATGGCATTGGCCATGTGGGTGGGGGCCATTTTGAGGCCTGGTACAGGCACGGCCTGGCCATGTGGTAGGAGTCAAGGGGCCATTTCGAAGGCAGGCAGTGTGCTCAGGCCTGCACCCAGTTTGCCTTGCTTTCATCCATTATGCCCAGGGGTACTCAGTGGTGCATCGACCAAGTCTTTCTGTTGGGTGTCTTGAATGTAAACATCATTGAGGGCATGGATGGCATTGGATTATGGTGATTTCTGTGTGTTTTTTTACTTTTTGGGGTGTTGTTGAGGCCTGGCCATGTGGGTGGGGGCCATTTTGAGGCCTGGTCCAGGCAGGGCCTGGCCATGTGGCTGGGGATCAAGGGCCCATTTTGAAGCCAGGCAGTGTGCTCAGGCCTGCACCTATTTTGCCTTGCTTTCATCCATTATGCCCAGGGGTACTCAGTGGTGCATGGACCTAGTCTTTATGTGGGGTGTCTTCAATTTAAACGTCATTGAGGGCATGGATGGCATTGGATTGTGGTGATTTTAGTGTGTTTTTTGACTTTTTGGGGTGTTTAACTGATGTTCCTCTGCCTTCCTTTGCTTTTAGGTTCACAAGAGAACCACCAGTGCCAGGAAGAAGTCCTGCAGCGGTGTGTGCAGAACAACGTCACATGACGTCACGTACGGCCACAGAGAAGACAACTCTGCAACTCATGCAACTGCGGCCTGCTGTTCTGACATCTGAAGAAGATGGGCCCAAGGAAAGCTGTCCGTAGCGCCCCAGCGAAAAAAGTTGCCAGTGCCACTGCCAGTAAGAAGGAGCAGAAGAAGCAAGTGGCACCACCTACCAAGGTGACTGGTGTGCCCACCAACACCTTTTTTGGGGAAAAAAAACTACGCCTGCAGCAGCAGCGGTGTCCACCGGGGACCAAGCTGGAAGCAGCACCTCCGCTTCATTGGGCTTAGTGCCACCACGCCAAGTTGGGTCCAAGACCATGAGTGCTGCTGAGGCGGCCACTTTACTTTCTCAATCACCATCGACCAGTGATGTTGGCTCATCACAAGAAAGTACCCTCCAATCAACGCTGGGTGTAACCCAGCTGACGAGTGTTCAACAACCACAGCCACAACGACAACCACTGGTGCAACTAGTACAAGTGCAAGTACATGGGCAAGGAGAGGCGCAAGGAGAGGCGCAAGTAGAGGTGCAAGGAGAGTCGCAAGGAGAGGCGCAAGGAGAGGCGCAAGTAGAGGCACAAGGAGAGGCGCAAGGAGAGGCGCATGGACAGGTGCATGGAGAGGTGCAACTAGAGGTTCATGGAGCGGCACAACTGCCTACAACGCTTGTTCCTCCAGAAGTAGGGGCACATCAGGAAATTGATATTCAAGCGGGGGTATTATCATCCCAGGAAGCACTCCTCCTGATGATGATCCATTGTCTTCCAGATCCCCAGCAGGAAAAAGTTTAAGGAGGGATACTCCTACAAGTTCTTCTTCAAGCCCCCTTCATTCTGATGACCATGATCGTGATTGGAACCCAGAAATGTAGTCTGAGAGTGAGTCACGCCATGAGCCGACAAAGGTAGCTAAGCCTAAAAGGAAGGTTCCCGCAAGGCTTCGAGTTATGGGTGATGACGACAAACAAGAACTGGTGTCTCCTGCTGCTGATGAACAGTCTGACGATGACCCAGTCATCACAGTCGTCACTCCAGCTCCAGCGGGCGTGCAGCAGACAGACATTTTCACCCTATCCCGAATGGCTGCTGAGTGGGATGTGGGCGGCGTGGCATAGGTACCATCCATCCAACGCAGTTAACTACAACACCAACACAACCTACAGTTTCCATATTTTTTAGTCAGAAGGGCCGGCAGGCAGGGACTTCCATCCAGCTCGACCTCAAGTAGTGGTGCTGTAAGTGAACAACAGAATGAATTCAGCCACGCCCATCCTCCACTTCATCTGGCATTGAAAGTCAAAGTAGCACCTCCACCACCAGCAGACATTTCCAGTCCCCAGTTTGGGACTTCTTTACTGTTAGCCAAAGTGCGGAAAACATGGTCGTTTGTTCGATTTGTAAAACATTAGTTTGTCGGGGAAAGCTTGGTACCAACTATGGTACCGGAGGCCAGAGAGGTCATCTAAAAAACACCACATTATCCAGTGGGAGGCGCACCTAAGTAAGATCGAGGAAGCCAAAAGAAAATCATATCCAAATGTATGCATTGATATTGCATCCTATGATGACAAGAGGCTGATCGTGCAGAGGGGAAGTGAAGAAGCGACAGACATTTTTTTGGTACACCCAGTACCCCTGGCAGCAGCACTGCAATGGTATCGCCCACACCCTCTACCTCTGCAACATGTATGAGGCACACTAAGAGTCTGGGAGAGACACCAATGCGAAAATCTACATCACTGGGCCTAACTGGTTTGAAGAAGTGATCATCATCATCACGTAAAAAATGGTCCAGTCAATCAATTAATCAATCAGCAAAATTTGTAAAGCGCACTACTCACCCGCTAGGGTCTCAAGCCGCTGTGGGGGGGAGTTGCTACTGCTCGAACAGCCAGGTCTTGAGTTGTTTCCTGAAGGAGAGATGGTCCTGGGTCAGCCGTAGGTGGGTGGGGAGGGAGTTCCATGTCTTGGCCGCCAGGACGCTTTCGGGCAGCCATGCGCTTTACAAATCTAATTTCATTTCATTTCATTTCATTCATTTCAGGTAGGAGAAGGATCTTCCTCCGGCGGTGGATTTGTAAATTCGTGGGACGGAGGCGAGGGCCAGGCTGGCGGTTCGGAGCTGGCGGGTGGGCGTGTAAAACATGAGGCGACTGTTGAGGTATTTTGGGCCCATGTCGAGGAGAGCCTTGTGTGCGTGGGTGAGGAGCCTGAACGTGATCCTCTTGCTGATGGGGAGCCAGTGCAGGTCTTTCAGATGGGCCGAGATGTGGCTGTGTCGGGGGATGCCCAGTATTAGTCGTCCAGAAGCGTTCTGTATGCGCTGGAGTCTTTTCTGGAGTTTGGCTGTGGTACCGGCATAGAGGGTGTTCCCATAGTCCAGTTGGCTGGTGACAAGGGCCTGGGTGACCGTCTTCCTGGTTTCGGTGGGGATCCACCGGAAGATCTTTCACATCATGCGCAAGGTGTTGAAGCAGGATGACAAGACGGCGTTGACTTGCTTGGTCATCGTGAGGGAAGAGTCCAGGATGAAGCCCAGGTTGCGTTCATGGTCCGTTGGCTTGGGTGCGGTGGTCAGGGCAGGGGGCCACCAGGAGTCGTCCCAGGCAGAAGGGTATGGTCCCAAGATGAGGACTTCTATCTTGTCTGAGTTCAGTTTCAAACGGCTGAGCTTCATCCATTCCGCAACGTCTTTCATTCCTTCCTGGAGGCTGGCTCTGGCGGTGGCGGGGTCTTGGTGGGGGAGAGGATCAGTTGGGTGTCGTTGGCGTAGGAGATGATGTTAAGGTTGTGTTTGCGTGCGATGGCTGTGAGAGGGCTCATGTAGACGTTGAATAGGGTGGACCTAAATGAGGATCCTTGAGGAACGCCACAGATGACTTCAGTGGCCGTGGATCGGAACGGGGGGAGGCGGACTATCTGGGTTCTTCCGTCGAGGAACAAGATGATCCACTCCAGAGCCGCTCCTTGGATTCCGGTGTTGCTGAGGCGCTGTATCAGGGTGCGGTGGCATACGGTGTCGAAGGCTGCTGAGAGGTCTAGGAGGATGAGGGCAGCAGTTTCCCCGTTGTCGAGCAGGGACCTGATGTCGTCGGTAACTGCGATGAGAGCAGTCTCGGTGCTGTGGTTTGCTCGGAAACTGGACTGTGAGGGGTCGAGGGATCCGTTTGTCTCGAGGAAGGCGGAGAGTTGTTTGTTGACGGTCTTCTCGATGACTTTGGCCGGAAAAGGGAGGAGCGAGATGGGGCGGAAGTTCTTGAGGTCCGTGGGGTCTGCGGTGGGTTTCTTCAGGAGGGCGCTCAGCTCAGCATGTTTCCATCTCTCCGGGAAGGTGGCGGATGCGAAGGAGCTGTTGATGATGTTCCAGAGTTGGGGTGCGATGATGGAGGCGGCTTTGTTGAAGATGTGGTGTGGGCAGGGGTCGGTTGGGGAGCCGGAGTGGATGGTGTTCATCAAGCGGGTGATGTCTTCGGTGCTGACAGGGGTCCAGGTGCAGAGGGTGGTAGTGGGGGGCGTTGGTTCAGTGGTTGGGTGCGTGGTCTGTGCGCCGAAGCTGTCATGTATGTCGACGATCTTGTGGTGGAAGAACGAGGCGAGTGAGTCGCAGAGGTCTTGCGAGGGTGTGGTGTCGTTGTTGCAGGCGCTGGGGTTGGAGAGCTCTCTAACGATGCTGAAGAGTTCCTTGCTGTTGTGGGTGTTGTTGTCCAGTCGTTCTTTGAATGTTGTCCTTTTGGTGGTGCAGATCAGCTGGTGGTGTTTGCGGGTGGCGTTCTTGCGGGCTGTCATGTTTTCTGTTGTCTGGTCGTGGTGCCAGGCTTTCTCGAGGGTGCAGCAGGTTTTCTTGGAGTTTTTGAGGTCATTGGTGAACCACAAGGCTTTGCTGCTGCAGGGTCTGCTGGGAGGGTTCTTCAGTGGTGCGAGGTCATCCGCGCAGTTGGTGAGCCACTGTGTGAGGTTGCGGGCTGCTTCGTTGGGGTCTGTCGTGTTGGTGGGTGGGTTCTGGCTGAGGGCGGTGGTGAGCTGGTCGGCGGTGATCTTTCTCTAGCTTCTGTGGGGAACCTGTTGCAGGTGGTGGTGGGTCGTGGGTCTCCTGAAGTTGAAGTGGACGCAGCTGTGATCTGTCCAGTGTAGTCCGGTGGAGTGGCTGAAGGAGATGTGCTTGCTGGAGGAGAAGATGGGGTCAAGCGTGTGGCCGGCGTAGTGTGTGGGGGTGTTCACCAGTTGCTTGAGTCCTAGGTTGGCGAGGGTGTCCAGCAGGGCGGCAGTGTTGCAGTCCTTGTTGTTCTCCAGGTGGAAGTTGAGGTCCCCAAGGAGGATGTAGTCTGTGGAGGTGAGGGCGTGCGGACTGACAAAGTCTGCGATGGCTTCGCTGAATTGTGTGCGTGGCCCCAGGGGTCTGTAGATGAGAGTGCCTCTGAGGGTGGTCTTGGGTTCAGTGTGTATCTGGAAGTGAAGGTGCTCAGCGGTGGTGAGGGTGTCGTTGGAGTTGGTCGTGATGCGGATGGTGTTTCTGTGGATGATAGCGATGCCTCCTCCGGTTTGGTTGACGCGGTCCCCCCCGGTGATCTTGTAGCCGTCCGGGATGGCTATGGCAATGTCGGGGGCTGAGGAGGTGTTCATCCAGGTTTCTGTGAGGAAGGCGACGTCTGGTGATGTTGTGTCGAGGAGGTTCCAGAGTTCGACGGCGTGCCTGTGGACGGAGCGGGTGTTGAGCAGGATGTACTTGAGGTGGTTGTTGCTGGTGCTTGGCTTGGCGGGTGCGGTGCAGGTTCGGAGGCAGGTGAATTTGCAGGCTTGGCAGGTGAAGGGTCTGTGGGTGCGTTTCGGGTTGGCTCGGTACCAGGCGGGGTTCCGACCGGTGTTGACAGCGTGGAGGGTGGCGGCGTTGTAGGTCTGGCGGGTGGGATGGCATCGTCGAGGGCCTGGGGTCCTGGCACTGGGCACGGTCCAGGCGTGGACGGGCAAAGACGGGCTTGCCTTTGGCGCGCCTTTGGCACACAACCGGCGCGCCCGCTGCGCGTGCTCGCTGCGCCTACGCGCAGTCCCCGCCATATATGGCAAAGTGGGAGGGAGGAGCAGCTGGGAGGCGGGAGCGGGGCGGCGAATGGAGATCGGGATTAAGGAAGGGGGCGTGGCCACAGGGGAGCAGCGGCGGGGAGCGGGGGGAGACAAGGGCGGGAAAATCACGGGGGAAGCGGCGAGGGGGCAAGCCTGAGGGCGGAGGCCCAAAACAGCAACAGCCCACAGGGGAGAAGGCAAGAGCAAGGCAAGGCAGAAGGTGAAGGGAAGAGGGCGAAGGCACGAGAAAAACAGCACCAGTGGCAGGAGTGGCAGAGCTAGAGGCGCTGGAGGCAGCAGCGGTGATCAGGGCACACGGGGCCGTGCGGTAAGTGGAGTGACCGGGTCAGGGGTCACAGTTCACTGCCGCACGGTCCCGCCATATATGGCCAAGTGGGAGGGAGGAGCAGCTGGGAGGTGGGAGCGGGGTGGCGAATGGGGATCGGGATTAAGGAAGGGGCACCGCAGGGGAGCAGAGGCGGGGAGCGGGGGGGAGACAAGGGCGGGAAAAGGAAAATCACGGGGGAAGCGGCGAGGGGGCAAGCCTGAGGGCGGAGGCCCAAAGCAGCAACAGCCCACAGGGGAGAAGGCAAGAGCAGTGCAAGGCAGAAGGTGAAGGCAAGAGGGCGAAGGCACAAGAAAAACAGCACCAGCGGCAGGAGGGGCAGCGCTAGAGGTGCTGTAGGCAGCAGCGGTGACCAGGGCACATGGGGGCCGTGCGGTGAGTGGAGTGTCCAGCCCGCCATTAGCGGAATGTTGTGGTCGGAGGCACCATTTGAACGCAACCACCCAACGGTACGTCTGTATAACGCAAAGCTGGCTAAAATGCTAGCGCTGGACCTTCTCCCTTTTTCTTTCGTGGAAGGGGTGGGTTTTATAGAATTTGTGGCAACAGTCTGCCCTAAATGGAAGGTTCCTAGCCGGTCCTATTTTGCCAGAGTTGCGGTTCCAGCACTACATGAAGATGTGCTGGAGGTGATTGGGGCAGCTTGGAAGAAGAGTGCTGTTCACACTATACACCTGACAACAGACATGTGTACCAGTTGCCAAGCCCTTGATTACATGTGCATCACTGCACACTGGGTCTCTTTTGCAGGGGTCAGAGCAAAGATAACCGCAGGTGTTGACCAGGACACAATTTTTTAAGCTACTCGGAAACATGCAACAGTAGCCATGTTTGCCATGGAGAAATCTCATACTGCATTAAACATTTTGGATGAGTTTAACACAAAGGTCTTTCAATGGCTGTCTCCAAGAAAGCGCATGATTGGTTATGTTTCCATGGATAATGGCAATAATGTAGTTAAGGCCATGCAAGAGGGTGGCTATTTCAGAGTGCCGTGTTTGGCGCACTGTATAAACCTGGTTGTGCCAGATTTCTTGAAAAAAGAAAATACAGGCAGCAAGTTAATGACCACCTGCCGAAGAATCTGCACACATTTCAATCATTCTTTTAAGGCCCGGAAGGAGCTGAGGCGCATGCAACATGAACGTAGACTGCCAGTCAAAGGACTCATCCAGGAGGTGGTAGCACATTGGAACTCAACCTTCTACATGCTTGAGCGTCTGTCTGAGCAGTGGGTGGTAATCAATGAGTATGTCTTTGCCCTGGGTTCTACTATGAAAGACATGAGTCTAGAGTTGGAGGAATGGAAGCTAGTTAAAAGCCTGACAGACATGCTTCGTCCTTTTGAGGTCTTCACGCGTGAAGTCAGCAGGGAGGACTGTACTTTGGGTAAAGCTATCCCATTGTTGCGCATGCTAGAGCACCAACTGAAGGCGGTGTCTTCAACATTCAAAGATGATACTGACAAGCAAGACACATATCAGTTGGCGGAGATCTTATTAAGCCGCCTAGTTGGCAATCAAAGGCTTAAAAACATACATACAGAACAACATTACATTTGTGCCACTAGTAGTACTGAATCAGCAGGCCATCCGGCGTCAAGGTCCACTTCTGAATCTGTGGCCGAAGTGAGTCACTTTCCCTCTCAGCCGTTAACGACACCAGCAACCGTATCATCATCCTCACCTGCACCAGGCCCAGCCATAATATTGTCGGAAGCGGATTGGCTAACTCAGCAAGGGTTTGCTCGTTCCAGAGATGCAAAGGCCACAGAACAAAGTACACAAAGTGGAGGAACCCTGGAGAACATTGAGTCGATGGTGCAGGCCTATCTGGATAACCCAACAGAAGTCTTTGTTAATCAGAACCCATTGGTGTATTGGTATGGGCAAAGGCATCTATGGCGACAGATCACCAACCTGGCTATATATTACTTGTCTTGCCCACTCGCAAGCGTGTCTTCTGAACGTGTTTTCAGTGCTTCTGGTGGCATTGTAACTTCAAAAAGGATCCGCCTCCCGGCCAAAAATGTGGAAAGGTTAACAATGATCAAGATGAATCAGCACTTCATACCACCAGATTACAAAATACGTGAATGCACGGCGGAAGAAGAGGACACCGACTTAGATGACGGAAGTTCTTCTCTGTTACCTGACCTACTCCCGTCTCAATTCGCAGAGCTCTACTTCCCTGACACCGAGCTCTAAAAATGACTTACTTTCTTTTTAGTCCTTATTCACTTTTATTCCTGTGTGTCTTTCTTTGTTTTGCAACTTTTACCACGACAAAACTTTAATCACCTAATCACAACAACAAGCCCATCAGCAGAACTGTCTTCACTTATTTCCTTATTGATTTGAAGGTGCCGCAGTCTGCATTCCTCAGGTTCACAAGTTCACAAGAACTCAGTCATGCTCCTCTATCCTCCTCCTCCAGACTCCCCCTATACATTTCCCTCAAAGCAGATGGCTGGAATCTGCACAATGAAGAATGAACTTTGTCTTCGTAGACGAGTTCCCTCAAGTGGGACTGGAATTACTGAGTCCACATTAATGATGGCTGACCCAGTTACTTCTGAAATTGACAGGAGAGGCTGCCCTGTGGAACTTCACTTCCAGAAGAAGATGCGGACAAAAAGTGGAACAGGTAATGAATGAATAATGAGAAGATGGCATGCAGTGGACAGCAATGGCTGTCTAGCTCTGATGGAAGCAATTGCTGTTTGTTTGTTGTGCATGAAATAATCTCTTCTGTTATTATTTAATCTTTTACACACTTAAAGAAACTCAAGTCTACTATGCTTTTTTTACCTTGTTTAATTCAAATTGTACTTCAACTGCAGGGCCCACTACGTTGCATTTTCCAATATATTAAATGTCGTTGGACTCACTGTTTGCCAATATACCATGATGATTGATGATGAGTGTTGATGATCAAAGTTAACTAATATATTTTTTTCTTTACAGTCACTCGCTGGGATGGATGGCTCATCATCGTCGGTTTACGGAAGAAGTATGTCCACTTCGTGAGTGGCAATCAGGTAAACCAGTCAACAACAACTACTACAGCAGAACTACATGTTTGTCTAGTCGTGGTGGAGTGGTCGAGCCAGTGTAGTGTTGTTATGCCAGACATTTACATTTACATTTACATTTACATTTACATTTACATTTACATTTACAGAGTCCAGACAGCAGTTCATGTAAAATTGGGGCTATGTTGCAGTTGCTGCATACAATTAGATATGCTGCAAGGGTAAAAAAACAGAAAACAATCACAGCCTCCTAGAGGTGGAAGGACAGGCCTCTACGAGGTATCAGTATAGCATGTTTTTGGGGGTCTGTTTGGGGGTCTTCTAGATTTTTGTGACTGGGTTGAGGGGTCTGTGAGCACTTGTGGGAAGGTTTAATTTTGATTGCAAGTGGTTTGAAGAAAATCCATGGTTTAAAAGGGGAGTTAGGGCCTATTTGCCGAGCGCGCTTGGATTGATGTGGAAGTAAGCCTCAAATTTCCTAAGTATCACATTTTCCATTTTTGCTTTTTGCCTGTTTGGGGGTGTTCTACGTTTTTGAGGGTGGGTTCAGGGGTCTGGAGGCAATGCTGGGAAGGTCTAATATCAGAATCAAGTGGTTTGAACAAAATCCATGGTGAATTTTGTTTCCAATTTTCGCTCACTTTGGTGTTTTCGGGCGTCTGTTTGGGGGGTTCCTGGTATTTTGGGGGGTTAGGGGGTCTTGGAGCACTGCTGGGCATGCCTAATTTTGGTTTCAAGTGGTTTGAAGAAAATCCATGGTGGGAAATCGGAGTTAGGGCCTATCTGCAGAGCGCGCTTGGATTGATTTTGGAAGTAGGCTTGAAATGTTCTAAGTGTCGCATTTTCCATTTTTGCTTTTTGCCTGTTTGGGGGTGTTCTACTTTTTTGCGGGTGGGTTCAGGGGTCCGAGGAGAATGCTGGGAAGGTCTAATATCGGAATCAAGTGGTTTGGACAAAATCCATGGTGAATTATTTTTCAATTTTCGCTCACTTTGGTGTTTTTGGGGGGCTGTTTGGGGGGGTTCCTTGTGTTTGGGGGGAATTGGGGGGTCTTGGAGCACTGCTGGGCATGCCTAATTTTGGTTGCAAGTGGTTTGAAGAAAATCCATGTTGGGAAAGGGGAATTAGGGCCTAGCTGCAGAGCGCGCTTGGATTGATTTTGGAAGTAGGCCTGAAATGTTCTGTCACATTTTCCATTTTTGCTTTTTGCCTGTTTGGGGGTGTTCTACTTTTTTGCGGGTGGGATCAGGAGTCTGGGGGCAATGCTAGGAAGGTATAATATCGGAATAAAGTGGTTTGGACAAAATCCATGGTGATTTTTTTTTTTTAATTTTCGCTCACTTTGGTGTTTTTGGGGGGCTGTTTGGGGGGGGTTCTGGTGTTTGGGGGCCTTGGAGCAATGTTTTGGCTGTGAACTTTTGTGAGTGTGACTCTGTGCATTTGTTTGCTCTCTGCTTCAATTCATCCCTCCAGCCATTGTATACTTTTTTCTTTGCTATTTTTTACACTAGTTTAATGTACTAAGTGGTTCTTCTCTCTGAGGGCAGATAGGCAAGTGAAATTGCGTAATTACTGCAGCCCTATTCTGTCACATTGTCTCTTCATAATACATTGTAGAAAGAACTACTTACTTTACAGTAACCTATCCATTTAGCAAACAACTTCATGCATGCAGTAGTGCATGCACTTCCTTTTTGTCCCTTAAAAGATTTATGGATAGCTTTGTATCCAAAGATTAGTTTATCTTCATTTGTTGTTTGTCCATGCTGTGTTTTTTTTCCTCTCTCCACAAAACCTTCCCCACCAACCCCATTCCCATCCAAGTTTCAAACCCTAAACCTCTTCCCCCGGGCTGTGTGGTTTTCATTGAGGTGTGAGTAAATTACAACAATAATTCCACACACTTGCTGGGGAGGATAAGGTCAAAGCAACAGAAAGCATCCTCCTCCTACACGTGGCGAATGATTACGCTGCTGTGCCCTTCACCTTCAGTACTATTTCTTGTAGTAGCCAAAGCCAAACTCCACGCAACTAGTATACTTTGGAAACTTTAGCATTTGTTAGGCTAAATTATGGCACTGTTCTTGTGTACTATGCTATCTATTGTACTGTTGTAATGATCCGCTCAGGCCACTCAAGGTTTCATTTTCTTTTTTTTCATATGCTGCTACTGCCACTGTGTACCTCCACTACCACCACAACGATACCATTTCATCCGCCCAGGATTGCCAACCTTCATCGCCAGTTGCCATGCAGCCATCCCTGTGCCTAGCCCTAGGCCTATTCTCAAACACGGATCACAGGTACGATAAGCGTTTGGGGGAGGAAGAGTAATGGAGTAGGAGGAGAGAGGAGAGACTGACGGTAGTACTACTAAAGTAGTAGGACAATTGAATTCACTAACTCTGTGAATGGCACTTACTTTTGTTAAAATTTGGGCGATTACTTAGACAATTTGAATCAAGGAGCCAGTTAAGTTTCAGGAAAACAAACGAACAGTTAACCACCCCCCCCCCCGCCTCACCCGCAAAACAGTAAAAACGCGTATGCAATGTTTAAGGTGAAAGTAAATAAATATTTAAATCCATAAAAAAAATAAACTATCCCGCAAGACCCGACCCACCCCGCTCTCTAACCCCAAAGATTGTCCATGAAAAAGTCCCCAAAGTCCAAGAAAAAACCCAACTCCCAATTCCCACCCCCCCCCCCCAAAGTCTTTAAAAAAGGGGCAAGGGACAGTCTCTCCTTCTCTACTGCTGCCGGCAGTGTCCCTTGGCCAGGTGAGCCCGTTGCTCCCCGCGGAGGTTCTTCTTGAGCAGGCTCTTCATTCTCTCCATCTCCTGCTCAATGTTGGACACCCTGAGGGTTAGGCGGTGGATGCGGGCCTTGCACCTGCTGTGGGGGGCAGCTGATTTTTTGGCTGCTTGGCGGTGGCGGGTGGCTGCGGTACCACGGCTCCGTACCGCTGGAGGCTTGCGCTGACTGGCTGACCCATGGAGCGCGGAGGAGGATGCAGCTGTCGCAGTGGATGTTGTGGTGGTCTGCGACTGCGTGTCCTCCTCCTCCTGGGCCACCAGCCGCCGATATTCGGCGACAATCGCCTCCAGCTTCCTTTGCCGGGCCCGTCTAGCCAGCTCCTTCTGTGTCAGTTTGGAAGGAGCATCTATATGAAGAAAGAAAGACATACTGTAACCAATGCTCTTCAAGATTAACACAAAATAATTCAGCAGAAAGTTGTGTTACAGTAGAACTAGCAACTTGCAAGCACAGTACATAACATTTGTGGCCTGTATCTATCTAACCTCCCACTAAATCAGCCTCTGCTCTAACATTAGTTGGAGTTTCAGGAATCAATTCTACGAGCACTATATGGACTCACTACATTAGAGTCGACTATGACAGTACACCAGTCTTCTTCTTCTTCTTCTCTCTTGTTTAGCGAAATTGGCACGTAAACTTCTGGAAGCCGGCATAATGCCAGCGCAGTCAACTTGCACCCGAGAAAAACAGACGCAAGCCATGATGACACAGACTTGCGTTACTGTACCAGTCCAGTACATGCAGCTGGTGAAGCTCGTACTTGTCTATTACAGGTGGCACTGAGAATACTCTGTTACAAGGGCTACTGCTTAATTAATTTAACTTTCACCCTACAGTGCCAATGACTACTAGAAAAGGAAAATGAAGAAGATAAATAATATGATTATCTATCCCTTCACAGGATATTTTCTTACATATGGGATAACTTTAGGTGCTTTGTTTTTTATTTTTGTGAACACTGATAGGCCACACATGAATGACAGAGTTGGACTAAAATTATTAACAGAGGTAGTGAGTGGCCCCCGTAATCACCGGATATATGCTGTGCTTGCAATACAAACTACTGCTACTATTCATGGTAGTATTCGGAAAAATTACAACTTCTTTTCCTTGCCTTTGCTGCACTGGAACAGACGTGCGGGTGCGGTGTTACATGCTCTTCAAAGTAACACTTACTTCATCCAGTGACCGTCTACTCTGTCTACATACACATATGCTATCTATGAATTAGATAGTACCATGATCCAGGCATCCATCCATTCAAAGTAAATGTCAATCATTCTTCTTAATGTCTCAACTGGACAAACCTTTGTTTTTCTCACAGAAAAACAAAATTTTCATTTTATTTTGGAAACCGCAAGCCATGCATCCGTGCTTGACTTGCATTTGAATTTGAAGCAAAGGATATATTGCGCACACATACAGTTTCTGTTTCATCCACCCAGGCAGTCCTCTTCCCTTTCTCCTTCCACCCATCCTTGCTTCATCCTTCAACCGGCCATGCATCATATTCCCAGCCACCTTTGCCAGTCATCATTACTTTTTAACTTGCTTGTCCTTCCACACTTACTTACACCCTTCTTTCCCTTTTCGTTCATCCCATCCATCAAGTTCATCTCTGATCTGACTTGGCTTCTCCATAAAACTTTCACAGCTGAGTTGAAGTCAATTTAGAGGAGGCTACTACCTGGTTGATAAAAACTTAGTTTTAAATTTGTAAGTCTTCTTAACAGTAAAGTATACTTGTACTGTACAACATATACACACTCTGCAGTCTGCAATCTCAATAAGTAAGGAATATAATAGCTTACCACTGCCCACCACTCCCGTGGCATCCCCCCAGCAGTTCCCGCTGGCTGTTGCACCGCCTCCATCCCAGGAGTGCCCACCTCCGCGCTGGCCCCGGCACGGGTGGATGGCTGTGTCGATGTTCCGCCTAGAAAATACATTTCAGATTCTTAGTTACCATATACAATACTCCCTAGTCTTTTGTCTAGGAATGAAAAAAAGTTAGTACGACTACACACACAAATTTAATAATTTGTGACTCTCTAGTCTAACCTACAAATTGCCTTTTTTTCAGGGAAGGGTGTTTTTTAGGTATGCTTAGCCGTAACATGTCTTGCTACACTTTTTGGCACAACTGATGAATGCTTGCTTTCTAACATGCACCATTTTTCTCATAACAGACAGAAGCGTCCCTTCTAAGAACGAGAGCAAGATCAGATCATCATCACTTGGACAGAGTCAGCAACGATTCAGCACCACAAAGAAGACTTGAAGTTCCAACCTGGTGAGGGCTCGCCCACAATTAATGTGTGAAATCACCATACTCTTTTAAATTTTCAAACCACTGTTTATGCTGTATGCTGAACTTGATTTTAATAAATGTTTTTACTTTTAATAAAGCTTTAAAACGTACATAGACTCTGTGGTTTTTGTTCATGAGTGAGTGAGCGAAAGGGTTTGCAATTTGCAAGCATGAGTCCGTGGCTCTGAGAGGTCGGGTCTCTGACTCTGTAGTCTTATGTCCTGGGTTGTATAATCATTGGGGATCAATCATCGATGAATTCGGGAGCTAAATGACTCTGACACACTAGCTAGCCAGTAAGGAGATTGGGCGTTTAAATTCTGTTATGACGGAGGTATGTGGAAAGTCTAACTGAGCCTATTATAATTGATAAACAATGCACTATTTCGTGTCCATAGTTCTGTTTGTGCAGAATAGTCCCTGCAACAGTAGTAGTATGGATTGTCCTTCTATCCAATCAAAAAGTAAACTAGTATCTTATTCTTTCTTGGTGGCCATTGACATTTTATTGTTGGGAATTGTCAAAGCATAAACATTTAGAAGACTTCCAAAGACATTATGGACAGCCCAGAGGACTGCACTCAGTGCATAGAGCTATTGCTGAATAGAATGGGAGCTTTGTTTAACACCTTTTGCCAACTGTGCAAGCTTAGTTAGCTACACAGACAGACTAATAATAATCTAGTAGTACCACAGGAAGTCATAGTAGAGGCAGGATAAGAATTTAGAAACAGTCTACAAGAAGATCAAAGACGATTTAGAAAAAATCGAATGAGGAACGTTAGGAAAAAATAGGTGCTGTAAAAGATAGGGAAGTATAATTATTAATATTAACAGGAAAACTTACAGGGGCCACCAGAGGAGCCCTCGCTGGACTGATCCTGGCCTTCCTGATCTTCTCCCTTCTCCGCCGGCGACACTACCTCCTCCTGTGTCCCCTTGCCCATGGGGGTTGCTGATGTACAACATGAAAGAAAGACACAAACATGGATGATTGTTGTCAACCAAATCAATATTTTAAAAAAACAATAACAAATTATTTTGGGTAAATAGACAACAATTGCACTAAATTTATTGACCTATCTGATGTGGTCTACTAGGATATTAGTATTGCTGGATTCGCGGACCGTCTACTTTGAAAGTTATGTAACTCACTTAACCAATTACAAAAACGTTCGACTAGGACTGGCAGGCAGCACTCCGCAGCACTCGAAGTGACAGACACAGTCCATCGTGATTGCAGACCAGTGAGAAGTTGAACACTAAAAAGTTTCCTACTAAATAACCAGTCATAATATACTCAAACTATCACCCCACTACCACTATCTCTTCTTAATGGCAGGAGTACAAAGGAAGGACTGGACTTGAGTCTCTAAGGGCAAATTTACAAGCCCCTTGCGGCTCTTTTGCTCCGTTGTTGCGTGACTTTTGTGACACAGCGGCAGCGCAAAAGAGGCGCCATGGTGCGGGGTATATTAACAACGTGACGCATCTGGGAGATGCCCCCTGCGCCATCAGGGGCATTTCGGCGCAAGAGAGGGCATTCCTGTGCAGAAACGCCTCCTAAAAGTGGCTGAGTGAAATCTACAAGATTTCACTCAGTCACTTTTAGGCCAATGCTGCGTCAAAACTCTGCACCTGCTTGAAGCAGACGTACGGCTTGACGCAGCATTGGGGAGATAGGGCATCGCAGAGCATTGCTGGAGCAGCGTCGTGCTTGCGACGCAACTCCAGCGATGCGCCGCCTTTACAGCACAGATGCGTGACGCATCTGTGTCGTTTTTGCACCATGGGTGGTTGAGGCGTGGCGCACAATTACTGGCGCATCCCTGCTAATTTGCAGGGATGCGCCAGTAATTGTAAATCTGCCCCTTAGTGTCTAGCATTACGCAGTTCTGTAAAGTACACTCATACATAATCACTCAGGCCAATGAAATGAGCACAAAATTGAAAACAAGTAAGCATAGTAGCACCGCCACTGAGCAGGCGAGCAGTCCACCTAGAATGCAATCACAGAAGATTTTGAAACATAATTTACCTACAATGTAATCGGCAGCATTATTACTCTTCGGAAAAAAACAAACATTTGCAATATGATAACATAGAGCAGGAGAAAACAGAGTAGTGATTAAACAGCTACTACTACTCACAAGCCCAGGGATCTCGACGCCTAGCAGGTCGAGCAGGTCATGTTCACGGTTCAGGATATCGGACCACCGGTGCTTGGCCTGGCTGTAGGTGCGCCGGACCCGAGACTGCCAATACATGGCCCGGCACACCTACCCCCACAGCTGCCGACGCTCCCGGAGCCCGTAACCGCCAGCGATCCTGCCGCTTGCTGCGATGGTCTTGGGGAGGCGGCGCTGGACATAAAAAATCAGTGCGGCCATCTCCTCCACGCTAAAGATCTCCCGGGCTATGACTTGCTCCCCCCTCAATCGCCCACATGGGAGCCGGGTACAGGGTGCGGGACCCTTCCCCTTCTCCTTCCCGGCTCCCTTTGCCATGGTCCTGGACAAGAATGGAAATAATAAATCGGAAAGAGAATAGGGAAAAAGTAAATAAAAGAAGAGGTAAAAAAAGTAGTTTTAAAGTTACCAAAAGTAAAAGAAAACACAAAATATAGATCTAGAAAAATAGAGGGATAGATAATAAGTAAAAAAGATTTTAAAAAACTTCAAACAAACAAAGGATGGCAAAGATTGAGGCTGGATAGAAAAAGCATGCCCAGAACCATAGCAATGAATGAAAAGCAAGATGGCCGAGCCCATTGAGGACCGCGTGGGTAAGTTCGCACAATATTTCCGCCGCGAGTACGCAAAAACACACACGAACTCGTAATAGCGCGCCGCACACAACGCAAGATTGCCAATAGCACCCAGAAATGGAAATACGCAACGCGCACAAGATGGCCGTGCCCATGTACGACCGCATGGGTAAATTTGCGGTCGGTGCGCTGCAAGCGGCCCGCGAATACGCAAAAACCCTGCGAACACAAAAAAAAAAGAAATCTGCAAATTTGCACGAATTCGCGAATTTTGCGGATCACAAATGTGATTTCCCGTGAATTCGCGGACGCCAAAATCGCAAATTTCGCCCATACTTATTTAAAATATATGCACCTGGCTGTCATCAGCCCAACTGGCGGATGTTAGATTTTGGGGTCTCTAGTTGGCAGAGGTAGGTACCTTTGACCAAACAGGGACCCTTGTGTCTAGTCAGGGTAAGGGGTACACTCCTAAAATAACCCCTGCTCACCCCCTTGGAAGCTTGGCACGAGCAGACAGGCTTATTTCAGAGGCAATGTGTAAAGCATTTGTGAACACATACAGTAACCCAGTTACAACACTACAGATGGACACCACACAAGTTGTAGTATAAAAATAAATATTTTTATATAGAACTAACACAAGACCACAAACGACAAAATCCACAATAATGTACTTTAAAAATGGTAGAATTAGCTTAGTTCTCTTTAGATGTAAAATGCGACACTTTGAGCTCAATGTACCTTTGGATGCGTAACACTATACAACGAAAGTGTTGCAGGGAAGGTGATGCATTGGTTCCTTACACACAAGAATGATGATGCGCTGGGTCCCTACTGCTGCGTAGGGGATGCGTCGGTTCTTCTCCGCGTGAGGAGGTGATGCATCGGTTTCTTACTGCGCTTCTGCGGCGATGCAACTAGCAGCGCCGTGATGCGATGAAGATCCAGTGCAATGAAACAAAATGGCATCTTATTCTTGATGCGACACGATGCATGCATACCCGACAGCCGTGCGGCGACTCAGCGATTCTTCTGGGCCCGAAAGGCTGCAACACGCTTCTCCGGTGATGCGACGGCATCTGATGCGACGGCGACCCTCTTCTCTGGTCTGCGAGATGCTTTGGTGATGCGATGCGGCAGGGGCGACAACCTTCTTCAGTGATGCGTTGACAGCGGCTGCGGCAGCGACACGGTTCTCCGATGATGCAATGGCGTTTGCTGCAACAGTAGCCAGTCTTCAGCCAGGATAGCTTGACTCCAGTGGCTTAGTGAGCAAGGGACCCACGTCTGGCCATACCCTTCCCACATAGGGTGAATAGCAAAACATACAAGATGATGGACTGAATGTTGCACAATGGCAAAACATTCACTCCCAGTCACAGATCTGGGTTTAATCCATCGTTATTTTGCTCACCAAGCCACCCCAGTTCAGACATGGCCATATGCAAATCAGTCTTGACCCTGTGCTTCATGGGAACAGTCCAGCCCGAAGGAAGGGTATGCCCAGATGTGGGTACCTTGCTCACTAAGCCACTGGAGTCAAGCTATCCTGGCTGAAGACGGCTGATAGCCAGAAACCGGTCCTAGGATGCTTGATTCCGGTCCAGGGAAGACATGGCTTGGCAGTTCGGGCTGGACTGTTCCCATGAGGCACAGGATCAAGACTGATTTGCATATGGCCATGTCTTAACTGGGGTGGCTTGGTGAGCAAAATACCGATGGATTAAACCTAGAACTGTGACTGGGGGTGAATGTTTTGCCGTTGTGCAACATTCCGTCCATCATCTTGTGTGTTTTGCTGTTCACCCTATGTGGGAAGGGTATGCCCAGACATGGGTCCCGTGCTCACTAAGCCACTGGAGTCAAGCTATCCCGGCTGAAGACGGCTGATAGCCAGAAACCGGTCCTAGGATGCTTGATTCCGGTCCAGGGAAGACATGGCTTGGCAGTTTGGGCTGGACTGTTCCCATGAGGAACTGGGTCAAGACTGATTTGCATGTGGCCATGTCTTAACTGGGGTGGCCTGGTGAGCAAAATAACGATGGATTAAACTCAGATCTGTGACTGGGGGTGAATGTTTTACCATTGTGCAACATTCCGTCCATCATCTTGTGTATTTTGCTATATTAAATAATCATCACATTCACACCTCAGAACCTTTTTACTACCCACCCATTCGAAGGTAGAACCACAAACGCACTATGTGCTTGCAAAATTTAACCTGACAATGTTAATTGCATTTACATTCTCCTTTATTAAAAACATATATACATTTTATCATTAGTACATAAAACCAATCAATATAGAATTAATCTTTCTTGCACATTGCAGCAGTGATGTATCACATTAATCATTTAAATCAAAAACAGTTTCCAATATACATTTAAAATACCACAAAAAACCTTGTTAAAAACACATTCTTGTATGCATGTCCAATACAAAATCCAAAAGGGATTTTTCTTATGTGTTGACGCGTTTCGGTGGATCCTGATTTTTATGCACCACCTTCCTCAGGACAATTATAAAAAACACACAATATTCTTTAAGAAAAACTCTGTAATGTCCCTACGAAGAATCTAGGGAGGCAACAATCTGCTTGGTAGCCTTCTATGTTTCCCATACCTCCCGAGATTATGGCCTAATCTCGGGAGGTACGTGAGGCCGTGTCATGACAAACAGGAGATTAACACCCCGGGGTAATTGAACATTCCTGAAGCATTAAGAAGGGTGCTGGGATCTACCTGATACCTACTATCAAGGGAGTTGGTTTATACATGAGGACCGGTGATTACATTATATAAACTACCAGCATGAAAGGTATTACGCCAGCTGCTGATATCAACAGAGAATAAATAAATAATCCCACATTTAACTTCAGTAAAATTGGGAAACATGGAAGGCTACCAAGCAGATTGTTGCCTCCCTAGATTCTTCGTAGAGACATTACAGAGAGACAGCGGTGACACCCTTCTTCAGTGATGCGATGACAGCGGCGGCAACACACTTCTCTGATGATGCAATGGTGTCTGCTACGATGGCGACACTCTTCTCCGGCAATGCGAGGTGCTTCTGCGAGGCGAAGTGACAGCGGCGACACCCTTCTTCAGTGCTGCGACGACAGTGGCTGCGGCGGCAACATGCTTCTTCTTCGTGAGTGGGGCTTCCAGCTACGTGCGACACACAGTCCCTCAGAAGGCCCAACACAACAGAAGGCACTTCAAAATAACTCTTGGGGAGCTGGTTAAGAAGTCTGTTGTCCCTGAGACTTCAGCAGGAGGCAAGCTTTATCTCAAACCCTTGGAGATCCTCTAGAAGTTGATGAAAGTAGCACAAAGTCCTTTCTCCTTTCTTTGGCAGTCAGGCAACCACTGCAGACCAATCCCCCAAAGAGCACTCAGCTTAGGGATAGTCTCCTACTCAGTTTCTCTGGTTCCTCTCCTCAGCAAAGGTTCTTCTTGATTCCCAAAAGTGATGTAAAGTCTTGGGGTCTGGGTCCCCATATTTTTACTAGCATATCCTTTGTCCTCTGAAGGCTGAGGGTCCTACCGAGTCCAAACCAGTTCTGTGCAGTCCTGGAGCACTTTGTTGACAAGACTCCTTCTTTCCATTGACAGTGTGGGCCAGGGACATCAGATGCACCACAGGAGGTGGAGCCAGCATTGTGAAAGGCAGGCACAGCCTTATTCAGACCCAGGTGCAACTCCTCCCACCCATCTAAATGCAGATAGCCCTATTCAGCCCTGTGCTGACTCACCCTGTCTCTTGGAATCCCCCAGCCCCTGTCATTCAAACTCCAGCCAAGGAATACACAACCTAGCAGAGGCAGGCTTGGGCAGTTAGGCAAGGAAATACCTACATTCTAAAGGTGGTATTTTCAAACACAGAATGTTAAAACCAACTTCACTAAAGGATGTATTTTATCATTCTGGGTTCAGGCATACTAAACTCGAATTTCTACCTAGTTTCCTGAGTCAGTTAGGATTATAAGATGTTACAATCATTCTGCCCATTCTGGCTTATGGGGAACAGGTAGCCTTGCAATAGTGAAAAACAAAAATGGCTGTAATTCACTATCAGGACATGCCACACACCTCCGGGCATGTCCTACCTTTTACATACAATGCACCCTGCCCTTGGGTCTATCATAAGGGCGACTAATATGGATAAAAGGGAAGGATTAGGGGCTGGCAAGTGGGTGCACTTGCCCAGTCAACATGGAAGTACCTGAAAGCACACAGGCTCTGCAATGGCAGGCCTGAGTCACTCTTTACAGGCTGCTTCTGTGGGTGGCACAACCAGTGCTGCTAGCCCGTCAGCAGCATTTTTCTAGGGTCTGACAAGTAAACCAAACCAGCCAATTATGGAGTCACTAATCCATACATCAATTTACAATAAGGAGAGCATATGCACTTTAGCACTGATCAGCAGTGGTAATGTGCCCAGGTCATTAAAACCAACAAAAACAGGTCAAACAAAATACAGGAGGAAGGCAAAATGTTCAGGGATGACCCTGCAAAAAGGGCCAAGTCCAACAGCGGAGTAATCAGGGACAGACAAAAGGAAAGGACAAACTAGAAATGTACTCACCTTTCACAACAGAGTCTGCATTCCCAACACTCAACCGTACAATTCACCACATGGCAGGGCTCAGGAAGACTAATCAGCAGTTCCTGGAATTTCAAATGGTTCCCCTGTCTACATCGTCCTCATTTAAGTGTCTGGATCTCCTCCCTCGAGCTATAGGAAGCAGGTAACACACTTCCAATGTTTGGGAGAACAGACTTCACCCTACATCTGGTGCTACAGGGCATCCAAAATGAATCCCACTAGCTTGCATTTCTAAAGCTCGCCCATATCTACAACTTATCACTACATATGTGTTGCACACACTACACAACTACATGCACTTGACCTACACAGGATGTCAGCACAGGATAAATGTACACATGTGCACCAGTAGGCCTCTGTCCCCAGTGAAACAGGTCGAAAGTTCTGGACACACTACTGATTTCCTCTAAAACATGGTATGCTGCCTCTATCACTTTATGTGCTCTTCCCAGGAGAGGGATAATAGTCCACTACCCACAATGTGGGTACACTTGGTGTGCCCTTCGCCCAAGTCACAGGACAGATCCAGGACTACACACAGTTAGGGACAGGCCTCTGCACAGATGCTAAGATTAGTGTGCTGCCAGGGTCAAAATAAAAGTGGAAATACCAGTTACACATGCAATGGGGCACTCGAGGCTGATGAGTAAGCCTCAATACCATATAGAGGACATTCCCATCCCAGCACTCATCCATACTCCTATGGCTCACATCACATAGAGCTACACCGAAAAATATTTCAAAATTAGAACCTTTGAGTTTTTAATGGAGCTTTGTTGCATGCCTTCACCTTATGATTGCATGCTTAGTCAAACATTAAATCAAACATTAAGTCAATCATTAAATGTAGGCCCAGAAAACATATGTTTTCTTCTTTTTGATGGCCTCTCAAAGCGACTCTTTTCGCCAAAACAACATTTAGCCTCAACTAGATTTGTCCAGAAATCTTGTTTCTCATGCCATGTGGCCTGGAACCAATTGATAGGCACTTGACTTTAAGCCACAATACAACTCCTACAATAGGCAGCACCTTTTTTGAGACTGTTACCATAACTCCACCGGTCAGTGCTTAATTTGAGCCAGTGGTTCTCGATGCTTGGCACCAGCACTTAATTCTCAAAGCCGGCATTAATGGCAGTCCACCACTTGTCTAATTTTGAGAAGAGCTCAACAACCATGTTTAATAATTAAATATGCATGGAAAATGAATAATACCTGCCACCAAGGCCATTCTTATAGCTTTGGGAGGCCTGGAATAGTCTGAATTATCATACTTGTAAGAGTGAAATGGTTAATAACTACGATGGTTCTGTCATTGGCAGCGCCAGCAGGGGCAATGGTTAGTGTAAGCTGCTGTGGACTCCTGGAAGGGCCCTGCACTTATGTTTTTTGCAAAGTAAGCACTGATGTGGACTGAACATAAATTCCAGATTCCTGAATGACCATGTCGGAGCCGCAGTCCTACAGTGCTCAGCGCTAGACTGTATCGCCTTGTTTCTGAAAGACCGTCGTCAGTCGGTCAACCTGCACCCTTTCAGCTACCCTAAGGTCCAACTTTCATGTGGATTGTCCCAGGGGTCCTCTTTGTCTCCCACCTCTTCAATCTATACATAGGCCCCCGGTGCATGCTCTGGTAAAGATGAAGATAGAGATTTACAACTACACAGACAATATGCAATTATGCTTTGTAATTGGCAACTTTCAAAACACACTACTATTCATCTGGGACTGGATGAATAGTAATCAGCTCAAACCGAATTCTGACAAGATGGAAATTGTTGTTAGCAGCACAAAGCTTGACTTGTGGAATCTGAGCTACTGGCCAGTAGTAATGGGCACTCTGCCCCAGCCCAAGTGTTTAGTTAAGAGCCTAGGGTTTTCATTGACAGTAGCTTGTCCATGAAACCCCAAGTAGGGGTGTAATATAATCTTGCTTCCTTCAATTGCATAAAATAAGAAAAATAGCTACAATTCTCAGTTTTGAAGCCCTCGTACAGGTAATCATTGTATTAGGCTAGATTATGCAAACTTTCATTATCTGGGCGTACCTGAGAGGCTCAACCGCAGGCTGCAACTGGCACAAAACCAGGCTGCCATTTTGATTGTTCATAAACCTAGGAAATGTCGCATCCCCCTTTGATGAGGGAACTACACTGGCTACCGGTAAAAAGGCGTAAAAAGGTGTGTAGTATCCAAGACCAGCTGTATCATTTTAAAATCCCTACATGGCAACAGCCCTGCCTTCATTTCAGCCTGTTTCCAAAAATAGACAGCCATCCGTAGCTTGAGATCCTTCCATCTGAATCTTCTTTCCACTACCTCATTCAAAAAGAAGAGAATCGGTGACTTCATGTTTTCTGTACTCACCCCCTGATAATGGAACTCTCTGCCATTAGAAATTAGGATGGCACCCCGTTACAGCAGATTCAGACAGCTCTTAAAAACATGGGTGTGCATACAGGCGTATGACTAATACTGAGGGCTTTGTGAGGTGGGTCTGTTATTCCAACGCCAAGAAACCATTTGGTGTATGTGTGCTCTACAGATGCTTATAATATAACATAACTTAACATGTGTTATTGATTAAAAATGATGATGATGATGGAGCAAGAGAATAGTCTTTATCTCCTGTTACTCTACTGACTAAAGACCAAGGGGCATTATGAAAGGTGTCCTAAGGAAATAGGCGTATACTTTTAGGCCCTCATTGTAAACTGGGCTGTACAATGCCACCAGGCAGTAATTCAAGGAAAATACTCCTGTTACATGCTATCAAGTGTTGACATTTAGGGCGAGGTTTATCAAAGTGTTTGCATCACCCTTGCTCCACACAAGAGCACGCAGGGCAGCGCAAAAGGATTTATCAAGCCAAGCAAGGCTTTCTTGGTTAATGTGGAGTAACGTAAGGCGGAGCAAGTCGTTGCCTTGCATTACTCTGCCCAAGGGAGGGATTCAGTTGCTGAGACGCGGGTATTCCCAAGCATCCACCCACGGGTTTTGGTGCATTCTCAGATTTACCACGAGTGGTAGACCAGCGTCAAAATGCTATGCATTGCCAGGGGAGGCGTAACAAGGAGAAATATGTTTATTTCTTCTTTTTTTTCCTCTTTCTACATGTTTTGCATTCTACAGCACATGTAAATAGAGGAAAATGCCTCAGAGCACTGCCTTTTGTGCAGATATGTGCCCCTTCCTGCTCAAAAACAACCCTGCCTGCAACGCAGGCACATTTGCACCATGGTGCAAGGGTACCTGTGTTGGTGCTAGCTGGCACATAGTACGCTAGCACAAGGAGAGGACAGGAGCGCACCTTATAATGTTAAATATGGGTCATTCCTGCCATTTCCCTGTCACGCAATACAGCGCAGCGAGGTTTCTTGCTGCCCTGCGTTGCGTGACATTTTGATTAATCTGACCCTCAGTGTTAGATGCCTGTAGAACTCCGATACCAATAGCACACACCACCCATAAGCACCTACCCTTTCTTAAGGAAATAAGAGCTTGTTTGCATGGGAAAATGACTCCCATCGAAACTTTGATCCATTTTCAGATTATAATTTTGGCAGAGTCTGAGTGTTCACACTCAAATATAAACCAACATTTTCATGGTTTAATTATAAGCAGTATGTGTGGAGCCATTGACGGGACTTCACAAGACTGACTGGAGTGTGAGAGGGTGTGTGAGACCCCAATCTCGAAGCCGAGGAGAACCACAGTGTCTAATTACAATGGATGTCATATCCAAAATAGCAGTAGAGGGAAAACTAGAATCAATTCCAAACCGTACTGTATTTTATACGTTTTTCCCCATGAGATGCTGCATTCAGGTCGGCAAATCTCTCTTCAGAGCGATCAGTAACCCTAAAATATAGTTTGTCTCTTAAAATAAATAAGTAATGGGGTCATAAAGTGAAATAACCCAAGTATTATGTATTTTTTTATTATCTCCCCAGGAATGCAGACTTTGCACTTTCCTTTTTATTAAACAGAATATTGAGATCAGCAAACACTTTCAGAAGAAACTGTAAGTCACTTTAAAACCTGGCTACCAACAGATTTATTAAATACCATCCTTTGAAGGAATTCATTTTGGAGGGCTGCGTAAAAACACCTTATTGAGTTACCTAAAAGTTTCAATCTTGTTTCATCCTGCAAAGAATGGGCAATTCCTTCACTGCATAAAGCCTGTTTCAATAATACACAGCAGGCAGGAATTTCACCCAAATATAGAGTTGTGTTTATTTATGTGATTTGTGGTGGTATGGCCAATATTTTATTTGTGGTGGTATGGTCAACATAGTTTGTACAAATTCATGAATATTTTGTGCCAGTTGCATATTTGTAGTTTGTGAAGGTGAAAACAGAACTAATGCTTGAGCATATATCTAACTAAATAAATATACAGATACGAAAATGCATGTTGGCTGCACATGGGAGAGGGAGAGCGTGCTCGCTCCTCGTTCATGTTGCAGGAGAGCAGAAACAGTGAAAGGGCCGGGCCCATAAGTTCTAGATCCATTCTGGACTCACAATCCGATGGTTCTTTTTAGCAGCATGAAATTGTAGAGGGGAGAAAGTCGTTATTGTGACCAAGTAAATTCAACTGGAGATTCGTTGGACTCATAGTAACCACAGGCAACTATATAAGGTTAGTTGATTTATTACAAAGGCAGAAAGAAAATACTGAACATAAAGATACCTCAAGACGAGAGTGTAAAAATACATTTGAATTAAGCCAAATCTGCGCACCCGGGGTAATCGATGTAGCATAAACAGAACGATTAGTTCAAGAAATAAAATGCAAAGGATCAAAGAGCATGATTCCAAATTTCCCTGCATCGATGGTCGAAGAAAATAAAGCATTATTCTATCCCTACTCCATCGCTAATGTGGCATCCCTACTTTAGCATTCTAAGAAGGAAGATGAGTGAAATAAAGGTGTCAGCAAGTGGAGTCTTCCTAAGAAGTTTCTCCATGTCAATGGGTCAGATAGCATGAAGCTGCAGTGCTCATTCTAAAGGGCTTTTTCTTCAAAGGCAGAGAAGGAAGAAGTGGGGCACTATCCCTACTTGCATCACATTATTACAGGTAAATCTACCAAGAGGTCTTGCTACAAGTCATGCCATCCGCCCCATACATGATCTCAAAGGTAGGTTTCCACTGGACATCGATTCTCTTGAACCTCAACATTGCTGACCTTGATTCCCAGGTCTTTTCCAGTGTGAAATCCACAATTTCTCTTATCGCCTTTAGGCTCACGTGTATCCCCTTCTCACTCCACCAGACTAAGAAAACAAAAACATTATTCTAGCTCACAGGGACGCTTGTTCCACCTGCAACACAAACATGAGAAAGAACAAAATCCACTGCGCACATGAAATTGCAACCGTTAATTCTAAAATGAGAACTTTCAGGGAGAAATGCATTCCAGGCCTACAAAATCAGCTAACATAAGAAAATGGTACATGAGCTTTGTGAGTTTATATAGAAAATAAGACACTCTCAGTTAGTATTACTATTTACATCTGAATTAGCACATTCCATAAGCACATTTGGTACATGAATAATTGAGAGCTACACAGCACAAATTCTTCACGTTAATGTTTTCAAGTAGTTACAGTTACTTTCTACTTTATTTGCTCCATGTTACATGCAAATGGTCTAAAATACATCTCGTTTCACGTTATTACATTTCAGATTCTAACACTCTATTTTACGACCACAAAGGATTATACGTGGATGCGGATTACACATGTGATTATAATGCACTCCTACAAATAAAATGTGTTTTCCCCTACATCAGTCCCCCCCTCTGATGACATGTGTCAACACGATCCCCTTTAGTTCCCTGTAGAGTCGACTGATTTAAATAGATGATGTAGCTAGTCTCCTCTGTCTAAACTCCTCCAACCGCTTCAGATCATCATAATGACTATACTGCAGTCTTTCCATCCTCCTGTCTCTCTCTCTAAAGGAATCCTCCAACTGGCTCAACTTGTGCCATTTGTATACTTTTATCGTTCCAAGCAAGATGATAACACAAACCACAACAATTATTATTGGCTTCAAGATATATACAAGAATTACCTTTCCTAATTTAGCAAACAACTTCCAACTTGGTCAAATCCCTTACCAATCTTATCCCAAACTCCCTATGTTGTTAGGTCATGTATCTCGTGGTGTATCTCAGTGACGTTACTTGTACATCCCCTCAGATCCTTGCTATTGTCTTGGTGCGAGCAGCTTTCGGATTTCTTTATTGACAAAATACAGGCTATTGACATATTGGCAAACTATTGACCTATCTCACTCCTTCCAGCAGTGGCTAAGGTATGCGAGAAGGCAGTCCATAAACAGCTGTCATCGTTTGTGGGAACGTCGGGAGCCCTGCACCTGGCTCAATCCTGTTTCAGGGCCTCGTACCATAAAGACTGCTTTGGTTGAGATGAAGGAGGCGATTAGGGAATACCGTGATTCGGGCGGCAGAGCGGCCCTGGTTTTACATGACCTCTCTGCCGCATATGACACGGTTCCCCACTGTCATCTACTGGCCCGTCTGTCCGACATTGGAATTTCAGCCCTGGTGTGGAACTGGATTGAATCATTTCTGACTAATAGAACTCAGCAAGTGTGGTTGCCTCCTTTTTCATCTACCCCTAGAAGTATACCTACAGGTGTTCCTCAGGGCTCAACATTGAGCCCATTACTTTTCAATGTTTATGTGACACCATTGATTTATTTGGCAGAAGGGCTGGGCGCTAAAATCATAGCTTACGCCGATGATACCCAGCTGCTCTTTACCTGGGAAAAAGAGGAGGTATCTCTTGAGGCCGCAAGAAATTGCCTCATGGAGGTTTTTAAATGGTTAGCGCAGGCACAACTCGAATGTAACGATGATAAGACTGAGGTCCTCCTCTATGGGTCTTTCCCACAGAATTTTAGGGACGACCTGTGGCCCGAGGGATTCCCTATGCTAAAACTATGGGTAGCCCAGCTACAAATTTGGGGATATGGTTTGGTGAGGACCTTAGATTCCCCACTCAGATTAACAAATTGGCGGGTGTGTGCTTTGGCACCCTGAAGATCCATAAGAAATTTTTGCCGCTACTACCGAAAGCAGCTAAAGAAATGGTGACCCGTGCTCTTATCCTCTCGCGGCTGGAATATGCTAATTCTCTTTATATTTCAAACAACACAAACAATGCCTACACCATTCTTACTTTCAAACAATGTACTTCAGGAACAAACAAAATTGATTCTTAGTTTGTCCGGGTACTTTTATTTATACCCTTTGAATTATCCGATTCTTTTTGCATTTTCTTTATCGTATTTGTGTATGAAAAAGAACACTGATACATTCAACAAAATCTACACATATGTACAACAATATTTACAAACACCTATTTACAATCCACATCTTTCATTTATAAGACTTAGACGAAATACATCCTACGTGTACTAGTTTAAACAAACAAATAATTAATCTTTGTGCATTTCTATTCAAATGACATGCTCTTATCCTCTCGGGGCTAGAATATGCTAATTCTCTTTATATTTCAAACAACACAAACTATGCTTACACCATTCTTACTTTCAAACAATGTACTTCAGGAACAAACAAAATTGATTCTTAGTTTGTCCGGGTACTTTTATTTATACCCTTTGAATTATCCTTTTCTTTTTGCATTTTCTTTATCGTATTTGTGTATGAAAAAGAACACTGATACATTCAACAAAATCTACACATATGTACAACAATATTTACAAACACCTATTTACAATCCACATCTTCATTAACCCCTTGTATGCTGATGACGAACCCCAGCCGTCATGCACTACGGTGCTCGTGTGCTGATGACGGCTGGGGTTCGTCATGGCCCGCCCCTGTTCATTTGTTTACCGCACAGCGGCGGAAACGGGCCAGCAGCGAAGGGGTTAATAAGACTTAGACGAAATACATCCTACGTGTACTAGTTTAAACAAACAAATAATTAATCTTTGTGCATTTCTATTCAAATGACAAATCAATATCCAAGACTATGTCCAAACCATTCAAAGACAAAGCAAAGGAGGTCATTTCACAAAAAGGCGACCAATTGCGAACCCAGCGCTTGCTGGTTTCCACAATGAATGATGTTACTCCCTCCTTCGAATATGCCAACGCGTTTCAAATCCGGGGAAACAAGTTCCCGGATTCTCTTCAGGGCTTTGTCACTTATGTCTGCTTCAATTAGGCAAACCGGAATTCCTGGTGTTCCTCTGATTACACTGAATCCCTTCTTGTATTTATTGCATAGAGGTTCATCCTGCTCGACTGGGGTGTTATTTCTGTATTTCTGATTTTGAATTGTCAGATTCGACAAAGTGGGAGAGGTTGTGGAGCTGGTCTTCTTTTCTTTTTACCGGGTTACAATCTTGACAATCTTATGGAGGGCTGACCTGATTCTAATCTCACCGCGTTTGGCTGCGGGCCCGCGCCGCTTCTATACCATCAAACTGTTCCCAGTTTCCAACGCTTCCCTGTGAAGAGGCTCACTGCAATCCTGTATTTTACGTTCCCTGCTTGCTTTATATTGGCCTTCCCTGTTACCAGCTAAAAAAAGCTTCAGATCATTCAGAATGCAGCCGCCAGAAAGCTATTGGGTATTCCGGGTAGATCCTGTATTAAACAGTTTCTGCAGGATCTGCACTGGCTCCCGGTTGACCAGCGCATTCTGTTCAAGGCACTGACTATTGCCCATTCTGCTCTCTACAAAACTGGACCATTAAACCTCAGGAAGTGCTTTGAGTTCTATGTCCCAGCGACACATTTGAGGTCCTGGGGACAATGCCTAGCGGCTGTTTCTCGCTTCCGCCTCACCAGAATGGGAGGTTGCTCCCTCTCTGTAAAGGCAGCTTTGGCCTGGATTAGCCTGCCTTTTTAGCTTAGGTCCATTCACGATCTTAGGGTGTTCAAAAAGCAGTTAAAAACTTGGCTTTTTTACTTCTCTAGTTGCGTCTTTCATTTTCAAACTCCCCTGCCTAGGTTTTCGCGCCGGGACACTTCCGTGTAGCCGTGAGCGCTATAAATGCTGGCTAACATAACATAACATACCATGTGAGATCAACACTGTTGGACCTTCCGAACTCTACAGACTCCGCTCTCTTTTGCCAATAACACATCTAAAGTAAAACGATTCTGCATCACCATCGCCCTTATCGAAACCATCTCCTCATCTACAAGCAATAATGACTGAATGTGTGTTAACCAACAACTTGTCTACAATGGTAGATAACCTTCTAATCTTGATGTCATTCAATACTATGCCCAAACTAGGTATCATTGCTCCAAATATGTCTCCCACAATCTCACCTGCACTTAATCTACGTTTCTCCTATGGGTTGACTTTCCTTCCAAACTCTCCAGATCTTCCACATGATATATCTTTGGAAACACAACGGCCACATAACAAGTACCATACCAATTATTCAGAAGCCAAACATACGCATTGCTTCCACAAACAAAATGCACACTTGACACCACTTGATTAGTTTCTTGCAAGAACTTCGAAGAAGAAGCATCAATTGTGAAGATGTGATCACACACACTCTGTCCCACAAATATAGTGTCTTAACGGGTCTGTAGCTGTCAATTGCAAAGTTTGCATGGTTGTTCCCAATCTAGAGCTACAGGACCATAGCTTTGATTAGCTTTGTGATATAACTTCTCCTTGGTCAAGTCAAATTTTTGCTCCCTACTGTTAAGCTTAACTGTTAGTCCTCTATGCCTATCCTCAACTTGATGTACACATTTCTTTTCTATGTCTGTTAGTGTGCAGGTTAAGTAGCGTCTATGCATGTACGCTGTATCTAAGGCTACTGTGGGTATGAAATACTTTTCCATTCTCTCTTCATGTTTTTAATAATCATATTTGTTCAGGTGTTTGTAGACTGAAACTTCTGAGGGCACCAAATCATAATTCGAGAAATAGTACTCGTAGTGACCCTTTCCATAAAACATGCTAATAAGCAAACTGCATGTAATGCCATTTGTCGAAGGAAGATTGTGATATCTAATACCTTCCTCGAGAGACGCAGGCAAATTCATACACAAATAACATTCTCTCACATCCATAGTATCTGCATTCATTGATTCATTTAAAAGTTTAATCATACAACAACTTAGCATGAGCATTCAAATCACCTTTGGACAAATCAACATGCAAAAAGCGACTGGTTTGTTCTCTTAAGCATTAATCAGATCCTAATGTACCCTCTTTGGAGGCAGCAGTGGTAGGTGAGGATGTTTTATGTATCCCCAATACCTGTACCTCAGCTTTATGTGCACTTCAAATGGACTCAATAAGGACTACAGCTATTACTATGATTACTCCTTTAATAAGAGTACCTATAATACATTTATGGTTCGAACCTCCAGACTCCATTTTCAAAAATGGCTCAGATTGTACCTGTAAGATGATCAACACAAAGGGCTCTTTTCTCCGCCTCTTAAGTTCTATCAATAAAGTTTTGAGCTGCATTTTTTCTGGGTCTTAGAAACTCCATAACAGTCTTTGGTGCAATATTTACACTTCGGAAGACTTCCCTATCCTTTACAACAGGCCTGTGCACATACATATAGTATTTAAAAAAAACTTCTTTCAGTGTAGCATAAAGTTGTAAGAGAAATTTAGAAAAACACATAAATTCAGTAATATTACAAAAGAGTATTCAGGATTGTTAGTATGTCTTCTTTATTCCAGAACGGTTGCCCAGCCAACACGTGTTTCGTCTGGGGAGATACCCCGCGACTTCTTCAGGGCGGAAAAAATATACAATAGAACATCATGTATCCTGAACATACAAACAAGATCATTTGTTGACTTAAAATTGATGTTTGGTGAGAACCCTAAGTGATAAAACCACAATGAGCAAATAAGTTCTCTTATGGCAAAAAATACATAGTCAACTACACACCATAGATCTGAGGCGTAGGCAGTGGTGACACATGAATTTTTTAACATATGATTCACTAGTGTGCCACTGGATGGTGGGAAAGGGATCGTGATATTGTTAAACCGGTAGGTAGAAACAAGAGAGAATGAGTGGAGGGAAACAATGCGCAGAACCAATGTTAGAATTCAGGCACCTTTTTTAGCCACTACCAGCCATACACGGGGTTGGGGATGTTGTACTCATTGTACTCCAATATGGGGTCTTGTTAGTTGGTTATATAATTCCAATACTAATTATGGGCACTCAGTGCTTTATATTGGACACAAGCGAGGGCAAAGGCTCACTCAGTGTGGTCCGACGTGTTTGGCACTCGGTACTTGATCTATGACACACTTGGTCATACCCGCATTCTCTTATATTACATGGTGTGATTCATTTAAGTCTCTAGAAGCTACTGCAGATTAATTTGCTGAAGTAACGTAATTTACTACTAGCACTTTTCTGTGGATATATATCGGCTTCTCATTTCTCTCTATGTCAGGACCATAACATTCCATCTGAAGCTACGACTCCTAGCTCCAGTTGACGTCCAGTATTAGGACTGCAAATTAGGTGTTTCTACTTTTATCACACAAGCCTCGATGGAAGTACAACCCTCAGAGAGGTGAGAGTCCTGTTTCAATTTCTTATGACCCATTCTCACTACATCTGTGCCATTGATCGGCTATGCTGAGACATTCCTCTGTTCTACTGTATTCAGATTTCCAGCCTAGCAAGTTTTGCCAGAAGGTAGGACCATTCTGTTAGGTTCTATTTCACCTTATGCATGACACACCCGGCTATTTGTTCCCTAGATCTCTCATCAGCATTTGTCCTAGCCACTTAGAAGATTCTGAACTTATCACAGTTTGTTCATAGCACGTATTTTACTACATTCTGCCCCCTACGCATTCATGTTCCATCGCCCACCCCTAGGGACTAATCTCCCTGTGATAGGCTGGCATGTTTATCTCCTGCATGCACATCATGACCAAACATACTCTATTAATAACTATCACTATGGTTAAAAGTTCTTTTCTTTTTCTTCCTGTCTCTTGTTTCCCTCCACTTATTCTCTCTTGTTTCTACCTACCGGTTTAACAATATCGCAATCCCTTTACCACCATCCAGTGGCACACTAGTGAATCATATGTTAAAAGAGTCATGTGTCACCACTGCCTACTCCTCAGATGTATGGTGTGTAGTACATACCATTGACTATGTATTTTGTACCAAAAGGGCACTCATTTGCTCGTTGTGGTTTTATCACTTAGGGTTCTCACGGAACGTCAATATTAAGTTAACAAATGATCCAGTTTGGATGTTCAGGATACATGATGTTCCATTGTATATTTTTTCAGCCCTGAAGAAGTTGTGGGATACCTCCCCAGACGAAACACGTGTTGGCTGGGCAACTGTTCTGGAATAAAGAAGAAATACTAACAATCACGATAACTCTTTTCTAATGTTACTGAACTTATGTGTTTTTCTAAATTTCTCTTACAACTTTATACTACACCGAAAGAAGGTTGTATTTTTTTGATCACCAATATGTGTGCACATGCCTGTTGTAATTGTTTGTACTGACCTTTCGTCTATCGTCCAGGGGGTTTTAAGGGTTCTCCCTCACCTGTTGCACCATTTATGTAGCATTAGGCTAGCATTAGCATTAGCGGTGGCTGATTTCCAAAGTTTGGAATTCGATGTCTTCCAGAATCAGAATCCGTAAACCACTCAGCCTTTCTTGGATAAAGCACAGACAATGACAGAATTGCATTAGCCTCTATTCCAGGGGCTCTCAGCAGGATCTTGACAATCATGATCAAAGTCTCGGACCTCGTTCTCCACTGCATTGGTAGCTAGGTAGGTCCACTCAAAAGAAGAGTATCTCTGACAAGGCACTCTTACTCTCCTCCATCTTATTGTTCCCGAGGCTTGCTCCGACTCACTCTGTTCCAATTCAGATGACTCACTTATTGGTGCAAGTTCTTTTTCAAATGCATGTCTCAGGTTCCTCTTTTCCTGTCTCTTAGGCCACGCTTCATTTGCAGTTTTCCACACCAGTCTCTTCAGCTGAGTCAGACTCTATACCTCTCGCAACATTACCATCTCCCCCTGAGTCTATACCTGGGTCATGTGTAGCTTGACCCCCCTCAGCTCAACCTGGAGGATGTCCAGCCACGTCAGGAACCCTCACAGCTTGGCTTGCACTCTCCGGTGATCTTGCAACCACGGGTGGAATTTCTTCTGTGAGAGGATCTGTTTCTTCAGAGAGACCTGTGACCCGTCGGACATGTGAAGCATGTATCCAATTTGGCAGTCCTCCACACTTCACAGCAGTATTCGTTACCAGTATTACTTGGTAAGGCCCACGCCACCGATGGTCAAGACGGCTCCTTCTTGCATGTTTCCGTACAAGCTCCCAGTCTCCAGTCCGTAGGTCATGGCAGAGGTCCTTAGATGTCAGTGCAGTCGCTTTCAACCTGATGAGACAGAACAAACCACATCAGCCAATCCCTTACAGTAGTCAAGGATCAAGTTATCAGATATGTTTATCAAAGCTGTAGCTGGTACTGCAGGTAATTTCATTGCCCTTCACATGAGGCTCTCATGCAGAGGTAGCCAGTTCTCTTATCATGAATGCTGTGCAAACTCATTAGGACCAAGGGCAACGCGTCAGGCCATTTCAAAGATGATGAAGCACACGCTTGTGCCAACCTCACTTTGAAAGTCCCATTTGTCTGCTCCATAATGTCTAAGGCCTCTGGCCTGTAACTACAATGCAGTGTCTGATCCACACTCAAGGTAGTACACAACAGCTTTATGATCTCACTGGTGAAGTGAGTTCCTCTATGCAACTCCAAAGTGGCTGAACATCTGAAACAAAGCCCAAGTTCCCTCAACAATCACTTTGCTACTATGAAACTGTCACATCTTCTGGTTGGATATGATTCCACCCACCGAGAAAAGATGCACACAATAACCAAAATGGATCCAAACCCATTAAACACGGGCATCTCAAAAAAGTCCGATTGGATCCGGTTGAAGGGACCCCAGACTTTCTAATGTGGCTCAAGGCAACAACAGTTTTCTTCCCGGCATTCATCTGTTGACAAATAACACACAGATGACACACTGGTTCTGCAATCACACGAAAACTTGGATTGAACCAAGTCTGTCTAAGGGGGGCGCTAGAGGGCGCACGGCAAGATGGCCGCACTTCTGTGAGGCTCTGCCTGATCAAGCTACTATCTGCCAAATATCCGCTGCATCCATGAGATTACTGCCTGGCCATTGATGTGGTAGCCTTCCTGATCCCTGTGGCAGAGTTTCCAGCTGTCTGCGGCATCTATCAACCCTGTTGATCGGATTGTGGAAGAACGCTCTGCACAAGGGCCCTACAATATGGTGGCCCGCCAGTAGTGAGGAACCTGACAACCTCCTGGGTCTCTACGAGCGCTGCTGCAGGTGTTGCGCTGGGACATCCACTGGGTTGCATGGCCTGGAGAGGTGCGGGGAGCTGCGCGTTGGAAGTGCGGCGGCCCTTACCAGAGATCATCCTCTGCCCTGCGGAGCTGCTGAAGAGCGTAGCTGTGCCCCCGGGACATCTCCGGTGCTGACGGTGGTGAGTGGGGCTGGGATCTGGTGTAGGCTGGGGTCGCGGAGGCGGAGGCAGAGATACCCCCTGCGAGCTGCGGTCGGCGCTGGGGGGTGCGGGAGGTAGGGGCGCTGCTGAAGTCGGACTACGGAGCGGGAGGGGCTGCTGCCGCGGAGGAGCGGTTCTGGCTGCTGCACTGACGGCGGAAGCCGCGAGCGCGCTCCGGACATAGGCCTCAATTTGTGGTGATCAGTGGCAGGCCGGGGTTAGGACCTGCTGATTGCGCGCAACACACGCTGCAGGCTGCGTAACACCTGGCTGGCAGTGACTGTCTGAGGCACGAGTCTGGACGCACAGTACCATTTTTACTGCCCATATTGTCATTATCTGCGTGCTACTGGATTAATTAACCTACCAAAAAAACAAAAAAAACAGACTATATCAAGTGGGGAAATCTTTACCGGCGACAAAGGGCACAGTGCAAGCTTTGGGGTCTTTCCTGCCTTCTTGAGCCTGGTTCTGTGGCTGTTGTGTGTGGGCATACCTGTACCGGGTGGATAGTGAGGACATTGGACTCCTGCTGGGCCTTGGCCTTCTGTAGCCTCTGTATCTTGCAGACCGGGCCTACACTTCAATCCTCAACATGGGCCAACCAGACAAGGATCAACCGAAAATATCTTTTAAATTGCGTCGACCACCCAAATCGTCGCAAAGGACTGCTTCTGACTCGGAAGCTGAAACAGCGATGGGGGGCCCTTCAAATCTAGAGGCTATGTTGCTGGCTATGCAAAAGTCGCTTCAGTCCATCGAGGGGGCCATGTCAGTGGTGAACCACAGGCTAGCCCACATGTCCACGCAGCTGGAGAAGCAAAGCGCACGTATGGGGGAGATGGAGCAGAGGGTGTCAGCCACAGAGGATGGATTGACTACGGTATCAGACAAGGCACTGAATATGGAACGGGTCCTCTCCATTATCCAGGCAAAGAATGAGGATTTGGAAGTGCGTTCGCGACGTAACAACATCCGCGTTACGGGGCTGCCAGAATCCACGAATGTGGGGAAAATGGAACTGTACATGGAACGTCTTTTCACTGACATTTTTGGGACTGAGCAACTATCTGCCATGTTCATTGTAGAGCGCGCTCATCGCTCTCTGGCTGCTCGCCCGGTGCCTGGGGCTTCTCCGCGCCCTATAATAGCGGGTATCCTGAACTATAGGGATCGGGATGCAATTCTACGAATGGCGAGGGATAAAGGCGTGATAGAGCATCAAGGGAACAAGCTTGCGTTTTTCCCGACTTTACAGTTGCAGTGCAGGCGGCAAGAAAGGAATTTGGCACTGTAAAACAATTCTTACGTAAGGAGGAGTTCCCCTACGCCATGCTATATCCGGCTAGGCTCCGCATCGGATCGCCTGCAGACAATAAGATATTTACCTCGCCAAAATCAGCTATGGATTATGCTAAGAAACCGAAACTCAGGAGGCGGGACTCAGCTGGCACACCTGAAGATGATGAGTTGGGAGAGATGGAGAGCTAGGCAGCTTGCTTAGGATATTTGCGGCTTGTGCCTGCTGTTTTGTTCCTCATGTGTTCAGCTCTACATTGCATCTGCATTTTGGCGCTCTTGGTCTGGGGGGGGGCGCTAGAGCGCTATATGTCAATGGGTTAGGGCTGGTTAATTGCATTTCACATGTCATTGGTATGGCGCTTTGCATTGCTGTGACTGTTTGGATACGATTTGCTCTGTTCCCCATTATCTACCATGACTCTCTAGGGAGATGTGTGACGTTTTTTATGATGCAGTGTGGGCCGGGGTGGGCTGCCTCATGGGGTCAGTAGGCATTGGTTTTATTTATTTTGCAGTTGGATGCCACACTATTGTCGCTTGGTCACCTCCTGTTGTTTCGGGAGGATTACACATCTGCGGGTGTACCCCAACTTCTGGATGAGAGGGGAGGGGAGGGGGGGATGGGTGGGGATTCAGGATGGCTTTGGCAGGTTTGGGGTGCTAAAGTTGGTGGGGGGTTAATGGGGGCGGGGGGGGATGGGATTGTTTGCTCTCCTCTAGTTCATGGAGGGATAAGTGTGCAACCAAGGATTGAGTCTTTTTGTATGCTGTCAAGATAACTCGATGATGTGCTATTTACCTATATGTCGCAGGTTAATGTTTGATAATTTTTAATGCTCAGGATGGGTGAAATTATTCAGATTGCGTGGAATGTGCTGGGACTCGGTAGCCCAAATGCAGTGTTGGGAGATGTGCTGGTGATCTTCCATTTCGCCGGGCCCCTAGTGAGCTCGGTGTACTTCTATGTTGTCAACTCACAGATTGATACTGGGTAAGGCGGGTAAAATCACATGCATTACTTAGAATGTACGGGGGTTAAATAACCCCAAGAAAACGAGGCAGGTGCTAGCCTATTTAGACCAGCACAATGTGCAATTGGCTTTTCTACAGGAAACACACCTCACGGACAGGGCTGCGGAGTTTGTGGCGAAACAATGCGCTGGAGTGAGGATTGCTTCCTCTTACTCATCGTATGCAAGGGGCGTCATGGTACTGGTTAAGAGGGGTGTGCCATTTGAGAGTACGCATGAAGAAGTCGATAAAGAGGGCAGGTACATTATACTTCCATTCGAGGTTATGTGGTACGCTAGTTACATTCGTGAATGTGTATGGCCCCAACGTTGACGATCCGGAATTCTTCACACTCTTATGGAACAAGATATTTGCATTACCGGTCTCTGCCATTATCTGTGGGGGGGACTTCAATGTGGTCCTAGATGAAGTGCTGGACAGAAAATCGCGTTTTAACGCGCACATCAAGCGGGCAGTGCAGGCTGTACGCGATGGTATGAATGAGCTAGAGCTGGTGGATGTGTGGCGGTTACAATACCCTGGGATCAGGGAGGAACATGTTACACGTATGCTCATGACACTTGGTCTCGTCTGGACTATTGGATAGCTACACGCGATGTCACGACTTGGGTAGCTAGGATTTTGCACCTGCTGCGTACTCTATCAGATCATGCCCCCGTTCTGCTTGAAATGCTTCTCCCATGTTATACCCCGGCCCCTTTCCAGTGGAAACTGCAACCTACAGCATTGCTGGATCTTGTATTCAAGGAAGGTGTGCGTGAGGCTATTGAGCATTACTTTGATGACAACACTGGGTCTGTGCAGAGTGAGTGTGTCCTCTGGGAGGCGTTTAAGGTCACCATAAGAGGAGCCTGTATAGGACTGCAGGCGGGGGTGCTTAAAGCGTTAAGGGATTCTATGGCATGCCTGGAGCATGAATTGCAACACTTAGAGAGACAGTATGAGGAGGTCCCTGATGCGGCTGCTATTCGTTCACGTGTCACAGAGTACAACGAAGTAGCTGACCCGGAAGTGCGTCATCTGTCGCGCCGCTGCAAGGCTAGGTACTATGGTGAGGCAGGCAGGCCTTGGCGCGCGCTGGCTGAACGTATCAGGGAACCTTGGGCTAAATATTGCGGCGTTCAGGTGCTTACGGATGGTGATCGTTCCATTCCTGACACGTCGGACATCTTAGACTGTTTTGTTGCCTATTACAGGTCCATGTACAGCCGTACACTGACAGCTAGCGAAGAAGAAATAGCGCAGTTTTTGGATGATGTGGCGTTAGTGTGGCTATCTAAGGGGCAACAAGATTTTTTGATGCAGCATATCACGGAACAAGAACTTAGGGACGCTATCGCTGCATTGCCTAATGGTAAGGCAGTGGGAACAGCCGGTTTGCCGTCCGAATTTTATAAACAATACACCGATATCTTAATACCAAGGCTTGTGGCTATGTATGAGGAGGCATTTGAGCAGCAGCGGTTACCGGATACACTAAGTGAGGCCCTTATAGTGGTATTGTTGAAGCCGGGCAAACCACCCGACAAATGCGAGTCGTATAGGCTGCTCTCACTCATGAATACTGATGTCAAAATACTCGCTAAGATTCTTGCTACGCGCCTGCGTCTCTTGCTCAACATCATGGTCCTCCCGGACCAATCGGGATTTATCCCCACACGGTCTACGGCGCATAACTTGCGGACGCTGATTGCGGTCCTACATCTAGTGCAGCCGGAGCTTCCAGCAGTGGCAGTGCTTTTAGACACCGCCAAGGCGTTTGATTCGATTGCATGGACGTACATGTTCGCCATGATGCATCGTATGGGAGTGCCCTACTTTTTCACTAGCTGGATAAAGCTGCTTTATGCAGATCCTGTTACGCGTGTGCGGGTGAATGGTCACGTCTCGTTGGTGTTTCCTATTCAGAGGGGCACTCGACAGGGGTGCCCCCTGTCTCCTTTAATATTCGCGCTTGTCCTAGACCCTCTTGCATGTGTACTAAGGCAGAGACATGCCAGCTCTGCGTTGGCCTTTCATCAACGCTCTTTGGCTGTGTCGATGTATGCAGACGATATGGTCCTGTATGTTCGGGAACCAAAGCAGTATCTTGAGCGACTCATCAGCGAGTACATACGTTTTGAATGGTTCTCTGGATTGTCCATAACTTGGAATAAGTCAATTGTCCTTCCTCTTACCCCTAGTACGACACCTTTCACGTTGAATTATCCATTAGAATGGGCCTCTAAACCAGTGCATTACCTTGGTGTCTGGGTGCACCAGGATCCACAAGAAATTCTTAGGGCGAACTACGGGGTAGCAGTGTCCAGGCTTGAGGATCAGGTGGCCAGGAGGGTGCGACTACCTTTGACGTTCGCGGACAGGGTCGCTTTAAAATGGTGGTTCTGCCGAAATTTTTATACTTATTCGTGAACGTCCCTCTACTTCTGAAAAGGCATTTTTTTGTATCTCTACGGTCACTTTTGATCACTCTCGCCTGGGGTGGTAAGAAGCCCCGTGTAGGATGGGAGACAGTGACCAAACCCTATGACTTGGGTGTCCTTTCGGTGCCTGATATGCAGTTATACTATTTATGCTCTCAGGAACAGTTTGCGCATTATTGGCAGCATGCGCCTCCTTTCACACCGCACGTCGCTGTTGAAGCTGGAGCGGTACGGCCGATTCCCCTGCAGGCGATGATAGTAAACACCTATACGGTGTATGAGCGTGGGGAACTAGACACTGTGCAATGCACGGACAAGGCGTGGGCCGAGCTTGGACGAAGGGCGCAACAACTGCCGCTGTATGCTCCTGCAATGCCCCTATTGCATCACGAGGCCCTGTCGGTGACGAGTGAAACGGGGGCTCTTAAGGTCCTGCATGCTGCTGGGGTGCAGACGATGGGAGACGTGTTTGTAGATGGGAAGTTCATCTCCTTGCCCGCCTTTCTACGCGCTGGAGTGAATATGGTGATGCCTACGTTTATATATGCTAGACTTTGAGCGGCGCTGCGCGCTTTGTACCCATGCTTTCTGGATGAACCTTTTGCGCTGGGCGCGCTGCAGCTGCTCTATACTGTGACCACTACCACCAAGTTGCTGTCCCGTATATATCATACCTCACAAGTTGATGAAGGTGCAACGTCCCTAGCCTCCAAAGATAGATGGGATGCATGTATGCCGCAACCACTGACGGATGAGGAATGAGGTGAAGGTTGTCGTATGACTGGGAGTTTTGTGATGAATGGCAATTTTAGGCTTCTGCATTACAGATTCCTACACCAAATGTATTATACGCCATCACAGTTACACAAGTATGGCTTGCAAGAATCTCCATGTTGTAGGCGATGTGGTGCGGATATGGCTGACTTTGTGCATTTAGCGTGGGGCTGTCTTAAAATTAGTGAGTTCTGGGATGCGGTGCTTCAGGCCCTGAACAGGATGACTGATGTGCAACTCGAGCGAGACATGCAACTCTGTCTGCTGGGCATTGTATCCGGTGTGCCGCTGACAGTGCGTAAGTTAGTGGCTCTATCCCTACAGGTGGTGAAACGCCGAGTGGCTATGTGCTGGGATGGTCGGCCGGCTCCCACGGCAGCCCAGTGGCTATGAGATATGGCTTATTGTCATGATCAACTTACCTGTTATGCCGAAAGTCTGCCAGGCGCCTCTCGTCCTCGAGACATCTGGGGTCCTTATAGTGCTTATCTTTTGGCACAGACTGCTGAGGATCCACCTTGATATCACCTTGCGGAGCCTGTGTACTGTTCAGCTTCTTGGGCAGGGATGCTCCTCCACTAGCCAGGGCTGGTACATGGTGGTTATGTGTAGAACGGCTTTAAAGTGATAGGGTACTACAGTTCAGTCTGTCTCAGGTGTTTCATGTGTGATGTTACTACTTGTCCTGTATATTACTAATACTGCTTTTCTTCATGACTATCTATGCCTATGTAATGGTTGCTATACAAATGTGAATAATTCTCTTTGTTGGGGGCCTGCGTGCACCCTTTATGCTGCACTTTGTTTGTGATCTTGATGTTTTAATTTGAGAAATAAAACAAGAAAAAAAAACAAGTCTGTCTAAACAATCTCACCATTGTGTCTCTTCCTATATTGAGCTGATCCATGGGTCTGTCTTGCCATTGGATTGTACAAGCAATCTGGTAACACTGCCCTACCATCATTCGAAACCCATATATCATTTTCTCCTTTCTCACAACCTGCTCGGATCCAACCCACTTGTTCCTGGTCTGATGTCTCCATTTGCAAATCTCTAACTTCATCCCATGTGTCTGCAACCACTAGCATCATGTTGAGTTTCGTTCTCTCTATGCTCTCACCAACATATTCCCTATTAAAAATGCATGCATGTGTGGCGCAACGACTAGCAACTTCATCCGCATATCTGTTACCAACTGTAACAAAGTCATCCTCCTTCATGTGGGCTGTGCACTTAATGTCAGCCACTTCCTTTGGTAGCTGTAATGTTTCTAGGAGTAGTCTCACATATTCCTCATTCCTAATGGTAGATCCTCATGATGTGAGGAACCCTTCCTGCGGCCATAGCTGTCCGAAGTCATGACTCACACCGAAACTGTACTGGCTATCGGTATAGATGGTGAGTCGGATCTGTTCAGAGACAAGACATTTACAGGTCAAGTCAATGTTCATGGCCACTTGTGCAAAGTGTACTCCCTGTAAACATGCAGCTTCCACCACTCCAGAGATAGTACAGACAGCAAACGATGCTCTCCGATTACCTTCATTGTCTCTTAGACATGCACCATCTACAAAAAGGACTTGATCAGAATCTGGCAATGGCCAATCGACAATGTCTGATCTTGGTTTGGTACAAAACTCAGTAACATCCAGACAATCATGGTCTTCACAATCTTCAGCATTTGGAACAGGCAAGAAGTTAGCTGGATCTAACACAGAACAATGCTTTAGGGTGACATTTTCTGCAGCAAGCAAAATTTGTTCATATCTTTTCAGCCTAATATTCGTCAAATGCTGTGTTTTGGTTCTTGTCATCAGGAGCTCAACTGAGTGTGGATGACTCATTACAATGCATTCAATATTGACACCTGTTGCAGCAATGGATTTGAGACATCTGGCCAATGCTGAAGCTACAGGATCTAATGTAGCTGGGAAATAAGCCACTGGCCTACGCCCACCTCTGTGTGTCTGGGTAAGTACAGAAAGCACACAGCCGTTCCTCTCATGACAGAACACTGAACATGCTTTCTTGTAATCAGGCGTTCTGTTGTAGGGAACCAATACACCATGTATGGTTTTTAATCTGTAGGTTTATTAGGCTCAAAGTTGAAGTGACTTCGTTCTGCGCCAGCTCAAAGCCAACTGCCGGTCAAACGTCAGGATCTCCCCATTACCAAAGATACAATCGAACAGAAGTAATAAAGAACATTGCATGACCAACATACCGTAATACACTTGACCACAAGATTACAACATATCTTCCCCCTTTCATCTTCCCTCAAATGTCATTAAAATATCTTACACCACCCTCTTAAACCAAACAATTATTACTCCATAAAATCCTTTAAATACATAGGAGGCCTCTTTAACATTTGTGCTCTTCCACTCCCAACTTCTTCCCCTCTCACAATCTCACCATTTTAATGCAACATCTGTGGACAAGATGTAGTTGGAGAAGCAATAGCAGATGAAAGATGTTCTACCTGAATGGAAACCGCCACCCTCCTCACACTTGAGGACCGAGTCCTAATATCCCTGTCTACACTTCTCAGCGCCTCCCATGGAAAACCCTCACACTCACTCTCACCGTGATTCCGCACCCGTTCTTTTGACCCAAACTTTGCCACTCTCCTGTAATTCCACTTCTGGCCATTATTGTGAACTACGTAGAAGATGAAGACCTGTCGAACCTGAAACGGTCCACGAAATTTGTTCAATCCTCTGACAATACTACCTGACCTAATCTTCACCCAATCACCTGGCACAATCTTGGCTTTCCTGGTTGTGCTTGGACAACGGGAACATCTTCATCTTTTTTTTGTCCTCCTTCCACACCTTTAGTCTCCCCGTTCAACAGATTTATCAGCCAAAACAAAGTCAACCTAGTTTTTGGCTCCCTACCCCAGATCATTTTAAATGGGGAGGTTTCCAATGTGGTGTACTCTGTGGTGCGATATGTCCACACCAGATCTGAAACAGTCCTCTCTACACTCAAGCCATTTGCCACTGCCAACTAGATAGCCCCTTTGACCATCTTGTTCGCCCTCTCCACAATACCATTGGCCTGTGGATTGTATAGAGCCATGCAAGAATGCTGCACTTGGCACGCTCCCAAAACTCTCTCTTTCCTTGAGATACTAGCTGCGTCACACTGTCAGTGATAATGCACATAAGATACTCTTCTTCCATGAAGATCTCTGAACGAATACTGATGGTAGAAAATGTGCTTATCCCTGCCATGAACTTGACTACCGCCCACCTTGAATGCACATCAGGAGCACAAATGCAATCCTCTTTCCATGTTTTAATCCCTCAAATGGACCTATGAAATCCCTACACAATGTGTTCCATGCATCTCCTTGATCATGAATACTTCCAAAATCACTCTGAGAGCCAACCTTTAATGTTTTTGCTCACTCTGTGCACTCCCCACACCTCTCCACCCATTGAACCACCTACTCATCTATCCCAGGCAACCAGAAGTACGCCCTGATTCTCTTCTTTGTCATTGTTTGCCCCAAATGTCTTTTGTGAACAATGGCAAACAACTTTTTCCGCACTCTGATGGGTGGGATAATCGTCTCTCCTTGTACCAAGGCATTGTCTCCTACTAAGGACAACTCTTCCAACACCTTTGCAAATGGTCTCGGGGATTTTGGCAATGCACTGTCCCTAGATGCTCTTTTTATGACTAATTCTGCAACTCCTTTTAATACGTCATCCCATGTATAACAACCTTCCACTCCTCTTCACTTATTGCCCTCAAAGACCACTGAACCACATCACTAACACAAGCTACTGCCCCTTCGCTTTCACTCCTCCTTACTGCATCCCTGTCCACCTGTTCCAAGTTCAAATGTAAGTGTGAGAGACAGTCCGCTTGCACGTTCCTCCACCATTAAATGAAGTCACGGGCATAGTTGTATTCTTGTAGTCTTGCTGCCAGTCTAGCCAGCCTGGCCGATTCCTTGCCTGCTCCGCCTGGAGAGATGAATTCTCATCATTGGTTTGTAATCTGTTCTCAAAATTACTTGATTACCCCACACATATGTTCTGCAGTGTTTCATACCCCATGCTGCAGCCAACACCTCCCTCTCAATCACAAAATAGTGATGTTCTGTAGGTGTCAAAGTACGTGCTGCAAATGCCACTGTTCTTTTCCCTGCTGTCTTAATTTGGCTCAGAACGGCACCAATCCCACAAGCATTTGTATCAACACTACCTATTGTCTTGCACCTTATGTCAAAGGGAACTAATATCTCTGTCTCACATATGTCTTATTTTATATTGATGAAACGCTTTTCTTGAATTGATGACCAACTAAACTTCACGCCCTTTCTGAGCAAGAGCTTCAAATCTGTTTTTGCAGCAGAGTTTTTCACAAATTTAGTATAAAACTCAATCAATCCTAAGAAAGATCTCAGATGTTCTCTGTCTTGAAGTGATGGTGCCAACCCAATCGCCCCAAAAATCTTTCTTAGGACTGATTCCATTAGCTGACAGCGTATGTCCCGAATATTCAATCTCCTCTGCGAGAAAAATGCACTTCTCTCTTCTCAATGTTAAGCCTACTGCCACGATTTTGTTTGGAACCTGTTTCAATGTCAAGTTGTGATTCTCCTCAGTGTCACCATACACAAGGATGTCATCTTGGAAATATAGCACGTTTTTATGCCCCTGAGCACCTCTGACATCACTCTTTGAAAGACACTTGCCGCTGAACATAGTAATGAACACTGTCAAAGGCTTTGCGTCATTGTGCAACCTGATCTGATGGTAAGCATGCTTAAGATCCAGTTTAGAAAAAAAACATAGCCCCCTTGAGCATCGAGACAATCCAAATAGAAAATGTGTAAACTGAAATGTGCCTTCCATAGTAATGAACACTGTCAAAGGCTTTGAGTCATTGTGTAACCTGATCTGATGGTAAGCATGCTTAAGATCCAGTTTAGAAAAAAACATAGCCCCCTTGGGCATCAAGACAAGCTCATTGATATTGGGATGGGGAAGATTGTTGGCTATAAAAACTTTGATTAAGACTTCTTAGGTTGACACAAAACCTGAGCTTATCACCAGCTTTCCATGTAATAACTAGTGGTGAAATCCAACTTGACACTTCCACAGGTTCTATAACCCCACTCTCCAGCACTTCATCCAGCAATTTCTTCAAATCCTCTCTTATCAGTATGGGTACCCTTCTAACTTTATGCTGTACAGGTACAACATTTTCTTTTAGCTTTATCTTATGCAGATATGCATCTTGGCATCTTTAGCAATATTATCCAACTTCAAATTCTCCTCGACCATGACCTGATTCTTTGCATGAGGGTTTATCACAATGTGTAGATCATACTGGTGAACCATCCATAAAATAGGTGGTCTAGATTCCACCACATTCACTTTCCCTGTGATGTTCCTTACTCCAACTGCAACTTCAGAGTCCATATAACCTAAGATGTCAATTGTCTCTCCTAGATATCCCCCTGGATTTATGTCCTTGGGCATCAATTTTATGTTTGGCCACTCTGACAAGAACAACAACTTATCATTTGGAACAATTGTGTAAAGTGACCGTGAATCTACCATTAGTGAAACCCATTAACCACAAAATCAGCTTTAGGCCTGTTCTTACAATTTTGACAGTTGTCTTCTTCATTGACACATAAAATTCTGTCAGCAACCGCAGACACGCCCCCATGATGCGCTTGCTCTGAAATGGCCGTCACTCTGCGCCTCCCTCCACCACGACACATATGGGCAAAGTGTCTCTTGCGCCTGCATTTCCTACAATCCTTCCGTATTGCAAACACAATTCTTCGCATCTGTTGAGTGATTAAGACTGACACACCTCCCAAACATTCTATCACTAGATTTCTTCCCCTGAAAACTCATATTCAACTTAATGACTGTAGGTTCAATATTTCCATTGGCCTCAATTTCTTGTTTTGACGAATCCCCTTCTGCAACCTCTACTCTCAACTCCCTCTTCTCCATCTCTTTTATGCAATATTCTGATTCCTCAACCATTTTCGTTGTAGCTATTGCTTCCTTCAAAGTTGGGTTCTTTCCTGCCCACAGCCTCTCCATCATCTTGCGACTCTTGCACTGCACTATCAATTGATTTCGAATCATTTCCTCCGCCATTTGACAAAACTGACACCTCATTGACACTTCCCTTAACCTAGTCACAAATTCACCTATTGATTCACTTGACCTCTGAGGCTGTGTGTAAAATTTGTACATGTGGACCGGTGCGTGTGAGCCTCAAACTGCTCCTACCGCTCTGGGAACATCCTTGGGAAGACACCAGCACCTGAACCGGCATTACAGGGACGCACGCAGGATCGCTCGGGAGGGACTCAGTCCCCCAGCAGCCTCTACACTCGGCACAGCGCGGGAGGTGAATTCACCCTCCCGGCGCCTTCATCTTTGCACCAGCACTCCCGCGGCGCGAGACGCGCGCGGATGCTTCGGGTGCCAAGGGCCGGCCTGTCTGCGACCGTCAGAGCCCAGGAGTGGCTGCACTGGGCCACCCCCTCAGTAATCCATGGAAAATCATCTCAAGCGAACGTAGCCACATCGGAACCCTGAATGCAAGGTGGGTGCTTTCACAGCAGTAATATTCTATTGAGTAATTTAAAGCTTGCCCCAAGTCAGGTCTGCGGCCACTGCAATTGCCTCCCCTTTCTCATCCTCCGTGGGAACCTTGTGCTATGTGTAGCATTCTACCCGCCCCAGTCTTTTCATTACAACTTAAGATCATTGGCCCAGGAGAATGCGTTGTTGTTAATGAACTAAAATAGGGTGACGCACCTGCGCAGGGAAAAAACAAACGCTAACTATTCAATCACCAACAAGTCATCAGCCCACTTCGATTGATAAAATGCTCCATAGAGCTATAGGGCCAGTTTCAACCGAAATCGAACTGACCGAAAGACTGCTATCGATAACACTGGATTTAACCACTCTCCCATCTAGCACTGATTTACAATCTGCCCCACTAACTGCAGACCCTGTCTTCTCTAGGTCCCAGTCCAGGGCATGCACCTTGGTACATGAAACGCCTACCACAGATTTGTTTATAGAGGATCTCCCCTCTGGTCCAGCAAAGAGAGGGAATGTAAAAACTGTCGCGAAGTCTGGGAGGAACCGGAAGGAGGGAACCATGGACATTGTAGTAAATGGTGATTTGGGGATGGGAGGGTTGGGTGGGTATGCAAATGAAGGCATAGAAAAACCATCCTGGGTGTCAAATTCAGTAATGCATCTACAGTTGCAAATAAGAAATATCATTAAGGAGGAGCTGAACATCTTAGCCTTCCGGGTAACTTCTATGTTTGTTCGAAACCTATTTTGATAAGGTAGATGCCAATCTTAGTGAGGAAGATCGCCCCCCAGCAGCGTGTGACCCAAATCGCCCCGCGCAAGAGAGAGTGGATTATGCCCCGGTTATAAACCAGAGTTTGCCACCTTAAATTCAGAGTATTAAGGAGAGCAAAACTAAGCATGTGAATATTTCCAGCAAGCCTAGAGACAAAATTAGCCCACAAAGCCAGGAGTGTAGTTGGGGAGGGGAGAGTGGTAAGAAGCAAGGTCATTGTCCAGAAATGCCTCTGGTTGAAGTCAATGCACAGAATTTAGGGGCAAAGCATACAGCTAAAGAGGGACAAGGCACATGAACAGAAGCAGAAGAGGGAAAATCAACTCTTCCAAGTATTAATCTCCCCCAGACTCAACACCGTATATTATGATCCTAACCGGAGTACCAGAACTTAATAGGGGCCAAAGGGAATCATATTATGACCTTAAAAATAAATGCATCTTTTGCTGACAAAACAACTCCAATTCTTGTATAAGGATGCTGGCGAAATGTTATTTGCACGCAGAGTGGGAAGGGTGGGCTGAAGGCTAAAAGATATTCCTGGTGATCTCATTGTGATCAACTTCAGAAACCCTCAGGTTGGAAGGTCCCTTCTAATACAAAACCAGCAAAGGCAGGAAGGAGGTAACTGTCCACTCCCTTTGGGGTATTTTTACCCCCCGAGACCCGCCCCAAATAATAATAATCCGTGGTCAATCTGTGGGGCAGGGCTCAGGCACCCTTACCAGCAAAATACCATTCTGGGGCAGGATTAACCAAGCCCACTGTTTTTCAATCTCCCACTTAAAGATAGATTTGCATCCCTAGAATCAGTATATTGACTAAAATTAACACAATCACTGATCTTGGAACCAAACCCACAGTAGGATTATTGGTGGGACCCCCATGAGTGAAGGAAGCTGTGCAAGAGTCCTATCACTCCTAGACAGGATGTATACCGGGCCACTAAGAGGGTTGCTGGAGTGGGTGTTACCCAAAGAGAGGCAGTGGAAGGGTCCTCTACTATTTCCAGTGAAATAGGTACACTTTCGAGGTCCCCATAGGTACCATTGGCCAGCAGCAGGTGACTACTGATAGTATATCCCCCAGAGCTAAGTGTTTCACTATAGAGGAACCCATTAATTTAAACCAGTTAACAAAAGATACACCCAAGCTTTGTGTGTTATCCTGGAACATTGCAGGCCTCACCTCAACACTAGACAATCCGGAGTGGGGAGCATTTATCCTAAACAATGACTTCTGCATGTTCCAGGAAACTTGGGCAAGGGAGGATACTCACAGACTATGCTATGCGACCTTCTGTCTAACAGCCACAAGTGGAGGAAGTGGAAGACCTACAGGGGTACTTTGTACTTGGATTGCTGTGCACCTGGGTCGCATGGCTAGGCTAGTCGAGACCTCCACTCTGTGTCATTCTGAACTTTCCCGCTAAGATCAGAGTAGCTGTAATTAATGTCTATTCCCGCCCGGTTAGCCAAAGTCAGGAGTAGACAACTCTGGAATAATTGACTACTTTTCTACACACTATTCCTGATAACACCCTGGTGATTCTTGCTGGTGACTTCAACTGCCAGTTTGAACCCCTGAAAGATCTAATCGGGGGTGATGTCAGTGAGGAGGACCAGTATTGGAGTACCAGGCCTGGACTGCACTGGTACTCCAAATGAACACTCTCACATTGAACCACTCCCTCAGCGCCTGTAAGGGGCATACATAATCTGACTCCCCGGTGAACCAAACCCATAACAGACCAGGAAGCTCTTCTATTTTAGATTATATCCTGGTGGATACTAAATCCTGGCAGCGGATGATTGATTTCAAGGTCATCCCTCGATATGACAGTGACCACAACGCCTTGATTCTTGAGGTGGTACTGTCTTGCCCCAGGCTTGCCAATACAGACCAACCTTCAGCTTGGGACCAGGTTAACCCTATCCAGTTGCAGGAGGAGACTTGAATGAGGAGCATTTTGTAAATCCCAGGAAAAGTTAGCCTCCCTTTTCAAACTGTAATTCCACATCTCAAGGTTGCAAATCAATTTAGCGAAACTACTGTCTTCACTACTGCCCTACATGAAATTGCGAACAATCACCAAAGTCTAGTATCTGATCTAGCAAAAATTTTTTCCCCATTTCAAAATGTAGGGAAAAGGAAACCCCAGGTCACCCTTGGTATAATGGTGATTGTCGCAAGGCATAGCAAGCACCAGTCCTAGTTATCAAATCCAAAGAAAGATCTCTAATAAAAGATAAACGATTAGTCCACAAAAATATAATCAATGTGGCCAAGAAAAAATGGGAGGAAGATAAACGGGACAGCTTGAAAAATGCCCTATGTTCTAGGGACATGAGGACCTTTTGGAATTTAGTAAATACTGGCTGCACAAACGACAAATTGGCAATAGAACCAAATTTAGGGGCAGAAACCTGGAGGGCCCACTTTGAACCCCTATATGAAAGGGTAGAGGATGTAGTTGGGCAGGACATAAATGAGTGCCCCCACTTACAGCCATCTATTTCTGTTGTTCCAATCATTTCTCTAAAAGAGATAATGGATGCCCTTAGTAGGGTTACGCCTAAAATCTGGGCACCATACTTCTGGACCCTGTTTAATGCTATTCTGCAGGGAATGCTGATTCCCAAGACCTGGCTGGTGGCAGAAATCATCCCAATTCACAAGAAGGGTTTGCCACTGCTACCCGCTAAATATTGCCCAATAAGCCTCTTAGATATTACCCAGAAGATATACGCATGAGTGCTATTGGGTCGATTAGAGAGCTGGATGGAGAAGTACTCCATACTCAGCCCCTTCCAGGCAGGTGTTAGAGCTAGAATGTCCACTATAGATCAAATTCTTAGGCTGCAACTTGTGTATTGGAAGACAGTACTTCTGGATGGTTACAGCCCTTATTTGATCTTTGTTGACTTAAAATCGACATTCGACCTGGTCCCCAGGGACAAACAGTGGTCCATTCTACTTGAAATGGGGGCCCCTTCCTACCTCTGCCACCAAATGAAACGGCTCCATGACTGTAATTTTGCGCAAATCAGCATGAGAAGAATGGTGAGCTTACTGACCCCCATTTCCATAGAAAGAGGAGTACGGCAAAGGTGTGTGCTGGCCCGACCCTTTTCTCCTTATTTAATAATGGTCTAGTGGAAACCCTGAAAGCTGGGAGGGATATAGATGCTCCTAGTCTGGCGAACCTCAAGGTTCTTGCCTTGATGTTCCCTCTTACTATCTAAGTCCCCCATGGGAATACAGAGGGCTCTAGATATTTTCCATTCATTTTGTAAAAGTAGGGGCTTAGAGATAAACACACAAAAAACTAAATATATGGCTTTTCATGTAAGAAATTCCAGACAACTAAACCCCCAGCTAGATGGGAAATCACTAGAGAAAGTGAGCATGTTTTAATAGTTAGGGTTAACACTTACTGAGCAGATGGAGTGGAGCGCACAAATAAAGAAGGCCAGCCTTAAGCTGGCACAGACAACGGGGGGTTGGCCAAAACGCTCAGGAAGTGTACCCATAAAACGATTGGGCCAGTGATGGAAATCTACAAAGTTCAAATAAGGGGGGCGGTCCTGTATGGGGCAGAAATCTGGGGCCATCGGCCAATCGACACCCTATCTAAGAATGAGAATCCCTTTGCTAGGCAACTCCTAGGCCTCTCAACAAGTACTCCACTTACGCCACTTCAAGTGGATCTTGGGATTGGTCCAATCGCAGAGGAACATTGGCGATGCTTATTGAGTACCCCAGAATTAGAAGCTTTTAGAGCCAAGCTAAAGGAAGTGCTGAGCCTACAAGGAGCTAGGAAAATACCATGGCTGGCGTATATTAAAAACTCCTTAGAAGCAATGGGGATAGGCGACCTATGGGTCAACGCTGAAGGAAGAAGCATGTTAATATCCAGGAAGACCCTGTCAAAAATGTTTAGGGAATATAAAATTAACCAACTTAAGAGGAACCCACCAACTGGTACAATGACTGCTTCCTTCTTAGAGATTAAAGAGCAATATAGCCTAGAACCTGTTCTTGATGTCACCCAGCCTCCCCTTGCGAAAAAGCTGTATCTACAAGTCAGGCACGGAGCATTGCCACTTCGCGCCCTGAGAAATAACTGTGGTGGGGGGGCTCTAACTCAGGGTTGTCCGGCTTGCAACCACATTTCGGAGACAGTTCAACATGTTCTGTTTTTTTGCTCGGCATATAAGAAGGCTAGATGCTGATGGCTAGTACAGATATGCAGAAACCTTGGAACAAATCACTGTGGGGTGGCCTGTAGGTTTTTAAAATATGATACTAGTATGCCCATTGTGTATTCTGTCTCCTAATACCTATTCTCCATGTGGTGTGCGTGCCAAGCTATTTCAAAATCAGGCTCTGCTTAAGTTGATCACCCCATCACCTTTCTGTGATTACATATAAGTACCAACCTCACCCTGATTGAACCTTTAATGCCACTAATGTCTATTTTAATGTATTTATCACATTTTATAACTTTTAATTAGAATTCTTTGATATTATATTGCACATGCACTTTAACTTTGAAACTTATATGTATGAATTGTGATGTATTTTATACTTGTGCTTTTATAGTCATATTGGCCGAAATAAAGAATTCACGAAAAAAAGAATTGTACCTTCTCATTATCACATGTCTTTCTCTAATAAATCTAATCTCCAGCTTCTTTCTAGCTTCCTCATACACATCCAAATCCTAATGACCCTTTAATTCTGGTAAATATCTGAACATATGTTGTCCTACTTGCCCAAAAGCATTAAGTAGCATTGACGTTTTCCAACTTGCTCAAAATGCCAAACCATCTAGATACTCCAGATAATTTTCAAACATACCCAACCACTCTTCTAGCTCAATTGGTGGAGCCCCAGGTTGTGACAAGAATGGTTGTGGTGGTGCTATGGCAGAAGTATTTATGTTTAACTGTAAATCCAAGACTAAAAGTAAACACAGATTCCAATCTTTTACAATTTTCCTAAAGTGTCTCCAGTCTCTTCCTTTAAATTAATTGTAAGAAAGAAAGAAATTGAAGAAAAAAACAAACTATATATATTAAAAATATATATTTTTTTACAAAAGAAATATAATTTTTAGTAAAGGGTTTTAACTGTGTGCCATTTTTCTCTTCCAAGAAAAGAGAAAAAACATAAAGTAGTAATGAATTTCAAACGTGGGGCAATGAAGTTCAGTTTCAGTCTCTCGCTTAACGCTCTTTCTTCTAAAATGTCTCCGGAACTGCAGTTGCACCCGTGAGTCTCCAGAGGGCTGCTTCTCCTCAACACTCTCAAACGCTCAGCAGGAAACCATCCGATCTCTTTGCACGGGACATAAAGTTATTCTTTCTCCCTGCAAACTGACACTGTGCTGTGCGTTAATTTCTTAATAAATTTTCCTCGCTCAGCTGTGCTTTGAAGCGCGCCTGCAGCCTTCTGTAGTTTTACTCGCTTTACAGAGACGCGCTTGAGCTTAAGATGCACTCACAATGGTTAAATTTGCCTGATGTTCGGCTTTCTGAGCTTGCCCAATGTAGCCATATGCGCCTGCCAATCCTCCTCACGCCTGCACCTTACTTTGTGCTGCGTGACGCAAGCAATCTCGGTGTAGCCCCAAATCCTCTCCGCATCTGAGCGCTGGCAACAGTAGTGGCTTTTCGGCTTCCTTTGCGACCGATGCTGCCTCAAAGTCACGCACTGGGTCTTTCCTCCCACACACTACGATGGTATGAACTATGCTTCAAAGTTCTAAACCACTCCAATTTTCTCTAATTATTTCTTCCTTCCGGCACATGGCTACGCATAACTTTAGTGCGCGTTGACTCACCATTTTGCCACTAACAGTCTTTTCCTCATTTGAAATATTAGTATTTTCCGTTGATAACCGCCTTCCTCTTTGGGTGCGTGGTCCTGACCTCTTGAGACAGAACCTTGAAGTTTACGCCATGACTTCCTCTTTGAGCTGGCAACTCGGCGCCAAAATTATGTTGTGGGGAACCAATACACTCAAAGGTCAAGTGTGACTTCACTCTGTGCCAGCTCAAAGCCAACTGCCGGTCGAATGTCAGGCTCTCCCTGTTACCACGTTACCACGGATACAACAGAACAGAAGTAATAAAGAACGTTGCATGACCAACATACTGTATTACACTTGACTGCAAGATTACAACACATTCCTAAAGCTGGAGCAAGACAGAGGCACTCCCTCCGTTCCAGGAAGGCAAGCAAACAGTTGTTATCCCAAGGTACCGGATCACTCACATCCTTTTGGGTAAGCATCTGCAAAGGCTTTGCCATCAAGGAGAAATTGGGAATCCATTGTTGGGAGTAGCCAACCATTCCCAAAAACATCCTGACCTGCTTTTGGGTTTTAGGAGGATTCATTTTTATGATCGCCTCAACTCATTCTGGTAACACCTTCTTATTGCCTTTCTCCATTCGAGGACCCAAACACATAACTTCAGTCAGACAGTACTGAAGTTTGCTTGGAGACACCTTATGCCCATTGTCAGCCAGATGGTTCAGTAAGGCAACAGTTTTGTACCTACAAGCCTCCTGTGTTTCAGATGCAATGAGGAGGTCATCAATATATTGGACTGACACTGACTTTTGTGGCAGAATCAAACTCTCAAGGTTCGTCTTCAGGACTTGATTAAAGATGGATGGACTTTCAGTATAACCTTGAGGGATACAACACCATATTAAGACACGATTCTCCAGATGGAAAGCACATAAAAATTGTCCTTCCTTGTTTAATGGAATAGGGGAAAATGCCAGACACACGTCAACCAGTATGAAGTACACAGATTCACAATGAATCTGGAATAGGATCACAGATGCATTCAGTACAACAGCACAACATGGAATTACAATGTTTTTCACCTTTCTAAGGTCCTGAACTATGCAGTCCTTTCCACTCAGTTTCTGCAATCCCACGATAGGCGAATTGCACGGGCTTCCTATCATCTCCTTCAGTATGCCGTTTCTGGGGTCAGATTGTGCTGCAGTGTCCTCAGAAATTCTACATAAGGCTTATTCTTGCGGTCTTGCTCAACTCCTCAAAACAGTCCGATTCCCTCCCCCGTGAAGCCCCAAACCACTGGAGAGTCAGTGTCTCTCAAGTCCAATGGCATGTCTTCCACTGTTAGTAAAGGAAACATGTCCACACAATGTTTCTGATTCACTAGTTTAAAGGCAATGTTATCGTCTTCAACTCGATTGTCTTTGGTGGGCAATAGATGGAACAATTCAATTCGGACAAGAGGCCATGTCCTAATAAACAGACTGGGTTTGAATCACACACTACGAACTAATGATGATCCTGGAAAGTTCTGATTTTTGCCCGCAACTCTTCCATCAGAGGGTTTGTCATCCTTTTGTTAGCAACTCCTACAACTTGGATTGATTTACCAGAGAAGGGTAGGTTAGAGACTACAGCAGATCTCACAGTGGAACGGGTAGCACCAGTATTAATCAAGAGCGTGATGGGATTGTTGCGTGTTTATCTAGGTTCCTGATCGATACTGTGACCTTATGCCCCTATTCGGCTATAAATCCCTTTATTCCCTATATTGGCATAACCGTTCAAGTGCGATTTTCTGAAAAGTCATCTCTGGCCTCACACGAACAGAGCCACATTCCAGCATGACTCTCTGCCACTTCCTTTGTGACCAATTAGTGCAATGACAGAGCAGCAGTCACTATCTGATATTCCTAGATAACACTCCGAGTTCTTCAACAAGATAAAAACTTAGCAAACCTGGAAATCCCCGCTTGCTATGTTTTGATTAGTAATGGAACTCTAATGAGCAACTGATAACTATCACTTCCTAGTGACATCTTTAATTGACGTCTTATGTCCAGCAAACTTGCGTCAAACCCGGCACCTGTCAGGTATAAATATTACCAACGTTGCCTTAAGCAATGCGAGCCTGTTGCCCGGTTAGGAGCTGTTGTGAGCTGCGAGCTACTGATGCTGGCTGCCTGCATGACCCTGTGTTGGTAAATCTAGCACTCTGTCGCTGCAGCCTGCTATCCTGTGGTGGTGAAGCTGCTGATTACCATTATCGCCGCTACAGCGCGAACTATGGTGCAGTACGCTTAAGGAGCTGAACAGACGTCCCTCTGCGAAGACATCCAGCAGATTCCAGCTGCCCGCGGACGCTGTCACCCCTCCTTCCTCGACGCGCTGAAGAAAGCCGCTGCCTTTCTCGTGCAGAGAAATCCAGTCCCGGCGCTTCCGGTTTACCCTCGCGGGTGACTGGGATATCGAGAGAGACCCCTGAAGGAGATACCAATCCTCCATCATTCTATTCAGAGGTATGGTGTTGACTAAACCCTTAGATGAGAATTCTTGAAACAAACCTTGGCAAAACCAACTTAACTTAAAGCTACTTACTTACTCCCCTTCCACGTGTTAGGCTTAGGTCAGGCACACTGGGGTAGGTTTAGTTAGAAGCACCAGTTGAGTATGTTAGCCTAATGTATATATGACTGTATATATGTTTTATTACTTTTAAACCATTGTATGGCTAAGAAACTATATCAATGCTTTTACAGTTCTATTTCGCAATACTTATCTTACTGTACGTACTTTTTATAATAACAATTATTGCAATTGTGGCAATTCATTTCTCTTGTACGAGAAGAAAGACTGTTCAATAAATGTTAACCCTTTATTGACAAACGCCCGTCTCTCTATTCTCTACATCTCGTGAAAGTAAACTGCACTAGACTGACTGAGTGAAATACATGTCTATTGTTTCACACGACCCTAGAGATTGACTCTTGATCTGAGGAGCAAAGTTGTCATGTTGCACGGTTGTTGGAAAACTGAATCCCTTCTTGTCTGTGCCACGGAAGCTGATCACTTCCTATGCAGAGAAGAAAGTTTCCAGTGACCTCTGAGCTAGTTGGTAACACAACCCAATTAAGTTTAGCATAGTCAGTGGAGGCCTGGAATATCCGCAGTTCCACGTCGATACTACTGTTTATGTTATTCCAATGCGCAGGGCCTAGTGGGAAACTAGGAACTACACTACATGGCGCCCTAACGTTTGGTAAGGCGATAAACTAACGCAAGACGTTAGAGTAACTCAGTCGTGCATATTTCACACAGACCCCTTTCTCCCGTAAATACTCCAATAGACGTCTGGAGTGGGTGAAAGGTTAAAATCCGCCCGACCTTAGTAGGAAGAGATTCCTATGTAAAGCTCTGGTTTATTCAACGTTGAAGGATACAGTGTTCCAAAATATTGTGCACCTAATCTTTGTCTCCTCGGAGACCTACTCTGCAAAGCCTGCATTTTTAAAATGTCAGACAGTGAAGAAGAAAGGGAAGCAGCTAGGCTGGCATCCATACTAATAGAGGAGGACTCGAGTCTCCTACAGGCTGACCCGGATGCTATTATCATCCCGGTCCACTTAAGAAGATCTATTACTTTAAAACTTATAGAGAACGGACTGACACCTCAAGGTGGTACAGTAATTTTCGTGATAGAGGCTCACGAGTATCGGCAGACAGAGGTATTCTATTCATGGATAAACTTTCCAGCGGTAAACGCTAGAACAAAAGAGTTTCACTATTACAAAATAGAGAAACCCCCGGAAGAGTACGCTCCTTTCGAGGAGATTGAAATTCCACTTAAATTTCAAGAGCACCTGCTCTGGTTTAATGGCGCCCTAAAACATACTGATCACATAACCAGGCTCGGTCCACTAGGTAGACCAGGAGCCACGTGGCCGGTTCTAGCCAGCTACACACCACATCCTGACATTGTAAAAATGTCCAGAGAAGAGCTGTTAGTACAGCTAAACACATTAATAAAAATACATAGGCAATTAGTCCAATATGTAATGCGGACTGCAACAGTCCAGCCAGCTGTTAATACACCACAGCTGACCCCTCATCAGGGGAACACAAATAAAATTACACCACAGAACATACAGTCATGTCTTGGTAAAACACCCGTTAAACGGGAACAAATTCCTTTCTGGTTAGCCCAGAAAATCACTCAAATAGAGGCAGTATTTCCTGATACTACCCCTATTGAGAAACACAGGATCTTGACCATCTGCCTTCCTATGGGAATCGCACCACACGTGGAGGACTGCGACACTTGGGGTACAGTCTTTGCTTCCATTTACACAAAAACACACGGTGTTCCGTCTATGGCGGTAATACCAGAAGTGCTAAAACAGATTCAAAATGAATTCGGTCCAGAGCCCGCTTTAAATCTAGGTATGAAATTACTGAAAGACTTCAAGCAGGTCACGGCTATATTATTAGCCAACGTAAAGGGAGAAGCAGCATCTGTGGCGATTCGCCAGAAGTTGAAGGAAACAGATATAAAAGATCCTGTTGAGCTTGCAAAAATCATAGAAAAATGCTATGAAGAATTAGGTAGAGACAGCTTGGGTGGGAAACCGGTAAAGCCCCAACTGCTCGAAAATCCTGAAAAATTATTTATTAAAAATAATTTAAACACTCCTAAAAAGAGCTGGGATGGAAATAAACAATCCACTCCCAAGGAAAAAGTTTTCCAGTCCAGAGGAAGGTCTCCTCGACGGAGGGAAAGAACTCCGACTCGAGAACGCCAGTCTCCCCAGAGGGAGCCCTCTGAGAAAAGATATAACCTTAGAAATAGGGATAATCTGAAAAAAACTGATAGATATCAAAGTATTGATACACGTCCCTCTCGATCTTTTCCACAGAATTCGGAAAGAAGAGGACGGTCAGACCCAGGAGAGCACACCAAGTCCAAAGACAAGGAACCTGCTCAAAATAAGAAATCTCAATTTCAGAAAAAGAAGGTAGCCAGTATTAGAGTAATCAACCATGCCGAGAATACTGAGGACACAGTTGAAAAACGGGGAGTGGGCATTGACAATGTTGGACAGTGCAGCAGAGATCAGTATAGCGCGCAAGATCTTGATGAGTCATCTGGAGACAGTGGACACGAATGAATACATTCAGGTTGAAACTGCCGACGCCAGACTTAGCGAGCCCCATAAAATATACGAAATAACATTGCGTATAGAGGGTGATAAGACTAGGAAAATTAAGGGTCTATTTTGGGATAAGCTCTCAAAAGGCTATGATATTCTGTTAGCTGAAAAAGATTGGCCCCCGGAGTTTGTCAGGGAGTGCCCTCGTGGCGAAGTAGTGATTATGCCTGCCTTCTCGAATCACATTCCGATTCATAAAAAATACACATATGCAAGGAAATGGGCAGTGGCCCAGGCACCTGCATTGTATAAAAATCATGTAGGATGGGATGAGGATTCACCTCCTCACAAAATCCAATTAAAAAGTGAACCAACTGCCCAACGGCAGTATCCCATAAAGCAAGAAGCTAAAAAACAGGTCAGGGAGATCTTAGATCAACTTGAATACCAGGGGGTGATTGAAACATGCACCTCTCAAATGAACAATCCTTTGTTTCCTGTCTCCAAGCCAGACAATTCATATCGTCTAGTTTTGGACTACAGACATCTTAATACATGTTGCAAAACTTTTGCAGTACAAAACTCGCATAGTGCAGCCCTAATGAATAACATAGTTAGGAAAAAATATAAAACGACATTAGACATATCTAATGGTTTCTTTTGTCAAAACATTGCACCAGAAAGCAGATATTTGACCGCTTTCTCCGCATTTGGGTCACAGAAAAAATTCTGTCGACTCCCACAGGGGTTCAAGAACAGCCCAGGACTATTCTCAGCTAGGGTAACAGAGTTACTACAAATCTATGATGATGAAGCATTGTCTTACGTAGATGATATTTATCTCACAGACGACGACTTGGATACTCACTTGAAAAGAGTGAACACCATCATACTTGGGTTCGCAGCAGAGGGTTACAAATTCAACTTTAAAAAGTCCCGAATTGCCCATCTGACAGTACTGTTTTTAGGGTACGAATTATCAAGTGAAGGGAAAAGCCTAGCGGACAACTTCTTAGAGAAGTGCGCTGTACTCCAAGCTCCAAAAACGCTGAAGAATTTACAATCCATTCTAGGTTTTCTGAATTTCGGAAGAACTTACATCCTAAATTACGCAGAGAGGGTTAAACCTCTCTACGAACTAATAAAACCTGATTTAAAACAAATCAATTGGACTCAAAAACACACAGAAATTTTGAGATCACTGCAAACAGACATGTTAGCAAAAACAAAATTAGATACACGTGACAACACACGTGATCTTGTAATCCGAGTCATCCCAGGAAGATGCGGATTCACGTACCTAACCTCTAATGAGGGAGAAAAGGTACCAATTTCAATTAAATCTCACTTGTACACACAAGCAGAAAAAGCATTCAGTCGCACAGAAAGAACTGTGAACGCAGTGCAAATCGCATTAGCAAATGAACGAGAACTAGCACACGGCAAACGGATTAATATCCTTACAGCGGAATCCGCCTTCGAGGCGCTATTCAGCCCAGTAAACTTGCCTACAGTGTCACTGGATCCAAAATGGATACAGTGTATAGATTCTCTAGGAGCGGAAGATGTGAAATACTATTTCGCCCTGCAATTTGAAGAACTGAATGATTTAGAATATGAAGAAGAATATCCTCTGCCAATCGAAATTCTGCCTCTCCCACAATACGCCTGTATAATCTATACAGATAGCTTTGTACAGCATTTCAACGTAGAGAGAAAATCCTACGATGCAGCATGTGCGATCATTAAAGGTCGTTGGCTGTGCGGTAAATTCAGACCGAAAGTAACAAAAACTGAATCTGTAAGAAACTGTTCGGTTCAGAGAACTGAAATCAGATCTTTAAAGATGGCGCTCGAAAATGCAGAACGTGAATTCCCGACACTTATAGTGTGCGATTCTCATTTTTGCGTCAACTCTTACAACAATAAACTGCAGAGTTGGATCGAAAACGACTGCAAAGATGACACAGGTGCCACAATAAAGCATAAATTGCTCTGGAACGAGGTAGCTCTTTTACACAAAGAACTACAAAAGACTCACGTGATTCACGCACAGAGTCTTCAACGTGATGGCGTTCACGTTGCAGGGAATTCATTGGCTAATACAGCCAAAGCGGAAGCAACTAAACCGGCTTCCGTAGCCACAAAAAAGCGTACAGATAAATACATAGACGGGGAAACAATGCTGGCAGTAAAAACGACCGTAAAAGGCGACTGTGCTGCACTACCCGTAAACTATCCACTCAATTATGCATACATAATCGATGCAAACTCCGTTCCTTTTGCTCGAATCCCTGGAGTGGGGGACAGAGTAATTCCAAACATGAATAGGAGAATATTTTTAATAGCAGACGCACACATGGGTTTGGGTCTAAGGCACAGAGAGATCAAGGAATCACTGACTGAATTACAATCAGTATTCTGGTGGCCGGGAATGAGTGTAGAACACCAAATATATGCAAACAACTGTGAAAACTGTAATAGGGATCGCAGTAAGGAACCATGCTACCGGCTACCAGTCAGAAAGAGCGTAACGCTGCCTACACCCCATCCTGCGTCCTATTAACAGTTAAGACGAAAAGCACTTAAAAAATGAGGCCTCCAGCGCTCGGCTGACGCTAGAACGGTTATAAAAGATTTGCGAGTCTATATCGGCACATACGCAATTACCACGTTCCATTCTGACCAGGGTCCTGCTTTCAGCTCTCGAGCCTATAAGGAGGCCATGGCCAGCATGGGGATTGGGTTGCGGTATTCTTGTCCGTCGCACCCCGAAGGGAATAGTGTGGTAGAAAGAAAAAACCGTGACATAAAGCAATCTATAACAGCGAAGGTATTAGGTTCAGGCGCTGGGTGGGTCAAACATTTAATAAGTGTCCAGACTAGTCTTAACAACATGCCAAGAAATTCTCTAAAAGGTTTCAGCCCATACGAACTATTGTTCGGAATTAGAATGCGCGTTCAGGACCTCGATAGTCAGATGTCAGTGGTACAAGAAGAAACAACGCACTTTGATGTAAAAGACCATTTGGCTGTTTTACAGGAACTGAATGAAACAAGAAAATCATTAAGCAACATAAAGTTAAAGCCACAGCCAAGTACCACTGACGAGGCACCACCCGCAACAGCTCCAGCAAGGCCTGTCTGGATTCCAAAGATTGGGGATCTAGTCAGAGAAAAGATCGCGGTTAAGAAGGAATTTGGGCCTTCTTACAGAAAAGCAGTACCTGTCTTGGCAGTCACCGGAACAAGATCAGTTGTGCTACCGCCCCTTGCTGGTAAAAAGGAGAACAGAATCGTGTCCATCGATCTGGTAAAACCACAAGCATGTGGCCTATAATCAACAGTAGGCCCAGTGGACTCCCAAGAAACAACAGAATACCCAAACTTGCAACAATCCAAGAGGTTCAAACTGAAAGACTCATCACATTCGATCAGCCTGCAGTGCACAATGAAGGACTATGCAATAATGCCATGGAACTTGTGCCTCTTGAAACACAGATTGAAACAGTTCGTCAAGAAACAACACCAGTCTACAATAATGTGGCATCAGAAAGTGCTACCGAGAGACAGATTGAAAGAACAATCCCATCAATTGACAGAACTGCCTCTGGTTATTTAATCAACTTCGACAACTTCTCTGAAGATTTAAGTGACCCCGAAGTGATGCCAGAAACAAAAAAGTCTTTTAAAGAAAAAGCAACGGAACTCTTTCATCAACTGAAGGAAATCTACCTAATTTCCCCTTGGCTAGAGTTCTGGTTTGGTCTAGGTGTATTTTTCCTCCTGCTTTGGCTCATCATGGTACTGTGTTTGGGAAAATTCATTGAAGGAAAATATATTACAATGGACACAGCAAGTCAGAACATCAACCTAGTCCTGAAACCACACAGATCATCCCACGTGAAGAAAAGAGAACTGTCAACAGTAAATGTAACAGCAATTCCAATACCTGGTGGGGTAGTATGGGAGAAAACAGACTATGAGATCTATGGTCCGGTCGAAATCCTGAAGTATCCTCATCAACTAAAGGTTTCCTTAAGTGACTTTGTGACACCAAGTACATTCTCTGATGATTGGGACTTTAACAGTATTAATGACATGATGTCTGATTTAGTAATGTCAGCTAGATTCACAGATCATGATTATTTACAAGGTTCATCTAGTTATGAGCAGTTATTCTGTTACACCCACTATGGGGATCATTACTTGCATAAATCTGCACAGCCTAGAAATGTTTTTATGTATAATCAATGGGAACATTGTTCTACACCACCTAAAAGCAGTTCTAAAGCATTTTTTGAGAAATTCAAATACTTCTCAGGGTTTAACACCAGTAATGCAGAAACGTTTTATTACAAACTGTTAGATAAAACAGGAATGAAAACAATGCTGACAAATTCTAAATTGATATATTCAGAAGCATTTTATGACAAAATGATGACATTTGGTTTTGATTATTGGAAAAATAATATTGAAACGAAAACAATTTGGGGTACAAAAGATTGGCAGGTGCAAGGCATTGAAGCACTATTTAGAACCTGCATTATACCTGAACAAATGTTGTTTTTAAATGACACAATACACCAAACATCTTGTCTTGGCCTAGCTAAGATCAAAGACCTTAAAACACCGTCTATACCGAAGCCAATACCAGAAAATACAACCACAGATATTGAGTTAGAAGTGTCACAAATTTTACATTTCAACAGAACACATCCTGATTGGAAAAAATGGTTAATCTGGCCTACAGACACAAATATCTGTCAAGATAGGTTCCTGAATAAAACACAGGGGTTAAAAATGACCAGATTAGACCCTAGATATTCCCAGAGACAACATCCAGGGATTATAACAACATACAGTGTAGGGAAACTCTGCCTAGAATGGCTAACCTCGTCCACACTGGCTGAAATTAAGCAACACTTGTCTTTATTAAAAGATGGTGCTGATTTGCGCGACTTCATTCTTGGACCACGCAAACAGCGTCAAAAGCGTTTCATAGCGACCAGTATCTATGCTGCTTACAACGAGGCTTGGAAAGTAAAGCAAATTGAAACTGCTGAAAAAATACGAGAAATTGATCGTATTAATTTGGAGAAATCACTTTCTGTAGTAGACAATGGGTTAATGACTCTGTCTTCCAGAATATATTCTTTGGACAATATTGTATCCTCTGCCTTTGATGTGATAGACAGAGATTTGCTAATGTTACAACATGGCCAATCTCAATTACGCTCTATTATAGAATTAGGCTGGACGCTGCAAAATCTTCGTTCAGGCTATGTGCCTTGGCGTTTAATCAACACAACGTCATTATTTTCTAGTTTTAACCTTACTGATAAACAGATCAGTTTGGCACAGAAAGGAGCAGACTATACAATCCTGAGCATCGAAAAACTCGAGAGATTATCATTGACAATGTCAGAGAGTCCTGTCATTGAATGGATAATACACGGAATTATCACAATTCCGATAACAACTTTCCGATTTAAAAAGTGCCTTGAGTACATACCTGCTGGCCAATATGAACAATTGGGTAAAGGATATGTAAAAATCCGAATGGAAATTACCATACACTCATTCTTGCTATAGTGACAGTGACAAAAATGTATTTCTTAGTGGTGAGAACTGTAAACATTCACTAAGCGGTATACTTTTGTGTCAGGGTATTAATTTACACGGAGCATGTGATGGAAATTCAAACAACCTTTCATGCCACCAGCTAGTCACACCTGCAACTCAGATAGAGCCCTTCTTTATGCAACTCGCGAACGGGAGTTACATTCTTAGAACGGATCACAGATGTTGTGGCCTGACGCCAGGGAAAAGTTATCTAGTACAAGTTACGTCCATGGTCAAATGTTGTATGCAAGCATTGTTCCCGAGCGGGCCTCCAGACATAGTGACTCCCATCTGGCCTCGTCTGAATCTCTATTCTATACGAATTGATACATTAAGCAAAATGAAATCTGCACTTTTACAGACAACAGTGCCTATAACGTCATCTAAAGAGACGTATGATCTTCTAGTCGCAAGGACGGCTACTGATGTTCATGACCTTTTATCAACAAATTGCCCCGTGCATTTCGTAGAAATGTTCAGCCAACTCCTTAACATGTCTAGTGCAACAAGCATCCCAGGCATATTTAAGACAGTCTTTACGGGACTGCTAACACCCTTCCAGGCAATTTTGGGAATCTTTCCTAATTTTGTGCACTCCATTTTTGGCGGCATACCATTATTTTTGGGACTCGTTGCAGGGATTCTATTTTTGACCCTCCTGCTACGTTATGGCAAGCCTCGGCTCAGACATAGCTCCCATGGGAATGGAAGAGACAATCCTAGCAATGCGCTACCGGGACAGGATAACTAACGTCCTCGGATTGGCCAGGCTGAGAGATCTAAACATGACCTGGTTCCTTTCATTCAGACCGATATGGCAAAATTGCATTTTACCTGTGCTACGGTGTATGCTTTGCGGCGATGAATGCGTGTTGGACATCTGTCTTTCACTTCCATCAGCAGTACCAATGGACGTCGATACTTTGCTCAGTCCAATAACGGCTCACGCATTGTGTTGTCCCCAGCGGCTACCAATCCTGATGACGGCATTTTGTGGAGACTCCTGTACTACAGCCAAGTGGTAACAGTGGAGCGAGTGACAAAAGCAACATCATCCAGGTACAACGTTCTGTGAGCATTGCTGGTCCTGCCTTCGATGACAGCAATCATTCTCACACCTGCCAAGTTACAGCGCTATCTAATTTGGTTGAACTATCACCTGAATTTGTAGACCAAGTCTTTGAGAGCCTGTCTGATACGATGGTCTCACCCATAGAGAAACAATAACTTTTTGAGAAGCTTTCCGACACACAGCGTTCCCATGAACTCTGAATTCGGCCTTCAGTTTTGATCAACAAAAAACTGCCAAGAGCTTTGGAATTTTTTTTTTTTTTTTGGTTTGGACAATTTTTCTAATATTGACCATTTTTGGCACGAACAATTCTTTGCTTAACGTAAAAACTATTCTTAGAGAACAGAAGCTTCACACTTCTATTTCTAAACACATCTAGAGACATAACAACATAACACCAGCCTCTAGCACACATGTTATTACAATGCATTTTTATGTGATGATTTATCTCGCATTTCTTCTGTCAGAGATACTTCATGTGTAATTCTTTTTGCATAATCGTTCATTTGATTTCATATGCAATAATTTTTAAATGATTACTATGCTTTAAAAAACGTACAGTACCTAAATTCCATGTATTACAAGTACGCCTATTTCGAATGCATTTATGTATTTTGGGGTGGGCAATGTTACACATGCATCTAATTGCTTAGTTTTAGTAATTTTGATGGACATTAACCCGTGGAGTGGGTGTTGCGTGTTTATCTAGGTTCCTGATCGATACTGTGACCTTATGCCCCTATTCGGCTATAAATCCCTTTATTCCCTATATTGGCATAACCGTTCAAGTGCGATTTTCTGAAAAGTCATCTCTGGCCTCACACGAACAGAGCCACATTCCAGCATGACTCTCTGCCACTTCCTTTGTGACCAATTAGTGCAATGACAGAGCAGCAGTCACTATCTGATATTCCTAGATAACACTCCGAGTTCTTCAACAAGATAAAAACTTAGCAAACCTGGAAATCCCCGCTTGCTATGTTTTGATTAGTAATGGAACTCTAATGAGCAACTGATAACTATCACTTCCTAGTGACATCTTTAATTGACGTCTTATGTCCAGCAAACTTGCGTCAAACCCGGCACCTGTCAGGTATAAATATTACCAACGTTGCCTTAAGCAATGCGAGCCTGTTGCCCGGTTAGGAGCTGTTGTGAGCTGCGAGCTACTGATGCTGGCTGCCTGCATGACCCTGTGTTGGTAAATCTAGCACTCTGTCGCTGCAGCCTGCTATCCTGTGGTGGTGAAGCTGCTGATTACCATTATCGCCGCTACAGCGCGAACTATGGTGCAGTACGCTTAAGGAGCTGAACAGACGTCCCTCTGCGAAGACATCCAGCAGATTCCAGCTGCCCGCGGACGCTGTCACCCCTCCTTCCTCGACGCGCTGAAGAAAGCCGCTGCCTTTCTCGTGCAGAGAAATCCAGTCCCGGCGCTTCCGGTTTACCCTCGCGGGTGACTGGGATATCGAGAGAGACCCCTGAAGGAGATACCAATCCTCCATCATTCTATTCAGAGGTATGGTGTTGACTAAACCCTTAGATGAGAATTCTTGAAACAAACCTTGGCAAAACCAACTTAACTTAAAGCTACTTACTTACTCCCCTTCCACGTGTTAGGCTTAGGTCAGGCACACTGGGGTAGGTTTAGTTAGAAGCACCAGTTGAGTATGTTAGCCTAATGTATATATGACTGTATATATGTTTTATTACTTTTAAACCATTGTATGGCTAAGAAACTATATCAATGCTTTTACAGTTCTATTTCGCAATACTTATCTTACTGTACGTACTTTTTATAATAACAATTATTGCAATTGTGGCAATTCATTTCTCTTGTACGAGAAGAAAGACTGTTCAATAAATGTTAACCCTTTATTGACAAACGCCCGTCTCTCTATTCTCTACATCTCGTGAAAGTAAACTGCACTAGACTGACTGAGTGAAATACATGTCTATTGTTTCACACGACCCTAGAGATTGACTCTTGATCTGAGGAGCAAAGTTGTCATGTTGCACGGTTGTTGGAAAACTGAATCCCTTCTTGTCTGTGCCACGGAAGCTGATCACTTCCTATGCAGAGAAGAAAGTTTCCAGTGACCTCTGAGCTAGTTGGTAACACAACCCAATTAAGTTTAGCATAGTCAGTGGAGGCCTGGAATATCCGCAGTTCCACGTCGATACTACTGTTTATGTTATTCCAATGCGCAGGGCCTAGTGGGAAACTAGGAACTACACTACAGGATGTATATCTATGTCTGCCTCGACATATGGCCCATTCTGGTTTACCTCTAAGACTGCTCCTAGAGCATTGTTCTCCTCCCCCCTCAGGCACCGTCATTGGGACGGGTCCTCATCGAATCCGTCTAGCATTTCCATAAAGGGCATCTGATGGTATGTTCGATTGCCCCATGAGATTTTCGGAGGTTGTGGCACTTGCACTAACTGGTTCTGATACCCTCCTGCATTTAGGGATCTTGGCCTTGTTACTGTTGGTATCTGATTCACCACATCTGCTACTAGCAAGAGTTCTCCTTCCTGCACCTGATTCACAGGATTAATTCAACACTTGCGCTTCCAATGCCCGATCTTATGACGCAAATGACATGCAGTTGTCATTTTCAGCAGAGCAACATCTATCCCTGTCTTGCGATCTATAGGGACACCCCTTCCTCTTCCCTGTCCTATAAGACTTGATGCGCCCTGAACACCCCCATGGACCGTACCCTAATTGCGGACTACTGTTCCTCCAGTTGCTTGCACCTGCTCTCCCTTTTGTGCATTTAGTATTTGGACCAGCATTAACTTCTCTTTTATACTCCTATGTTTGGAATCCACCTCATCCCTACAATACCTGGCATACTATAGAATTTTGTCCTCTGATTTATTTTGCCAGCAGATTAAAAGCTGCTGAATCATGAGGCTAATTTCAGGTCTCAATCCTGTCACGAATTGTGAGACCAATTGACCCATGTCCTTTGGATCAAGTGTGTCTAACCCACTGTATTGTTTAAAGGCTTGCAAGAGCCTCTCATAGTAGACATGTACTGACTCTTTAGGTTCCTGGGTTGTTCGATCTATCTTAACCCAATCGATGTCTTGAGGGGCTATTTTGGACTGCAGCCTTGTGATTACCTGATGTACTTTATCATAACTGCGGGTGAAGGACTATGAGTTACAGGATCTCTCTCTGGTTCAGTACCAGGCCACTCTACAGAAATTTTGCATGCAGACAATAAGGGCCATATGTATCAACATACCCTTAATAGTGATTTTTAAGGAATCGCTATTTGAAATTAAATGAAAAGGGAATTTGTAATGCGCAACTTACCCCAGGAAGGGCATCAAGGCGCAGAGAACAGACATACAAATAGTCTCAAAATGCCAAAGTGCAGATCAGCTAATACACTTGGGAGAAGAGCCAGGTCTTTAGAAGTTTACGAAAGAGCACCAGAGAAGACTGGCTAGACAGTTCCAAAGGAAGGGAGTTCCAGCGTTTGGGCACCAGGGTGGATAAGGCTCTACCTCCCCACCTTACCCTCATAAATCTGGGTACTGAAAGCAGATTCTTGGAGGCTGAGCGGAGAGTTCTTCTGGGAGTGTAAACACACAAAAGGGACCTGACACCCTCTGAGCCTGAGCCATATACAGCTCTATGAGCCAGGCAGAGGAAATTAAAGGAAATCCTGGAGTGTATCGGGAGCCGATGAAGATCCTTTCTAGCTTGAGTTACCGAGGCCAGTCTAGGAAGGTTCAAGCCCATCCTGGCGGCAGCATTCTGCGCCATCTGCAGACGATGGATGGATCTCTTGTTAATGCCACTGTAAAGGGCATTACAATTATCGAGCCTGGATGAGACTAAGGCAACTGTTACTTGTCTACGAGCTGCAGGAGACAAATACGGGGCAATCTTCCTGAGAGTTCTTATGATGGTAAAGCAAGTTGACACCGTCCTGTTGACCTGAGGTTCAAAGGATAGGACTGGGTCGATCAGTACTCCAAGGTTCCTGGAGGAGAGGGTGGGATGGGGGCAGTCTCCCAGGGAGGCCGGCCACCAATCCTCAGACCACAGATCATGATTTCCACCGAAAATCGTAAAATGGTATGTATGAAGAAATTTGCTATTTTTAAGCGATTCCTTAAAATTCCTTAATTTCCTTTAATCCACCATTGGATTAAAAAAATTAGCAACTTACCACCAACTAGAAGTTGGTGGTAATTTGCGATTCCTTAAGGGCATTTGGGAATAATTTTTTCCTTGATACATTGCATTTAAGGAATCGCAAAATTTGCCATTCCTTAAATGCAATCGCAAAATAAGGAATGGCAAATTTTGCGATTCCTTATTTTGCACCCAAATTGTTTGATACACACCATTTTGCGAAATGGTATGTATCAAGGCCAAATGGGTTCGCAAACGCCGAAATTCTGCGAATTTCGACGTTTGCGAACCCATTTGGCCTTGATACATATGGCCCTAAGTTGCAAGGAACTACAAATTCAAACAGTGTATTCAAGTCAATCCATAACACTTTCAAGATTTTGACAAAGCCATCAACTTGCTCATACCACTCAGCAGGTTTCTTTCTCAGACTAGCAAAATCATTTGTAAATGCAGCCACGTCACCCCTACTCCAAGGGACATGCTCCCACTTGTCCATCATACTCCAAGCCCATATTTCTATAATCAACTCTCGGATGTGTGTTTTAAATCCCGTCACTGTCTTTTCCTCCAGAACCTGCTCACTGTAATTAAGCCCAGGATTTCCCTGTAACATTTTCATTTGCGACAAGTCTACTTCGTATCTTTGAGCTAGTTCTGCCAACTTCTCATGTGCTTTTCTCGCATTGCGGGTGGCATCCTTTGCTAAAAACAACAGGTCATCTGGCTCATTGGTCTCTCTCCTTTCCAAGGGTAAATTCCCACTGATGATCTTGTCTACCTCAGCCTTCAACCTCACCACATCCAATAGTTTCGCCCTTACTGCAGCCTTGATCATTCCCTGACTTGATGTGTCATTCTGACCTTCCTTGCTGTTGTTGTGATCCTTCAAACAAGTCTCTAAGTCTGAAATGGCTAGAACATGTTGATTTCCAGCAACTCCCTGACTTGCACTTGTCACTGACGCTGCACTCACAGGTCATCTTACTGGTGTTACCCACATCCTTAAGTCTGAACTAATGCTTGCCATAGGGGTGGACCGTATAATACTAGAACTAATACGTATTCCCAAAGGATCAACAGTGGCTGGTAAATGAGTACTAGATTCCCTGGGCACCAAGGATGAACCGTTTACACTCATGTACACTGGCCCTCCCAATCCAGTTCCTTCCATCTGAATTGACTGTTGCTGAAAAAGGTTTCCCACTAAATTCAGATTGTACACAGGAACGACAGGAGCACGGATTTATACCAAGTGATCTAGCCCAGCATGGCACACTCTATCGTCACTCTCACTTACAATTTCTTCATACACTTTCACTCTCTCAATCATCTAAACTCCGTAATTCTCTGCCATCTACAAGATTGATAGAATTCAGTCACTCAAGAGCATTCATACATGGCAACCCTCGACCAGCGTAGGCCACCTAAATCAGTATAAGTCACCTCTGTACATAAGATTTACTGATTGAGACCCATACTTCCCAATCCCACAAAGTTCCCTTTCTTAGGTGGAACTGTTGATGAGGTCTCACGACAACTCCTCAATTCCTCGGTCAGACAATCACAAAAAATCTGGGTGTCTTCCACACCATTTAATATATCCCAGGATCTTAGCCCATTACGTGACCTAAAACTCAAATCTCAAACCTTGGACCACGTTAAGCCTAAAACCACATTCACTTGACTCTCACATTAACTCTGCCAGACATTACACAATCAATTCATTCCAACAATCTTACACACACCATTCACCCTAATGATACTCTCTCCTCCATTTGCTGCTGATCTCGCCACACCATCTAACTCTGTCTGTCTCCATCAAATTCCGCCACTTTCTGTTCTCTGTCAATGGACTCTATTTTTGGGCTCTGGGGTTCTATGTCTCACTTTTATGGATTATTTCTGGATTCTCCCCTTGCTACATGCGCATACCTTCCTACACTGCTACCAACTGAAAGGGCAGGACCCAGAAGTTCTAGATCAGTACTAGACCCACAATTTGATTGTTCTTTTTAGCAGCTTGAAAGTGTGGAGGGGAGAAAGATATTATTGTCAACAAATAAATTCAACAGGAGATTCTTTGGACTCATAGTAACCACAGACAACTAAGTAAGGTTAGTTAATTTATTGCACAGTCAGAAACAACTGAATATAAAGACACCTCAAGATGAGAGTGTAAAAATAAATTGGAATCAGCATCAAGCCAAATCTGCGCACCCAGCGCATTCGATGTAGCATAATCAGAATGACAAGTTCAAGAAATAGAATGCAAAGGATCTAAGAGCATGAGTCAAAATTTCCCTGCATTGAAGGTTGATTAAATTAAAGCATTAGTCTATCCCTACTCTGTTGGTGATGTGGTATCCCTACTTTAGCATTCTCAGAAGACGAGTGAAATAAAGGTATCAGCACGTGGAGTTTTCCTAAGAAGTCTCTCCACGTCAATGGATCAGGTAGCATGAAGCTACAGAGCTCGTTTAAAGGACTCTTTCTCCAAAGGTAGAGAAGCAAGAAGTGAGGCACTTTCCGTACTTGTGCCATAATATTACAGGTATAACTTCCAAGAGGCCTTGCGACGAGTCACGCCATCTGTTCCATACATGATCCCACAGGTGGGTTTCCAGTGAACAGCGATTCTCTTGAACCCCAACATTGCTAACCTTGATTCCCAGGCTTTCTCCGTGAAACACAACAAATTCTCTTATTGACTTTAAGCTTACGATGTATCTCCTTCTTCTCTCGCCTGACTAAGAAAATGAAGACATCATTCTAGCTAACAAGGACACTTCTTCCACCTGCATCACAAACATGAGAAGGAGCTAAATCCACAGCGCCATGAAATTCCAACTGGTAATTCTAAAATGAGAGCATTACGGGAGAAAGGCATTTCAGGTCTACAATTTCAGCTAACATACGAAAATAGTACATGAGCTTTGCAGGCTTGTATAGAAGATAAGACACTCTCAAATAGTATTACTAACTACATCTGAATTAGCACGTTACATAAGTACATTTGATACATGCATTTTTGTCAGTGAGACAACATAAATTCTTCATGTTAATGTTTTCAACTAGTTACTTTACTTTCTACGTTATTTGCTCCATGTTACATTCAAATGGAATAAAAATACATCACATTTCATGTTATTATATCTCAGCTTCTAACACTCTGTGTTATGACGACAAAGGATTATAGGACTACACATGTGATTATTATGCACCCCCACAAAAAAATGTGTTTTCCGCTACTTCAACAGCATGAAGGTTTGTTTGCAGGGAGCACTGATATCAAGGGCTCGCAACTGGAAGTACTGGAATTCTGATGCGGTACAGGTGGATTGGGAGTGACTAGAAAGTTGAGGATGATGGAGAGTAGATTAAAGTTGAAGTTCATCAGGAAAGGATGTCAGAGAGTTAGTTTGGAATTAATCCATAAACAGCTTTAAAAGAAGTGGCAGTTATGTGTGTAGGGCTGAATTGTTTGCGGTGAGCCAGTTGGCTTTGCGGCCATATGCTGTGGTAGTGGTATGCTTGGGTACAGTGTAGTGGTTTTGGTTAGAAAGGATTTTATCCAGTCAGGTGAGGGACGAGTAGACAGGCTGACTAGAGCAATATTACAATAATCCAGTCTGCCGTATCCTAAGCAACTGACGTGCCTTGGCTTTGTTGATGGTATATTAGTATTCATCAGTGTGAAATGCTTAGCTGTGTCTGTCTGGTAAGAAAGTTCTCTATTTTTGTGAATGGGCTTAAAAGAACCATGAGGTTTCTGATCGAGAAGAGGACTTTTGGAAAATGAGAGGGAAAGAGAGAAGTGGGTCAAATTAGCAAGAACCTCGTTAAACTTATCGCCGTTTTAGCAGCAGGAAACTACCGCTAAAACGGAGATAATGGACTTGCTAATATGCGTTATAGAATTCCAATAGAAGCCCAGGTTAGATGTGCAGGACATCACGTACACTGAGATCATGTTTCAACCTCAGCATCCCTAAGTTCAACATCCATTCCTACCGCCTTGATGTCAAATGAAACTTGGAACTTGGAGTGCGGAAAAAAGGTATACTTGACAAGATCACCCATACAAACCACTGTGGCTGTATTTAGCAAAAACACATACTGGCACATGCATCAACGTTTCAATTTGCGATGCCTTATTTGCGATTTTTAAGGAATCGCAAATAAGGAATCGCAAATTGGAATGCATCATTTTTTTTGCATTTTTTTGCGATTCAGTAAAAATCGCTATTTTTCCGAATCGCAAGATTTATGCGAATTCTTTTTTGCGAATTCGCAAATTGCTATTCCGCACACATGCAGAATCAGAATGTGAACACAACCAGGAAGCCAGAAGCCTAATTGCTCACACCTGCTGCCAGGTTTCAAGTGGAGGAGTGGCAGTTGGCAGTTGGAGCTCAGGCTGGAGGAACTGGAGCAGACTGTGTGCCTGTAACAGTTGGAGAAATGGCAAATGAAAATGCTGGTGAAGACATGCAAGCAAGAAAAAGAAAAATTAAATTCAGTGACCAGGAGTTGGAAATACTTATTGAGGAGGTCACTATGAGGCAGGACCAGCTTTTTGGTAAACAGTCTTTGAAGGTTCCTGAAGAGTGAAGAGGAAACTCTGGCTTGCTATCGAAGCAAAGGTGAATGCTGTGGGAGTTGCACACCGTGATGTTACCAATTTACAGAAAGGCTGGTATGACCTGCGCAGTCGTGCAAAGGAAAGGATTGCAAACAGGATGAAGGCAGCCAAAAGCACTGGAGGTGGTTCACCCAGGGATAGGCCCAATACCCCCCTTGAGGACATGGTTGAAGGAACACTTGCTACTGAAGCTGTTGTGGGAGTAATAGCAATTGACACTTCTGAGCCTGTTGGACTGCCTAAAGGTAAGAATTTTTTTTTTGTTGTCTGCTTGACAAAGTGTGTGTAAGAGGCCCTTTGATGAAGGTCTAGCTATCATTCTTTCTTACCCCTTCAGTGGTTGTTTTGAGGATTAGTGTTTAAAATACATTTTCAACTCATGAAGCATTGCATCTTGGGAGTTGTAGTCACTGTACTAGTACTATTCACAAACATCATTCAAAGTTCATAAAAATGAATGCAAAACATCCAAACATGCATTGTTCTGAGAGTAGCCATGCAAATTGTTAATTTTACTAGAAAATGATCATTGATAATGCTTCTAATTTTGCAACAATTTAAAGTAACATAATTTTTGCACTAATTCATTCATAGATACACAACAAGACATTATTTCTAATGAAGGGAATGTGTTTAATAGTTTGGAAGGACAAGACACTGATGAATCCAATGAAGCAACCACATCATCCACAATACAGCAAAGAAGGCAAAGGAACAGAGTGCGGCAACTGCAGCAGTCTGATAGTGATGAGGCTCAGGATGACAATGCACATGAAGTCCAGACAGTTGTAACTCCAGAAACCACATCCATTTTGCAGAGCAGGCGGGATAGACTCCGACAATTCTATAGGCGCAGGGCACAACCATCACGTAGTGGAAGAGCAGTAGAGGAGAACAGCACCGCAAGTGTTGTAGAGGTTAAACTTCTGAAAGTGCAGCGCCTACAAGGCAAGGATATCCGTGTCATGAAGGGCAAACTCGGTCACATCAGTCATGACATTGGTGAAATGCGCAGCAGTCTCAAACACATGACAACTATAATTGAGAAAGGGCATGGAGCGACATCAGACAAGCTAGACCGCATTGCTGCAGCATTGGAGACAATGTGCACAGTAATGCAGGCTCAACAAGTGGGAAGTGTAAAGAGGCATCAAAGAGCAATGAGCTGCATGCAGGGTTACACCAGGGCAATGTCCCGTCTTACAAGCACTACTGCTCAGCTATCTAAGTACACAGTTGCCATGAAAAGGGAAAGGACCAAATGCTGTGGAGACATTGCCAGAGGAATGGTGAAACTCAATCATGTTCTTGATAAAATGCAAAATGAAGAAGCACCTGCAAAGCAAATGCAAATGGAGGGTAGGGATGTTTGCGCAAATGTCACTAGCATAATAGCACCAGTTGAACATGGTGCACGCCGCAGCAATAGAAAGCAAGACATTTCAAGCAGCATGAGCACTGTCAATGTGTTGAATACTGGCAAGGCATTAGGGGTGCGTGGATGCAAAAAGTACAACGTGTTCATTTAAAAAACATATTTGAAATTTTGTAGTACATCTTATTTGTTAAGAAATTATTTTTGAATTTGAAGTGAATGAGAAGTAATTCACTATTTTGAAATTGAATGTCGTGAGATGTCCAGAATAAGATGCATAAGTGAATAACCTTAAAAAGTAAATGGTTTGAAGTCATGAATAAGATGGTGTTGTGTGGTTCTTACCTCTTTTAAAAAAAATGTTGTGTTATCTCTGCCCTTCTTCTTCTACCCTCTGCTGCGCCTGGTCCTCTTAATCTTGGTTGGGGTTGTTGAGGCTGGTTATCATTGTGATGTAGTACATCCTCCAAATCCAGTTCTATTCCTCTCCTAGTGGCTAAGTTGTGCAACATGGCACATGCAGCAACTATTTTGCAGCAAATTTCAGATCGATATTGCAAAGCCTCACCAGTCTTGTGCAGTATGCGGAACCTTGATTTCAGTACACCAAAAGTTCTCTCAATAACTTTGCGGGTTGATATGTGCGCATGGTTGTACTGCTGCTCTTTACGGGTTTACTGGGTTGAGATAGGGTGTTAATATGAGTGCGTTAAACAATGAAGAGGGTGTTTTAAGGGGAATATTTATTGACCTGGCATTGCTACAATCCCTACATAACACGAAAAAACAAGTAGTGGCAATGGGTCAGGAATGACTAAAGCTATCTGAAGATACTGTGTAATAATATCGGGATACAATCAGAGAATCCAAGGTATTCGTGGTGAAAAATTGTGTTCCCATCAGATTCCCATCCTGTACCGCCCTACATCATTTGGGATCCTTCACCCGAAGGAAGTGGAAGCATGTCCACTATGGATTAGGTAGATTGTAGCCTAATCTTATTGAAGGATACAGGGATGTGATGGAGGAAAAGTGGTATCAGGTGGTAAGCTGACTAACAGTGCAAAGAAATAATTACAAGTGCTATGTGCAAAAAATAAGTGAATGAATTAATATTGGGTTGCGGAAATGGAAAATAAATTTTAATGGAATCTTATCCACACCCAAGGATAAAAACAGTGCAAAGTAGTGTAACAAATAACTACTTAGATGGAATCGAGGTCGACATGTTTCTGCAGTGTAACAGGGTCAAAAGATCCCTTCCTGCTTCATCAGGACCTTAACAAAGAGTGCTACTGCTAATGTGTGAATTTTATAGTGATTGAAAATGAAATTGAAATAATATCACCATGAAGGTGATCCGGATGGTCATGGAATCATATTGGACAAACAAACACACACAGAATACACAGTTAATAACGATAGCTTAGAGAAAAAAAGACACTTGTCTCATGTGGAATTTATAATGCCAATTTAGTATTGGTCAGCGGTTGCTTAATAATCAACCCTTTAAGTCGAAACAATATGCTGATATGAAAAACGGATAACATTGTATCCACTCACCCACTGTATGGGGAATTCGCTCTCCACCTCACCCGGCTACAGCTCAGGTAGAAATGGAGCACCGCTCTATTTGAAGAAAAGAAAAGAAATACTACTGAAAGAGGAAGAACTAAAGAGCTTTAACTAGGCACGCCCTTTCTCAGAAGGGTCATTAATTTTTTTTTTTAATGTGGCATAACATTCTGCAACATTCATATGCGTCTACGATGCGCGGCTTAAAGTATGGGGAAGGTTTCAGTTGTCAGCTATTTTGTCATATTCAATGCCAACATGGAACGTTTTCACATTGCATTCACCTTCCTTCTACTCGTGTTATGAAGTACATGCTCTGAGCTATTTGGCCGTGAGACAGACTACGCATATATTTAAGCTGCTGCGGAACCCAGATCGTAAGCATGTTTAACGGCCAAAGGGAGTGATGCCTGGTTCAGAAAGGGTGTATCAATGAACCCTGGATAACGCATCCATTCAAGCAAAGTGCTGCCGCTATGTCAAGACAGATTGAGCACCCGTCCTCTCTACGCTGCGAGCACAGCTGAAATGGGCCATAGAGTTTTCCGTCTCCCCTTGGCGCGCTTACCTGTCCGTCGGTACTCCTGACATCCATCTAGGCTGTCATGTGAGAGGTACCTGAACGGACAGGAAGCGGTCATTTAAACCTTCTAACGGGCTGCGGTGTGAGTCATATGACCGCGGGTGCTTCGCGCCGCGATTACACAGGGCTGCTGGGAATTGTAGTCTATTTGTGTATTTGGTACCACAACGACTGAAGTGGAAAAAACACTAGAGTAATTTACTGCCCGTGAGTTTATGTTATTTTGACGGTGTTATTTACCGAAAAAACCGACACATTCTCTAAAAATCAAAGAATTCAAAAAAGACAAAGAATTCGAAAAAGGCAAAGAATTCGAAAAAAGACCCAAACTAAACTGCGGTATGGGTAATGCGATTTCGGGTACTTAGCACCGAGATTACACTGGGCTGTTGGGATTTGTAGGCTATCTCTATGTTTGAAGCCACAACAACTGAGATAGAAGACACACTGGAGTGATTTTCCGCCCGTGGGTCTATGTTATTGTGACGATTATCTTTTGAGAATTTTATTTTTGAAAATTTTATTTTTGGAAAAACCGACACATTCTCTGAAAATTCCAGTGTGGCCCTAGCTAAACTTCAAAATACAGAACATCGCTCGCAGCCATACAGAGAGAGCATCCATAAACAGTGTTCACCATCACGGGCATATGCTACAATGTTTAGTGGGTTTGGTTCCATAAACAGTACTCATATATCTAGCGGACCACCTTACTCTGTGACTCCAAAGTCTTAGATGCTGAGTCACAGTAACTACTATTAGTGCACAACATGAGAACTCACAACTGACAAAGAGTGTAATCATATATTCAGGGGGGAACTATAACAACATCCACGGGATGTCTTCATTCAAGCCCGTTTTATCAGTTTGTAATTTATACACCCACCTCTGTTCTCTCCTATGTAGGAAGGTGCTGATATCAGAGATGTGTTTGGGTATCACCGGATGTTCTAACACTTTCCAGTGTAGATCAGTAGGAGAATGGTGGGCTGCTAGGAAATGGTTGGTCATTCTCGTTGCTTGCTTGTTACAACGTATCGAGCTCTTATGCTCCGATATTCTTACCTTTACTTTCCTCGTGGTCATGCCCACATATCTTTTCTCACAAGGGCAGTTGATTAGATAAATAAGGTTCGAACTGTTGCAATTTGTGAACCTACGTTGCTCCCATGGTCGTTCTGTACCGATATCGATCTTTGTAGATTTAGAGGTTTGGGGGCATGCTGCACACTGTCCGCACGGATGGTGGCCAGTGACTGCGGGCATCTCCCATAGGGTGCCTATAGCTCTTGGAATTTCCATTTTAGGTCTTGTATGGACCAGTTTGTCCTTTAGATTTTGTCCCCTTTTAAACGCAAAAAGGGGAGCAGGTAGTGTGTCCTTGCCAGTGTTGAAGATACCCCAGTGTTTTTTAATGATTTTAGAGATTTGATTGGACAATGTACCAAACGTTGTAACACATGTCATGCGTTCAGCTTTCTCTTTGGGGTGCATTATTTCCAGTAGGCTGGCTCTGTTATTATTTGCCGCTCGTTTTTTGGACTGATGTATCAGTTTTTTAGGATAGTCTTTATCCAGTAAATCTTGTGCCAGGCTCTTTGCATGTGTTTCAAATGAAGTTCTTGTGGTGCAGTTCCTTTGAATGCGCAAAAATTGCCCATAAGGCAAATTATCCCGTAGGGATTTAGGATGGCAGCTATGATAATTAAGCAATGAATTACGTTTCATTGGTTTCCGGTAAAGCTCAGAAATGAGGCCGTTAGGTGTGCCATGAATCAATAGGTCCAGAAAGGCCAATTTACAGATGTCGTATTCCATGGTGAATTTTAGGAAACGATTCCTCTGATTAAGCCACTCATGGAACTCCCTGAGCTGGATCTCAGCTCCACGCCACACGACGAAAACATCGTCGATGTAGCGTTTCCAGGCTCGCAGACACCTGAGATGGGGGTTGGTGTCTGCGAGCACGTGCTCCTGTTCGAATTGGTGCACGTACAGATTAGCGAGACTAGGGGCAAAAACGCTGCCCATACTAGTCCCGCTAATCTGCAAGTAAAGGGAATCCTCAAAGGCGAAAAAATTCTCTGTCATAGCCAGTGTCGCCAGCGTCATAATGAGTCTGACCGGAGTTATAGATTTCAAATCTCTTGCAAGTAATAACTCCTCTATGACTTGTAATGTCTCCGTTTGTGGTATCGAAGTATACAAACTTTCGACATCGAATGCCACTAGAATATCAGTTTGAGTGTCATATTCGATGTCGGGTAATAGTCTTAGGACATCTTTAGTGTCCTTCAGAAACGTCGGCATTTCCTGTACCATCGGTTGTAAAAAAACATCGACAAAAGTCGACAGAGGTTCCAGAAGTGAACCTATCCCTGATATTATGGGACGGCCCGGTGGTGGACGTTGGGCCTTATGTATTTTTGGTAGTTGGTAAAAATAGGGAGTGACAGGGTTGGATGTCCGGAGGTATTGTCCCTCTTTTGGAGTTAGCCATCCTTCTGCAAGTGCTTCTTCAACAATGTGTCCTATAACGTTTGTCAATCTCTCAGTAGGATCTTCTTTGAGTTTTTTATAGGATCTTGTATCATTGAGTTGTCGTAAGCACTCATTACGATAAATTTCTACATCTAGGATAACTACTGCTCCCCCCTTATCCGCAGGTTTTATTACAATAAGGGGATTCTCTGTCAGTTCCTTAATGGCATCTTGTTCGTTTCTGGATAGGTTAGTGACCTCACTGCGTAGGCACTGTCTCCTAAGGAATCGGGTGATGAAAAGTTTAAAAAAATATGTAACAAGAGTCTACAAGTAACAGAGATAACTTAAAAATGTTAGATTCATATTTACCTAGCAAATAACCATCTCCAAAATCACCAGCAACCAGACGATTGTGGATGGCACTGTGTCTGAAAATATATGAATCATGGGCACTTCCAGGATAAATTGCTTGAATGTTAAGAGAATGGTAACTTTTATGGTTGCGGAAAATGTACTCATTTTCAGATGGTGGACATATGGGAAAATGTGTGCCATCTACACAGCCAATGACATGTGGAAAATGTGCCATGTTGTAGAAATCTAACTTTGTTTGGAGCAATTCCTGTTGTGTACTGGGAAATTTAATATGTTGCCTAATCCTTTGCAACATGGCATTGAGAAATGCATTGAAAAATCTAGATAGGGAACTCTGGGAGACACCACCAGCAATGGCTATTACACGCTGGAATGACCCATAGGCAAGGAGGTGTAGTGAACACAATACCTGAACATTGGTTGGTATGGCTTGTGTCCTGCGTGTTTGTCTCTGCAAGATTGGGTCCAATTCATCTATCAAATCTAAAATGAAATAAGCATTGAGCCTATACTTATCATAGATTTCAGCTTCAGTCTGCCCTAGTAAGGTGATGCGAACTCTGAAAATTCTCTCTTGAATCATCCTTCTCCTCCTTCCTGCTGCTGCTCTCAACCTCAGCCTACGTGCCAAAAAAAAGAGTGCTGCTATTGTGAGAAAATGTTTGCTGCATTCTGGGGCCCCTTATATGCACTCTTGATGGGTTTCACCTGTGTATGCCATTTTCTGGAAATTACCACCAGGTTTGGGTTCTTCTAATTTTAAGAATTGCTATTTGCGATTTCTAAAGAAATCGCAAAATGCGATTTTTCATGCATGCAATTTTTTCGAAAAAAATGCGATTCGCAGAAATTGCCCCCAAGATGGAAAATGCACTAGAACAGTGAACACTGCACACACCACAAAGTGCCTCATCCAGCTCTCAAACGTTCCCGGCAAGTACAATGCTTTCAAATAAACAAAGGCCCACGTGGTTGGTAAAAATCGATGCTTAGCAATTCTCATTCTGTGTTTCAAATAAACATAAAATCCCTTAGGCACACCCCAACAATGTAAAAACAAAATTAATTCAAGTTGTGACCAGCAGAGGCAAATGATCCATGGCACACGGCAGGTCCTTTGATTTCTTTATTACATCAGCTACTGCTTCATATAGCAACACAGTTTGCATGTTAATTCTTTAGCTGGCTTCTTCCCTATAAACAGGTAGGATAGGAATAGGCCCAGATCAGATAGTATTAATACATTTATAGCGATTCTATTATTGATATTTGTGATACAAGGAATAATATAGTGAGGCACTTGTTTACAATAACAGAGCACTGAACACCCCCAAAATATATATCATGCATCCTAATTGGAAAATCTTCATTAAGCTGAGCTTTGCTAATTTCCTGCAGAAGGGAGTAGTGGGAAAGTGTGTTAAATACGCCCATTAAACTGTAATCTACTGCAATCATATTTTAATGAGGCACAATCATATTTCCATCTATGCACATCCTAGACATGGGATAACATAACATATGTATACGTAAAGTCCAAGTTCACCCATGGGTCTCTTGGTACTAAATAACAGATGTTCATTGTTACCCAACTCAATGGTACTCATTTTATCGATCTCAGGTGGATGAAAGGCTGAGTGGACCCAGCGGGATTTGAGCCTGTGACCATGAGGTCGAACACAGGCCCCTGCAAAGTACGCATTGGTCCACTGAGCCACCAGACCCATGGGATGGGACTGGCCTGCTGGGAAGAGGTTTTTGAGTGGTGGGAAATGAGACAGGAGAAATGATGAAATTATGCTTGATACAACAAATTAAAAGAAAGGGTACAAAGAAGGAAGTTAGGAATAGGATAATGGTAGAATTGACAAAAAGATGTGGGAGTGAAGGAAATAAAAGCAAAATTCTTTACAAAGCTTGAAGAAACACCAGCCGTGTGACTTTTTATGGGGCGACAGTAAGTAATAAACACTGACAACCACAGATTTTTATAACTTTTCAAAACATTGGAAAAGAGTGAGAAAACCCCACTGGAATTCACAACAAACAGGAACTCAAAACAAGAAATATTAATTATCTGGCTCCTAATGCTTGATGCCGAAAAAACTGCACCAGGAAAATCGTGTGCAAGAATTTCTTGGTGGGCATTAACGCACTATTTTTGAGTCCTCAATTGGGGAATAGGCACAGACATTCGCAGTAAGTTCCACACTGATTGTCATGTTTTCCCTCATTCTGGGGCCTTTTTGCCCAGATATATTCCACCTCATTGTTATTGGTGAAACTTGATTTGGAAGACTTCTAATTGTGGATTTACAGAGATATTTACATTTAAAAATGGAAATTCCAATGAAAATTGTAATAACAGCCAAAATGGCATTTAAATTCCAGCCAGCACACGAATCAATCAAGAATACAATAAATGGTGCAGTGGCCTCCTTAAGCAATTCGAAGCAATGCAGTAGACAGGCTGCAGGAAGCATCATAAGGATTGATTCAAGAGGCAGAATTATGTTTCCTAATTATTCCATCACATGCAGCCTAAACCCAAGGTTTATCAGCATATGAGACAGGTTCTCTCATTAAACCAGTTTCTGACTTGCAAAGTTGAAGCCAAAGTTACCCTTTCTGAGGAGGTGGGCATCAGCCCCCCAAACTCAAAGCAAAGCTGTAAGAAATTTGGTTATTGGGAAAAGGGGGTGGAATAACTACAATCCATGTCAGGGTGAACCACAAATGTCACTAAATTAACCTGTGATTAACCCCCTGAGAGTGTGGCACAAAAGCAGTCAGGCTTAGCCTAGAGGCAAAGTTTAAAGTATTTACCCAGCACACAAATATTAATAAACCGCAAACCCTACACAATAAATATCGCAAATCAATTCAGAAAAATAGAGTGAATTATATTAAAGAAAATGATACAAGAACAACAAAAATCTAATCAGTAGAAATTTTAACATTTTAGTAACATTATCACCAAAAGCACACAGCACCAACTGTGGTTATCTGGTTGTGCAAAACCAGGGTTAAGTTACAAGTTCAGATCTACCACGATAGAGCAGAGGTCGGATACAGGGACCATGTTAGCCCCAGTGACAGAGTTCTTTTCTGAAATTCCAGCGTTAAGAGCTCCATTTGCATTGGAGGAGGCCGCAAGGAGTGGGGAGAGCATCGCAGATGGTTGCACTGTATCATAAAGAGCAGGGCAGGCAGCACAGACTGTTGTCGCTGTGGTGCGAAGATCCAATAAGGCATCATAGATGGTCATTGCAGGAGTTTCGTGTTGGTGGTCACCAAGGGCTGTCGTTGATGTATTGCGAAGTGCAGGCCTTGTGCTGACGGTAATTGCTGGCATTCTCTGTAGCTCAAAGAGAAGGTCTTCACCGGAGCTTCTCATTGGCGGTCATCGTGAGCAACAGAGTCTCAACATAGGGATTTTAACGTCTTTTCTTGGAAGGAGCTCAAGAAGATGCCTTTTATTGGTTACAGGATCTTCAGGCACCTCTTGTGGATCGGGAACACACTCCAGGAAAGGCCAGGAGTGCTCTGTCAGACCCCCTTGCAGGTCCAGTCAGGTCCATTCTAAACAGCATATCTCTAACGGTTCCCATTCCAAAATTAGTACTCATTAAGGGCCCGATGTAGGTAAATCCCATTTACCGATTTTGAAATACCGAATCTTACCGATTCGGTATTTCAAAATCGGTAAATGGGATGTAGGTCCCAACATCTGGATTCTTTACCGAATCCTTAAAATTCGGTATTTACCGATTCGGTAAATACCGAATCGGTATTTGCTATCGAATCCTATGGGCCTTGAAGCCCATAGGATTCAATATCAAATACCGATTCGGTATTTACCGAATCGGTAAATACCGAATTTTGCAAGGATGCAGGGGGTGTCACTTTGACACCCTCTGGCACCCCTGTTTTAGGCTTGTGTGCCATGTGGCACACATACATGCCCTTAGGGCATGTATGTGCGCCACATGGCACAGGTGTACATGCACAGATGTGCATGTACACCTGAATCGGTATTTTACCATGCAATTGTATTGCATGGTAAAATACCGATTTTCAAAGCCCTGTGTCAATGTTAAAATTGGCACCTACATACCAAACATGCATTTTCGGTAATTTTACCGACCGGTATATTTACCGATTCGGTAAAATATACAGAATCTGTAATTTTAACGATTCTGTAATTTTACCGAATCGGTAAAATTACCGATTCGGTAAAATTACCGAAAATGCATGTTTTTTACCCCCTACATTCCATGGCCATTTACCGGTCGGTAACGGCCGAATTCGGCCGTTACCGGCCGGTAAATGGCCAAAATCTCCCACCTACATCTGGCCCTAAATGTATTAACGTAAGCCAGTGTTAGCCAATGGGAGATATAGGACTTACAATAGAGAAAAAGGAACCTGGGAGTTTTTCACTACCAGGTCATGTAAAACCTTAACCCACATGTCCTACTTTTTAAAAACCATGCACCCTGACCTATTGCTGCCAGGACCTACCTTACAGGTGACTTATTATTATTAAATGGGAAGGTTTAGGCCTGGCAAAGTGTTTATATTGTCAGTTCGAAATGGCAGTTTATAGGTTGTGTGGGTGAGTGAATGGGTGTGTGAGTTACTGTATGGGTGAGTGAGTGGCCGTATGAGTAGTAGTATGAGTGACTGAGTTGCTGTGTGAGTGGCTGTATGGGTGACTGCGTGGGTTTGAGTGTCTCTAAGGATGAGTGAGTGGGTGGATGAGTGGCTCTATGGATGACTTAGTGGGTGTGTGAGTGGTTGTGTGGGTGTGTGAGTGGGTTTGTGAGAGGTTATATTGGGGTATAAGTGGGTGTGCACGTGGTTCTGTCAATGATGTCATCAGTGATATCACCAGTGTTTTCATTTGAGATGTTATCAGGGATGTCATCAGTGATGTCACTGACTATGTCATGAGTGATGTAATATGTGAGGTCATAAGCAGTGCATTGCAGGGGGTAAGTTATAGTTAGCTTAGGTAACTATAACTGCTGAATTTCTATGGTTTTGTATATGTGAAATCTGAGCCTAACTATAACTTCCCTGCAACCTTTGTTTGTTTGATTGAATTTCTAAGGTTTTTCCAATTCTATTTCCTACCTATAATGTCCCTGCAACCTTTGTTTTTTCAGTGCATTTCTTAGTTTGTTAATGTCATTTCCTAACTATAACTTGCCTGTAACCTTTGTTTTTTTAGTGAATTTTGAAGTTTTTAAGTTTTAAACTATGACCTTTGATAGTGGGTGTGTGAGTGGCTGTAAGGGCCTGTGAGTGGGTGTGTGAGTGGCTGTATGGGTTGGTGAGCAGGTGTCTGAGTTCCTGTATGGTCTGTGAGTGGATGTGTGAGTGGCTGTTTGGGTTTGTGCATGATTTTGTGGATGTGTGCATGGGTGTGTGAATAGCTGTATGGATCCGTGAGTGGGTGAATGAGTAGCTATATGGGTTTGAGTGGGTATGTGTGTAGCTGTATGGGTCTCTTATTGAATGTGTGAGTGGTTTTGTGGGTGTGTGAGTGGTTGTATGGGTCAGTGACTGGGTATGTGAGAGGCTGTATGGGTTTGGGAATGGGTATGTGGCTGTGTGGGTATGTAAGTGGGTGTGTGAGTAGCTGTGTGGGTGTGTGAGTGATTTTGTGAGTATCTGTGTGGGTGTGTGAGTAGATTTGTGAGTGTATGTATGGGTCTGTGAGTGGCTGTATGGATCTTGTGTGGATATGTGAGTGGCTCAATGGATGTATGAGTAGGTATCTGAGTGTAGTGTCTGTGTGGGTGTGTTATTATCTGTGTGAGTGACTGGGCAAGAATAGAACGTCACCTGCCCCTTTATCCAACAAAAGTCCACAGTTTTGCACAAGATTTCTACCCAATTGAAGTACTTTGTATTGGCTAATTAGTAAGTGCTACCTTGTTGAGTAAATGTTAAGGGCATAATCTAAACTACAGAGCTGCATAATGGACCACGAGGAAATGTCTCCAGTAACCTAGTGTACATGTAATTTCAGAAATGCAATTGTTCCTCAAAGTCTTGATCCAAAAATCTGTGATAACATGAATCCATGCAAGAGAAGATGACAAGACTACAAAGAGGGGAATCTACACCAAACATTGGTACTTCCTCTTAACTTTATAAAGTAAGTGCTACCTTGTTTGATGGAGATGTCCTCTGATTTCTCTGCATTAAGGATGCGTCACCAAAATTGGCGAGAATTGCTCTTGAGGGCCTTTTGGTAAACTGTCCATCAATGTGGAAAAAAGCAGGAAGACCTTTACACACAACTAAGAAAAATGGGCGAGCCAAACAGGCAGAGCTTGCAGATGATTTTGGGCATTTGCATTCTCAAGGTAATTAAAAGGGGAAATCATTGACTCTGCACTCACCAGATGACGACAAGAAAGAAGCCACTTGTCACAGTCACTACAGATCAGATTGCACTCCAATAGAGCAACAATTCATTCACCTCTAGTGTTCAAGGGAAAGGTGCGCGCATCCCCCTTCCCCCTGGTCGACTGCAGCCTCAGGGACCCCATCCCACAAGGCCCAGCCTCTTGATGCTGGGTGCACTGTAGCCCACACAGAGCACCCAGTGTGCAGAGTTGGGGACCGAGAGAGGGAGCCTCAATGCCCCCACGGTCCCTGCCACATGAAGGGAGCAGCCACAAATGCTGATCCCCACATTCAAGAGCAATCTTTTCATCTGTTTTCCTGCCCACTTGACAGCGAGGAGGAAAACAGATGAACATTCAGGGATCTGGAATTCCTACAGCCCAGGACATGTTGTTTGGGGTCAAGGGCAACACGTTTTATGTGTATTTTGTTTTTGGCCCAACCCCCTGCAGCACAAACCCTCTGGCTGCCAGTTTGCACCACATTATGGATCAGGATAGGGCACTGTCTGCAGTTAAGGTAAAAATGGTGTCCATATATTAATGCTGTATATAACTTGATTTACATCTATGTCATATCAGTGCCCTGTCCCCTCACCTAGCATGTTAAGGTACATGGTCAATGCAAAAGAATCGAAGTTTGGTCCAATAGCTATCATGTCAATCTTTAAATTGTTTGGCTGTACTGAAATTCAAATCCTAATTGTTACCTGCCCTGATGTGTTCCAAGATCTGCTTCTTAAAGAGCAGTACTTTGCCAGACTTTCAGAAAATGTGAGTTAATGGTTGCAGACATTCTTGCTGGCCAGAATTATAGTGGTAAGAGCATTAATGCCATTCTGAGTGTCTCACACGGAGGTTGGAAGACAAGATGAGTGCCTGACTCCGGCCACCCAACTTGTACAGGACTGTATGTAAATGAACCGGAGACTGACAGTTTATCAAATGCATTTACAACAATAGATTCCACTGTATTCGAGGAGGACTACACCGAGAGGCAATGTGAAACAAGCAGATTACCTGTTAAATGAGGTAGAAGTTGCCAGAGGTACAGCTATGATCAAAGACGAGGCAGGTTCAGCAAATATGAATACAAAAGAAAACCTGTTACCTTGAGAAAAGCTTTGCAAAAATGAAATAAACAAATGGCGGGAAGCAACGTCGCTCCAGAAGTATCTTGATATGGGCCAAATCAAAAGGGGATTAATAATTTTTACTATTCCTACTTTCAGTACCCCAAAACCCTTTTATGTTAGAAGAACTCAGCATGCTGCTCCAGAGGCATGTTGTCTATACTAATAAAATATTTGTGGCATATTTGAGATCAACTTTTATTCAACAACATCTGCCCACAATTAAAGAGTGAAAAAGAGACAATTAATTATCAAAAAACTGTTATTAATCTTTCGGAAAGGACTAAAACAGAACCAGAGGCACAGATATTGAGTTTGCGATTATCGTTCTGTCCAGCTAAACCCCTAAACTGTATTGAAAGTCTGGTTTGTGTTTATAACTTTGGAAGGAAATTGAAGCTACATAAGTTTAATAAGTTAAAGGACAATAGGAGCCCATTCCATGACACGAGTCCCGGAAAGATCGAACCTCTCACTTATTGATCTCTGATGTTTGGACCTTGAATGTGTTATATGATTTAGCACACAATAACAAAACAAATATTGAACATGTGGATGCGTTGGCACCTGTGGGCAATGTTCATTCAGTTGAGGAGTTTGGAATTAAAACGGATGTCTACCACAACACAATTCAAACCTAAATCTAAATTTGTCTCTCAATTTTTAAGAGACAATATTGATGTCTTCTGTGAATTGGTGAACAAAGAGTTACAAATCCTTTGAAACAAACAGCATAATAGGATGTATAATCTCACTGAACAACAAAGAAAAGCAGCTGACACACTACGTAATGACAAAAAGATTGTAATTAAACCCTCAGATAAAGGGGAAACATGGTAATACTATCCAGGGATTAATATGTAGAAGAGGCAATGAGACAACTCAACAGTGTTGAGAGCTACGAAAGAGTGTCTAAACCAGGGATCTCCAACCTTTTCAGTAATAAGAGCTATTTATGCTTAATGAAAATCATACTGAGCTACTAACATTATTAGTGTTGTAACAGTGACCACGTCAAACAAGATAACATTACTGCCAAACATATATAAGCTGTGACCATCTCTGTATCAGAGAGGGTAACCAGCGGTAATGTAAAAAAGGTGCTGTCAATGTTAAATGTGTCTACCTGAGTAACACATAATGACTATGACTGCTGTGCCCCTGACACCAAAGTAAAAAAGTTATTTATAAGTAACCAAATGCCACATGATTTATCACTCAAATATCAGCTTTTAATACATTTTGGAAATGTACCAGTTTTTCTCTAAACATCACTTACGAGTTCTGAATCTACATATATTTTCTTTTTGACTACACAACATTTTGGTATACTTCTATTAATTTGTACATGCAAAACCTTCTAATTTAAAAGGGAGTATTATATATAGGAGAGCTAGTTACAGGTAGCTGGAGAGCTACCAATAGCTCATAAGCTACTCTTTGGAGAAGCCTGGTCCAAACAATGCTACATTGATCTTAAAGATAGATTACATACAAAACTCAGAGACTGGAGGGACAGATATTTACTCTTGTGTGAGGAATATGGCTTTATGAAAAATTATACACCAATAACTCCTACAATATATCTTCTACTGACGGTATATAACGATTGTGATAGGGCAAATTGCCACCCACAGCCCTATCACAATTGGAGCACTACAAGCATACTGAATAACAGACCGGCTAGTAACTGTGTGTAATGTCTTGTGTGTTTGTTTATGTCCCTCTTTCCACAGGTGCAGTACCTTTAGTAAGCCTCCTAAACCAGGAGTTACCGGAAAGGAGCAAGCTCTTCCCTTTTGCACTTTTTTACCTTTTTTTCACCTTTAACTTTCAAGTCCCGTGGTAGGGTGAGCCTTAGAGTGCTCATACCGCCAGGGTTTAGTCCATTTTGTTGTCCTGACGAATGCCTGGTAAAATCACACCGTTTCGAAGGCAGAAACATGTTGACTGATGTAATTACTTATTGGAATTAACCTGACAATTAATTTGGGCTCATCTTCCAACATTAATTTTTATCAATGTCCTAGTGATCTTATAATAAATAATTTTTTGATACACTTAAGACATTTTTTATTTGTCACTATCACTAATTAATATCACATCACACCTTAACTCACAAAAAAACCTGCTCCGCAGTAGATCTGGCGTTGCAGCACACTGAAGAGGCACTCAGCCTCTTCAGTGGGGCCCGATGATGAAGCATGTCATCGACCAGGTCGGTGAGTGAGGGCTTTCCTAATTGAGTAATAGCAAGGCCAGTGAATTATTTTTCTTTGCTCCAAGTGTAGTTCTCGAGATACTATTGAACACTCTTTTTTTGTTTGTTAACATTTGACCGGGGACTAAGAGTGGTTCCTACTCTCCCTACCTCTCTTCTTCTTGTTCGGTATATAACGATATACATAACACCCAAGGAAGACCTATATTATCAGCAAAGGTTAGTCTTTTTTTTAACATACTTCTTAATATCTTGACTTCTTCCTCTTTCTCTTTGTTAAGGCACTGCCTGTGTTTATTAGAGATACCAAAGATGTTTTGGGAAGATTACATGATATTACTTGTGATGAGAGGTACCTCTTGATTACCATGAATGCAAATGCCCTCTCCACCAGTTTTCAACATAATGACATTCTGACTGTATGTTGGCATTTCTTCAGAGCAATGAATATTAATTTACATACATTCGTGCTGTTGACGATGTTGGCGATTTGTTTAACTGAGAACATCTTTATATTTGAGCACCAACATTATAAACACCTGTGTGTCCCCCAGTTATGCAAATGAGTTTGTGGGCTTATGTGAGCAGCAGGTGGTCTGGACCAAAACCATGTCTAGTTGCACTGATGATATTATTGTAAAGTTGAAATTCATCAATCACCTTTTTTCATATGGAAAGGCCGGGAAAGAATTGTAAAAGCTTTTTTTTATATCTTGAACACCAATGACTTAAACTTGAGATTTACAATGGCATCTAGTGGCACTACATTGATTTTCTTCTACCTGAAATTGCTCATTAAAATTGAGATTACATTCCATAAGACAGAGACAGCAGGCAATTCCATTTTATACTCTTGCAGGTGCCACCCACCATCAAGTAGAAGGGGCATACCCTATGGGTAGTTGGTAAGAGTGAAAAACAATTTCAATATACCCTGTATGTATAAACAAACAGAATCTGAATGATTTAAAGATTTAAAGAGGGGGGTTATTCAAACAAAGTTTTGAATAAAACAAAAGCGAGAGCAGATCAGAAATCATAGGATCAGATTTTGCTTGGAGACAAAAAAATCATTGAAAAATCAACAACTAAACAGAGCACGATTTATTATAACATACAACACACAATCACGCAAGATGTCCAAGAACCTGTCAAAACATTGGGCCATACTGAAGATGGATTCTGTATTAAATGAAGTGTTAGATTCACGCCCAAGAATATCATATCAAAATAATGTGTTAATTAAGGATATATCAGTGCAAAGCCACTTAGAGAACACGGGTCCATCAAATTGGTTAACATCTTAAAATAGGATTCTTTCAGTGCAAACTCTGCAAACCATGCAAATACAGTAAATAGATAAGTGAATTATTAGCTACTAATACCGGTAGAAAATATCAAATTAAGAAACACATAACTCATAACACAGAGTTCACTTTCTATTCCATTAGCTGTCCATGTCCAAAGTTGTATATTGGGGACACTGTGGGGCATATTTACAAACCCCTATATCCATAGGAGCGTCACTCTTAGTGAAGTTACCGTGGTAATAAACCCTTCACCATATTTACAAGGTGGCGTTAAGCCACTTAACGTGGCTTAAGTCACCTTGTAAATAAGGCCCCCTTTCACCCTTCACTCAGCATGGGAAATGGGTGGGCAATGGGTGTTGGGGTGGTCGTTCTGCTGCAACACCCTTTGATTTTGACACTGCCCCGTATTTACAAGGGTGTCATAAATAGGTGACAGCACCAAAATTAAGATCAGGGAAAACCTGCTCTTTACATGGCGAAATGAGGGGAACGCTTTTTTTCTCCTCAATTTTGCTGTGTCTATGTGTGATGTGTTTCTATGTGTGCTGCACAACCATGAATGATTGTTTATGTACAGGAAGGTGTCCCTTCCTACACATAAACAATCATTTCAAAAACATGTCCGCAGCCCTATGAGACATGATGGTAAATCTCCACTGTATAACTATTTGGAGAGAGATGCACCCGGGAGCTGGAAATTCTCATGTCTTACACTGGTCCGTGATACATATAGCTAATTGTTACGATTATTAATTGCATCTACACCCGCAAATAAAGTTGGTGCTGCAAAATTCTTAGTATGGTTCTTATCTGACCAAGCACCATTGTTGGCGGAGTATGCCATGAGTATGCTGCGACCAAGTGTCCCCCTTTAGAAGCTGCACTTGGAAGCCATCAGAGATGCGAAATTTAGAACAGAATTGGTAGAGACACTAATTCTTTGAAAAAAATTCGACCACAATTGGAACATGGGACAATGAATGAGTGACCCTGAAGGTTGTGGTGAGAGGGGAGGGCCTCATAAACATTTATGTTACACTGCAATAGTTGGAGCATGCATGAATAGACAACGAAAATCAACTGAGGCTATTGCAAAGTTGTGAGCCCCATTAGGCAGATGGAGGAGCTAAGAAGCTGGCAATTAAGCCAAAAATTAGGGGACATATGGGGTAAGCTGGACTGGTTCACTTGATTTTAGAATTGGCAGAAACTTCACTGAGAAAATGACAAGATGGGTGAATTGTTAGCATGACTCCTTAAGAGAGAGCAACCTCCCATTAACCTTGAATAAACTGGATAGCTCTTTTGCATCTACACAGTTAACCATTAACAAAACATTTCACACACATTTTGCAGCATTGTATTCGGAACCCACAGCGTGATGCACAGCATGCGTGTCTGACCTACTGAACGTGGTGACCATACGTAGTGACCATACCTAAGATCACTCAACAACACTGTGTGGATTTGGAAACAGAGCTACAGGGGTAGGAACTGATAGAGTCACTGTGACTGACCTTTACGGGAATGGGCTACCTAGGGTCCATGGGCCTGATTTATCAAGAGACAGGTAGGAAAAAGTGTTTGAAAATAGCACACCTACTATTTGCGACCTGTCTCTAATTAATTGATGCTTCACAGAATCACAATTCTCAGGGGGCTGCAAATTCTGCCTGATCTGCATAATGAAAGGTTTTTCCTACTGGTAAAACCAGGTTAGTGTAAAGAAGCGATGGAGTCAGCAATTATATGAAAATAATAATTTATTAAGTGCCATAAAACGACCCACTGGTGCAATAGCAAAAGCGTCCTGCTCTGGCAAATCTCCAACTGCTTCTCCCCAATTCAAACAAAACTGTGACATCAATGAATTCTAACCTACCAAACATTATATCAATAAAATCTATATTCTTTATGACATAGATTAACTCCAAATTCTTTGATAGACATAAAAGGAAGGAAAAGATGCAATTACCACCTGTATCCTTTTATTTTAAAAACAAAATTAAAAAACATAAAAATAATCACTCTAAAATACAATCATCAAACTTCTTAGGAATCTTGGTGCTTCTCTTTTGTAACACAAGCTTACCTTCATCAGAAGCACCCTGTGAAACATTCCCTTCCACAGTTGAATCAACTTGATGAGCATTGACTCCACTAGAATCTTCAGTAATGGAATTTTGAGCAGGAGTGCATTTTACACCATTCTCACCAAACCACTCACCAGCATCCATGGCCTTTTTCTGTTCAAACAAACATTCCTGCCCAGGTTTAAGAACAACTATAGAACTTTTGTTCCACCAACCCTGGTCCTTTAGCAGAACTGAAGAATCCAACACTCTCTCCACTTTGAAAGGAACAGTGAACTTAGAGAGCCTTTAAAAGTTAAAGAGGGTTTGATAACACGCACCTAATCACCAATTTCAACACTTTTGAATTTAGCTTTATGACTGATGTTATGGTATTTTTTTTCCATAGATGCGAGAAGCAGTTATATTACTTCTGGCTTTAGCAATGCAAGTCTCCAGTGTGTATTTTTTTTACATTATTGCTAAAAAGAGGTGTAAGTAACATTTTAACTTGCCTACCTCTCATCAGAAAATAGGGAGTCTCTCCAGTGCATGCATTAGGAGTAATATGATAACTCCAAACTTTCTTTTTTTAAATTCAAAAACATCAAGATTACTCTCTAATCTCTTCTTTTATAAATCTGTTTGCCCCCTCCACTTGACGATTGGCCCTAGGACAATATAAAGGTGCCTTCTCAAAACGAACTCCAAATCCATTAAAAAAAAATAACATCTTGGTAGAAACAAATTGCACACCATTATCTGACATGATAACCTCAGGTGCTCCTTCAATTCGGAAAATATGCTGTAAAAACAATATCACCTCATCAGTATTAGGATGTTCAACAAAAGTGTAATGCACCCACTTTGAAAAATTGTAAATTGCAACAATCAAAATTCTGTTCTCCCTGCCTAAACACTCATATGACCCAGAGACATCAAGAGCAATTCTTTCCCAGGGCCCCTTAGGAGCCCTCTGAACATATAATGGTTCAGTAGAAACCTTCGAATGCTTATCAGATTTAACACAGACACTACAATTATCCACAAAACGCTCAACAAAAGCATCCATCCCAGGCCACCAATAATAAAGTTTGAGTAAAGTCTTCGTTCCAGAAACACCCGGATGCCCAGAATGAGCCAACTGAATACGTATGTCTCTAATACCCACAGGTGGTACGAACAAATCATGTCTCAATAAAATGTCATTCTCAATGCTAAGTTCATTAGTAACTTGAACAAAACTCCGTAAAGAAGGATCTAGATTGCTCGAAGGTGGCCAACCATTAACCACAATGTGTTTGACGTTGGATAAAACACTATCCACAGCCGCAAACGTTTTCCATTCTTCTGCTGAAATATCAGAATTGCAAGAACTCCCAGCATCCAACATGACAACAACACATTCATGTTGATCAATTATTTAGCCTTCAGACTCCTCAGCAGGAGGAAGCCTAGACAAACAATCCGCTTTAAAATTATTTCCCCCAGGAATGTGTTGTATTTCAATATTGAACTCTTATAAACTTGCAATAAGTCTCACCAGCCTGGAAGAAGCATTACCCGATCTGACCCCATCCATCATGTAGACCAGAGGGTTGGGATCAGTCACCAAAACAAAAGGACGCCCCTACAAGAAGTTTTTTAATTTCTCCACCGCCCCCACACAGGCCAAGGCCTCCTTCTCAAAGGTAATGTAATGTTTCTTTGCACGACGAATACCTCTGGAAATAAATGAGATGACTCTCTCCTTGCCGCTCACCATTTGAGTATACACAGCCTCTAAGCCAACAGCACTGGCATCAACAGTAGCATAAGATTTTCCCTCTGAATCAAAAGTATTGAGTCCAGGAGCCTTAGCAATAAGTTTTTAACTTGATTTAAAGCCTCATTATGTACCACAGTCCAAGTAAAAAGAGCCCCCTTCTTTAAAAGTTGTCTTAACCCGTTCCGACGGGAGCACTACCGCCGCGGTTAAGGCATTAAAGGCTCCAAAACATAAGTATATCCTCTCACAAACCTGGCATAATATTCTCCTAAGCCCAAAAATGAACGTAATGAGTCTTTGTCTTGAGGCTTAATAGTCTTATCCAAGGCATTAATAAGATCTTCTTTGGGAAAAATCCCTTCACAAGTGATTCTATGACCTAAATAGCCAATCTCATTAACCAAAAACTTGCACTTATCCTTACTCACCGTCATTCCTTCACTTTCCAAAATTCTTAACACAGTATCTAAAATGATGTTGTGATGATCACAAGTTTCAGCAAAGATTAAAATGTCATCCTGAAAGGCCTGTACTCCTCTCAATCCTTGAAACAAATTCTCAATAAATTTTTGAAAAACACTGGCCGCAGAGGCCAATCTAAACGGCATTCTCAAAAATCTGTCAAGACCAAATGGAGTGATAAACCTTTAACCTGTTTAAAATTCTTGAAAACAGTTTGATGTTTAGCTTAAATGACATTTACAGAAGATTTATTATCAGTCACACTCTTGATTTCAATGTCCCTTAATTGAATAGGACAATCTGTGCCTGGACACAACATCACACCCAACTTCCCCAAGTCAAACCATCCAATTATGTTTTTGCCATCGATAGCTACATAAATCTTGGTAAAGATATTGCAAGCTCTAAACTCTAAAGTGTCTTCAAAAAATACCAGTATATGCATATCAAAATTACCAAATGCTTTAGGGTTAACATCAGATTTCTGAAGCTGAAGATTTCCCCATTTCTCTTTAGAGAAAACATCAGACAAAATAGTAATGGGTGAGCCCGAGTCAGCCATAGCCTCAAGAGCAACATCGTCAATATGAACAATACCCAAAGGTGCTTTGAAAGGAATACTAAGATTATTGACAGTGTAGTCAAATGAAAAATCATAAACAGTAAGAAGTAAATTCTGTAAATCATGCTCAGCTTTAGGTATGTTATTCACAGTAGTAATAAAACCCTTTTTGTACTTTGCACACACTTTGAAAGTAGCCCTACTTGCCACACTTGACACATGTCTTCCTTAAAGCAGGAAAATTATCCAAATAAAATTTAGAGCCACACCTATAGCACCAAGGTTTAAAATTTTTGGCAGGCACTGTCTTGACCCAACTCTTGGCAGAAGATTGTATAGAGCAAACAGGAGAAACAGCAATTCTATTCTCATCTGTAGTGATGGCTTTAGCAGACTGAATGGATCTTTCAATACCTCTCACTAAATCCATAACCTCAGCTAATGTAGGATTGCGACAAGCAAGAAGCATCTCTCGCCCCTTTTTAGATACGTAATTAAAAACGAACTGATCTCTAATACAAAAATCAACATTAGCCCCAAATTCACAATTAGCAGCTAAAACTCTATGTGCTGCAAAATATTCTTCAATAGTCTCATCTGTAAGTTGTTTTCCTTTATGAAAGGTATGTCTTTCTATCATGAAATTAGGTTTGTCTTCAAACTGTTTTTCTAATCTTGCCAAGGCTTCCTTGAAAACGTTACACCCATCCCCTCTAGGTGGAGCTATAGGTACAAGATTCTCAAATATTTCCATAGCTGCTGTACCCAGGAAACTAAATAAAATAGCTTCCTTCCTGTCAGGTGCACATTTAATACCATCTATGCCTACAATATAATTTTCAAAAGTGTTCATCCATTTTTTCCAGCACAACTTTGGTTTACCTGGAATCTGTAAGAATATTGAAGCTTGATTGCAAATCTAAGGAGCAGTCATGTTAAAACGGCGTAAAAGAAGTAAACGTAAACATTAACAGTAATGTTTGTAAAGCTTTGAAAAACAGAATAAGTAATAAACCAGAACACAGTTAGAAAATGTATCTTTAAAAGAGTACGTAACTGTATTTATCATAAGTGTGGATATCACTGATGAAGTAAACAAAAAAAACATATGCATGTTGTAAATGTACTAGTTAAAAGTGTGTATATCACTGTGAAAAACAATTGAAGAAAAATGGTAGCTGGTAAAGTGTGTGCATCACTGTGAAGATGCACAAAGAAAGAATTAAAATAATATAATACCCAAGTAATAATTGAGATTCCAGAAGGAATAGTGTGCAAATCACTGAATCTGCTCCAGTAATGATAATTTCCACTTGATATCTGAAGAGATGCACACAGAACCATAGAAAGACTTGCTGTGAGGTTCTCGTGTGAAATAGGCAAATTCCGAAGAGAATTCAAGATGGCTGCCAGTCAACGTGAAATGCGGCCAGAAATAATGGTGATCACTGAAACGCAGCGTTATACTTGAAACGCAGCGTTGAGAATCTTACCAACAGAAAGAACAAGTATGGCCACCTAGTAACGTTGCAATGTGCTGTGAACGTGCTCGCTGGAACGCAACGTAGGGTTCCTAGCAACCATCCGTTATCAAACACCTTGAAACGTCACAGTGAAGAACAACGGCGGACGCTGCAATTACCCTTCTCGTGCAAAATCCTCAGTGCGTGTAGGCAACGGTAAATTTCTAAAACACAGTACCTTAAATAATTTCATGTGGTAGACGTAGTCATCAAATTACATAGTACGCATAAATCAGCAACAAAAAATAGCCTTGGAAAAGAAAGTAGATGAAAAATATTCCTGAATCCAAATGTGAATTTTCAGGGGAAAAAAATTAAATGAAGCACAGTGGGTCGGCGCTAGCAACTCGTCGCCATTGTAAAAAAGCGATGGAGTCAGCAATTATATAACAATATGAATTTATTAAGTGCCATAAAACGTCCCACTGGTGCAATAGCAAAAGCATCTTGCTCTGGCAAATCTCCAACCGCGTCTCCCCCAATTCAAACAAACTGTGACATCAATGAATTTCAACCTACCAAACATTACATCAATCAATGCTTTATTCTACATGACTTAGATTAACTTCAAATTCTTTAATAGACATAAAAGAAATGAGAAGATACGATTACCACAGTTAGTAAGTAGAAAAACGTCCTTTGTGGTAGCAAGCTCTGTGATTTTGTGAATCACAAGGTTACGACTACGAAATGGCTTTCTATACCAAGTATCTCACTCTCTGCTTCATGGGTTTTAATTCAACTCTATGCGTGCTACATGCAGGACTGTACTCTAAGGATAATAAAGCTCAGAGTTAAAAGAACAACATTGAAAACTCTGATGTGTTTGTGATCCACAATTCAGTTCTACTTTCATAGACATAAAGAGGATTCAGAAGTACTACACTTCCATTGACATATTCTCATTCATATGCTTTCCTTCCACTGTACTTCAGGAGACACCAATGTTAACCCAGTGGACAGGGTTGTTGAAATTATCTGCAAGAGAATAGCTGACAGTGGTTGGGACAAGCACATTACAGGGACTATTCAACTAAAATGCTCGATGGAGGAAGCTCAGGTTTTAACCCATGGCTTTGGAATGTAACCAGGATCTGATTACAAGGCAAGCAGCATGAAGCCAACACACTGTGTTTGGGGCATACACATACATGCGGCAGGGTTTCTAAGCCTGGAAAGGCAAGACATGCCGATCACAGGCAACCAGCAAATGTTTGGAGACAGAAATCACTTCTCATGGGCAATTCATCTCTGAGAAATATTGCTGAAGCACAGGTGGGGGATTTCATTTATGTGAGACATAAGAGGTTAGATCGCTTATACTACTCCTTGTTAGGAATCTCTCTCGGTGGGGTGTTAAAATAGGAATGTTAGAAATGGAATTTCATATTGATTCAATGAGGTTTCAAAGTTCCATAAGTCCTCGATGCAGACATCACGATCTGGGTGTCTCTTGATGGCTCTCACTCATTTTTCACACTGACACTTGCGTTTTTTCCACAAATCAATAAAATCAAGAGCTAACAGAGATATAATGTATGGGAAGTAGGATAGTCATTTTTGGTATTCAGACCAAAATAGAGCCCTTCCTTAAACACAGTCAGCTGTCAACACTTTCAACCAATACAAGAAAAGAGTGTAAAAGCATGATAGGGGCTGTGGGGGCACATGCATCAACCTATTTAGGAAGTGCAAACGGTGCGAATCGGTAAATTCGGCCGTTTGGCTTCCTAAATACGTTTTTGGGATGCATGAAACATTTTTTTAAAATCGTTTTTTTTAGCAATTCTCAAAAATTGAGATTGCATTTAAGGAATCGCATTTGTGCGATTCCTTAAATGCAATGCATCATTTTTTTTTAAAAATGCGAATTTTGAAATAGGAAGTGCAAATTAACACGAGGTTGACCCTTGTGTTAATTTGCGAAATTGTTTCAAAAAGCACAAAAATGCATTTTGAAAAGTGTCATGTTACAGACACACATGTCCTTAGGACATGTGTGTGTGAAACATGCGCTTTAAAATACATTTCAGGGGTGCAGGGGGGGTCCTTTGGACCCCCCTCTGCACCCTTGCAATGCATCAACAAATTGCGATTTCCTAAAAAAAGAAATGCAAAACGGCATTGATTCCTATGGGCCTCTAGGCCCATAGGAATCAATGTAATGCCATTCCTTAATTGCGGTTCGCAATTAAGGAATTGCAATCGAAATTCCGAAATTTAAGAAAACCTAAAAAAGTTTAGGATTTCTTGATGCATAGGATTTTGCAATTCCTAAATAGCGATTCCTTAATTTTCGCTATTTAGGAAATGCAAAATCCTAGATTGATGCATGTGGCCGCAAGTGTGTCTCAAAAGACAGCGGTCAATTGCCAATAAAGAAAACGTTAACACTTGAAACCAGAAACCATAAAGGTGTATTTAAATGTAAGAATCATTAGAGAAGGTAAAAAGTAGTTAGTCAAATTCAAATCAGCATCAATAACACATCAAATAATGCCAATTGTGAAAGGTATCAACATATGGTAGAATTGCAAAGCAAGTGAGTAGCCAGATTCACAATCTAGCTTAGCAAGAGGGTCAACATAAATCTGCTCAGTTCAAAAGTCAAAGAAAATGTAATTATACATCAGATAGACAGACTGGCTTGAAGTCTGCCTTCGGAAAGTAAGCACAATATCTAAGTATTCATCAGTGAGCAGATTGACATAGGGACTGCTTAGTTCACAAGCCTAGAAAAGTGTGGCACATTCCAAAAAGGTCACATTGTATATGTTCTAGGTGGTAAAAGGCACACTCTCAACATGGTAAGATCTTAAATCATAGGGTTGTACTAATAAAGTAACTTTCACATAGATGAAAACCTATTCTCAGGCATAAATATAATATGGTATACATAGAAAATGAGAGAAACGTTAGTGCGTTTATGTATCTTAACAAGTTTTTTAAAGGGCGAACATGACCTGAATGTATTAAAGCATTGTAGAAATCTGTTACAACATATGCAAACTATAAATCAAAACGTCAGCACTCTACAGCGAAAATGTTGTTACTCTTAACATCAATGAAGTATATAAATAAACATCCATCAACAACACAGACAATAATAAGACAGTTATATCAGCTAAAGTTATTCGGCCATGTGCTTTTCTGGTGGGTTGTCAGGGAAGCCGCTGCTAGCTCCAGTGTAGGGAGAGGGTACCAGATGAGGTTGGGCTGCTTAGGGGTCAGCATTTGATCTGCTCACCACGGGAGAAATCTTTTGAATAAAATCATTCTGACCTTTTTAAAAGGATGGTCGATGGGTTCAGTCGAATATCTGATGCGAGCATTTCCATATTCTGGGGGCCGAACTGGAGGAGGCGCAGCACAGCTCTTCATGCTTCCTGAATCTCAAAGGTTCCAACAGAAGGTATCTAGCACTCCTTCGACCGAGACTGCCTCCTAGGATAGTGAGATTGTGGGCTAGGTACTCCGAAGTGTCATTTGAGGGCTTTGTGAGTCAGGCAGGCTATCTTAAGAAGGATCCTTAGCTCGAAAGGGAAGCATTGGAGAGACTTGAGAGAGGGTGTGATATGGTGAAGCGTCTCATTCCAGTTATCATTTTTGCTACGGCATTTAGGGCTGCTTTTAGTGGTGACAAATGTGATTTTATTAGTCCTGTTAGTGAATGTCTCTCGCTCTCTTTTTCTCTCTCGTTTGAGCAGGGGCAAAAGGCCTTGAATATTGCAAGATGCGAGAACATCCCAAGTACATCTTTCCCGCGAGGATGCAAATTACTACAATTGTATTTTATCAACAAGCAAACACTGTGAAGAGAGCTGCTATTTCACTTATTTTCGAAAATGGAAAAACATGCAGAGAGAAATAAACGTGGCAGGACTCATTCATTGTAAAATAAAAGTGCGCATTTCTTCTGACTATAAGCCAGTGCAAGCTGCCTCAAGCCTTGCCTTTGACTGAGGCCTAGTTATGCTAACTAAAAGACATTTAAATTGAACATTATTTTCTATTTATTAAAAATGTTCTAAAACGTGTGTGGGAATTTAAGTCACAGACGCAACTGCCGAAAAATGTGCCCGGTACATCCTTGGGGTCAGTTGGGGAAAAGGAGGAGAGGGTTTTGAGTGAATAAACAGACCCAGGTTCCAACACTTCCAGTCTCAAGTTTATGAGCCTTCCCCCAACAAAACCAAATCTCTCTTCAGAATTCAAGGCACCTTCCCCCACTATCCTCTGTACACATCACCTATGAGAGATGCATTGAAACCTGAATGGTCCAAAATTCCCTTGACGGAGCACAGGTAATTTCCGGACCTCAATAGAACTGATGGGATTCACCCAAATATTTCCTGAGAGTTGTCTTTACCACAGCTTATTCCCACTACCAGCAGTTTTTTTTTCTAAACAGGTCTAGGACCAGTGTTTAATCTGTACAAACTAAGGGGGTCATTAGGATGGCGGACGGACCTGCGTCCGTCCGCCACCCCCGAGGAAGAGGGACCGTCCGCATGTGGCGGTCTCTCCATGCAAATTAGGATGTGACCGCCACCCTGGCGGTCACATCCCCTACATTTAACATTGTGGCGGATGCTGCTTCAAGCAGCACCCGCCGCAAGGTTAAAAAGTGCATATTTACCTTTGCATGCACGAAGCGGCAGGCACCACGTGGTGCCTGCCGCTTCGTGCACGCAAAGGTAGGGGGGTACCATAGGTACCCCCCATGTGCAACCCCCACCCCCCTTCACCCCTTGGGATCCGCAACGGGCCCCCAAAGAAATGACCGTATGCCTTTCCACAGCGGAAATGCCGCCGTGGAAAGGCATAGGACCGCCGCAATCCTAATATGCCTAGCGTTGTCTGGTAGACACCGCCAGCTATGTTAGAGCTTTTCCGCCACGGTCGGAAGGTGACCGCGGCGGAAAAGCTGCGGACGGAAAACATATCCACCAGCCATCCTAATCTGACGGGGGGTCTTTTTCCAGTCCACAGCGGTTAATCCGCATCCTCCGGGCCGGCGGTGGCTTCCGCCGGCCCGGAGGATGCGGATTATCCGCGATCATAATCGGCCCCTATGTGCAGGGCCCACAGTTGTTCTTAAGAGCTCACTTCAGGTGCTGTTGAATGCCTAGGTGACCTAACCTAGGGTCCAATTATGATCACGGATAATCCGCATCCTCCGGGGCGGCTGTGGCTTCCGGATTAACCGCTCCGACTGCGGCGGTAAAGCTGTAAAATGGCTGGCGGTGTCTATCAGACACTGCCAGGCATATTAGGATGGCGGTACATCCTATGCCTTTCCACAGCAGCATTTCCACCGTGGAAAGGCATACGGTCATTTCTTTGGGGGCCCGCAACGGGGGTGGGCGTTGCACATGGGGGGTACCTATGGTACCTCCCTGCCTTTGCATGCATGAAGCGGCAGGCACCACGCAGTGCCTGCCACTTCGTGCATGCAAAGGTAAACATGCACTTTTTAACCTTGCGGCGGGTGCTGCTTGAAGCAGCATTTGCTGCAATGTTAAATGTAGGGGATGTGACCGCCAGGGTGGCGGTCACATCCTTATTTGCATGGAGGGACCACTGCTGCCCATGCGGACGGTTCCTCTTCCTCGGGGTTGGTGGATGGAAGGACGCAGGTCCGTCCGTCATCCTAGTGACCCTCCTAATCTGTTTTCCACCTCTGACCTCTCTCTTCTACTCCCAGCACTTCCGGTCCCCTTACTGCACTCCTGCACATTCTTTTTCATCCTTACTTTCTCCCTTTTCACGAATTCCCTACCTTTTGGTCCTTCTTGATCCATTTTCTGCCTTTCTTTCTCAAGCTTTGGATGAAATTCTGATGAAGAAAAATAAGTTTTGGTCCCCAAAAATGAGTGCTGGGGCACACCCGCTGGTACCCAATAGCACTAATGAAGCACTGTCTGGGACACCTCCGATGTTTGATGCAATCCCACACCACGTACATTCATTCTTTTTTCCATTGGATATTCTCTTTTTTGCTCCTTTTCTAGGTCATATTTTTTCCTTACTCAGCTAAGTCATGCTCCCTTTTCCTGCTCTTTCTCTGTGCCACTTCACACAGAGCGTGCAAAGTCTGGATCCGCGGAGATTGATGACGTGCAAGGTTTTTTATGGTAGATAGAAAATGAAAAACCCACTGAATGAGTAAACAGATCGGAGACTATTGTGATCCGGAGTGGAAAATCAATTGCATTTCCCTTCATGCTGAAGATTTTTATGCAGATGAGATAAAAGAGCATGCAGAGCCATAGGCTGCAGATGGTCATCAACCCCCACTAGGATGCTAGAAAATCCTAGACAGCCGATCAAAAGAACCAGACCCTATAAGTAAGTAATCGTTCCTAGCAGATCCCCCACCCGCCGCCTCTTGTGTATCATTCATTTTTATCACCGATTGGCATGTCTCCGTTCACAAATCGATGTACAGTATGATCGAATGTCTATTCATGTGTCCTATTAGGAAGGTAGCATTATTTGGAAATAGACAAGCACATGCTCAAATTTAAAAGAAAAAAACCCGCTGTAGAAATGTAGTATAGGAGGTTGGTGCTCAAACTCAGGTATAATTCTTGTGCTTAAATTTTGGCATGGCCTCAAGCGTCAAATATCCATAAAAATAGCATTTAAAGGACAAAAAAAGTGACGCACCAGCGGCGCAAGGGGCTTGTAAATGCAGGGGCAGATTTACAAGCCCATTGCCAAACATTTACACCGCCGTTGCGTCACTTCTGTGACACAGCGGAGGCATAAACCATGCGCCATGTTGCGCCTTATTTACAATGTGACGCATCTAGGGAGATGCGTCACGTTGTAAAGCCCTGCACCATATTAAACCTGCGTCAGGTTTAATGTATGCAGGGTGGGCGTTCCGTCGGATAAATCCTTGAAAAGTGATGCAGTGAAATCTACAAGATTTTACTGAGTCACTTTTCCAACTATGCTGCGTCACAACCCTGCACCTGCTTGAAGCAGGCGTAAGGCGGGACGCAGCAAGTTAGGTATGGGTAGCCCCTGAGCATTGCTGGAGTGCGACACGACTCCAGCAATGCGCTGCCCTTACGCCATCAGATACGTCATGCATCTGTTTATCTTTGCGCCACGATGCACCGCATTGTAAATGCGGAGCATCTGTGGAGGCGCAAGGGTAAACTTGCGTGACGCATCTTACCTGGCACATCCCCGCTGATATGCAGGGATGCGCCAGTCCGTGTAAATCTGCCCCACAGTTTTAAAAACATGAACCTTCCTTGTTGACTCAGTACAGGTGCTCCACCTTTCCCTCCCAGCCTATATGGATTAAAATTCGATTCTTAGCAAACACATATCTTGGAGCTGAAGCCGGCCATTCGATCATTTCAAGCCCTACACACACATTGTGGAATCCGATACAGAGTTCATAGATGGTCGATCGACAAAGGCAGAGGGTTAATTGGATATTCCTTATAGGGAAAGCAATCAATACAAGTGATAGAAATCACAACCTCTGCTAAAATGCGAAAAATAATAAAAAATGGTATTGGAATTTGGATGAATCTATCTTCACAGGGACAATAACAGTACTTCTCTTAATTTGATACGAGAGAATATCTAAACGAGATTTGAACTGGAGCTTTGTTTTACACGCAGTAGGAATACCACCCACAGCAATATGTAATTACCACTAGGTGGTAAAGCCGGGCCATCACAGAAATACCGCCCATTCTTGCATTAATGCTAGAAGGGCTGTAATTCAAGGTCTGCAGTACATTTTAAATAATGAAAATCCTCGATTAAGTGACAATCAAAAGATATTTTTGATTCGGAGTGGTTCTGAAACTCCTAAATAAGCCTTCATTTCAAATTATTAGCATTGTAGTCCAGTGTACCTTTGACAAATTGACAATGATACAATTATTTTTCCAATGTTTCCCAAGACTCCGCTCTGACAATATGGAGACCTTGTTTGCCAAGCATCTCTGGTGAGTGCGAGCGTTTGGCCATGTGAACCAGAAGCACTAAAGAGGTTTTTGTAATGCAAATTCTGCAATGTGAAAGTCACATGCTTCGCAATGGGAAAGTGAAGTTGCAATTTACTGAAGCAAGCTGTGAACCTCAGTCGTAGCTGGGACTTACAAGCTCCCCATTGCAAGTTCCTCGTGAAGCGCTGGGAGAAAGGGGCAAAGAGGAGACATTACGGTCCTCTTTGTGATTTGCAAGGAAATGTAATAGTTTCCAACCATTTCTGTGTCCGATGGGTCTTGAGAAGTTACCAACTACTCTCTGAAGCAACCATCACATATTGTTTGACGTCACAAGAAGCTAACTTCTGGTCTGTCTGTGGCCAATGAGTAAAAACCCAGAAGCCCCATGGATCACGATATGCTTCTCCACAATCCCTATGTGATGTGACATTTTTTTGTTGTCATTGCTAGGGTCACTGCATATACATATTGAGAGAGTGGATCCAGCATTGAAGCTATCCATTGTCTTCAAAATGTGTCCTGCCCCATGAATATCAACACGGTAGGATTTCTATAAACAAACTGCAAGCAAACTGGTTGCACAGTGCTGGATTGCAACATCCAGAACTGCACAAGGAACTGGCTAGGTAGCATTGCAGACGCTGCACAAATATTAGAAATATCCCAGGCAATGAACGCTCGAACCTGCCTAGAGCCAGATGTCTGACTTTGGCTTGGCCCAGAGTCAACCAGATTCCTCAAACTTAAAATGAACCAACTGATTTGGCTTCTGCCACTCCCCTCACATCATCCTTCAGACCACCACCTAATTATGGTGCTCAGTGCACTGTGAGCCTGAACTGAATCCAACCCCAAATTCACCCCAGTCTGGCCTCCACGCCTTGCTCTTAGATGAAAAACTTCCCTTCTTAAGCACCAAGAGGCAGCCGGGTGCATTAGATATCCAAATTGTTGTCGCTCAGAAAACAAATCCCGCAATCTAAATTAGTGTTTTGGCTGCAGCAAAATATGTAGTAATCAAAGTAAAAATGTTTATTGCTTGCTTTTCAATATTTCACCATTAAAATGAGTAGAAGTGTTAAAATGACAGGGCATATTGATAGAGTACACTCCTGAGGCGGAAGCCGGGACTCCTGCCGTCCTTTCTTGGCCGATTTACGGGCCCAGCAGATTCTCACTCCCCTCCTCCCCACGCTCAGACAGCGGCCGCCATCTTGGGTGAGGGCTAGGACAGCGCGCTAGTGCTAAGGCCGATTTGGGGCCAGAGCACGACAAAATGGATCCCGCTTTCCGTCCGCGCAGCGGGCGGGTGCAGCGGGCGCGCCGATGGCGTGCCGGATGTGCGCCAGAGGTAAGCCCGTCTGCGCTCGTCCGCGCTAGGCAGAGCTCAGAGCCAGGCACTATAGAAAATCTTCATCTGCCCACACTCAGATACTCGCGAGAAGCGCTGCTACACTTGAAACGTGATGTAAAAACTCCCTGCCTACACTCTGTGCCTGGGACAATCCTTCCAACCACTGCCTTCATTGCCCATACAAGTTCAACCTGAATGAGCCTTCACAAACAACTCACACCCTAATGCGCATGGCCCTAGTCAATTGCAGATCTCTCCCTAAACACTCTGTAGAAATGTATCATACTTTAGAAAATCTCCAGCTGGATATCCTTTTTCTGACAGAGACATGGCTGGGAGCTGACTCAGACCCGACATCATTAAGTCCCTTCCACCTGGCTTTCTTATCCAGCATGTAGACCAATCAAAAGGGAGGGGGGGGGATTGCCATCATTTATAGGGATCATGTCTCCTGCCGTCTCCAAGGCAGCCCCCTCTCGGACTGTGAAAATGTCCTATTTTTGATCCAAATCTCCCCATGTAGATCTCTCTCGGGACTTCTTATCTATCGCCCGCCAGCCCAAACAGGACAGTTTTATGACTCACTCATGGAACATTCAGGAATACTAGCTGACACTCACTCTACCTTTATGATCCTTGGGGATCTCAATATCCATTTCGACAAGGGTGAAGACAAACTCGCCTCTGATTTAATATCAGACCTGGAAACCCTCCAGCTTAGGCTGCAAAGTAGGCACCCCACCCACACAATGGGTCACCTCCTGGACCCCATTTTTTCCAACATCCCTGATCTTACAACTCTAGGTCCTACTCCGCTACCATGATCTGACCACTTTTTAATATCGCTGAACTGGCGGCTCCCCACCATCGCTCGCCCCAAACCTCAAGCTAGCAAACCTACACGCCCTTGGGCCACATTAGACCTAGAAAAATGGAAGCACAATTTAGAGTGCTCCCCCCCCCATTTCTAGTCTCTGATCCTGCTTCTGCCGATTCCCAGTTCTCTAAATGGATCGGAGAGTCATTGGATAAGACCCTGCCGAAAAAACCTACATGTAAACCTCGGGGCAAAATTACCTCGCCATGGTTCACCCAGGAAATATGCCTCTTAAAAAAGATCTGCAAAAAAACTGAAAGAGAGTGGAGAAAAAACTTCGACCCTATCAAAAAACTAGAATACAAACACACGATTCTGAATTATAAAAAGGCCCTCAAAATTGCTCAATCCAACTTTTTTGAAGAAAAAATAAAGTCATCCGCCAACTCATCTAGGGAGACCTTTGAAATTGCCAAAAAAATTCTCAAAACCCCGGATCCCCCTCCCCCCCCCCCCGTTGAACCCTCGGTCAGCCAGTGCAATGAACTAGCTGAATTTTTTGACTCCAAGATCAAGAACATACAAACACCAGACATATCCTCCCTTCCTAACCTGTCCAGTTCCATTCCACAAACAGCCGAACCTCGGCTAACTCGGTTCGCTCCCATGACTATAGACACTCTCTCCCCTATACTTCACTCAATTAAAAGTGGATCTCCACTGGACCCAGCACCTTTTAACATCTTAAAATCAGTTCCCCCTACCATCCTTCCTTACATGGCAACTTTGATTAACATCTCGCTCGTCCATGGTATTGTCCCACCCACCTGGAAAAAAGCAATCATCAAAGCCTTAATTAAAAAAACGCATTTAGATCCCCTAGAGTTAAGCAACTTTCGGCCGATCTCCCTGCTTCCAGGCATAAGCAAGATCGCCGAAAAATGTGTCAATCGTCAACTCTCGAACTACCTTGAAACCCCTGACCTCCTTAAACCCTCACAGACGGGCTTTAGGCCCGGCCAGAGTACGGAGACCGCGATGTTGGCGGTTGTCGAAGAGGCGAGAAAGATCATTGACTCAGGAGGATCAGTGGCAGTGATCCTCCAGGATCTAAGCGCGGCCTTCGACACCGTCAACCACTCGATACTAGTCCATAGGCTTAGGGACCTTGGTATAGCAGGGACGGCCTTGTCCTGGCTGGAATCTTTCCTGAATGACTGGTCATTTCAGGTAGCGGACGGCAATTTAACCTCCAGGCCTACTGCTATACACTGCGGGGTACCTCAGGGCTCATCCTTGAGCCCAACCCTTTTTAACGTTTACATGTCCCCCCTTGAGAAAACTGGCGCCCCATTCGGAATCAAGCTTTTAACCTATGCTGATGACACCCAGTTGGTGGTCTCTCTTAGTCAGCATAACCAATCTCCCACTAATCTCTACACATGTCTTAGTGACATTACCAAATGGATGGACATGTCCCATCTCAAGCTCAATAGTGGAAAGACGGAGATCATGGTCTTGGGCAACCAATCACACTTCCGCCTCGAATCCCTGTGGCCACCTTGCATGGGGACACCACCTAACCCTAAACATGAGATCAAGAGCCTAGGGATCTGGCTGGATGAGGATCTTAACTTCTCCACCCAAGCAAGGAAAACGGCCGGCGTTTGCTATGGTCTCCTACGGACCGCCAGAAAAATCCTTCCCTTACTCCCGGCACAATACCAAATGGATGGACATGTCCCATCTCAAGCTCAATAGTGGAAAGACGGAGATCATGGTCTTGGGCAACCAATCACACTTCCGCCTCGAATCCCTGTGGCCACCTTGCATGGGGACACCACCTAACCCTAAACATGAGATCAAGAGCCTAGGGATCTGGCTGGATGAGGATCTTAACTTCTCCACCCAAGCAAGGAAAACGGCCGGCGTTTGCTATGGTCTCCTACGGACCGCCAGAAAAATCCTTCCCTTACTCCCGGCACAATCCCAAAAACGTCTGATTCAGGGCCTTGTGATGTCCCGTCTGAACAACGGCAATGCCCTGTTTTTGGGGACCCCCAAAAAGGTATTGACAAAACTCCAGACGGGGCAAAATACTGCTGCCCGCCTTCTCACAGGAACACATCACCGCTGCTCAGCCAAGCCAGCCCTCAAAACCCTGCACTGGCTGCCCATCTAGGAAAGAGTGCATTTTAAAGCCCTTTGCACTACCTATAAAATCTTGCAGGGAAAGGCCCCACCCATTCTAAAGGACCTTGTCACCCCCTACAGGACTAACAGAAACCTTCGCTCTTCACATGACAATCTGGCATCCGTACCCAGGATCAAAAAAGCCCGCTCTGGAGGCCGACTATTTGCATACAATGCTTCTAAGTTATGGAACTCACTACCCTCTGATATTCGGGCTCACCCCAATCTTCTTCCATTCCGTAAGGCACTCAAGACCTGGCTGTTCCCATAACACTTCTTCCTCAATTCTTGTCATATCTATCACTAGCGCTGGGACGCTCACGGGCAGCCATGCGCTTTACAAATCTGTAAAAGAAATAAATATACATTCAAAATTATATTATCAAGAGATTGCGATCTCACAAATCCACCGCAGCTACTAAAACGCAGGATTGCAAAAATACAAAAACAATCATGCTGAAGCTTTCGAAGCAAGAAGTTAGCAACCAATTGGACAGCTACGCTTAATGACCAAAGGGATCTTCGACACATCTCAGCATCGGAAGTAAGTTTCACTTCTGTAACGGGAAGACTTTTGTTATTCATGGAGCCAGAATTAGAAAATGATGGAGTCAAATTAGATCAAGCAGCTCCACATCATGTGAATAAATCGGAAGGTAAGCCTGTTCAATTCCCATCACAAATGTAAATTCAGTTTCATGTGTGGGTTTGCATTGGTGACTCGGACCAATCAGCCAGTACATGTCCCTTTTTTTAAGACTCTCCTGGCGCCCAATAGGTGCCTAAATAAATACTCATCCCGGTTTTCGGTGGTTTCTTTAATTAAAGTGTTGAGCATGATTATGCTTCTACCATACTGTGGCTTGTAGTTCAGAACTTTATATGGCTGCCTGTTGTGCTGCCTTCCCTCCTTCACTCAGCACAAGATGCTTTAATGTGTGGCCAATTTCCTTCCTCAGAGCCCATCAGCATGTCCTTGTGAATCATCACGGAAGAAGCATTTATATGACTGGTTTCATTCGACATAGGTTTGCACAATTATATATCAAGTCGAAAAACAGGCCCGGGTGTTTTCTAATTGAGTCCCAGTATGGAGTACATGTAATTGCTACTCTATGGGCATCTATTCACTGTTTTCTTTTTCCTCTTGAAGATTATTGTGTCCTGCTTTTTTTCATTTGTTTCTTTTTATACCTCAGTATAATATAAAACCTGTGGTCTTCATTTACTAATATAAATACAGGACTATGATTTCCATAATGCAAAGAAAACTGTACTGAATAAGCTGTTTTTGTGTGACATGAGTCAGCTTGAGATTTTAGCTGCCTTTCATTTTGGCTGGTCTATTCTATTAAAAAATGGACGAAGTACACAACATCTGAAATGCAGTTCTGTTTTTAATTTTTTTTGTTTACTTTTTTCATATGGATTTTTTAGGTCTCGGCTCTAGACAGCGCATGTTCTGTCTCGAAGAGACATGTTGGGTTAAGCTTGTGAACATGGGGTGCAAATTAAAACTCTTTGCTAAAAATTGATCAAGAGACTTGAGCATTGTAGCAGAACTTTAGTAGTAACAGCAAACAAGGAATTAAACCTTATTTGTAGGTCTCAGCTGTAGAGAACATATCCACTGTCTCTAAAAGACATTGCCCTTGGATAGCGAGACCTATTGGCTTTGCCAATGCTTGTTCTCTTTGCTACTTTCTCTCTCTGGCCAGCTTTGCCTTTCTCTCTGTTTTGTACTCTTTATCTAGTTCTCTCTCTCATCTCTCTGCTGACGCTCTCTACCTCTGACTGTCAGTATTTCTCATCTCTCTTTTCCTGTATTGTACTGCACTGAATTGTATTGTAACATTTATATTGGACGTATTACTCCATGTGGGGTGCTAAAGGGCTTGCCTACATGGGTAACACACTCAACAATGTCAAGTGTGCTTGGAAATATGTTGTCTTTGTTTACACTCTTTGTAGGAAGTCTTTCCATGTTGTGTGTGAAGACCAGAAGGATTGGTTATCATGTTGTGCGATGCAGTGATTTGCAGTGTGATGGGTGAAGAAGGCTGAGAGACAGGTGCATAGTTTATGGTTTTCAGTAAGCTAGCAGCTTTGGTCATCTCTGGAGGTCCCTTTATAGTTTTTCTGAAGATCACAGTCAACTGAGCTGCTTACCACACTTCCTATTCTGGGATTTTGTTTATGTGTATAGTCCTAAGCAGATGGTCATGAGATATACTTGGAAGGACTTTGTTTCAATCACCTCTTAGGTGACAGTCATTGTGATATGTCAAGTACTGGTCATAGTTTATGGCTACCTGGGACCTGCTGGGGTGTACTCCGGCAGTCAATACCTGTTGAAATGATGATTGGAGTGCATTTTGCTGGTACAGTACTGGATGATAAGCATGGCCTTGTAGTGGTTCTGTATTAATATAAAGTTAAGAGAGTCACGCAGTTTAAGGGAATTATTATGCAGCCATTTTAACTACAATTGGCTGCACAACCGCCAAATACTATTATAGTATTTGGCAGGGCCAGGAGGACTATGTATGAATTTACATTACTTTTTTTAAAACATCCTTTTATTAGGTTTCATAGGCAGTTTAAAAACGTTTGGTTTTTGCACATGTACATGAATGCAAAACTATGATGACAAAAGAGATATATATCCCTTGCTCAAGGAGAGATTGCAAGGTACATATAAAATACAATCGTCGAGTTTCATATCATCAATACAATATATTATAAACAAAAGGAATGAACCCGGCGGTCGGGCTCCAGAAACCCCTCTTTACTTAATAACGGTCAGGGATTTGGAAAGGGACAGCAAAAGATAAAAACAACAAAACACTAATAAACAACATCCCACTCGGGCCTTTTGATGGATAGAATGAGGTGACGTTGCTTTATGAACAGGTAAAAAGAAGAGTAGGTATACATCCACACGTTTAGGAGATACTTTTTGAGAATCAATAAGTCCAGGTTCAAGTACAACAGTTCCGAAAAAGAAAGAGAAATGTTCTGTCCTTGATGTTAAATCATTGGTTTATTGTTCCTTTGTTAATGCCAACACGTGTTTCATCGCAGGGAACATACTGCGAATCTTCAGGGCTTAGTGAGGAAAGTATGACAATAAATGTCAGATTAATCTGACAAGTCCGTGTACGGACAAAAATTCCTGTGAGTGGATTCTAGTGAATCGAGGTTTGTAGCACGCTGCCTGCGTGATTAAGGGATCTTGTTCGGTTAGGTGTATGTCAAAACCCGGGAGGAGTTCCCGGTGCCGTTTAACGATGACCGTCATCGTTAAACGGCACCGGGAACTTCAAGAGGGAGTCCAGCACTGATAAGGTGCACCCGCCTTTCAAGGAATTCTAGTCTCAAACCGAGACACCCCGTACTCTATCATCAACTCCTCCCGGGTTTTGACGTACACCTAACCGAACAAGATCCCTTAATCACGCAGGCAGCGTGCTACAAACCTCGATTCACTAGAATCCACTCACAGGAATTTTTGTCCGTACACGGACTTGTCAGATTAATCTGACATTTATTGTCATACTTTCCTCACTAAGCCCTGAAGATTCGCAGTATGTTCCCTGCGATGAAACACGTGTTGGCATTAACAAAGGAACAATAAACCAATGATTTAACATCAAGGACAGAACATTTCTCTTTCTTTTTCGGAACTGTTGTACCTGAACCTGGACTTATTGATTCTCAAAAAGTATCTCCTAAACGTGTGGATGTATACCAACTGATGCTCATTTGCTATATATATCATTTCTGTAATGTTTCATATACGTGTATAGCGCAGGGGCATTGTTGTGTTATTGTTACTTGTGTGGATCCTCCTGGTCCATCTTTGGGCGGTTCAGTGAGATTACCGCCCGCCCTTTTGCCTTTACCTACCACCTTAAGGTGCTCTCTACCGTGCGGATACACTGGTGCGCGCCCCTTTTCCCTGGATAAATTGAAAAATCTCCTTGTTGCTTACAAAAAGAAGAGTAGGATTCAATGTTCTTTAGGGACTAAAGAAGAGCCATCGGGGCAATAAAAACGGGGTGGGGGCCAGGGGCCCGTGAACGTCAGGGAGACATCTTCTGAGCCCATATGCCAGAGGGTAAGGAGGAATCATTGCTCGAGCCGTAGAGAAAGGCGTGGAGAGGGCTGTGGCACAGACTATTCACCATGAAGGAAGTCTTTTCCGACGTACCTGCCTGGTGGGCGCAGAACAAACCCCCATTAGGGGCACCTGTGGGGGATGGGGGGAGTGAGAACAGATAACACGGACCCCATAATCAAGAGACCAAAGCACGTAGGGCATCCAACCCTCCCTAAAGGGGGCATACATTACATTACTACATAATACTCAGATACAGGTCAGTCCCTAATAAATTACCTGGACATAGACCGTTGTTAGTGTTTACCAACAGGAGGTGGGCGGGGGGGGGGTGCTGGTTGGGCGGTTACATATCTGAGGAGCATGGATTGAACTTGAAGGGGCGATTATTGACCCTGGGTATATCTCAGGGTGACAAAATGTTGAAGTTATTTCAGAAAAAATCATGTTTTCACTTCTTTGCTATGGCCTCTCTGCCTCTCTGCAGATCCTCTCTCTTTTACGCTAGAGCTTTGGCCCTTCCTCAGTCTCTACTGCATCCTTCTTCTGATGTGCATCCTCGCTCTTCTTTCATCCTAATCCTAGTATGAAATTAGTGCCCTTGAATTAAACTTTGCTCTAGGATGTTGTGTTTCAAGTGGAGCTCATGAGTTCAACTCTTCTTGGCATTCTGTGTAGTGCCTTGATTTAGTAGACATTTTTTTCTCGCACCCAACTCTGTCCTGACTAGAAAAATTTAAAAATCCTGTAATTTAAAACAAAGAAACTAAACAGAATTCAGTACATTTCTGCAAAGTTAACGAAAGCATCCATCCTACCCCCACACCCACCAAACCCCTCCATTGTTATCTCAGATCCTTTCAAATAGAGAAGGGTACTATTTCACAGATTGGTAGGGAAGGAGTCAGCTACGTGGGTGTGCAGTTATTCGGGGGGCGGAGGTGTTTCATTCCACAATTCAGTGGGAACTGAGCAGGGTTCAGAGTTACCCTCCAGCCCTGCTGAATCTTCCTCTTATCATTGACCTCTGCTGTAGTTGCTCAGACCAATCAGGCTATTCTACCAACTTCCATACACTACCTGACAGATACCTGAGAAACATTTCTCCCATATTACTTCAGCAGTGTTTGAATGTAAATATTTGTGAAGTTTCACCATTGCAACATATGAAAGAAGATATGGTAGCTCTATGTGCAGAGCTATCATATCTGCGCATTGATAGGTCAGTGTTCAGCCTGGAGATGTACACATGCTCTATTCTTCACAGGACTTCAAAAGCCTGTAATCCTACAGACTTCAATCAATTTCTCTATTGGTCAGAGGCCATTAGAGCTAAACCGGACCCTTGACTCTGTTCTGACTCACCTATTCCTCACAATATCTAGCAAACACAGTGCTACAAAGGGACAAGAAGAGTAGTACATCTGGCCCTTACCTCCTTGTTGACTTGTAATTCACAAAGCTTTGCCTACCAGCAATTGTATTTTACTTCAGGTTTGACTTAATCATACCTTTCCAGGGGTAAGACATGTTTACTCAGGGAGCTGATTCCCACAACCTTTTTCCATGAGTAGACATGACTTACTGCTATAATGAAGACCAAATCCGAGAGGCGATGCTCTTCATTTGATAGCATCTCAAGCTGGCCCACTTGTCTCACAGCTAACTCCCTACAACTGATCAGTTTAGCATCATGGTGACTCCTGGAAGTTCAGGAGTAAGTTACACCAAGATCATGTACACTTGTAGGTAATTTCTCCCTGTGGAAAGTGGATTATTAGTAGGGGCAAATGTATATCCTGCCACTAGAAATAAGGCCACTAACACAGTATAGGGCTCAGAATAGGACTTTGAAAATGATTCCCATGCTCAACCCTTGGAAGCTTTGCTGCGAGCAGGCAGGCTTAACTTCAAAGAAAATTATGTAAAGCATTTAAAAACACAAATTCAGTAAATAACTAAGACACAATGCACAATAAAAATCCAACACCAATTTATAACAATAAGAAATGTTTTTATCTTTAAAATGATACCAAAACAACAAAAATCCAATGTAGGGAACCAGAGATATGAATTGTCAAAGATTTAGCATTATCTAGCACATATAAAAGTATAGCGCCTTATCGGGATATCTGGTCTTGATAGACTGGGTCAAAGTCAAAGTTTAAGGGTGGCTACCCCTCGCAGTATGTCTTGGTCACGGTTTTTACCTTCAGACTTAGAAACTTTTCTGGGGCTTTTCTTCCCGCAGTCTCTCAATGCTCTTCACCAGACCGGATTTGGTGAGGGTTTGCCGGCCTCGAATTTCGACTACTCCCGGCCAAACTCTGGAAGTAGGACCTTCCGAGGCTTTCAGAGGGACAAACCTGGACAGCAAGCCAACTTGCAGTTGAAGGCAAGCGGCTTGGCTGGCCAGGTCGAGTCTGTCCCCTTATGGAGTTTTTAGGTCTCGCTGGTGTTAGCAGCGCATAACGCTGCTCCAGCAAAATACCTATTGTTGTGGTTTGCCGGGAATCGAGGACAGGGGGTGGTTATGCGCTTTACCTCGGCGATTTCACCTTGTGGAGGCGCATGTGCACATCTCCTGTCCTACATTCCCAGCAAGCCCGCCTCTTGCCTCTCTAAATCGCGCGCGCGCACACACAGCCACACTCACGCAGGCGCGCACACACACGGTAGTAGTGAGCAGTTTCAACCACTTAAACAGTTGCTGTGGGAATGCAGATATGGCTCTGCATCACTTTGGGACTCCAAGGACTGATGGAAGCAATTGAACAGTGCGCAATAATAACGAGGACCCGCAAAATCACCGAAAGGACACAGTGCATACAGGGATCACTTACGGGCATTTTGTCCCAAAGGTAGTGTGGGTGCGTACAGCTGAATACCTAAACTAAGCATGCGCACAGTCGGGACTGAGCAGATACGGCAGGCACGAAAGGTGCGGAGCAGAAACTTCTCAAAAGCGTTGTATATGCTAAGAGCCATCAAGAGGGTACAAACTCCGCCGGTGGGAACTGTTGGAGCACAAGCACACCTGGCCGTGACTCGCGTAAATGCCAGAGACCATTGCGCATGTGCGCCATTATCCCGTGGGCTACAAATGCATGCGCCTTCCGCAGGCCCAATCCACCCAACCAGTACCTCACACCGATGGCGCAGTAGTACTCCGATAAGCCTCCTGCTCCTCTCACTTGCATACTCACCCGTTTTTTAGATCCACCTCCACAATCTTGCCATAACCTTTAAAGAAGAGCTCGACATCGCGCTCTCGGGCCTGGTAGCTGAGGTGTCCAATATAGACGCAAGACATTCCACGACGATCCAGGTTGACAGCAAGCTCAACCGGCCACTACCGGGTCTCACACACGGTCCGGTGGCGGTCGTCTGACTACCGACGACCGACATTCAGCTGTTACCAGCGAGATGCCTAGCCAGGGTCCCCGACACACCTCGTGCTTCGACGTCCGTCCAACGGCGTACGTGGGACGTCACTGGCAGAAATACTACACCGCAACGTCACGTTGAAGGTGTAGTCCAACGTCTGCAGTTGGTGAGACGCAAAAATACCAGAGTGCGATTGTATGATAGAGATGCCCATGTTGGGAGCCATTCTTCTGCCCAAACTGGCGTTAACTAGTACTTATTGACTCATGTAATGTTGTACGGATGTATGCACTCAGTACTAGAAAACAAAGGCGCTAAAAGGAAACTCCGGGACAACTTAACGAAATGGAAATACTGAGGCTGTAATATTCCTTCACCGTACACACTAGTGAGTGGGCATAATCTTTTAGGTCGAAGCCTACCTGGCAGCTGTTGTCTTGCTAACCATTTCTTTTGGGCATTCAGAAAGCATCCCGTTGCCGACCATTGGCTTTTAGGTTTGTGTTTTTTTTGCAGATTTATATAGCGCGCACTTGACCCGAAGGTACTGGAGCGCTTTACATGAGCACTGGTTACGTTACACAAGGACACACATTCATTTAAATTGGGGTAGGCACATGTTAAGAACTCCAGACGCATTAGATTAGTTGAAGAGAGTTCTTTAATTGAATAAGCCAACACTAGCTTCTACACAGGTTGGAGCGTAAACACTTCCAGTCAGTTTAGCGATCAGCTGTCAACTGTCATCCTGACTGTTAACAGCTGGTGACCTCACCTGTGGTATGGTGTCCGCACAGGGACACTACCAAGAATATGCTGAACGGTGTCCTGGAAGGGACACATGCCTACGATCATTACACATCTCCCTTCCTAAGGAAGAGAAAGAGAGAGAGAGGAGAAGAGGAACAAAGGGTGAACTATTCGCAAATGTAGTCTTTTAGTTTTGCAGGTGGTCCCAACAACCTCCCTGCTCAGCTTCTACTAATAGGTTGTGATCTGTCGCGTACAGGCGTCAGTGGCAACATGTGTCTAACTCTCTCTGCACTGATCTGATTTGGTGAAATGTTCTCTGGCGCGGAGATGTGTCGCAAGTTGTTCCTTCCTATCGGGGTTGATGGTGCAGGCCACTCATAGAATCGTAGTCTGAAGAACAGGGTTGAGCTGTGTTGCATCTTGGGTGTCTCGGGAGGGTTTCTTGTAAACTTCATGGGCAAGGTGGCTTCCAGGTTTTCAACGGGATGTACCTTACCGTCGCTTAAGAGTGCGGAATTACAGTACACTTCACGTACTGTCAGGGGAGCGGTGTATCTATCCTGACTCTTCCCTATATGGCCACTCTTCTTTACCTTGACAACATCTACCGCCTTGAGTTCCACATGTTTGCACCCATGCTTGTTTGACATTGGACTGCCTCTTTGCTGCGTGTCCCCCGGTGGCCTTTCCTAGACTCCTTTACGATTCTTGGCCATACAAGGGCTGCTGCGTTACTTTAGGTTGTTTCATGGCGCTACGCTTACTTTAAGCTGCCCCTGCAGCACTGCCAATGACCGTTACTCTCACAATGCTATATCTAGCCAGCCCCTGGGTAATGCTCCCTCACTCTGTTACCAGAGTGCTGCAGATGAGGGTGCTTCTATGTTAGGCTGTTCAGGATAACTTCACTCATTGCTACACAGTTCCACACCACATAATTCAACAAACTGCATAATTCGAATCAACAACATAACTACACAATACATAAATCCAATCTACACCACAGAATTCCACATCATGCAACAAAATTTAACAGCACACCACATAATTAAACTCCACCACATGCCACTCCACAACTCGCCACTCCACAACACATAATAACCATCCACATAAGTGCATTCATGACGCACACTCCACATAATTCCCGTACACTCAATACTACAGAATTGCTGGCCACATAAGTCTACTGTGCACCATGCCACATATTTCACTCCACACCATTCCATGCCACACAGTTCCACAACTAATAATTCTAATCCAACCCACATAATTCCGCACCACGTGCATCCACTCCAAAAACAAAACACATGGTAAAAAGACATTGTCATTTAAAATGGCAATAGCTCTAACTCTCACAAATGCGAGACCTATTGCAATGCAAATGCATTCAATAGGTCTCGCATTAACGAGACTTTGAGCTACTGGCATTGTAAATGACAAACCTTTTATCTATGTGTTGGTTTTCAAAATGCACCACCACCATGTCCACCACATCCACCACCACCACGTCCACCACATCCACCACCACGTCCACCACCACCATGTCCACCACCACCATGTCCACCACCACCATGTCCACCACCACCATGTTCACCACCAACAACACCACATCCACCACCACGTTCCACCACCACCACGTCCACCACCACAATCTCCACCACCACCATGTCCACCACCACCACGTCCACCACCACTACGTCCACAACCACATCCACCACCACTACGTCCACCACCACTACGTCCACCACCACTGCGTCCACCACCACTGCGTCCACCACCACCGCGTCCACCACCAACACCACATCCACCATGTCCACCACCACCATGTCCACCACCACCATGTCTACCACCACCATGTTCATCACCATGTCCACCACGAGGCCACTACCACATCCACCACCACCATGTCTACCTCCACCACTACCACATCCACTACCACCACCACGTCTCTATCTATTACCCTCACTCTATCTATCTGTCGCCCTCACTCTATCTGTCGCCCTCACTCTATCTATTGCCCTCCCTCTATTTATCTATCTATCGCCCTCACTCTATCTATCTATCTATCTATCTATCTATCTATCTATCTATCTATCTATCTATCTATCTATCTATCTATTTATCTATCTATCTATTTATCTATCTATCTATCTATCATCCTCACTCTAACTATCGACCTCACTCTATCTATTGACCTCACTCTATCTATCTATCACCCTCACTCTATCTATCTATTGCCCTCACTCTATCTATCTTTTTCCCTCACTCTATCTGTCTATCGCACTCACACTATCTATCGCCATCACTCTATCTATCTATCTATCTATCTATCTATCTATCTATCTATCTATCTATCTATCTATCGCCCTCACTCTATCTATTGGTCTATCTATCGCCCTCACTCTATCTATTGGTCTATCTATCGCCCTCACTCTATCTATCTATCTATCGCCCTCACTCTATCTATCTATCTATTGCCCTCACTCTATCTATCTATCGCCCTCACTCTATCTATCTATCTATTGCCCTCACTCTATCTATCTATCGCCCTCACTCTATCTATTGCCCTCACTCTATCTATCTATTGCCCTCACTCTATCTGTCTATAGCACTCACACTATCTATCGCCATCACTCTATCTATCTATCTATCTATCTATCTATCTATCTATCTATCTATCTATCTATCTATCTATCTATCTATCTATCTATCTATTCTATCTATCTATCTATCGATCTCCATCACTCTATCTATTGGTCTATCTATCGCCATCACTCTATCTATCTATCGCCCTCACTCTATCTATTGCCCTCACTCTATCTATCGCCCTCCGTCTATCTATCTATCGCCCTCCCTCTATCTATCTATCACCCTCCCTCTATCTATCGCCCTCCCTCAATCTATCGCCTTCCCTCTATCTATCGCCCTCCCTCTATCTATCTATCGCATCACCACAGCATCACTCAGCACCACCACAGCATCACTCAGGGCACCACAACATCACTCAGCACCACCACAGCATCACTCAGGGCACCACAACATCACTATGCGCTACCACAGCATCACTGAACGCCACAGCATCACTCAGTGCCACCACAGCATCAATCTGTGAACTATTCAACAATAACTGGTTCAAATACGTTCTCTCAATGTCTCAAGCTTTATTACAAATGTCACAAAGAGATGTTATCATTTCACTTCTGTTCTTGGATTTTCAGCACAATAAAATGCACTGAACATAATCTCATTGTAAATTACAATAACTTCTAAGTATTAATTATTTAAAAAAATTAAAAGCCATTGTTATTTGTAATATCAATACATCTAAGTCACGTAAATATATATAACACATATTGCATTACAAATGCTATAGGTGTCACATTTGCGAAAGTTAAAACTATTGGCATTGTAAATGACAAAGCTTTTAATTTTGCTATTTTTAAAACAACACATAAATATAAAATGTGTCATTTACAATACCAATAGCTCAAACTTTCCTAATGCGAGACCTATTGCATTGCAAATGCTTGTTTTTTAAAGTTGCGCCAAAGTTATCCAAACTTCTGGAACTTCTTTCTGAAGTTCTGCAAAGGGTCCCGAAGTGTCTCAAACCCACTCCAAGGGTCTGAAAGCTCCAAGATGGACTTTGAAAGTTGAGCACTTCAGTTCCCACAATCCACCTGGACAAAACCCTTACAAATCCACTGGTCGTTCTCCAGGCTGAAGATTCTTGGTGGTGATGTTCCAGGTGAGCTCTGTTGAACTGTAGTTTGCATGGAGTCCACTCCTTAGTCCTTTTACAGCAAGGTAGTCCATAGGGTTGTAGTTCCAGATGGTACAGAAGTGCAGGCCTTAGGAAATGCACATCAAACTTCTCAGCATGGCCCTTCTTGCTTTCTTAAGTTTCAAGCAGCAGACTTGAGAGGCTCTGCCCCTCTGAGATACTTATTCCAAGTTCTGTCAAAAAGGAGATCACTTCTGCCCAATAGGGAGTAGGGTACCGCCCCAAGGTATAACCACTTCCTGCAGATTGTGGCACTATATTGTCCAAGAGCGCACCAATTCTTCCAAATTAATAATGGATGATTTTCCAGCAGGAAGAGAAGAGCTGGCTAAACACACCCCTATTATGGCTAATCTCCATAGTCTCTCTCCCTTGCATCTGCTCATTCCTTCCGTAAGCATATCATCTGGCAGGTTTCAAAAGAGTAGAGTTGTAAATGACACTGGTGTCTTCCCCTTCCCTTGAATCCCATTGTTTATGACCCCCCCCCCCCTTGTTCTGACATTGCTGTGTAACAGAACACTACCCTCCCAGCAGAGCTGGTCAACTCCAGGGGCTCTTTATCACCTCTTCAAAGGAGCCTGGCTAATCCATTTAACTCTGACCAATCAGGACAGACCACTGGAAGGCTGAATCTGGACTTATAAAACAAGACAGTCTTATAACTTCTTGTCTGTACATTTTAGAAGAAATTCAACAATATCATATTGTTGAGTTTATTAATACCATTTTGGAAAGTCTTTGAATGGAATGGTTAGCCTTCTCCTATCAAGACGTATTAGTTAACAACTTCTTGCCATGTTAACCTATGTAGCAGAGGATTTGCAATGGGAAAATGACGTGGGCAATTTTTCCAGCACCAGAGTTTATAAAAACATATTGTATAAGTACTCTGCCTATATCTATAGGACACTTTATCCCTGGAACACCTAGGGGAGACTTTAGAGGTTCTGAATATGTAAATATATTGCAGATCCTCCCTCCACAGTGCTCCTAGCACCAAAGTCGATTTTGTGCAGCAATTTATCACAATGTGGAGAGTGAAATGTGCATTTTCACTTAACCCAGGGCATCTAAAACTCATTTTATAAGGCTCCTCCTTATAGATACCTGACCCTTCATCCCTGAGACACCTAGGAGAGACCTTGGGGGTACCTAATATACCCAAACATTGTAGGTTATCAATTTTTAAGTGCCCCAAACACCAAAGTCGAGTTTGGGCACCATTTACTTTTTAAAAGCAGTACTGCAACACAGAGCTAATTTTAAACAGACCTCAGGCTTCATCATTGCACACATGCAAGTGCAGAAAGGGCTGCTGGCCTCTAAACTGCCATGCCCTATTATATGCTAGGGACTTAGAGGTAGTTTCAATCCCCCTGCCCTATTATGTGCTAGGGTCTTATAGGGTAGGTCATGTCAATCACAGGGGTACCCTAACCTATAGTGTACCGTAGTGTAAGTAGGTGTTTTCACTGTATTCTAAGTGTCTCTTTCAGCATAGCACTGGCCCTGGGCCTGGTTAGGCTGAGCCCAGGGTCAATCAGAGTCAGTTACCACCAGTACCAGTCAGCAAAAAGTTGGGGGGGGGGGGGTGCCCAGGGGATAGGATGACTTTGCAACAATCCCATATACTGCTGAGGTGCACTAGAGACTTTAGAAATACACCAGTCCAACGTTAAATCTTTTGAAACTGCACCAGAATAAGACCATAAAAGTGGGTCACTTCTTGTGCACTTTCTTATGTCATGTGGTATTTTAGGAGTGTTAGTTCTATTGTCAGAGGGAGACCCAAACAACCTCATCTCATCACCCTGGAGCCCAGGCTGACGGCAGTAAGTTCTGCGTTAAATCATTTTACATCCCTCATCTGCTGTTGTCACTGCTAGCATTATTACTACTGCATGTACTATTGCTCATACTACTTTTTCTATTTTTACTGCCACCACTTCTACAGCTTCTACCACTACTTCTATTAGTACTATTGCCAGTACCTAGAAACAGTAATCTTATTAGTTTCAGTACATTTCCTACCACCTTTTATTTTGCTCGTACTACTACTGATATGTATTATTTACACAACTGTTATTGTTACTAAAGATGCTATAAATATGATACCAGTATTTGTAATACTACTCACATACAAATGACACTCTGAGTCCCCCATTATGAGTGTGGTACTTCACCCAGAGCAATAACCCATGTGATCTATCCCAAGTCTCAATTCCAAGTCTGCATTGGCCTGGATTTATGGGGTCGAAAACCTGCTGATATGACAATTTTGGGCCAGGAGACAGGAGATCTGTTGAATTTGCTGCACGGCCCCCACCCATCACTGTCCTTCCTCTGAAGCACTCCCGGTGGACCAGACAATGCTCCCTCCCTCCAGACACAACCAAATCCTGCATCTTTGCCCTCGCCCATTCCCCCACACTAACATTCCCACTGACACTTTCCGCCTGCTCAAAGCAGGTGGAAAATGTCAGCTTCTTATGGCAAAATCTGGAAAAACTGCCCACCCGGTAACCCCAGGTCTGAGCAGCTGTTCCCAATTGTGGAGAAAGAAGCATAAAGGCTGGACTTTGGTACAGAGATACCAGTTGGTAATGTGGTCTGGCAAACTCATAATGAGAGCCCTAGGAGTACAGTTCAGGGTGATGTCGATAGGCTTTGCCAAAGACCTATATTCATTGTGCTTATTCAATGTGAATATTCAGTGTGTATTTGGAGTACTCAGCGTGCGTGAGCATCCTGTGACCCTGCCCTCTAGATACTACGCACAAAGAAGAACATCGATTCATGAAGAGTAACCATCTGTATGCCTTGCACACAGGGCTTGGCCTGCATTCTTGTCCTATGTGCAATTTGTATGGCGTGAAAAAGTCCTTTGTGAATGGACGATACATGGGCTGCATCCATGCAACAAATGTACCTGGTAGAAATAACATAAGGATTGTGCTGCATTTGTGTCTATAGGTGCTCTCACTTTCTTCCTAATAATGCCACCATACCCTCCTAAAGAGTCATATTAGCCCGCAAAGTATAACAATTTGCCATAATCCTATGCAATATATGCACTATATAATATGCTTCAGCTGGACTGTTTATGATTTTATTTTGTAAGATTTGGCTTGCAGGTAGGGCAGACGTCTTTTCTTTCTTAAAGCACAGGACTACATGGAAGGTTAGCCCTGTGGAGGGGACACGTTCTTAGAGTCTCGTAGAGGGATATTTCAAATAGCCATATGGTGGAGGCAATGCTCCTACAATGTGCTGTCTTTCCACGTGGAAACACTTGATCATAAGGGGGAACAGTATAATCTTCATTGATGATTGGTGCATGCCTTACCCAGACCACAGACTTTGCAGGGCTTTTCAAGGTATGCAACCTAATATAAGAGCTCATATGTTTCTCACCTCGCTTCTAAGCAGAATTTACAATACACTGGTATCACTTTTAAAAAACACACCTGGGCAAAATCTTCCTTCCTCAGAACAATACTGAAGCATTTCCTTTCTCAGATGGAAAGTCAGAGACAGCAGCATTATCTTCTCTTAGTCTGCAGGGACGTTTATTTAAAATGTTGTGGTGAACTCGAGTTTCCCATCAGAATAGGTGAAAGACTTTCCCACCCATAATGCTATTTTGCTGCGCAGTTCCAAATAATGCTGACTCTGAGGATGTAAATGAATGCTACTTGATATAAACTTTCAGAGTTAAGGACTGATTTAAAGCATGGTGCGAGGTCCAACATGTCAAAGGAGACGACCTTTGCTTCCCTGGTGGAGGACCTCTGGAGATATTTAGGGATCCCCTTCAGTCCTACAGGGTTCTCACTACCTTGCGTTATGCTGACGTGTGGCGTATGTATTCTGCAATGGTTTTTTTTGGTTTTTAAAAATAAACTAGCTGACCGCCCCAGCGTTGCCTGGGGCAGAAGGGGGCTGGGGCAGCATTTCAGGCTTGCGTGCACTCCCACCCCAGCCCCTGCCCACCACAACATTGTCTGTGTCCCGGACAATGTCGTGGCGGGCGGGGGCCGGGGCGGGAGTGCACGCAAGCCTGAAATGCTGCCCCCAGAGCCTGAGCCTTACCTCAGCCGCATTTGTTCAGGGCCAACCTCCCGCACCGGCTCCCTCCCACCCCGACATTTCCCGTGTCCCAGAGCCTTACCTGAGCCGCCGCTCCTCCCCGCGCTCCTCACTTCACCGCCGCTCCTCCTCGTCATGACGCACCTGAGCTGCCGCTCCTCCCCGCGCTCCTCACTTCACCGCCGCTCCTTCTCGTCATCACGAGGCCAGCGCTACATCGCGGTCAGCACTACTTTCAGGGCACTACCTTTTTTTAAGTTATATTTTTTAATTTACGTTTTCTTTTTTATTTTCTATAGCCTATGTCCATCTGCAGACCCTGAAGATTACAACAATGTATTGGGTGTGTGGATTGGCGCTGTCGTTCCCGAGTTTACCTTGCCAAAAGTTTTGTGTTCTCTCTTTATACTATTATTAGTATAGATAAATTCCCAAAGCAAGAGTTTATTCTTGAAAAACAAAAAATCTATGATTCCTTCACATCAGGGATCTATAATCCCTGATGCAAAGAGGTTTTTTCTCCCTGTGTGTCGGTACCAGTGTGTGATTTTTAGGTCGAGCATCAGCACGCATGTGCTCCTGCAAGACCTGCTGTAATCGATACTACTCCCCTATTCCCACCTGCTGAATACCTATAGTCTCAGTGCAACATCGGTCTTCTTTCCTGCCTTCTAATTCGTTCATGCAGCCAATACCTCACTTCCGTTTAAGGGTGAGGAGCACTGGCCAATTACAGTTCCCATACACCATCATCCTTCATCTGCTGTTTACAAGAACTCTTTTGAAAGACGTTGCTTTCTGCCGCTCAGTGCCTGCATACCTTGCCTTCTCTGTTTGGCATTGTGTTATAAGCCCTCCCCCCATCCGCCACATATTCAGAAGCGAGTATATAAACAAATACCTGTCCTTTCACTGCTTCAGCCATGCAATTTTTTTTCTTAGCTTTAAAGATGAGCTCGACACACGCTCACCCATAGACTCTACCGACTTTTGCCTGTGCCTTCTGCTGCGCTCCTTCCACTACCAGATGGCGCCGAGCAGAGGGAACAGCTACACGGGAAACTCTGCGACTTATGATGGAGCCTAAAAGCCACCGGACAGCATGTACTGCAGCATAGCTGGCCCGAAGCACGCTTATAACAGCAGCACAATGTTCAGTCTTGATGACTTCAGCTGTCTTTGCCAGGCTGCCCCGGGCCACCGCAGGGGGACACCTAAGAGGGTGGCCACCCTTAGTGCCACATAATGGCACAGACCCACAAAGAGTGGTCTAGTGTATGGGACCCTGGGGGTCCCGAGTGATGTCACTTCCGGCGGAGGGAGGGGCCTTAGGCATATAGCCTGGGGTCGCGGGCTTGTGCCCTCTTGGACCCCGACCTGCCTTGTGGTCGGACCCTCTCCCTCCTGGCCTCGGACGAGCTGTGCTGCCCGGACAATGACTTTGAGGTGGGATCTCCAGGATCTGTCGGCGGTCAGTGCTTTCACCCCCCCCCCCTTTTCGGGGACGAGGCTGCTGGGCCTGGCCATTGCTGTGGCTGTGGATGCAGTGTGGGGGTGGGACGGCTCATGGATTTCAAGGGGCAGGGGCCCCCTCTTCTGGTTGTGGGCAGCACGTTGCAGGCTGGGGGAGGGGCAAAGGGCGATAGGAGGCTTTGTTCTCCAGGGCTTCGCATCCGTGCTTGGGGGCGATGCTCCAGGGGCCCGCCCGTCGTGTCTGAGGTGAGGCCGTGCACAACTTCATATGGAGTGGATGCACTGCAAGGATGGTTTTCATGTTTTGGTTTGTTTTTCATTGCACATGTGTTCAAATTCTAAGCCTCATACGCGGCGTGCTCCTGCAAACAGATGAGTGTGGGGGTCGTGCGTACCGTACAAACATCGATATGGGTAAGCCAGATGAGGAAACAGTTGGTGGACTGTATTTATAGAAGTAGAAGTTTTGTATTGAGCAAGGACAATTTACACTATCTGATGTTGTTCTTTCTTTTTTCGGTGCGCAACACGTTTCAATTTTCATTGCTGTTGTCGCCAGTCAGGGCTTCTAGGGCCAGATGTAGGAGCCAAAATACCGGTCGGTAACGGCCGATTTCGGCCGTTACCGACCGGTATTTAGTATTTGGCATGTAGGGGGCATATTTTACCGATTCTGTAAATTTACCGAATTGGTAAATTTACCGAATCGGTAAAATACCGAATCGGTATTTTTACCGATTCGGTAATTCTGAGATGTAGGTGGGACTCTTCTGAGTCCCACAGGCCTTACCGAATCAGTATTTTACCACCCAATCCAATTCGGTGGTAAAATACCGATTCCAGGTGGGCTTCAATGCCCATAGGAATCAATGGGCATTACCGAATCGGTATTTACCGATTCGGTAAATACCGATTCTTCCAGAATCGGTAATTCAATTACCGATTCTACCTAAATCTCCCCCCTTCTATTTTACCAATTCATAAATACCGAATCGGTAAAATTCGGTATTTATGAATCAGTAAAATATACTTACCTACATCTGGCCCTTAGTGTTTAAACGGACTAGTGCAGAATTGATCACAGGTTGTTACCAGGGAGACGTTGCGTGGGCTGTGGTATTGAGTGTTGACGCCCGGCGCGCAGTTCAGTGGTTTGCTTTCCTGCCTGGTGGGCACCATTTTGTCACTGGCACCGCAGGAATATCATGGCAACGAGGTCCCTCACTCGCCCCCTAGCTTTCCCGACGGGGCGATTCGTGCTCAGCTCTCGGAAGTGCGGATCAATTGTTTACATTTCGTTGTACTGGCGTGTGCACACACTGATCGGCGCACACGCCGCGGGAGTGGCCTTTTTTCCACGAGGCCAGAGATTCAATTTTGGTGATGTGGTGTGCTCTTCATTCCGCGGGGCCAGCTCAGTTCAGATTTGGCTTCTTAGTTGTCTGGGAGATGCAGAGCTGGCACTGGCATGGCCCCGAGCATGAGGCGTGGGCATGGTTTAGAAGGATGCAGGGAGGTGTTTGCCAGTGGGAGAAATGTCCATTGACTGATGTGCTTGTGGTGTTGCCCGCTCAGTTGAGTGTGTACAGTCAGTTGCTCTTAATTGTCCCAATTGTTCCTGTCCCACCACTGTGGAATTCCATCTGCTGTGGGGCCGCAGCGCTTTTCTGGCATTCTGTGCACAATGCTCAACTAACACCACAGGGGCAGGGGTTGTGTGAACGTGTGGCTTCGGGGCGTGTCAGGGTGCATTTCCCGTGTTCCCCCGCCCTGTCCTTTGTGCATGCGTGAGGGAGTTCCGACCTGCGTGTGAGCTGCGGCTTGGCTGGGTGCCACGCTGTGGGGCCGGGCAGGGACCATCACGCATGGACATCTCCGTTGGAGGACAGACATCGTAGTTCCCGTCCGCCCCTCTTGGCTCTTCCCCATTGTGCCATGCGGCGTTGTGCGAACTGCGGTGCGGTGTTCTGGGTGGGAGGGCCCCGGTTCAGCCCCTGTATCTCTGGGCACGTCTTTTTGATAAGCGAGTCTCGGGGGGGAGGGGGGAGGTGCGTGCATGTGCTCCTCCTGCCTTGCTTGCTTGGTGGGCAGAGCGCCGCACCACAGGCCCAGGTATCTACGGGCTCGGGGTTGCACGGGGCAGTGATGGCTGCGGGTGCTGCCATTGCGGCTTGTTGGCGCTGCTACCTCCGCACACGGGCCTGGTGCTTCTGGGCTCTTGCAGGGAGGCTCTGCACTTCATTGCCCCAGGTCTTTCTGGTTGGCCCCATGTTGAGCGTCATGCGGTGCCTTTCCAGTCACTTTCAATAGAATATACAGGCTATGGTTGCGGCTGATTTATCTTAGGCAGCGACCAGCCACTGACAAAGCCAATAGTCTGACTATCGGTATGATGCTTGGAATATATAGCTGTGGGTAATGGCAGAGGAACTACAAGTGTGCGGCACACTAAGCTAGACCCCAGTTTTTGCTTTTTATATTCGCTGCACCTTCTTAATTTGTAGTCGTTACTGCAGCAGAACATAATTAGGGATGATAATATTTCATTCAAAGGCAAATAACATCCCTGGGTAAGGGGGTTGGATTTCGCAGGGAGGGTGGTCCAACCGGGGTGGGTTGTGGGGTGGTGGTGTGGTGGTGGTGGTGGTGGTGCTCAGAGTTGAGTATCCTGTTTTTTCATTATCTGTGTCGTTTTTCAAATGCATGTGAGGTGATATCAATTTGCATACTTTTCAGCAAAAAACAGCTTGATTGTATTTTTTTTTGTCATAAAAGGGCTCATGTTTATTTACTGCTCTCGGTGTTGTATCAAACATTATGGCTGTTTCTAGATTGAAGTTTGTAACTTGGAACATATGCGGTCTAAATGATCCTAAGAAACGCAGAGTTTTCCTTGAGTTGTTAAAGATAATGCAGGTGGATATCATCTGCCTGCAGGAAACTCATATCCCATGGGGTAATCGTACATGTCTTAGATTTTTGGGTTATGAGTTGGTGGCTTGTACCCGACAGACCTCTACAATCAGGGGAGTTGCTATTATTTTAAAGACTGGGCTAGGACTTGTTAAAAGAGTAAAACAAGACAATTTTGGTAGATGGCTAATAGTAGAATTGTCAATTAAGGGCCGTCTTTTTTCTATTTGCTCAATCTATGCTTCTAATCTGGATGACCCACAGGTTATAAGGGATCTAAATTTAGAGCTAGCTATGTGGCCTCATCCTTTGTTTTTTTGTGGAGACTTTAATATAAATATTCCCAGTCATTTGGACATAACAAAACATAATATACATGTCGGACGGAAGCCTCAAATTTATAAGGCACTACGGACTCTCCTGGTTGAGCATGGCTTGTCGGATACATGGCATTATCATCATCCAAATCAACCGGGTTTTACTTATCATTCGATACCTCATAGCAAAATGGTCCGCATCGATTATGTCTTTACTTCTCTTCAAATTGTTGGGTCTGGTAAGATAGAAATCAATCCAAGGACTATTTCTGATCATAACCCTATCCTTTTTAGCTTTCCCTGGGATCGTCCAATTAATCAGATCAGATCATGGACATTCGATAGGAAATTCTTAGTTGATAAACTATATCAAGAACAACTTAACTCATGGATTTTAGAGTTTTTTTCAACTAACACTGGTACTGCTTCGGTCGGTATTGTCTGGGATACATTTAAGGCCGCGTTACGTGGCGAAACCAAAAGATTTGCTTCTTATCGCTGGAAGACTGAGCAGCAAGCTGTAAAAACTAGACTCTCAGCTCTTCAACAAGCTGAACTCGATCTAAGCTCTAATATTCGTAGGGGAGAAGACATAGCAGCTAGCATGAAATTAGTTGCCATAGCCAAATCTAATTTATTAGAACCCTTATATAAAGATGTAGCTACTAAATATTTTCAATTTCGAACTACTATGTATGAACTCTGTGAAAATTCGGGTAAGGTCTTAGCAAAACGTCTACGACAAAAGGCCATAGCTAATCAGATAATTAAGGTTAAAGATAGTTCTGGTATTATTCAGGATACAAGTGCCGGTGTTTTAGATGTTTTTGTTGACTTCTACACAACTTTATATACGGAAGAAACTAATATAACTCTACAGCAACAAACTGGGCTAGATCAATTTTTCCAATCCTTGGATACTCTCAGAGTTACAGACGACCAGAATCAAATCCTCGCCGAACCTATCAGCTGGGAGGAAGTTCTGATCGCCATGAAATCTCTTTCTAATGGCAAAGCTGCAGGGCCAAATCTTATTCATCTTGAATTTTATAAAACCTTCTCACATCTATTTAGGCAGCAAATATTAGAAGTCTTTCGTCTTGCCCAGTCTGGATCAATTCCCGACTCATGGCGACATTCGACTATTGTACTTTTTAGGAAAAAAGGTAAGGATGAATTAAACCCAGCTTCATATCGCCCGATAGCATTAATCAATACAGAAAGCAAAATCTATTCAAGGATACTCGCCCTTCGTCTAAACCAAACAATTCTCCCTTTGGTTTCTACTCGCCAACACGGGTTTATTCCTGGTCGGGATACGACAGATCACATTAGGCGAGTAGTGGCACTTCTGGATTGGGCAAAGACCACAAACTCTGCCCTCGGGGTGATCCTGTTGGATGCTGAGAAGGCATTTGACAGGGTCTCCTGGGGGTATTTGTGGTCCGTTATGTCCTGGAAGGGCTATGCACCCAAATTCATCCAAGCTCTACAAGCTTTATACATATCTCCAATGGCCAAAATTCGTATTTCTGCTAATGAATCGCATTATTTTTCCATCAGCAGGGGTACCAGGCAAGGTTGCCCTTGCTCCCCCCTTCTTTTTGCTTTATTTATTGACCCATTTTTATCCCTCATAGAAAATTCCCACCTCATTACCCCTGTTACAGTGCATGGAATTAAATATAAGTCATTCGCATATGCTGATGATATTGTAGTGCTAACCGACAATGTCTGTCAATCTTTCCCTGCACTCGAGACCTTGGCAGCTCAATTTGGCATAATTTCGGGATACAAATTAAACATCGCAAAAACCCAAATTCTACAATCCATGGCCATGCCTATTTCAAAAGCTCCTATTACCACTGTCGCAACATATCTTGGGGTTCAAATAGCGCCTGATGTAGATCAGATCCTAGATTTGAATTATTCTTCCACTATTGACTCACTTCATCACAAATTGGAACGCCTTGAACATCTACACCTCTCGCTCTTCGGCCGATCTAATATCCTCAAAATGCTTGTTCTCCCTAAATTTTTATATTTTTTTAGATCTATCCCATTATTAATACCATCTTTAATTTTGAAAAAAGCGGAAAGAATATGCCAACGATTTTTATGGTCATACCATAAACCAAGACGGGCCGCTAAATGGACATGCCTTCCACAGGATCGCGGGGGGTGGACAGTCCCAAACTTAACATTTTATACTGGGCAGCCATGGTTCAACATTTTGCTGTCCCTCTTTTAGGGGATGTTGCTGAACTTCCAGCGCATCTTTCTCCTTCGATATATTCAAGTATCCTTGGGAGATTCTATAAAAGGGGTACTCACTCGTATACTCGAACCTAGTTATTGTAAAAAAAACAAATTTAAGGTACTATGGGCATTATTTTCAATATGGCAAAAAGTCCGACGTCACTTTAACATTTCTAAGATAATGTATTATACCCCATTAACAGCCGCTAGAGTACTTCCAATGATCTTTCAAGAGGGGGTAGCAAATATTTGGATAACTCTTGGTGTAAGGGAGATAGGTGACCTATCCGATTCAGGCCAAATAGCTTCCTTTTCGTTTTTAAAGGAGAAATTTCATCTCCATGTTAATCATTTTTTTAAATATCTTCAATTGAGAAGTTTTCTAGATAATAAGCTTCCTCAACACCCAATAATGTTCCAAAAACTTGTTATAGTAGAATCTATCAGAAGGAAATTGAAAATTGGCAATTTATATCAAACCTTTTTATCCCAACTTCCTGATGACCTTAATTATAAGAATGACAAATGGGCGACAAAATTTGGAGTTCCTATTATTGACCTAAAATACCCACTTGTATTAGCCAGATCGGTTTTGGTATCAGGCACCCTTCGATCTCAAAGTTATATGTCTATGTTTAATCTTAATTATACACCGGCAAAACTTGTTAAATGGGGGGTGGTTCGTGGGGGTAAAGGGTCATTCTGTGCCAGATGTAAACTTCCTTCTGCAGATTCTATTCATATGTTTTTCAGCTGTCCGGAGTTATCTATTTTTTTCAATCAAATTGAAACTTTTCTCATGCAGATTACTCAAAGTTCTGTTAAAATAACTGCTGAAATGGTAATCACCGGCTATGAATATTCTACGGCTCCGGAAAAAACAAGACATTTACAAGCTTTTCTTTTTATATCTATGGCAATGATCAGACTGTGTGTTACTTCGCTTTGGATTAATCCTGAACCTCCTACTTTTTGTCATTGGAAAGCCAGGATGCTCGCTTGGTATAAACTCGAGACTTCAGTACAGCCTTTTAGAGGAAAGAGAAGACACCTAATCGCCTCTAAGAACTGGGCACCATTTGAAAAATGGGTTGCAAATTAATTATTTAATTTTTATTGATATGTCCTCATGATGCTTATATAATTTTTTTTCTATATGTTCATGTTTGATGTATGTTTTGATGATCTACCTCTTCCCACCACCACGGGATGAAAGGGAGAAAAAACAATAAAAAAAAAACAAAGGCAAATAACACCGTGGGGGGCCTAGTATTAATTCGGGGTGTTGGATATTCATGGTAGTGCACAAAGGTCCTTAATAACCATAAGACAGTGAATACCCCAACGGTCCACAAATGTTACGAATGTAACCTCAGTAATGGATGGCAAACTCTCTGCTTCCTTTTGGCTACAAGTTAATGCCTGGGGAAGTTTTACATAATCTTCTAAGTGCGCACTTATATTCAATTTCTTTCACTATTGGGTGGTTCCGTCACCGGGCAGGAGGTATTAGTGGAGTAATGCATCCACTAATGGGGGGGCCATGTTTGACCTCTTGTCACAAATTCAAATCAAGTAGAGGTATAATACTACTATAAATGGAGGAAACGCAAACAATAGAACAAACGTTACGTAGGTATTTGTGACACCTGTACAAGCACCGGAACCAAACCCAATGTAAGAGGTAGCAATCGGTGTGTTAAAGGAGAATAGTGACGTGTGCATGTTACATTAAATGGAGGACACTCAAAACACAAGAACAAACGTTACATAAGCAATGGTGGCACTCGTGCAAGTACCAGAACTAAACAACGAAAGAGGTAGCAATCACTGGGTCACAGGAGAGAAGTGACGCGTGCATGTTATAAGAGAGTACCTAACACAGGTAGAAGGAGAATACTTCATAAATGGCAGACTCTCAAGCCACAAGAACACACCGGGAGGACACTTCCAGAGTCAAGAAGAATCAAATGTTATATATATAAAGGTCTTCCATCAGATAAGAGAGGGCATCAATTAAATTGGGAGGTGTCTTGGAAGGAGGAGAACTTTGAGGTCAGTTTTGTAGGCATGAGAGGAGCCGCTGTTTCTGAGCAGAATAAGAATGGGACAAGTTAAGAAGTGACTCTAAATCACACACTCCAAAGTGCAGTGGTCATTATCAAACTTAACATGTGAATAATTGACTTAGTTTCAGGACGCTACACTTCTGCATCAGGCACTGAAGGTACACAAGGATGTGCCACACCCAACTCCTTACGAGAATGTATTGTGGGAAAACTAGTTCTCGTAACTGACAAACAAGCTTGGCCTCGGTGGAGTGGAGGGCATTGATGGCCCTGTCTCATTGCAGAGAATCCATATTGATATACGGAGGGGGGCAGGGCTTCTAATGGATGTTTTATGTCTCAAATGCAGGAACCGCGCTGGAGAACCGCCCTACTGACATGAGGGTTCATCTGAACTTTTAACAGGTATAAGGGTCATAGCACGCGGGGGGCAGTGTGCTATGGTCTGGGACCCCCAGGGCCTCTCCAGGTGTCTGGACTGTCCCTTTTGTGGGGCACACAGCTTACACCCCAGGGAAGTAGTACATTCGTAGTCATCTGGCGAATCTGAAATGAGCAGGTAGCTCCTGTACAATAACTGGATCTTTCTCTTGAAACATCAGATGAACCTGGGCAATTTGTTGATTTTCTGTGCAATAATTGGGGTGTTCTGTCAGTAAGCAGTGGGAGACAGTGGGCAATTCATGCATGCCCTGGGACAAAATTGAAATGTGTTTTCTTTTACACATGTGATGTGTCTAGACATATTTTACAGCCCATGTGCAATAATGGAATGTGTTCTTTTGTACAGCAACTCGGGAGCTAGTAAGGGGCTCTGATCCTGGCGATCGAGTTAGTAAACTAGTCTTGTATCCGACAAGCAGGCTTGGCCTTGGTAGCATGGGGGGCATTGATGGCCCCTGTCTATTTGCAGAGAATCCATTTGGTATATGAGGGGGGCATGGCTTCAAATGGATGTTTTATGTCTCAAATGCAGGATCCACGCTGGAGAACCGCCCTACTCACATGGTGGGACACCTGAACTATCAACAGGTAGAAGGGTCATAACACAATGGGGGCAGTGTGCTAGGGTATGAGGATCCAGTTTCTCCCCAGGTGTCATTACTGTCCCTGTTGGGCGCGCAGGTTACACCCCATGGAAGTATGAAATGCGTGTTCTTTTAAACAACTGATGTATCTGGGCATATCATGCATCCCATGTGCAATAAGGGAATGTGTTCTTTTGAACAGCAACTGGTGCGCAAGCAAGGGGCTCTGAGCCTGGCAATCGAGCGAGCAATAGGCCTACCTGTCAATGCTGGTTGGGGCTGTTTGCATGGATTGTTATTTCTTCCAGAAACGCACAGGTTTTGTTCTATTATGGTCAAACCACGCTTAGCAGGCTGGGCTGCCAGGTTCAGGGCGGGAGCAGGGGAAGAACACACTGGGGCCAGAGTGTGGGGTTCTGGATCAGCACGTCCGGGATTGAAGTATAACCTGTTTTCTAATTTCAGGACAATCGGATCAAGGACACAGGCACCACTCTGAGAAGGACAGGTGGGAACGGAAGCAGGAATGGCCAGGGGTGCTCCGGGCTCGGAGCCTGAATACTTTTCCTGGTTAAGTGCCCCAGGGGGGCAATGTGTCAACCCGGTTCTGACTTCTTGGAGGGGAGAGTAGAAGCAGTTTTCAGTGCAGCGGTTGAGCTATTACCTTGGCCTCCTTACACCTCAGCCCCAGTTGTGCTCAAGTACCTTAGGCGAATACTGGCCTCAGCTCTTAGGTCACAGGAGGGGTAACCACAAGGGTAGATGGGCAGAAGACTAGTATGGTATCTTTAGGAGGGTGCCCAGGGGTCTTTTCCAGAAGTTGTCTGAAGGTCAGTACTTGTGACACACTATAGGGTTTGCACACAGCAGGGGAGAGGGGACGTATGCTCCCTGGGGTGGAGCTCCTTAGAGTAAGGCGGGTGCAGCATGGACCTGGGGTAGCCAGCTCAGACTTGCTCCTGGCTTTGTAAAGTTGATGTAATGGGCCAAGGGGGCTGCACCATGTGTAAGTGATATAGTACAGCACCAAATTTACCAGTTCGGTATAGGAACATCCTTAACAACAGCAGCTGCTTATGTTTGCAGTATAACCTCTTTTCAGTCCGCCCAGGGTTGGCGCGGGCAAGGTCAGCAGCTTGGCATCCGGAAACGGAGTAGAGAATAATCATATCCGGGACAGAGCAATGTGCACTCTGCAGGCAAGCAAACTGTGTCAACAAAACCCTGATACACTGTCTGGTATAAATGCAAGCTTGTGTGCTACACATAGATAGGCCTTGCTTTGTGCAGGGTGCGCGAGTGAGCCATTCCCAGGAGGGTGTGACTGGCCTTGACAGTGCTCAAATGGAGAGGATGGAGCATAATAGGGACATCTCCATAGCTTAGTTTGCAGTGATGATTGAGAGGTTTAGGGACATTACTGATACAGTTCACAGTCCTGTGGAGCGGCAGAACTGATAGAGTATTTTGGTTGCTGGACAGCACAACTGTCCAGAGGGGGGAAAGGACATGTCCTTGATCGAGCCGAGGGAGGCCTCTGATTGAACAGGCTATAGGTAACTAGGTCTATGGCGCGGCCACACTTAGTGCTGTGGCGGCATTACAAGACGATTCAATGGCTGTAAGGTACATTAAAAGTACCCTCTACAGGAGCACAGTATGGGTGCAAAAGCCCAAAAAATCCACAGGGAGGTCCTCACGTTGGACCCTGGAGGAGCAACGGGGCTTTGAGTTTCAGGGGATTCACCTGCCCAGAGTTGCAATAATCCTATTGCTGCTAGAATAAGGCCAAGCAGTGGCAGCAGCAGGCTGGAAGTGAAGGGTCAGGGGCTGGGAACTCCCGACATGCACTGGAATAGCTGAAGCGAAAAATTCCTCAAATTGGGCAAAGGGGACTCATCACCCGATTTATTGGTAAGACACCTAGGGGGTGATGAGTTGGTTTCACCTGGGATGCAAGGGCCTGCTGCACAGGGTGAGGAGCACTTTGGGCGAATTGAGCAACTTGCGGGTGACCTGTGAGATATGGTGTTCCGAATTTACCCCAAGGCTATCTTGGCAGCAAGGTCAGGGGAGGCTTGGAGGCCTCGTGCAGGCGGGTGAACAGCGCAATGGGCAAATTCACTTAGCAAAGAGGATTTGGTTTTGTCAGGCATGGGTTGCTACATGCGAAGTGCACAGGGTGCTTTGAAGAGGAAGGCTTACACCTATCCAAAGTAGGGATGGACCTCTTCCTGCTAGATTTAGCGGAGGCATTGGTAGTGGCAGGTTGTAAGTGATAGAGCAATAAAAATGCACAGGCTGCTTTGACGAAGAGGGTACACACCGATCAGAAGTGGGGATGGCCCTCTTCCTGGTAGATTTAGCGGAAGCACTAGTAGCAGCAGGTTGTAAATAAGAGTGCTAGAAGGTGGGGGAGCTCTGGGGTGGCAGCGGCCTACCCAGAGCCATGGCAGAGTTACAGGGCGATCCAACGCTGGAAGGTACAGAAGGGTACCCTCTACAGGAGCACAGTAAGGGTGCGAGAGCCAATTATCCCCAACGAGATCCTCGGTGGGATCCTGGAGGTGCGATGGTGCCCCGTTAGTCCTTCGGGCAGTTGTGGACCTGAGCAACCGGGGGTTGCCTGCAACGCTGCGCCCCCCCATAGGGGGAGGGAGCGTGAGTATGGGGTGGACTGGAGGTCTGCCGGGCGGAGGGGGGTTAGCTCTCCCCCCCAATACTGACAACGCCCCCCACGGTAACACCACGGGAGGTGCATGGCTCATCAGGTGGGCAGGATGCGAGGGTCGGCACCCCGTTAGTCCTTCGGCGGTTGTGGACCTGAGCACCTGGGGTTGCCTGCAATGCTTCGCCCCCCCCATAGGGGGAGGGGGCGTGAGTAAGGGGTGGACTGGAGGTCCGCCGGGGGGAGGGGGGTAGCCCTCCCCCCCAATACTGACAACGCTCCCACAGTAACACCACGGGGGTGCATGGCTCATCAGGTGGGCAGGTTGCGAGAGGCGGCCTGACCCTGGATTGCCCGTAAGATAACCCAACATGTTGGCATAATGTTTATGCAAAATAAAGCTGCAACAACTTTCTCCAACAAAACATGGTATGGTGTCTGTTATAATGGGGAAAAGGTTGTGAGCTGTTTGGGGTATGGGCCGATGTTGGCACTATGCCAGGCTGTCCCGGGCCACCGCACGGGGCCACCTAAGAGGGCGGCCACCCTTAGTGCCACATGATGGCACAGACCCACAAAGAGCAGTCTAGTGTACGGGACCCTGGGGGTCCCGAGTGATGTCACCTCCGGCGGAGGGAGGGGCCTTAGGCATATAGCCTGGGATCGCGGGCTTGGTGCCCTCTTTGACCCCGACAAGCCTCGTGGTCGGACCCTCCCCCTCCTGGCCCCAAACGAGCTGTGCTGCCTGGACAATGATTTTACCTCCCTACCGCTAACCGGCTGTCGGGCAGCAGGGTGGGGGGGTGAGTTACCTAATGCTATGTTGCTTTGTGTTGCAGGCGGAGTTACAGGGCGATCCAACACTGAAAGGTTCAGAAGGGTACCCTCTAGAGGAGCACAGTAAGGGTGCGAGAGCCAATTATCCCCTGGGAGATCCTCGGTGGGATCCTGGAGGAGCGATGGCACCCCGTTAGTCCTTCGGCGGTTGTGGACCTGAGCACCTGGGGTTGCCTGCAACGCTTCGCCCCCCCCATAGGGGGAGGGGGCGTGAGTAAGGGGTGGACTGGAGGTCCGCCGCGGGAGGGGGGTTAGCTCTCCCGCCAATACTGACAACGCCCCGCGGTAACACCACGGGGCTGCATGACTCATCAAGTGGGCAGGTTGCGAGGGGCGGCCTGACACTGGATCGCCCGTAAGATAACCCAACATGTTGGCATAATGTTTATGCAAAATAAAGCTGATACAACTTTCTCCAACAACACATGGTGTGGTGTCTGTTATTATGGGGAAAAGGTTGTGGGCTGTTTGGGGTATGGGCCGATGTTGGCACTATGCCCTGCACCAAACTCCCTTCGGCTCACCTGACGCCCGCTTTCACTCCGTTTTCCTGACTATGGTAATTGGAAACATGCTAATTGATTTAGGGCTCATTGATTTGTTTCCTGGCAGGTTTAGTCATATTTAAAATCCCTTCGCTTTTGCTCTGAGTGATATGAGGTTAGAAGTACTTTAAATCACTGTGAACTATCGGTTTTCAATGTTTCATTTTGTATTCTTTTTTACCACGAACGAATGTATATTGCGATTGATATTATTCAGTAATAAATATGAACTAAAATGTTGTGTTTGTCTTTCCGTGTACCTTTTCTTCCCCTCGCATCCAAACCCTCCTCTGTCCTCCCTCTAACATGCACCTCCCCTCAAGGACTCTCCCTTCCCTTCTATTACAAAGATTTACTGACCAGCAAGGTCATACATAGCGCTTGTGATCTCTCTGCGCTTGCCCCATGGCCATGGAAGCTGCCAGAAGTCATCGTTTTATGGGAGTCGTTATGTTATGATCTGTTTGCAGGCAATGAAGGAGATATGCCTGGCTTGTAGCAAAATCACAAATTAGGAATTTTCGGTCACTTAAATGAATCAATGAATAAGCAAACCTTGCAGAACCGTCACAGCTATTACCTAATCTGCTTTGCCATGCCATTCATTGTTTTAAATGGCTGCATCTGTTAGGCTTTATTCAACTTTCTACTCTAGTCAGTGCTGCCTGATACTTTACAGCCCCCCCCCCCCCCCGGCCGTAAATTCCGGTTCTTCCTAATAAGAACCTGTTTGTAGAATATGTAAGCCCTCTGCCCTTTTCAGAGTTCATTTAATAGTTTTTCTTTAACACAAGTCCGTGGTAACATTTTATTTGCCACAGAAAACTATAACTATTAAAAATATGTTCAAGTAAAGTTTCTCTTCCATCCGGATTTATTGTTTTAAAACAATTTAATTCTTTTTTACGCTCCAATCCTGTTATTGTTGTAAAGCATTACATGGTGCGAATGAGAAGTTGGAGCCCGCTTATTTTCCAGTGTGTCGTTTCATTTTGCCCTTCCATTGCCCTCCATTGATGGGAAAGTGAATTATTGCGCCTGCACCAGCAGAAAACCCAAGATCTCCAAATTGCACAAAATGGAATTTTTACGCTTTCACCTTAATTTGTATCGAAAAGGCCTGTGTTGGGTGACTCCCAGCCCACTATCAATAGATATTACCGCAGCTTAACACACTTGGTAATAGACGAGAATGCTCAACAAGAAACACCTAAGGATATGGGCTGCGACATTACTGGTTTTGGCAGTTACCTTTGTCGGCCTATGGAAGAACTCAGTCTCAAGGATTACGTATGCCGGATGTCCCCGATTAAGGTTGCCAGCAGCAAGAGTGAGGGCTCGTGTAGTGGCAGCGTGTATGCTGGCCTCAGTTTCGTGGACGTGGAGGAAGATGAAGAATCAATTGTTCCACCTAATACATCCATCGATGAAGACATGGGCTTTCAGGAGGATACGGCTCCTGAGAAGATTGTTGTGCAACAGCCAGGTACAAGCATAGAATATGCTGGGGCATCGCAGGACATTAGCGACTCTCAAGATTTCAGAGCCGCCACCAAGGATGGTGAAAATGCTGAGGTTAGAAAAAAATGTTATGAGCAGGCAGTTACAAAATGGTTTATTTTATTTCTTCAACTAATGGCATGTCAAAATGTCTTCTTTTTGACCCCTAGAGAGCAACCCCAGCTGAATGCACCTACTTCATAATGCGCTATGGTGAAGAAGCTGTAGCACCTCCTAACGCACCAGTCTATGAAGACATGAGCCTTTAGGAAGATACGGCTCCTGAGAAGGTCGTTGTGCAACAGCCGGGTACAAGCATCAAAGATGATGGGGCATTGCAGGACATTAGCAACTCTCAAGATTTCAGAGCCGCCGCAGAGGGCGGTGAAAATGCGGAGGTTAGTAAAAATGTTATGCGCAGTCAGTTACATAATGATGTATTTTATTTCTTCAACTAACAGGCTGTCAATCTTTCTTCTTGTGAACCCTAGAGAGCAGTCCCAAAAAGGCCTGCGGCAGAGTGGCGACCTGCAAAAGCGAGCAATGTAATTTTCAATTGTCTGTGGTGTTCAAAACAAGCTGAGTGTTCCACATGCCAAAACAGTGATGGGTGTGACAAGTGTGTATGCGGCTCTAAGAACAGTGCATGTGAAAAGGAAGATCCAGGATTGTCCTACAATGTCATGCAAAGTGTTAGGACTTTTGCCGCGGCTGTGGTACAAAACTGTGTCAAGCGTGACTATTACAGCCTTTGCCACGGCCATCAAATGAATGATCCTCAGCAGGCGGCGCACAAATGTTTGTGCGAATCATATAGAACAAGAACAATATGATATATTTGTAGTTTGTTAGACCTGTACAAGGTGTATAAACTGATAAGGGTGGTGTACGGGCTGTACACTGAAAAAAAATATGTCCACCCTGATATGGTGAAGTTCTTGTCGGCGGCACTCAATGAAATCCGATACGCCCATGACCCGAGCTTAACATGTATGCAATGGCTGTGCACAGCTTTGGATATAAAGATGATTGAAAGACTTGTAGAAAGGCATATGTGTAATCTGTATAAAAAAATAGAAAAATAGGGTCTCTGGCCCCCGAAGACTATTTTAAATAAGGTCTTATTTAATGTTACATGATAGCGTGTATTTAGAACAAGGTAGTAGAATGTTACATCGTAAGGTGGCTATGTGTTAATCCGTCCTTATGACGCTTACTTTGAAAAGGTAAAGTACCTTCTGTTTATGTTTTGTTAAAACATTTTTTTACATTTAATAAAAGGTCCTTATGCAAAACAAGTGTCATTCATTGCCGGGGGCGTAACGGATGAGAGGCCAGGTTAAGAAAACTTTATTATGATACAAGGCGAGTATGCAGCTTGGGAAGCGCCAAGGCTCTGTTTAGAAGGGCTGTAGTCAAAGACAAACCTGTAAGCAGAGACCAGGTGAAGACCTGGTTATCAGGAGAGGAGGCGCATTCACTCCATAAACCCGCCAGAAGACGCTTTAAGAGACGCCCTACAATCGTTAATGCACAAATAGATTATCAATGACAGGTGGATATCATCAGCCTTCAAGATTTAGCAAAACATAACAACGGAGCTCGTTATATATTAACCGTCATAGACGTGCTGTCCAAGTACGCCTACTGACGTAAATATATAATTTACTCTCTTAATTTCTATGCAGGTAAGTACTTAATCAATAATAACTCAATCGGAAAAAAAAGAAACCAGAGTCCGTGGTGTTAGAGTTCTTAGGGGTTTTATTCCTCAAAAGGAATGGTCATGACCAAGATATCATGTTCTTCCCACCACAGGGGTGGAAGAAGGAATAGTAAGAGCGCGCGCTACATTTTATTGACAATACATAGCTTATATACTTAATTCATGTCATAAGAAGCAATGCAGTAGGCGTAACAGCTGAGAGGAGACAAGATAACAGTATCCACGTGCTACTAGTACGTAATCAGAAGGCGTGGACTAGGCGTGAACTGGAGGTGTGTGCTGGAAACGTCACAGGTAAGTGTCACAAAGGGGTGGCACTAACAGAAATGTTGCAATGTCAGCAGAAATCGGAAGCTTGGATGCGCGCGCAGCTGTATGACGTGTGATTGACGTGAAACTGGAGGGTGCAGGGACTTGACATTTACACTAACGGAAAGAGACAGAAGTCTGGCATGTCAGATCAACTTGTACTTCTATCATATCTGATATCTGATGTTTGGGAACCATATTATCTGGACGGAAAGGTCTCTGGGGCAGAAGCTATTCTATACTGACTGTGAATGCGTGCATATGCGCCTGAGTGTCTGCATGAGGAGTGTGGGGGCATGGGGCCTTCCATGGGAGCATGGTAACAGAGGCTATGAATTACTTGCACTAAGACAGGTCGGCCCTTTGGCTCTGCAGCTGAGGAGGATGTTTACTGAAGCTAGTAGGCAGGAATGTATTTTCGAGGAGCGGAACAGATAACTCGAAGGTTATAGTCAGTCTTGGCAGGCAGCAGGCTGAGCTGAGCACGGTGGGCCGCGCTGAAAGTAAGTCAGAGTTCACGGGTACAGAGGCAGCCTGGGCTGGGGCTCTCAGAGTCAGAAGCCAGAAAAAGAGGCTCGATGGCAGAAATTCAGGGCCTACTTTGCCAGAGCAGAAAAACATGTAAAGTACACTACAAAAAGACGGTGGCATAGCATACTTAGGAACGGACTATTCAACCCGTTCAGGGTGGGTCTGAAAGAGGACATGTTGACGTTGGACGCAAATGTATTTGCGTCTTCATAGCTGGCACAGGAGGGAAGTTACATGCACTTTAAGCTGGTACATGGAGACGGTGGGGTACGCGCTAGGGAACACAATTTGACCATAAAATTTATATTTCCTCATTCCCTCCTTGTTCCCTAGGGACCCTTCATGATATATCGATCCTCATGAACCGATCAGTTTGTTCTTGTAACATCATTTGCTCTTCTTTCTTTCTTTTACGTTTTGAGAGAAAACTGGAATGTTCAATACACACTGAAGGCACAGGCAGCAACTGAATACTAGGACTAGGCCAATGCCTAGGAAGGATAGGATCTTCCATCCCCAGGCGGTTAACGTTGTCCAGAACCAACCGGACCAAGTGCCTGGATTTGCAATTTTATGGAGACGTGTAATAGCTTGATATACAGATGGTGCGTTTTGTGGAATGAAAACACAGCAACTTGACCCGATGACCTTACAGGCTCCACCTCTATCTGCCAAGATGACGTCAATAACAAGACGATTCTGAAGGACAACAACCCGCATGGCGGACTGCTCTTCGGTTAAGTTACCTAGGGCGGAGGCAGTTTCATTTACTACTGCTTCAAGTGTTCTAGTTAATCTGCGTATTAGTTTACTATTTTGAACAGGTCCTAAAAAGAAAAAGAATCCTTTATTAAAATCGGTATACTGTTCCCATGCCGTTTCTGTGTAGTCGACAAGTGGGATATCTCTTCTGGGTCTATTCTTTACTAGATTTGTATTTCTGTGGTAATCAGGAGGAGCTAGGAAAACAGGTGGCAGAAGGAATGCAATGTAACAAGTACCATCCCAATCTGGAGGTAGGCGTATGTATGCGGTATGACCACAAACAAAATAGGAATGACGAATAGCTTTAAAGGACGATTTACCATGATCACTGAATTCGACCACAGTAGTGCATTTACTATGACCTAAGTGTACTGAACCTTTCTTCCTGATGCATAATTCACCAGTAACTGGTAATACTGACATAATGGGTAGAACTGGTGTAGCTTCGGCTTCAACAGTGAGAATCATGAGGCTAATTGTGTAATTACCTAATCCATATACTTCATTTTCTAGATCAGTTCCTATTCTAGTGGGGAGTCCCTCCTTATCAGGGTAACAGACGTCGAGCAGGACCAAGTTCAAGTTTCCCCAAACCCAGCCCCCATCGAAAACAGCTATGTCAGGATCTAAGGAATTAATTATTTTAAACCATGCACCACAGGAGCCATTGTGAGTGAACGGGTACGGAAAGAGGGGCAGAGCTCCCTTGTAATTCTGGTAGGGAGGGAGTCGGCCACATATCTAGCAGTTTGTAGCATTGTTGGTCTGATGGGAATGATGTAGCATACTAATGAAAGTGTTGTTGTGCAGCGCAAGTCTGTAGGAGAGTTCATGTGGAGGTAACTCGCTAAAAGTGTGTTCAGCAGAAACATTGTAAGCAGATTGTTCACGCTTGAAAATAGGGTAGTAGATAGGGAGAAGCACACTTACAACTATTATCAGAAGACTTAGAAAAAACATTATTAACAGTGTCACTATACAGTGACTACGCAGTGATTTGCAATATGTACGTTTCTTGAATTGTCTTTCTCTCTCTCTATCTCGATCTAGGGGATACATGTCAGAAACTATTTAACCGATTCACCTAGGGGAGGACTTAAACAATTAAACTGTCTGACTTGCTAGATCGGAGCTTAAGTCTATACTCCTCTTGGGGAGTTTTCTCTCGTTCGGAAGTTTTAAAGTCTCTGAGCTCGATACAGTCTTTGGGAGAGGTGGATGAGCCTGGGTCGGATTTCAGTTCATTACATAGCTTAACGTGGCTCATGTGGACCCACCCCTTCCTTCCCTCAATCTTCACCGCTGTCCTGGTGGTGAGTAGAACGGTCTTCGGCGATTTCCAACGGGGCTCCAGCGGACTTTTCCGATCGAAGTTCCTGATGAGGATCAGATCACCTGGACGGACATCATGTGGCTTTACATCGGTGTTGTCAGGGAAGGCTGCGGCAACCTGTGAACGACATGATTGGAGTGCAGACATCAAGGAGGCAAGGTAATCTGTCAACATATTACAATCAACATCAGTAATCTTCTTCGGAATGGGCGTCCCCCACATATTTGGTGGTCTACCAAAAACCACCTCGTACGGGGATAGCCCTGATCTCGAATGGGCAACCATTCTCATATAGAACAGTGCCACTGGCAGGGCGACTATCCAGTCGACCCCTTTCTCTTGACATATTTTTGCAAGGCGTGTCTTTAGTGTCTGATTATGCCTTTCTACAAGGCCTGCGGCTTCGGGATGTCGGACACAATGGAATTTCCATTGATATCCCAGCAGTAAGGAAACCTGCTTCATTAATTCGGAGGAGAATGGCTGACCGTTATCTGAATACACGACACGAGGCAAGCCGTACCGTGGGAAGAATTCACGAACCAACTGCCTGGCAGTGGTCGGAGCAGTATAATCTGGGACTGGATATGCTTCAGTCCAACGGGACAGAGCACAAACAATTACGAGGACATATTTGAATCCTCGACAACGGTCCATCTGGATATAATCCATCTGGAGGACTTCAAAAGGGTGATCGGGAGGATGAAATCCACCTTGCCCTACAGGGACGCTTTTACCTGGATTGAACTGACAACAGATCATGCAAGTACGCACTTTCTGTCTTGCTGCTGCTCGTAAGTGTTTATTGCTCCAAAGATTTTGTAAACTGTCTAACATCGCTTTCTCTCCTAGATGTGCTGGACTATGTGCTGTATTAATCATGACCTGAACCATAGAGTCAGGGAGAAACCATGTAGATTTTCCCTTCGTCATCCAACCTTGATCTGTCTGGATCCCTCCTAGTTCAATCCATTTCGTCTGGGGTAGCATGTGTCTGAATATCAATAACATCTAGTGCGGGATCCCTGACTGTCATGTAATTTGTCGGTCCTATTGTCTTTGTCATGTCCGTTGTCTGAGTGTGAGTCAATGCTGTATGTTTTGCTGTCTGGTCTGCCAGGTCGTTACCCTGGGAAACAGAATCTGTAACTTTGGTATGTGCTTTACACTTCATGACGGATATGCCTGAAGGCAGATGTATTGCTTCTAACAGTGCTTGAATGAGGGGACCGTGTTGGATCTTGGCACCATGAGAGGTCAGAAAACCTCGTTCTTGCCATAACATGCCGAAGTCGTGTACAACTCCGAACGCATAACGGGAATCAGTGTATATGTTGACATTTCTGTTCTTGGCTAGAATACAGGCTCGGGTCAGAGCAACAAGCTCTGCCGCTTGGGCAGACAGTGTGTCAATACGATGTGTTTCTTTAACTTCTGTTTCAGTGGTCACGGCATATGCGGCCACTAATTCTCCTGTACTTGTTCGCATACATGAACCATCCACATAAAGTGTCAGGTCTGGATTTGTCAATGGAACATCTGTTAGGTCTCGTCGGGGCTTTGTTACTGCATTAATGATCTCTATGCAATCATGCGGGGCAGGATCTGTCATAATTATAGGTAACAGTGTTGCGGGGTTCAGAATGCTGCAGCGTCTGATCTCTATGTGTGGCTGGAATAGCGTTAATTCGTAACCTGTCAGTCGTGCTATAGTCAAGTGTTGAGTCTGAGTTCTGTTTAACAGAACCTCTACAGAATGTGGAACTTGTACTGTTAACTGATGGCCTAAAACAATTGAATCGCTCTGTCTTATTGCTAACGCTGTTGCTGCTACTGACTTTAAGCACGCAGGGAGTGCCTGGGCTACTGAGTCCAATGTACTAGAAAAATAAGCGCAAGGCTTATGCGAACCTGCTTGATCTTGAGTGAGGACAGACAATGCTGTACCATCACGTTCTGTAACAAAAAGTGTAAACGGTTTGCTGTAACATGGTGTCGCTAAAACTGGTGCTTGACATAATGCTTTCTTTAATTCCTCAAAGGCTTGTGTATGTTCCTGAGTCCAAGGGAGGACAGTCGAAGTCGCTGCCTCCTGCGTCGTTAACTGGATGAGTGGTTTAGCTAGAAATGCATATTGAGGAATCCATTGTCTGCAGTACGAGGTGAGGCCTATGAAGGCCCGCACTTCCTTTTGTGTCTGGGGTCGTGGCATATTTACAATTAACTGAATGCGATCGGGAGTGAGCTGTCTCCCCACTTTGGACAGCAAGTGACCCAAGTACACAACTTGCTGAACACAGAATTGTAGCTTCGAAGGAGACACCTTGTGTCCCTTGTCTGCCAGGAAATGTAAAACTGTCAGTGATGCTTGTTCACATTCGGGCTCACTTCGTGCGGTGATCAATAGATCATCGACGTATTGCAGTAAAGCGGTGTTAACTGGCATTTGAATACAGTCTAGTTGTCTTTTCAATGCTTGACTATAGATGCTGGGACTTTCTGTGAATCCTTGAGGTGCGCGGGAAAATTTGAAACTTCGTCCATTTAAACTGAATCCGAAGAGATATTGGCTCTCCGGATCAATGGGTACACTGAAGAAAGCGTTCTTGAGATCAATTACAGTAAAGAACGTTGCTTCTGAATCAATAGCAGTCAATAGGGAAGAGATATCGGGGACCACAGGGTACTGTGGTACAATACATTTATTCAGTTCTCGAAGATCAATCACCAGCCGATATACTGGCGGTGCATTGGGATCAGTACGTTTAAGAATTGGAATGATGGGTGAATTACAGATATTGGAGTCGGTTTCTACGACCACTCCTTGGGCAATGAGCTCTTCAATGATTTCCAGTAAAGCCACTACAGCGTCGGGTGGTAACTTGTATTGTCTGATTCGGGGTAGAACAACTCCTGTCTTGAGTGTAACACGGTATGGTGTGATATGCATGCAACCTACATCAGTTGGGCCTTTTGCCCACAGGTGATCTGGTACATTTTTTAATCTGACATCGAATTCTCGCACCACATAATGACCCTTGAAATCCCTCAGAAAGAGTCTAACCCCCTCCGGGGAACAGCAGATTATAGCTCCTAGAGCCTTCAATGTTTTAATTCCTAACAGATTTTCTGGACATGATTTCGTAAGTAACAAGTCTGTAACTCGTGATAATGGACCCACAGCCAACGGTACTGGTTCTGATACTTCATTTACAATGGGCTGTCCTGAAAAACCAAGGGAAACATTCTGTGAGCCTGAGAGGGGTGCCCCTGGGACTTCATTATGACTTATTGTAGTGCGGCTTGCCCCTGTGTCAATTAAAAACTTTCTGTCTTTTCCCAATACTTGACTGTGTACATAAGGACCTTCTTGATCTACAGGAATTTCAATAAGAGGCAAGCCAAATTCCCTCTCTAGGCTGTTTCATGTGTATCGTTGATACTCAGGGTAAGCAGATTGGGCATACTGGGACATCTGTTGGGAAACTTGTTGAGTCGTGGCAGTGGGCTGTGGTACTGCTACTGTCTGCGCTGTATGAGATGTGGCATGCATAGGTTGTGTGCTCTGCATGGGCTGTACATTTTGTGAGGTCTGTTGCTGGACCTGATCTTGTCTAGGTGGATGCGGTCTCTCTTTAGTTTTACCTGTTGCTATGTTATGTTTCAGGACTGGACATTCATGTACGTAGTGACCTGGCTGCTTGCAATAATTGCATGTCCCTTTAACGGGACCTGCGACGTGACCTGTTTGGTTTGTACCCTTTCTGTTTCCGTCGGTATGGACCGACTGGGCTACTAACATTTTCATTTTCGTGTCTTTCATACGTTTTTGTTCCTGATCTTGTTCTTCTCTAATTCTATTCTGATGGTATTGTAACACAGAAGCTCTACACAATAAAAGGGGGTCTAGCCTCACAGCCGCTTTTAAAGCCATCTTCGAGAAGGGTTGAATTCCTCAAAAACTACAAACAGACGCCAGTAAAGAATTCTTAAACAATACATTTCAGAAATTATTAAAGCACCACGGGGTTCAGCATTTTGTCACACATGGAGGTAAAAGCAGCTGTTGTAGAGCGGTTTAACAGAACTTTAAAGTCTAAGATGTGGAGGTATTTTACAGCCGACAACACCCACCGATACTTGGATGTTCTACAAGCTTTTTTAGCTATATATAATGCCAGTTATCACAGGACCATCAAAAAAGCGCCCGTTGTGGTAACTCCTAGTAATTCTTTATCTGTTTGGAGAACGGTGTACAGGCTTAATTTCGCTACAAAGGTGAAGAAGCCTATTTTTAAAAAAGGTGATCACGTAAGGATTTAAAAATTGAAAGGTGTCTTCACAAAGGGCTACCAACAGACTTTTAGCGACAAAATATTTATAGTGGAAAGTGTGGAGCTTAAAGAGGGGCTGTATGTTTACAGATTAAAGGACTACGATGAGGAAGCGGTGTTGGGGGACTTTTACAAGGAAGAGTTACAAAGGATACCCGACGATCCGCGCAGTGTATATAGGGTTGAAAAGATTCTGAAAAGGAAAGGTAGAGGTGCTAATAGCCAGGCAAATGTCAAATTACGCGGCTGGCCGGAAAAATTTAACAGTTGGGTATTGGCTAGCTCGCTAAAGGGCGTGTGAGCTAGAGCCCATCTAAAAGCAGCTGTAAAGATGGAGACAACGCCCTTTTATATCATCCTGCCATCCAACGCTTCTAAAGGCATGTTCCCCGACAACCGGATTTCTAATTATACAGTGAAATTGGCTAAGCCTGTGGACCTGAAAGGGGATTGGGAGGTAGCCCTCACATAAATCCAATACCCGAGAGCCTGTAATACATTTACACCGAACGATGCCAAGTTTAACATAAAGCATGAGCAGGACACTTTGAGCATACATGCGGGCTTCCCATACGACTACGACCCAACCGTTTCAAGTGTTGTTGACGCCATCAACAAATTCATAGCCAACATCGAAACATTCAAATATTCATATGTCGCTAGACACCGTCAGAAGGAAGGTGTTTCTTAAAGCCCCGAGTCGCAACACCGTGTTAAACTGCTCTGGTAAATTAGGAAGGGTTTTAGGCACAGTGCATCATGCGAGAAGTCCAGCCGACCTGGATCAAACGTGCCCTGATATTAACAGGGGTTCTATGCTCTCTTTGTCTATAGCGGCATTGTAGAGGTCCAGAGGATCGGAGATAGTTACTCGCCGTTGTTAAGATGGGTCCATGTACAGGGCGGAAATAACACGATGGTCAATATTCAATTCAACAAACCCGAATACGTCACAGTTTCTAAAAAACATTTTGACACTATTTCAATTATGATCTAGGACAATCAGTCACAGCCTGTGTCCGTTAAATACGGGAAAGTTATTGTTAAACTTCATTTAAGACAGAGGCGCGACAGAGGTTATTAAGCACGCATCATGGTGGTTGTGAAAACATACGGGGACCCGTCTTTGTACGGGGACTATTACAGAAACCAGGCCGGATATGGAGGCCCATCGTACTTTCAAGGGTCACCGGTTATGTGCAGGGCTGGTCTAAGAGGTTTCTTCCTCAGTCTGTTTAGAAGAGCTATGTCCTTCTTGAGAAAAGGCTATGAAATTGTAAAACCGCATGTTAAAGCGGCAGCTATGAACATTGCCCAGGAAGTTGCAGGGTCTGTTACTTCAGCGGTTGCCGAACGCATGAACAAAGAGCTGCAAGAAGTTGCTGATTTGGCAAACCGCGCACAAGTGTTAAAAAGGAAGCGCCACGCTTTGAGATGCAGAGGACCACCTTCCTCCTATAAAAAAAGGAGGAATTCCTAAAAGCACGCTCAGAAAATAAAAACCCCAAGACGGAAGAGAGCTTCGAAGAAGAAGAGAACTGCCTCTAAAGTAAATATTTTTTAAAGCTGCGCAAACTAAAGCATGGCCTTGGTACATTGTGCATCGGGCGAGTGCGCCAAATTCGAGTTAGACTTGTTTACTCTAAAGCCCACGCAGACAAGTATCGGAAACAGCTTCTTCATGGAGGTATCGCCCATAGCCGCTTTGACACCGTTAGACCCTATAGAGTTTTATGTATCAGGGTCCACGGATGTATTTGGATCTCAACAACACGCTACTCAATCTTATGTGTACAATCGTAAAAGTAGATGGTTCCGACATAGCAGCAGACACTAAAGTGGCTACGGTGGCTTACCCCCTAGCAACCTTGTTTAATCAGGTGGACATCACCCTGGGCGATCGTCTCATCACACAGAGCGATAACATGTACGCCTACAGAGCCTACCTCGAGAGCATTCTAAATTACAGTAGCGAGGCCCTCGACACACAGCTTTCAGCGGGGCTCTTCTACAAGGACACGTGCAGACACTTTGAAGCCAAGGAGCTGAACGGTGACAATCAGGGCTTTTTAAAAAGAGCATGTTTTGCGGGGGCTGTCAACAGTTTGACCTCCTGGGCCGCATACTTTCAGACCTCTTCTTCCAAGATAAACTTCTCATCAACAGAATTGATCTTAAGATCAAGCTCACGCGCAACAAGGACTCATTCTGTCACATCAGCGGGGATGCGGACCAGTTCAAGCTGGACATACTGTCAGCGAGTCTGTTTGTATGGATGGTGAAAGTGTCCCCGAGAGTTAGACTTGCTCACGCCGAGACTATGCAAATATCAAACGCCAAATACGCGGTGGAAAGAGTAGCTCTGAAGGTATTCAGCATCCCTGCCAGTACCCGGTTAACTCAGCAAGAGAATTTATTTATGGGACAACTCCCCAAGCTTATCATCATCGGATTTGTGGACAGTACAGGTTTTAGTGGCGTCTTCGCCTCAAATCCCTTCAGTTTTAAACACTACAACATCAACTACCCTGCACTGGTGCATGAGGGCACTGTGATTCCTGCAAAACCCTACACACCCAGTTTTATAACCTACAACTACATCAGGGAATACCAGGGGCTGGTTGCGATAACCAGGAAGCATCTACGGGCTGCGGGTTAGCCGTGACAAGAGAAGGCTATGGTGCCAGATACACACTGTTCGCATTCGACCTGACTCCCGACATGGAAAATGGCGATCACTACAATCTGGTCAAAAATGACAATTTAAAAGCTGAAATACGATTTAGTAATCCACTACCTGTGAATGTGAACATGGTCGTATTCTCGGTAATTGACAGCATCATTCAGATCAACAACGCCCAACAGATTTTGTTTGACTCTAAATACGCTAGGAAATACTTTTTAGGTGTTTTCCCTAGCGATGGGCTACCGGCCGAAATAGGGCCGGAAAGACAGTGCACCTTGGTCTTTAACATAGATCTGCATTACAAGGGTGGAACACACTGGGTGGCCGTGTTTATAGATAGTGACGAGGTTACAGTGTTTGACAGTACAGCCGAGTTCCCCAAACACAGTATCTATACACAGCCCATATTCAAGTTTGTGAAAAAAGCAGCAGTGAGGGTTGAGTATAACAAACTAAGGGTCCAGGATTCGTTAGCCATCACATGCGGGAACACTGTATTTATTTTATCAGTAAAATGTCGGAGGGTGCGGCGTTTAGAAATGTCTTAAATCTATATTCGAGTAACCTTGTTAACAATGACAGTTTTCTTGAGAAGATGTTGCTTCTTCTTCAACACCTGTAACTGGCTCTCTTTGATATAGGGACCTTGCCTTTTAGGATGTTTAGGGCTATTTCCGAAATGGCTGCCACTAAATTGTCAGAAGCAGGACAGAGGAGGGCCTTTCTGTCCTGGGGACTGGCTGTAACCAACCTTTTCAGGAGGGCCAAATTGCAACATAGGCGGTCAGACATGGTCAACACCTGGGTTATAAGGGCTGGGCTAAAAATGTCTCTAAAGGTCTTCAGCGCTGCTTTTTATAGGCTCGGGAATTAGTCTTTGGGGTGTAAGTGACTGGGAGATCAGGGGGAAAAATATCAGCCCTCAGTTTGTAGTCTTCTAGAGTGTTATTTTTAAGTCGACCAGCAGGTAGCCCTGGGGTTTTGTTGTAGCATCGTTAAAGGCCTCCATGAAGAAGTGTAGGTTTCCTGGGTACATCTGCTTAGCTATGACGAATATTTGCTGTTTGTCACTGGGATTTTTAAATAAAACAAGTTAGGAGGCGTTGAATGCTATAGAGTGACTGTTCTTACCTTTGTAAAACAAGTTCTGCACAATGTAGCATATGTTTAGATAGTGGTGGTGTGAATATTAAGTAAAAGCTTGCTCTAGCTCAGGATGGTCACCACCCTCATGCATAAGGGCATCGACAATTATCATGTTTACAAGGGTCGGGCAGCAGCTCATCATCATTGAGATTATCAGGTATACTTTCTATAAATCTGATATGAGGGAAGCTGCGGAACAGGTCGGTATGAAGATCTTGCCAGCACGAATAAAGCCACACAATGTTATTAAGTGTTTGGGATAAAGGACTGGCATCATTTTCTAAGAGCTTTTTTAATAAAGTAGCTTTTACCGCAGTTTGAGGGCCCTGCTAACACGCAGGAGAACGGATGCTGTAATCTGGCGTCAATAGTGCTGGTGGTGCCCTCTCTAAAGCGCCTATTAACCGTAATGCAGTGTTTTATAGTCCGTAGTCAGGACCCTTCTGTCAAAAACAACTCGTAAGGTTTTCTGTAGAAGCTGGGTTGTAATTTCCCACTTATTTTTGGATCTGACTATGCAGGGTTGGTTAACAAATATGGTTTTATCATTTTCACAATCGGCCGATGCAGAGTATTCATGCACCAGATCCTTCGGACTGTCAACATTTATTTTTAGGGTGTTGCTGACGTTTAATGTTGTACCTTTGACTTTCATGCCCACTTTGTTGGTGTTTGTTTTGTACAAGTAGGTCTTAGGTCCGGATGTGGTAAATTCTATTATATGTTCAGCCTTATCGAGTTTGCTGGTCAAATTGCCTAGATAATCCCCAAGAGGAGGATCTTCATCACCCGGTTTACTCAGAAAAATCACTGAGTCGGTATCATGATACAGGCAGCGGTCCTGGAGTTTATCCATAACCCTGTAAAGCTCTAGACGGGCGTGGGCTGTCGTGAAGCAGGCTATGAAGATGTTTATGTTGTTACACATTGTGGAGTACTCTTTTGTGTATTTCCAGCACACAGCCGCGGCCTCGTCATCAATAAACTCACAGCTGGACACCTCATAACAAGGGGAAAAAAGGTACTTAAACAGTTTGTCAGGATCTGTTATTAAGGTCGTATTAGACATGTTTGTACGCTGTGCGAATTTTCCCCATAAGGAGTTGAGGCAGAGTTTGGCTAACTGGCGGGTGGCAGGGATGGCCTCTATCAAATGGGGACGTAAACGTATACCCTTGTGAGCCTCGTTGTCATTGATGTAGTTCAGCTTTGCATCTTGACTAGTACAGCATTCGGGATATCCTGAGGCCTCTGAAAAACAAATTAATGTAGCGTGAAAAGAGGTGTGTCATGGTCCTCTTAAAAAGCCACACCTCGTGTACTCTCCCTAGTCAGTAGCCTTTCTTTAAGGCAGCTTGGACCTCGATGCTACACCAGGTCTCTGTGAGCATCCTTTGTTGTAAGGTGTGAGTGACTACAACCACCGACCTCTTTATACACTGTGCATGTTCAACAGAGGGGAAACATCAGCTTACCATCAACTCTGTATGGTAACACTGGAAAGTAAAGATGCCTAGGTGGATAGATTTCACATTTAACTAGCCAAAGTATTCGGAAAGGGCTTAAAGTTTCTATATATGATGGTGGGGTGTCCTAAGGGGTATACCTTCATTTTGTTCACAAATGGTTACAGACTGGTGAAATCATAGTAGTGTATTTTCTCACCCTCACCAACGGCCCGAACAGTTGTATGACATTTGTACGACCCCCGAATAAGGCATCACAGGGCTCCAGAGGTTGTGGTAAATGACGACTCTGAAGGAAAGAGCGGAGCTCTGTGTCGGTTGGTATCAAATCTAACCACTCATGCTCCCATAGGACCCTCATAGCAAAGTCGCATTTTTCAACATACTGGGCCCTCATCAGAGTACGTCTGCATAAGTGCTCAAATTTGGCACCCATCTGTCTGTTAAACTCATGGGGTTTGTAACATTGCGGACAGCCATGGTAATAAACCGCTGTTGTATTCAAAGGCCGTCAGCACTCCCTTAATTACAGCGTACCCATCCAGGTAATATGGACCCGGGCTGTATTCACCACTCTGTAAGGCGTGTTGAATATGCATGTCTTCCTTCTTAGAAACGTGCATGAGCCATTGGATAGACGGGGTTGAATAACGTTTCTGTTTATCATTATAGAGGTCTGGCAGCACTAGAGAGATACTTTTTGGTCTTAAAAACATGTGTTTGTAGATGGACATACACATGGAGGCCAAGATGATGTTTTGAAAAGGGTCTATGTAATCGGCTGTTTTTGTCAATTGAGGCATCTTGGGTTTCCAGACCCTGACTTTCTTAGTCATTTGAGGCACCTTGGGATTCAAGACCCTGACTTTCTTAGTGATAGACACCACAGCATCTGTGAAAAGGTTGCATGCTTGTCGCAGGATCATTATATCAGCCTGACAATAGGCTTTCAACTTGATTTGAAAATAAAACTCCTTTTCACAGTTTTCAGAGTACCATTGTAGAAAGCTCTCTTTCTCAGCAGGCATCATATATTCAACCCCTAGCTGTCCGGAGGCAGCATGGCCCCACATAATTCTGGTATGCCCGGGTGTTAAAAAAGTGTGGAAAATAACCTTTACACCCGGGGAAACCAAAGGCTTTTGGCAGCTTGTTCAATTTCATGGGTAGAAAATTCAGGGTGTCTATGAACCTTATTTGTAACTGGCCAGCCATTAACAACATCAGCTTGGAACCTTGAGTGAGGAGTTCTACTTGCACCTTTTTACAAATCATATTTTATAAAATAAAGAATGAGTCGTATGATTTTGAGTTATGGGCCAGCATGGTATACCCTTTGAATGTGGATGGAATGAATGTATTAAGGAAATCACCAACGCGCTTTTGCCCCTCAAACTCTCAGCAGTCATCGGAAGTTTGATGGTGGGTGTAAATATAGTTAGGTTGGTGTACCCCCGTCTCTTCTGTGCACTCTATATCAAACGCTATGTAATGTTCGGTTTTAATCTGGGGTCTGCCTTTAACCATGTAACACCGGTGTATAATTCCTAACTTACATGGAGTCTGACAACTTGGGCATTTCATGCCTTTGCATTTGTGAACTGTCACCACATACCGGCCGCACTCTCAGCAATCCATTTTAGGGATGCATTTAACAGCTTTGCGGTGTATGCTCAAGCAGTCTTGTAAGCGACAAAACATCTTACAGTTGTGGCACCTCCTTCAGAGCGGCGTTTACGACGCAACCGTCCCTCTGACACATCTTACAGTGTATTTCACACTGATGATGTGCCTTAGTGTTGTATATATGATCGCAATATGTACACATGTACTTGACTCCCAGAAGATGTTTAAGGTTCAAGATACCGTAAAAGTGATTTTCGTGGTGAAGAACATATACGGTCTTGTTTCTGGCACGTCCCCTGGTTGTAAAGTACTTCCAAGACCCGCTGTGATAAAGAACTTTCACTGTAACGGCGAAATAGTACTCAAAAAGACATGCCGCCAAAGCCGACCATGTGGTCCGGAATTATTTCAAGAACCTCATGGGCTTCAGCCACTCTAGTCAGGTTTGCAGCGTCGGTGGTGTTGCGCCCCATCAGCAACCCCACGATGCTGGCTGCCAGACAGGTGTTGGCTGTTCCGTTGTTAAAGTTGAGGAGCCAACGTTGTTTCCAATTATCCTGCTGTAAAGGACGCTCTTTAAATGCCTAGAAGCACCCCCCTCACGACCCCATACAATGAGGGCTATGACTCTGAAAGTGC